>NC_084470.1:46945662-47570662 GCF_027409185.1 Cynocephalus volans | reverse complement strand
TTCTAAAACAGAGGTGGATAGGGGATGAGAGAAGTGTCCAGAGAAGTGTCAAGTCCTGAACGTACATTTGATTGGTAGCATGGAGATGAGAACAGTTAAGAACCGTCCTGCCTGTTTATCGTTTTAAGGTTTTAAATAGACTTAAGCATCTTCTTTGGAAAACCATATTTCAGTTATCACCAGGCATCAGTATCAGGAGGAGAGAAAAGAAAGAAGAGGGAGCATGAAAAGGAGAATGAGAAGGATGAGGAAGAGGAGGAGGAGCAGAATAAAAAAGCTGTGGGCATCCTGAAGACCGACTTTTATAAGATGCCCAGCATGATTATTCTGTAGGTATACCATGTGGGACTTGTTATTCTTTTATCAAAAGGGAATCGAGTAGGAAGATACAGTAATGCCACAAGAATGTGAACAGAATAGAAATCCCATTGCTTTTTTTCCTGTGAAATTTCACAATGAAAAAATGTGTGAGAAGCAGATGAAGAGCCCTCACTGCTGGTAACTTGGGGAATTGTTACTATTTTGGTTCTAAGAACGTCCTTCTTCGAGACAGAAAAATATACTTTAGGAGAAAGAAAATGCAAAGGTGGGAGCTAAAGGGCTTGTTTATGTCATTCTCGATGGTTTTAGGAGTGCCAGCTCAGTCTGTTCAGGCTTTCTCAGTAGATTGAATATTAGCTAACTTACCAAAAGAGAAAAACAAAAAGTCTGGTTTAATTTCATCAGCCATTCAAATGGAAACAGTCCACAAAATTGAAAGACAGTATTCATGTGAATATATTTTTTCCTTATTCAGGGGGCATTTTCTAACCAAACTCTGATTGATTTTAGCAGTTTCAAGTTCTGTTACTCTTTAACATCGTCCTCAATCCCAAAAGCTTGTTCTACACCACAAAGTGGGAAGACAATGTTTGGGGGCGAGTACTGGAAAAAACCCTCTTCTCAGGAAACCCAACCAGGGAGAACATGTTCCTTGATTGCTTCTCAAAATGGAAAAAGTTTCATGTTAGGACAAGATCTTCACTCAGCCAGCAGAGTTGGGGACACAATAGGAAATTCTGAAGCAAGCAATTGCTATATTTAGCTAAAATTTTGAGGCAGGTCAGCCTTTTAGAAACCTAAATAAATAAATAATAAAAATAAAAGCAGTCCTGAGGAGGGAGGAAGCAAGAAGTAAGGAGGGGCAGGGTTGGAGCAGCCATGAGAAGGCTCGGTGAGCAGTGACAGAAGTGAAACTTCAGTATTGTCCTTTGTCAGTTCGAAAAGATCTATGTGAAGACTGTGTTTGCACTTCAGATTTACACAAACGCACTGAAGTTCTTTTCCTTCCACTGAGCATATGAGGTTTTCCTGATCTGAGCATACTGGCAAAGCTGAAAGACAGGCCCATCTCCAAATCCTATAAGGGACAGTGAACTTGACTCCAACAGAACATTTTTTTTTTCTTGCTTTTTCAGCTTGATTCAGGTGTGAAATTTCATGAGAGGTCTGTCTTGCCTGATTCCACAAGAGGTCTCCCAGAAATCTCTACCATAATTGTGAGAGCTTCACTAACCACTGAGGGTAAAATGTTCTCTCAAATGATCTAGTCCCAGGGTCCAGAGAAGAGAGAGCTGTTCTCCCCAGAGCCCAACTTCTCTTTGGTCCATTCTTGGCTTCTGATTCTAATACCAGAGAATGTTTGAGAATAACAGACCAAAGATATAGAAAGATTCTCAGTTAAACATGTTTAATATAAACAAATAACTCCACTAAAATGGCAGTACAGGAATAAAGATGTGGACAATATAAAGGAATAAAAGCATGCAGTTTGAGAATTAGTGAGGAGACAACAGCCAATTTAAAATGCTAATTCAATTAATTTTGGAATCTACAAAGAATATGGACAAGTGGTAACAGACTTAGTGCATATAGCAAAGCAGAAAGTGAGAATAATGAGGGAGCCTTTAAGGAGCAAGTTGATTCATGCCACAGAATCCTAAAAAGGCTCAGAAACTGGCCACTGCATTCCAGGGATAATGTCAGCCTGTTCTAGAAGATTCCAGCCTTGAATTCCTGTGACATTAGAATTCACAACTATAAAAGGTTTGCAACTGTTGTAAGTAAATAAAGAACAAATGTAAAATTGAGTATTAGAGCCAAGTGCAGGGATGGTGCAAGTTTGTCTTTTAGTGATACAGCCAAACAGGTGTGAGCAGAGCTGAGACTATGAATATCAATCAACAGGACTCATAGCTGGGCCCCTAGGATCTGTGACACCAGCATGACATGCAGGCTAGGTTTTGCAGCTGTCAGAATATCTGGTGCTTGAAGCTGCATTCCATGACTTTTCTCTGATTGGAAGGTCTATTCAGGATGCCTTGGGATCTTGTTACCATGTGGCATTGTTCCATATCCCTTATCTTCTGAATGCTTTATGATGATTAACTAGTTAAACTTCAGAAAAGTCGCATAGTGTACACAAAAGCAGGCAGCAATCCCATCCTCTCAGCCAGAGATAGAGAAGTATTCAAGCATTGGGATGTTAGATGATCCATACAAGAGCATAATGTCACAGACTCTAATAGCTGTTCATATGTTCATTTATTAAGTCATATTAATGAGCAATTTTATGTGCTGGGAACCAAGTTAGAAACTGAGCTTAGAGGAATACATAAGACAAAGACTGCCATTGTGACATTCCCACACTTACAGAGTAAGCACATATACATATTCAAAAAGTTGAGGAGAGAGGCATGTAAAAAAGCATAGCAAAAATACACAGGAGCTTGGAGACAGGCTTCAAGTAGGCAACATATGCTTTCATTTTTCACACACGAGTATTAGTTTTCCCTAATAGTTGCCATGTATGCTGATGTGAAATAGGAGTGGGATGGAGAGAAGCAACTTCTAATGTCTAGAACAGTTAGGAACTATTGTGCAAAGAAACACAGGGATATGAAATACCACATTGCTTGTGTCTATACATTATTTAGACTAAAATAGATCTGTGTAGCTGGGGCAATATACCAACTATAATTTGCATTTTCTGAGCCAGATGGTTCAGGCCAGAGTCTTCTTAAAGCATTTAGGGAATGACAGTGCTAAAAAAAAAAATGGAAATTTATTAAATACAGTTATATCACCTTTAGAAGACATGATAAAGTTTTTCTGAAAAAAGAAGAGAAAATTGAATTGCGAAATCTCAGTGCTAAGAGGTATGGAACCAGAGGATCTAGGAATGGACCATATTAGGATTCTGCTTTTTAAACAAAACCATGTTGGGAAAATCCTTTGAACAACCTTGAAGTTAAAAGTAAAATTGGAGATAACCAAGTATATGACCAAATCAATAATCATTGACCCCTTTCTATAAGTATGTCTAACTTGCTGGCCTAGAAATGATCAAATCTGTAAGTCCAGTGCATTCCTTGTTCATAGCAAATTGATTTCTTCATTTTCACTGCTAAATTCCTAACCTCAATAGTCTTCACCTTCTTCCTCTACTCATTTTTGTCTTAATCCATTGTAGCCAGCTGTCCACCTTCCTATTTCTGCCTCCAGCCCTTAACACTCATGCATATTATATCAGTTATCCATTGTTGTGTATCAAACAGTCCCAAACTTGGTAAAATAAAGCAAAAACACTATACTATTTATCACAATTCCATAGGTCAGGAACTGGGGCAGGGCTCAGCTAGATAGTTCTGCTGTTGCCTGTAAGGCTGAAGGGGTTTACTCAAGTGGCAACAATTAGCTAAGAGCTCAGATGAAACCAGAACATCCAAGAGAGACTTTCATCATTCAGGGTGTTTTTCATGTGAGCTCTAATCATTCAGTAGTTTAGCTTGGACTTCCTTAAAACATGGAAGATGGGCTCCAGAAGAGAAAAAGCAGAAGCTGCTTTCCTCTTAAGTTCTGGGTTTAGGAGTTCCAAAATGTTATATCATTCTATTGATCAAAAAAAGACAAAAATCTATAGCCTCTACCCCTTGAAATAAGGAGTGGTATTTGCTTACAGGGTTGAGAGGAATTGTTGGCAACTATCTGGAGACTATCAAACACATGCACTCTAAAACATGTGCTGTCAGGGATCACAAATGGTGTGCTTCCAAACAACTTGGAAACTCCATTTCTCAGACTGTATCCAAGGTTAATTTTTTCGCATTGCATTTGTTTCCTAGGGTTGCCATACCAAAGCACCAGAAACACTGCTTAAGACAACATAACCTTATTCTCTTACAGGTCTGGAAGCTAGAAGTCCAAAATCAAGGTGTTGGCAGGATTAATTCTTTCTGAGGGCTCGGAGGGAGAATGTGTTTCACACCTCTCTCCTAGCTTCTGGTGGTTGCCAGCAACTTCTGGAATTCCTTGATTTGAAGATGCATCACTCCAATCTCTATCTCTGTCTTCACATGACATGCTCCCTGTGTCTCTGTGCTCATATTTCCCCGATCTTATAAGTACACAAGGCATATTGGCTTGGGATCTACCCTAATAACCCCATCTTAATTTGATTACATTTGCAAAGACCCTATTTCAAATAAAGTCACATTCTGAGGTCCTGGTAGTTAGGACCCCAACACACCTTTTTGGGGGGCACTCTTCAACCCTTCACACACATCAGCAGGAGGAGTCGCACTAGGATGCTAACATCATCAGCAACTGAAAATATTTCAAAACCGCCTGCTTGCATCATCCCCAATATTTGGGAACTTTTCTTTTTTAATTTACTCTTGAGAATTGAGATGGTTGTATCTCATTTTATGTTTTGTAGCTCCTAGTTTGGTACTAAACAAATTAAAAGTACCCATTAAATGTAGTTGGTTTTGATTAAGTGACCTCCAGAGTTCATGTGTAACAAGAAAAATGGGATCATCAACACCACAGCTGCATAAATACATAAATATATGCACATAAAGTTCTACACGGTTGTGAAATTGTCTGAGAAAGAGCAGTCACAGAGTTCTAAGCCCAAAAGTGCACTATGAATTCTAAAACTGCAGCTATAACCTTGATGTCCTACATTGTCCAAACAGTATATCTTGTGAGCACTTTACAGTAATATTTTTTTTCCCAGCTTTACTGAGGTATAATTGACAAATAAAAATTGTGTGTATTTATGGTGTAAAATGTCACGTTTTAATCTATATAAACATTGTGAAATGGTTAAATCAAGCTAATTAGCATATCCATCCTTATAGCAATATTTTAATCTCAGGTTAGAGTATCCTTACTATTCCTAGGGCTCAAATAATGCATAAACATTTTTTTCTTCTTCATTTTGGAGGTGGTATATACTCATTTGAGAGTGCAAAAGAAAATACAAAAAGTATACAAAAAAAAAAAAAAAAAACAATCACACACAATCCAACTACCTAAATGCCACCTATCTTAGCCTTTGGGAGATTTCCTTTGTAATCTTTGATTGTATACACAGTGTTTTCATTTCTATTTTCTATATAGCCATAATAGATTGAATCAGGGGTCTTCAAACTGCAGTCTGCAGGCCAAATGTGGCCCACTGCCTGCTTTTGTGAATAAAATTTTATTGTAACAGAGCAACACCCATTTTTATGTATTGCCCATGGCTGCTTTCATGAAGCAGGTTCACCATGCACCGGTTACTGTAGGTTCACCATTGCCCTACCACTTGCATGAGTCTGTTGAGAGAGAATGCTCACACAACAAGTTAAATGAGTGAAGTTTATTATTCACAGATAGGCAGCAAAGGACAATAGAATCCTAGGATACATGGCAAGCCAGTTCTCCAAAGCTCAGGAAGGCTGCCAGGATAGATGAAATGTCATTTGCATGTGTCCCTCTCTGCACTGAAGCTGAGGGACTCTGAAAACATTCCCACTCTGGCTTTTTATATTTCAGAGTATACTCGAATCACTGGGCTACAGTGTGGCAGGATATCCTGTTCTAGGAGGGACAGAAACAGAGTGCAGGCTGTTCTGGTCAGTTCTTCCTTATCTGAAGATCTTGCATTCCCAGCACATCCTACAGTTATTCTGACAACTACATGTGAGAAAGGCGGCAAGAGATGAGTTGCCAGTATATGACCTGTCCTATACTTTCATGCTGAAAAGGAGAGCTGAAAAGCTGTGACAAAGATTGTATATCTGTAAAGCCTAAAATATTTAGTATATGGTCCTTTCAGAAAACGTTTGCTGACCTCTCAACTAAGATGTAAGTTCCATCAGAAAAGAATCCAAGTGTGTTTCATTAATCACTGTTCCCTGAAGTCTACATAGTGCCTGACACATAGTAGGTGGTAACACATATTTGTCAACTGCTTGCTACCATACTTATAATACTGACCCTGTTTTTTCACTTAAAATGTGTTACAAACATCTCTGAATTTTATTCAGTAGTTGGTAGACCTGTTTTTTGTCTGTATAATATTTCAATGGGTGTGGGGAGAAATATTGCCATTTAAGAGGTACAGAGTTAGCACTTTGTAGACACTTCTATTGTAATCTTAACAACACTGTTAAGTAAAAATTCTTGTCTTATTGCTACAATTGGGGAAATTGAGTTTTATGGTAGTTAAGCAATTTGCATGAGTTTACATTTCCCTATATTTAGACTTATTTTTCAAGGTTAACACTATTTCAAGAAGACAATGGGGAACATGACCACATCACACAGGGATTGTCCCATCTGTAAATTCATTTCTATAGGCTGCATCTCCAGCAGTAAAGTTATAATGTTAAATTTCTTAATTCCTACTGCCAAATTATTTTTCAAAGTTACACATAAACTTATTTTATTATTGGTCTGATATTGTTTATGAAATTGATTTCATAAAAATCATCTGGTTAGTTTGTTACACACGCACACACACACACACCCACAGAATCCCCGAGTTATTAATCTGGATCTCATGAGAATTAGTAGTTTAACGCATTTTCCAGTTGGTGGTGATGATCAATGACCATTAGTGTTTGAGGAACTCTATTTTAGTCTGAGTGAATCTGACATTTGAATGGTCTGATATTTAGAAATCTGAACCATTAATCTGCCAGTAGGATGAAATAGAGTCTGCATTTTAAAGTATGTGCAGCCCAAATTAATGTAACTGTTTCCCAGTGGTCTCCATAAAACCATTTCCATGGACTACAACATATTGAAATAAGCCCAAAGCTAGTCTCCTATCTTTGAGAAACAGCTTTATCTAGAGCAGATTATATATCACCAAGCTCAATAAAATTAATAATAACCAAACACCATTCAATCTCAATGACTTCATTAAGCACTCTTACTTTCTCAGTCTGAAAAAATTGTTTTCTAAAATTTTTTAACTTTCTTTGCATGTATAATTGGATATGCTTGTTAAAAGTAGAAAGAGGGAAATGTTTAGGTTCACAATTCCAGGTTTTTAAGTCTGAGACGGAATGTGGTGTGGGGGATGCACAGATTGCACTGGAGATGTCAGGAGAGACCGTGATGCAAAGAAATAGAGTAAATTCAGGACAGTGTTCTCGGCTCACTGCTGCATGTGGCTCTCTAAGATTAACTGAGGTTATCTGTGCAACAGTCCCCAACTCACGCCCTGGCATAAGCTGCCCTCCACGAAAGCAGAGAAAGTAAGGTGAGTGGAAAGAAAATGGGCTTAGGTCATATTGTCCTGACTAATGGTGTGATCTTGGTGCATTACTGATCCTCTCTGGATTGAGGATATTTTTATCTGCTTTGCAGGGAGGCTGTAGTAGCTGAGGTGAGTTATAGTCCCTCAAATGCAGCAAGGTAACCAAAAATAGAACTTATTCTTTTGGGCAGTAGTGGCATACAAATGGAGAATCCAGTACTGCCCAGAGGAAGTTCTATTCACTACCATGTAGTAGAGGTGAAATCTCCAGATCCCAAGCAGCTACACATCCTTTTGCCCACTGCACAGGTACAGCTTTGCCATTGTACCAGAGCCAACCTACTTGTTACTCTCAACGACTAGACATTGAGAAATGGGATACATTCTTCCAGACTGGCCTACAAGGAACCCACCTGTCTCTTCAATCCTGGTATTTCATCCAGGCATCTTATCTAGATCTTTCTAGGTTTCCCACTGCTTGCCCAAACTACATTTCATTATTTGGAATTAGAACTGCAACAAACCCATCAACAAAACTAGGCTTAGGACACTAGTATTTGAGGGACTAAGCATAAGTTTTGCCTTTATCTTGAATCTCTTTTAGACACTATCATTGACTCCCTGTTCCTTCTGTATTCATGTCTGCATTCCACAAAGGCTGCTGATTGTTAACAACTCAGATGCTTTGCCTGAGGGCTATTTCCTAGCAAGCAGAGTACACCTAATTTCTGGGGAATAGAATGCTGGCAAAAGCAGCCTTTAACCAATAAAGGATGGGGGCGAGGTGGGAAAATTCCCTAGATTCCTTGACTTCAGGTGGACTCATGCTGAGGCATATTCTGCGCTTCCTCTCAGAGTCCCCCAGCGGGGCTGAGATCTGGTTTCCCACAGTGGTCACACACTTGATAGCACAGCCGCTGTTCATTTTCTTATCTTCTTGTCTCATTTCCACACTCTCTTACAGGTGTTTCCTGAGATCCCATCCAACATTAAACATCTGCCATTGAATCACTGTCTCAGGGTCTGCTTTGAAAGAGGACACAAATTAAGACAGAAGCTACTGGTGGAGTTGAACAAGAGACCCATGCTCTCTCAGAAGGCCCACCGCCCTCTCCTCTTCATTCCAGGTTGTTCTCTGTCCTACTGTCTCTGTTCTGTCTTGAGGCCATGGCCCCTTCCTGTTATAAGACTACAGTATCTAGCACAGAAGCAGGCACTGGACCGACACTCAACTGACACTTACTGAATTAACACATATGGAATTAGTATTACTTATTGATACTTACTGAATTAATATCACCAATAGAAATAATTATAGTAGTAGATGTCACTGACTGAGCAGTTTTCCTGTGCCGTTTAATTTGCTTAGTACTTTGTTCATATTAACTTACTTAACTGTCCCACAAGCTTTGAGTAAATTCCTGTTGTTATCCTTGTTTCGGAGAATGAGAAAACTATGGTTTGGTTGAGGTAAGTGGTAGCACGGGCTGGGGGTCTCGGTGTCAGCCATACCCTTAATTACTGCACTCTACTGGAACTTCTACCTCCTCAGCACAACTCAGTAGTCATTGACTTAGAGGCAGAACCATGGCACTAACAAGTGCCACAATTGAGTTTTCCTCTGCCACCAGTCAGAGGGTATTTGGGACTCTTTGTAGCCAACAGAGTGTAGTGAAGCTAGGGAGAACTATCTCATACATTGGTATCTGATTAACTTGTCCTCTGGGAGTTTCTCCAAGAGATAATAAAGGAATTACAACTCTCAACCCTCTGCCTCTACCCTTGGAAGGTCATCGTGCTGTCTTATAACTGCTGTGTGGGTAGAGATTAAAGGAAGCCCCTCATCATTAGGAACCTGGGCATAATAGGCTAGACACTTGGGCTTTAGTTCTAGCATCACTAGCAAGCATCTGTTGATCCTGAGTAAATTACTTGACTTCTTTGGGGTTTTCTATCATTGCAAATGGAGGGGCTTGAAGGAACTGGTTCTCCACCATTTTTTGTGAATCTGTGAATCCACAAACATCCCTCATCATAAGTCAGGAAAAGAATCATTTCTTGCAGCCCATTTCTCAGAGTATTGGAGACACATTTGTGATTTTTTCCTCCCTTTCTGACCTTACCATATTCCTTGACATGGTTTCATATAATTGTCAATCTACAACTTTCTAGAAATTTTCTATTCAGAATTTAATGCCCATGGCCACTGGTTCCCATGCACTTTTACGTATCTTTGTTACAGCCTTTTTTGGTGTGTGAACAGTCTAGCCTTAATTGTTATTTGTAAGAGTCTCTTTTTCTAACTGTGCTTGACATCAAAGACTGGGTTCAATTCATCACTGTTTATTTAGTGCCTAACCATACCTTGCACTCAGTAGAAATCAATATATATTCATTGAATTCCATTTAGCCACTTCAGTGTATCTTTTCCTTTCCACACAACAAGTGTTTTTGCTCCTTTACTCAGTGCAGAAAATACCATTGCTGTGGTCACCTTCTAAAGTGAGCCCCACTCTCACTATCATATCATCTGCAAAAAATGATAAATATATTCCAATCTTAGAGGTAAGAGCTTCTCCTACCTAAGGTTTTGAGTGGTAATACAGCAGGGAGACTAAGATAATAATTTCAATAGACCTGGGATTGAATCCAGGCTCTGATGGTTACAGGCTATGCACTCTGCATACTTTCTGAACCTGAAGCTCCTCATTGCCAAAATGGCATAATAGTTGCTATTACAGAAGATGGCTAAAAGGATAAAATTAAATAACATATATCAAGTGCTTAGCACCATGCCTGGTGCATAATAATTGTCCAATAAATGATGTATAGTATTGCAATTATGACTACTACTACTACAACCTACTGAATATAATTCTAAAGTTTAAGTTTCATCTGCAATTGCTGCTTCAGTAACTAAAAGTACATTAGAGGCTGCTCTTGCTCAGAAACGAGGGCTATGTGCCCTTAGAAACAGTAATGACAATGCACATTACAGATTTGCTCTGTCTGAGGGATAAAGGAAGAAGAAATCCTATTTTTACAAACATAGATATAAAATTAGTTAACTCATGTTCCCAAAGAGCCCTAGTGTTATCTTGTTTGGTTCAGGAAATGCAATTAGCATGCCAAGGCAGATTTCATTATCATTCTTTATTTTGATTTGGACTGAGAAAAAGGGGGTAGGGAGGGGAAGGAGAAAGAAAGACATCTGGTAAACACACACACACACACACACACACACACACACACACACACACAAGGGTGGGGAGAGAGAGAATTAGAGAGAGAGAGTGTGTGTATTATTTGACACAAGGTGGGGGGGGGGGAGAATTCTCCAGAGCTTCAGAGACATAGACAGCTTCATCTAAGAACTCAGGGATAAAATGAAAATTTCAGTTTTTGGTGAGTGACTTGTTTGTTCAGCCTCACAAAGTCCATTTTTCTCCCTGACTGATCCCATTTTCAGATAGAATCATCACATGTCCAAATACAATTGCCTAAATTGAATACGTGTGACTCCCAGCCATGTTTACATAGTATACTTTCAACTCCAGAGATCAAGCTACTGATTTTGTCATCATCACAGGAACTCAGCAGCCTGCATCAAACATCCAGGACTCATTTGTTCTTATTAAGAAATAAAATTCCTGACCACCTGTGCCACTGACAGATGTGACTAGGGAATAGGTGCAAAACTTGCAGAGTTGAGGAAACTGGCTCACAGCTCTCAAAAGCAGTGGTTTCTGAGTTTTACTAACCTGGGCTATTTTCTCTTATTTCTTTATTTTGAACTTATTCTACATACCTATGTTACAGTAATTTTCCCAAAGCATAGTTCAGATCCGGCACTACCCAGACCAAAAGATGTCTCTAGTATTTTGCCTCTCTAGAAATGATTTGTAGAGAAGATAGCATGTGAACTGGCTCCTACAGGATTGATAGAATTTCTATAGGATGGGGCCATGGTGGAAATAATCCAGGGGAAGGGAAACAGCAGCATGAACAAAGAAGACAGAATGAGTTTGGGGAATAACAAATAATTTTTACTGTTGAAGCATAAAGTCTCTTTAGTCCAGAAGTCTGAAATAAAAGTTTGGCAGGGACATACTTCCTCCCAAGGCTCTAGATAGATCCTCTCTTGCCTCTTGAAGCTTCTGGTGGCTCCCGAAGTTTCTTAGTTTGTAGACACATCATTCCAATCCCTGCCTCTGTCATCTTATTGCTTTCTCTGTGTCTCTTGTGTCCTTTTCTTATAAGAACATTCTCACTGGATTTAGGGCCCATCCTAATCCAATATGTTCCATCTTATTTCTTACATTAATTTCATATGCAAAAATCCTATTTACAAATAAGTTTACATTCTTTTGGAGAACGCTATTCCATCACTACAGGCCTGTATCAATTCAAGGGATTGAAGCAGTAATACATAATTTCCTCCCAAAAGCACCAAGCTCAATGGTTTCAATTTTGACTTATAGCAAACATTTAAGAAAAAAAATGATGCCAATTCTCCACAATTTCTTTCATAGAATTAGAGAGAATACTTCCTAAGTAATTCTATGAGGCTAACATTATCTTAGTACAAATAATAGATAAAGGCATTACAAGAAAGACAATTACAGACCAAGAGTCCTCATGAACATACATGCAAATTTCTTAACAAAATAAAAGAATGTATAAAACTAAATACATACCATAACCAAACACAGTTTATTCCAGGTATGCAAAGCCAGTTCAACACTTGAAAATCATGTAATGTAATTCACCACATCAACTGGCTGAAGGAGAAAGATTATATCTATTGATGCAGAAAAATATTTGACAAAATCCAACACCAATTTATGATAAAAAAAGACTCTCAGAAAACTAGGAATCAGAATTTGAAATTTACAAAACAATACCTTTTAAAACAGCACCACAAAAAGTGAAATACTTAGATATTAATCTAACAAAATATATACAGGATCTGTACACATTAATCTATATAGCACTGTTAAAAAAAGACAAAGAAGACTTAAATAAATGAAAAATATTATGTGTTAATGGATTGGAAGAATCAATAGTGCTAAAAGGTTAATTTTTTCAAACTCAATGTGTAGATTTAATGTAATTTCAATTAAAATTCCAGTAAGCTATTTTGTAGGTAATGACAAACTCATTCTAAATGGAAAGGCAAAAGACCCAGACTAGGTATCAAAACACTGAAGAACAAAGGTGGAAGATTTATCACTGACACCAAGACTTACTATAAGACTACAGTAATCAAGACAAAATAGTATTGTTGGTAGAACGGATATATAGATCTATGGAACAGAATACTGGGTCTAGAAATTGACTCTCACAAATACACTCAACTGTAGATACTCTGCCCCCAAGAAGGTGGATCATAACTCCCCACTCCTGAAATGTGGGCTGCACATTGTAACATTCCTCCAGAGTATGGAATTAGGCAAAAAAAAAAAAAAAAAAGAATGACTTTATAGTGGAGAAACTTGACAAACACCACATCAGCCAAGTGATCATGGTTAACATCAACAATAACTCGTGTTGACATATGTAACCTTGATATGACTTGATGAAAATGGTATTTTACCCTGATATTTCTTCCCCAAACTCATAACCCAGACTAATCATGAGGAGGATATCAGGTAAATCCCTTTTGAGGGATGTTCTACAAAATACCTGCACATAAATCATCAAAGTCATTAAGATCATCAAAAGGAAGGAAAGTCTGAGAGACTGTCAAAACCAAGAGGAGCCTCAGGGGACAAGAATACTAAATTTAGTGAGGTGTCCTTGAAAAAAATGAACAGGTAAAAATTAAAGAAATCTGAACAAAGCAAAGGCTTTGGTTAATACGAATATACCAGTACTACTTTACTAATTGTGGCAAATGTACCATACTAATATAAGATATTAAAGAGATACGAGGTGCTTAGTTTCCATGGGTTCAGAACACACCTCTGGGTTTCATGCCACTTCCTGAGGTCTCAGGTCCCTCCTGGAGGCCTTCCCCTAGAGGAGAGTTACTGTTGCTGGTTGGAACTATTTTTGGCGCCAACTCTGGGAAACTGAGATCTCAGGGGGCTGACTTATGCAAATCCAGTGGCTGGACAGCCCTAATAGCCAAGCCTACTCAGTAAAGTGGAATTTCTATTCATTAGATAACATGACTGTGTAACATAACATTTGCTATATATTAGATAGCAAAAGTATAAAAGTTGAATCCTGGCAGAAGGCAGGGTTGCTGCTCACTTCACTGGGGCCAACCGGCACTTCACTGGCTGAGGTGTGTATGCTTTCTTTTGTATGAAACTTATTTTCAGCAAGCAGCTGGCTACTCACTCTTCTTGAGCAAGCCTGCCTTTTGTACTAAACTTTAAGTGTGTATTTCCTACTTTTGTATTAAACCTAGTGCAGGCCCTGCTCCCTCTCTGGAGCTAGGCTGCAATCTATTTGTGAAATCTGCATCTCTTACTCGATACATTAAACCTGTTCTCACTTTCTGCTGTGACTCTGCTGCTGAATTCTTTCCTGTGGCAGAGTCAAGACCCTGGTAAGAGGACACAGGTGGGTTGAGGCTGGTTATTGGGTCTCCCAGACCCCTTCTCCTCTGGCATCTTAATCAATGAGGACAACTAAGTATATATGAGAACTCTCTGTGTTATCTTTGCAATAATTCTGTAAATCTGAAACTATTCTACTTTTTTTTATTTTTAAAAAGAAAAAACTCTGTAGAGTCTTCCTTTTGGGAATCAATATGAACATAACAATATTAAAAGCTTTAAAAAGTCCTCTAAAAATGAATTTAAAAACCAACATACAGACAATTGGAAACATTAGATCCAAACAGGGATTAGGACTTTCTCTCTCACTTTTGCTTTTCTGCTGTCACTGTGTCTTTCACATCAGGCTTTTCCTTAAAAGTTTTCATACATGTTCACTCTTCCCTGCCTCAATGTCTTTATCTGAGTTGCTTTGTACCTAGAATAACCTTCCCCATTAACAACGAAAAGTCACACTCTACCAATCTCTTAAAAACGAAGGAGAAGGCTGCATCGTTTTCCTAATCCTCCCATTCAAACTTCCGTGGTAGGAATAAAGCTCCTGGATTCACAATCACTGCAAGCATTTTTCATAGTATCCTTTATACGACATGACTTTTTACCTCATTTTTGTCCATATGTCTTAGCTGTCTATGAAAAGCGTAACATCGATTGCTGTACCCCAGCCAGATTCGTCTTTGTATTCTTTTACAGTCCCTGGCACAAAGCACAGGGTTGCTCACATGGTAGGTATTCGATAAATTCCCTGCTTAATGTATGAAAGAAAAAAAACATAGTTCAATTCTACTAGATTATACAGACATTCTCAATTGTGTCTTAATTTCTAAACATATAGGATAGATAAATCCTGTGAGATTAATTTTGTATGAACATAGCAATTGATGTCAAAAGAGAAAAAAAAAAATCAACATGGACTTCACTTTTGATTTTGACACATGTATTTTCATGGGCCTCTGGGCATCAAAGCCTCCCTGCAAGCTTTGATGTACCACTTCATCACTAATGAAGAGCTACCTTAAACTCTTCTTGTTCACACATCCAACTCCCCTTGAAAGATCTGAACAAATGTCAATTGCTTTCTGTTCCAGTTCATCACTCAAGGTGCCTGACAGCATTCAATTTTAATGAATGCCACCAGAGTGCCTAGTCCCCATAATGTGGTCTTTTCCCTTCTTGGCTCATGACATGTACACTGCTTTGATAATGTGGATACAACAGAGTCTGTCGAACAGATGTAATCACAAGCTACCTTCCATTTAGCAGTCAATCAATTTAGCTGACACCCTGTCTTTTTGTTGAGGTGTTTATATACTTATAACTGTTCTTGACTGCCTGTAAAATTCTTAATCAGATTGATCTGTTTTTCTAAATATGTGCAGTGGCTGCGTTCCTTGATTCACCATACAAGGTTTTAAAAATGCCACATTATTTGGGTAAATCAAAGTAAATTTAATTCTGAGCCTATACTTGCCTATACAAGCTCAATTATGGTTGAGGACTTCTCTGTTCTGGGATTGTGGAAAATTGTTAAGACTAATGTGGCACTCAAACAAGGTGAGGGAATGGAAGGGAGGACGGAGGTGTGAAGTGAATGGGCTTAGGGATAAGTTCTCTTAAATGTTTTTTATCTGAACGCAGGAGTCACCCCTTAAAGATGGGTGGCTTCTCCCCTGCTTCTTGTCAAATGGGCATTTTTTGAGATAACTTTCACAGCTGCTCAGAAACAGCTACATAATTTATGGGGCTCAGTGAAAAAAAAAATGCAGGACCCCTTGTTCAAATTTATTAAGAATTTCAAAATGGCAACAGCAGATGTCTAAACTTAGTGCAGGCCCTTCTAAGTGTGAGGACCTGTATGGCTGCACAGACTGTATGTCCACGTAGCCGGCCCTGCTATCACGATTCCCCTCCACATATCCATACTCCTTACAAAGTAACATTGCAGCTCAACCCAACAAGAAGTAGAGACTATTTTTTCACCCCTTGAATTGGATCTGGCCCTATGTTTTGCTGTGGCTAATAGAATGTGATGGAAGTGATATTGTGTCAGCTCTGAGCCTTACTTCCCTCTCTTTTGGAACCCTGCCTTGCTGTCATGAGAATAAGCAGGACAGCCTGCTGGAGGATAAGAGAACACATGGAGCAGGTATTAGGTATTATTCATCCTAGCTAAGGCCATCCTGGCCCATCCACTCCAGCTGACCCAGCAGTTGATCATGGAGATTCATGAGTGAGCCCAGCTGATATCAAGTAAACTGCCCTGTTGAGTTCTACCCAAATAGCTGAAAGAACTGTACATATATATATATATATATATATATATATATATATATATATATATATATATATATATATATATATATATATATATATATAGGTATTAATCTTGTTTAGGTTTTGGTGAGGTTCTTGAATCTGTGGGCTGATAATTTTTAGCTAGGAAATATCTTGATCATTAACTTACTCTGTAATTATTTATATCTCTTTGTCCACTTCTTCTGAGACTACAATTACATGTGCATTAGACCATCTGCGAATTACACATTTCCCATGCTGTTCTGCTTCCTTCATCATTTTGTCCTTCAATTTTGATATTTTCTCATTGTTTTTGATTCCACTAATCCTGTCTTCTGCTAAATGTCTCTTACCACCCATCCAGTAGTTCTCAGTCATAGGAATTTTATATATATATATATTTCAGTTCTAGAATGTTCATTTCTTTCTTTTTTATAGATTCCTAATTTTAATCAAAATTCTTCATCTTTTCAGTCATTTAAAAAATTGTTTTCAGTCCCTGGTTCAAAATCAGGTGGAAACAGTAAAATAAAACAAAACAAAATAAAATAAAATAGTTAGAGGACAGACTTGTAACACCAAGGTCAAGGGTTCGGGTCCCCATACTGGCCAGCTGTCAAAAAAAGAAAAAAAAAATCTATTTTCTCTAACTTATTTATGATTGTCATTTTTAACTTGTTAACTAACTCCTATATCTTAATTACCTTTGGGTGTGCTTCTATTACCTGATTATTCTTCCCCCCGCTTGCATGTCTTGTAATTTTTAAATTTAAATTGGGTATTGTGAATAAAAAAAAGTAGAAACTGAAGATGATGTTACTTTTTTCCCACTGAGAGACGACTAATGAAGGAAATTTATTTTAGAATAAATAAATACTAAGATGGAAAGTGGAACATCTGAATTCTAGTCCTGACACTATCACTATGAACCTTCAGAATTTACCCTAAGGGGCCTTAGCTAACATTGAATGTTGTCTACAGTTTTGTTAGATGTAAGAGTCTGCAATTTAATGATTTCCTAGCGCTACAGTGAAATACAAAAAAGTCTTGTGGAAAGGAGGGGGAAAAACAATATTTAAGTTTAATGATACTCTTCTGAGATGAGGAAATTTGAGCCAAAAACACTTATTAACTTTCCTGGAGTTGTAAAAGTTACTCAGGGCTGTCAAATCATCTTCATTAGTGGACATTCGTAGTTATCAAGAAAAGTAATCAGGACCCTGAAGAGCACATGGATTTTCAGAAAATCCTAATTATGGTTAGTTCAATTGGCTTGGGTCTGTAGCATCTCTTATGATCTGTTTCATTTAGCTGTGGTCTTGGTATTTAATAAGTGTGTGGTAAATACTATTTACAGCAACAACAAAAATATAGATAAAATGTTATTTGAATTCAACTGAACATAAAAATACTAACAATACCCAAATGTCCAAAAAGTTATGAGAAATCTAATTTTACTTATCCTAGCAAATAAACAAGAACCTGAGATGAAACATCACACACACACATATGTACACACACATCTTTTGTTTTATAAATATAGCTTTAGGCTATATTTATCAAATATATATAATATATATATAATGGACTGGAATTTAGATGTCCTATTTTCTGCTTTCTCTGCTAAGTCATATGCCTAAACAGGTGGTCACAATCCGGATGACTATGTAAAGCAACATTTCTCCTAAAACAGGCAAAAATTTCCAAAAATGTTAGCAGTGCTTATGACTATCAAACCTCCAAATATTTATCTTTTTAATAAACTATAGTGTTTATAAGAAGAAATTTAGGACATTTCTCAGTTACAAAGATTCACCAAACTCAAAGAAGAGGCAGTAAAGCTAAAATAAACAACAAAACACCTTTTGCTATATGTATCTTTAAATAATGTTTGTTTGAAATATGAAGCTTTCAAGAAAGTTTAAAGAATAAATTTTGAGAACAATCAGGTATTAAGTCATCTATTTTTGTGAAATCATTGTTTTTACATTTATTTACATCTCTTATTTTAGATCTATTTGAAGCTTCTTATGGAAATATACCCATTCCATTCTTTACCTTCTTCTCCCCAGAATTAACTACCAGCCTGAATTTAATGTTTGTTATTCACATGCATATTTTATTGCATGTTTTTAACTATACTTAACTTATACAGATTTATGAACCATACATAGTACTACTTTGAATGTTTTCAAATTTATATGAGTATGTACCATACTTTAAATATTTATCTTGTATTTGTATGTTTTATCACAAACATTTTTTAGATTTTTCTATGCTGTGCACAGTCGTAGTTCATTCATTAATACTACTGTATCAGATTTCATTTGTTTGTTCTCCTGCTTGCAGTCATTTAGGTTGACTCAAGTTTTTTTTTTAAAAAAATCACTGCCTATTAAACATTCTTGTAAGCATGTTCTTGTTTGCCTATGCTCAGAGCACTCTAAGGTGTTTCCCAGGTGAAATTGTTAGGTGCTGGTGTGTGTGTATTTTCAACTATAATAGATAATGCTATTGTCTTTTCCAAAATTGCATCAATTTATAACCCAGCCAATTGTGAATAAAAACTTTTCATTGCTTCACATCCTCACTTGTACTTTTGTTGCCAGATTTGCTAATTTTTGCTAATGTGATTAAGAGTAAATGGTATATGGAATTTTAAATTTGTCACTTTCCTAACCATTAGTGAGATTGGACATTTATTTACATATTTATTGACTATTCAAGTTTACTCTTCTATAAATCGATTATTCAGTTCTGTTCTCTATTTTCCAATTGGGTCATAACTCTTTTTCTTTATATTGTTCTTTACATATTTTGAACACACACACACACACACACACACACACACTATCTTCGTGTCAGTAGTTTCTCTTTTTCCCTTGCCATGGTGACGTTGTATAGAGATGTTTTCAATTTTATGGTAATTTAAATTTATTAATAATTTTGCTTTGTTGTGATTTTTGTGTCTTCTCTAAAAAAGTGATACTTAACCTGAGGATGTGAAGACATTCTGCTATAGTTTCTCCTAACATTTTATGGCTTTGCTTTTCACATGTAGGATTTTAATATCCCCTAAGGTTATTTCTGTGTATCTGGTTAGATAAAAATCTAATATTATTTTTTCTTAGAGATTAAATATTGTCTCATTCCCATTATTGGATAAAGTATAATTTTCCCAGTTTGTGTTATTTTCATGTATGGATGTGTCTATTTCTGGGCTGTTTATTTTGTTCCTATGTATATATTAACTTATTGGTATGTTGACACTATGCATCCTTAACTATACACCTTTATAAAATATCGTGATATTTGATAGGGTAATGCCTTCATTTTGTTCATCAAAGTTTATTTAGTTTTCTTAGCTGTTTGCTATTCCATATAAATTTTAGAATACACTTCCTGAAGTTTCTTAAAAATATGTTGAGATTTAGTTTGGAATTGGTTTTAATTTATAGTTTAAGATGCAGTGAACTGATGTATTTATTTGCTAGGGCTTCCATAACAAAATACCATAGAGTTGGTGGATTAAACAACAAAAATTTATTTGCTTACAGTTCTGAAGGATGTAAGTCTAAGATCAAGGTGTTGGCAGATCTGATTTTTTCCAATGCCTCTCTCCTTGAATTTCACATGGCTGCCTTCTCCCTGTGTCCTTACATGGTCTTTCTTCTGTGTAAGCACATGTCAGTGTCCTCACTGACTCTTCTTATAAGGATATTATAATCTAGTCATTGGATTACAGCCCACCCATATTACCTCATCTTACCTTAAATACCTCTTTAAAGGCCCTGTCTACAAATACAGTCACATTCTGAGTTACTGGGGGGTTAGGACTTCAAAATATATATTTGGGGTTACATAGCTCAGCCTATAACAACTGACATTTTAATGAAATTGAGTTCTCACTGAAATATACACCTTGAATATGATGTATGCTCCATTTATTTAGGTCTTTTATATGTACTTCAAAATTTTTACTATTTTTCTTTGAAAAGTTCTTTCATATCATTGGGACATATGTATTATGATTTTGTGGTCTTATAAGTTACATACCCTTGATTATTTATAACTTATTTTTATTTTATTTTTATCTTCTCTTTTTTGTGTGCGTGCAAAATTTGATTGATTGATAGATTACATATTTTTAGGTATTATATATTATATTTTGATTGTATTATTGTAAGATTTTATTGGATAAATTATGATATTTTATCTTTATACTCCTTTGGATCTTCCATAGAAGCAATGTGGGTATGACAGCCTTGTTAATCCTTTAGAAATCTTTATCCCTTGATTGCATCTCTTTATTTTACTGCACTGATCTATGTCTCCAGTACAATATTGAATAAGTATGATATTACCAAGCATCCTTGGATAGTTCTCAATTCTAAAAAGAGTACGTCTAGTGTTTCATTTGTATTATGGTGTTTTCTATAAGTTTGGGATAGATGCATTTTTTTCCAATTAAAATATTTCTATTTTTATTCTAGTGAGCTAGATAGAAGCTCTTAGTTGTTTTTAATCAATAACGTGTTGAACTTTATCAAATAGTTGTGTCTTTTTGCATCTGTTGAGATGATTTTATATTTTAATCAGTTAATGTGGTAAATTACGTTAATTGATTTTACCAATTTCAAGTAATCCTGCATTCCTAGGATAAAACTAACTTGGTTTGGATACATACAAACATATATGTAATCTATCAATATACATAGATGTTGCTGGGTTCCATTTGTAAATATTTCACTCTGAATTTTTGCATCTATTTTCATAAATGAGTTTGGCCTATAATTTGACTGTTTATTCTTTTCTAGTTTTGTGTTGATTTCATGGTTTTAACAGATTCATATACTGTTTTGGGGATGGCCTTTTAAAAACTTCTCTGGAAGAATGTATACAAGATTCCTTAGTAAAATTTCTCAGACCAGTGTTTGGAAGTTAGAATATCTTTAACTATAAATTATTTTTTAATCTTTTTTTTTTACGGATTTTGCATTTATTTTTCAGCATTTCTGGTAATCAATATTTTGCAAATATTTTATCTCTTTTTCAAATTTATTGGCATGTAGCTGTGCAGAGTATTAACTTATTTTTTATTTATACTGTATTTGTAGGTATGCCTCATTTTTCTTTTCTAATATTGTTTATATTTTCTTTCTCTTTTTTCATCACCAATCCCATCAGAATGCTGACATTTTATTAGTCTTTTCATTTTATCTTTGTTTATCCTAAGTGAAAGTAAAGACCCGCTTTCCACCAAAAGTTTGTGGTTTTATTTCCATATTGCACAGCTTTTGCTGCTAAGAGGCCTTCTAGTCAGGAATGGTTTTTCCTGACTCTCCTTTCAGTGAAGTGCACCCAGGTGACTGATCTTTACCAATGTGAGCAGAGGGACTCTTGGAGTCCTAGAGAAAGTGATGGACAGCACTGAGGAAGTAGAAAAGCCCAAGCTGTACTGAGAGATGGTGAAGGGAGGCAAAATAAGGATGAGGGAATGGGCTTGGTGGAATAAATATATTACAAAAGTTCAGAAGACCTACTAAATATTTATCTTTCATGGGAGAGCTCAGAAGACATCATGATATCATAATGCCTCATTAAGATAATCAGGGATGTGCTGCTGAGAAGGACACTAGCATCACTAAGATCAGTGGTTGCCTTCTCTGCAGGCCAGACTGATGGGAGGAGTGCTAGGTGTGTTAATATCAATAGAAATGATGGTATCCAGAGTGACAGTGTCAGGTAGCTATGCTTAGCCACCAGAAGCTGGGAACCACAGTTACTGCAGTGACAGGTAAATGTGGAGAGGAATCTCAAAATATTTGTCTAGATAGGAGTTATGGAGATGGTTAACAGAGCATAATGTCCATTGCAGCAACATAGACAGGCAGATCACATCTACCACCAAATAAAGGCAGGAGTGGAGGAGCAGAGGGCTGAGGTGGTTGCTCCAAGGAAAAGCTACAATCCTTTCATCAGTTCCCATACCTGGGCCAGTTTTCAGATCCAGAACACATGGACTGATTACACAGAAGGACCCTGAAACACTGTGGTGAGTATATACTGTGATGATTTTCTCAGAGGGACTTATGGCCATTGTGTTAGTCAGAGTTCTTCAGAGGAACAGGACCAATAGGATATAAAGATATATATTTATTATAAGATATTGTCACATGCAATTATGGAAGCTGAGAAGTAAAACAATCTGCCATCCGCAAACTGGAGACCCAGAAAAGACAGTGGTGTAGTTTGAAGTCCTGAGATCCAGAGAGTTAGTGGTGTAGATGTCAGTCTGAGCCTGATGGCCTGAGAGCCAGGATCACGAAAGTGAGAAGATTGATGTCTCAGCTCAAGCAGTCAGGCAGAGAGAATGGATCCTTTCTTCCTCCCCCTTTGTGATCTTTTCAGGTCCTAAAAGGATTGAATGATGTCCACCCATATTGGGGAGGGCAATACGCCTCACGGAGTCTAGAGATTCAAATGCTAACCTCTTCCTGAAACACTCTCACGGTCAAACTCTGAAATTATGTTTAACCAGATATCTGGGCATCTTTTGATACAGTCAAGTTGATACATAAAATTAATGGTCATAGCCATTTACTGGACTACATTCTGGAGGCAGGGGAAACCCAGACATTTCAAAGATTATTGGACACAGAGTCTGTGTTCACATCTATATCCGGAGGCCCAAAGTGTCATCAAAGCCCCCTGTCAGGGAAGTGCTCACGTCCAGGCAATAAATGGAGTCTTAGCTAATTCTGATGCATAGTGGAAATGCCAGGCATACCGTCCCACCTAGCGGTCATTTGTCAGTTCCTATGTGTCTAATTGAAATGGATGTATCTAGCAGTTGGAGTAGCCTCTACAAAGGGCCTTTGGCCTACACATAAGAGCTGTAATAGTGGGGAAGGGTGAGAGGAAACCTCTGAAACTGTCCCTCATTCTGACCAGGATAGAACATTGAAATAAATTATATCCTAATTGTGGATCAGGTTGTTGGCAGAGATTTGCCTCATTATTAAAGACCCAAAGAGTGCAGAGGTAATTGTCCCTTCCATAGCTGCTTGTATTCTCCAGTCTGCCCTGCAGAAACTAGACAATGAAAGTGTCCCAGAGAATGGTTGTAGACTCCACAAGCTCAACCAAGCCCTGAGCACAACTGCTGAGTAGGCCATGATATGGACCCTGATATCAGCAACACATGGGGCAGAATTACTAACTCCAACCTATAAGACACCTGTAACATGAGTGAGAAATACATTTTATTTTAGTAGGCCTCTGAGTACTTGAGATTATTTTTGTTTTTCTGTAGCATTACCCAGTGTAAAGCTGATTGATACAGAAATGAAGAACTTTCTAAATGGTAAAAATTGTTCCTCCAAAGCCCTTCTCTTTTATACATGGGCTTCACTGTTTTTAAAATGTAAAAGCCAAAAATATAATGTGTGGCCCAGGTGTAAGAGAGAAGGCAGTAGGTGTCTCCAGTATTCACAGAGGGCTCATGGCCTGTAGTGAAGTGCTTCACCTTGCAAGTGAAAGAATCCAATTAAAGGAGGGAAGGGGGCATCTCATCTCTACTGAACACACTTCCTGTAACACCAGCAGATGCATCAGAGCAACATCCCCATTGGAACTAGGACTGTAGGTGGTTTTAAGGAAATCTAAAAAGATTTTGTAAGTGGCATGTATCAGCTATGATTATTACTAATGTTTTTAAGATCAGAGCACTGGATAATCTATAGAGATAATTACTAATTTATGGGATTTCTTACATTCTCCTTCCAAACCTGAAAAAGAAAGCAATACAGAAGAAACTAAAGATAGGTGAAAAGTAGGAAGCATTTAAAAGTAACCTGGTTCTCACAAAGAACTGTTATACTGGATCAAAATGTGATTTTTATATACCCTAAATCCAGACACTTTTTAAGTTTTGTTAAGAAGATAAGCAAGTGAGAATATTTCATAATTGAAAGGGGTCAGTAGGATCTGTTTCACACAGAACACTAATTAATTGCTTAATTTTTTTTTTTTTTTAGTATAACAGACATACAGAAAAGTGAGCAAATTCTAAGTGCAGAGCTTGATGAATTTCTATAGACTGAGCAAACCTGGGTAACCAACACAGACGAAAATTATAAGATTATCAGCCTCCTTCATGCCACCCTTGTGCAACCTTCTAAAGATAAAAACTATTTTGATTTGGCAAGCATAGATTACTAGAACTTTATATGAATGGAATAATACAGTATGTATTCTTTTATAACTGGTTTTATTGCTCAACAAGACGTTTATAAAGTTCATTCATTTTTTCACGTGTAGAAATAATTTATTTGTTGTCACGGATGCATACTTTTTCATTGTATGACTATGCTGCAAATATTTATCCATTCTGTTGTTAACGGGCTTTTGAGTTATTTCTACTTTTTTGGCTATTATACTTGTTACTGCTATGAACATCCTCAGACACACATGTTATTAGTGTGTGCATTATTTTTGTTTATTATACAAATACAAGGTTATGCCTATGTTTAGTTTCAGTAGATATTACCACACAGTTTCCTCAAGTGAATGTAATAATTTATCTACCACCAGCAATGCGTGAGAGTTCCTCGTGCTCCACCCCTGCCAACACATGGTATTTTCCATTTTTTTTTCACTTTAGCTATTCTAGTGGCTGGGTAGTAATATTTCATATGGTTTTAATTTGCATTTCCATGATGAATAATGAAGTTACACATCATTTTTTATATTTACTAGTCATTTAGATGTCTTTTTGGCTTCTTTGAAGAATATATTCAACTATTATTGTCCTTTTTTCTATTGGCATTACTGCTTCATTCGTATTGATTTTAGAGCTCTTTTTTATTTTCTATATACTATTACTAGTCCTTGGCCTTTTACACGCATTATAAGTGTATTCTCTTATGCTGTGCTTCCTTTTTCAGTATTCTAATAGTGGCTTTTGATTAAAACAAATTCTTAATTTTAGGGAGGTTTAATGTATCAGTTTTTTTCTGAATCAGTAGGCTTTTTATTTTCTGTTTAAAAAGTCTCTGATTACTCCAAGGCCTCAAAGATATATTTTTATGTTTTATTCTAAAAGTTTTATTGTTTTAACTTTTACAAGTAGATTTACAATATATCTGTCTTTGATTTCTGTGTATGGTATGAAATAGGGATTGACTGATTTAATCATTACCTCCACTTACATCTGAAAAGTTTAAAAGAATCTTTTAATAAATGAAAAACCTCAGTAGGAACTAAAAGACTTTGTACTATAAAGAAAGTATACACCAATTAAAAATACTAAAATGAAGGCTAAATTCTGTTAAAAGTTTCTTGCTGAAGAAGGCTGCAAAAGTTATTAAGAGCAAAAACTAGCTCCTAGCTTCCTAGCAGTCAAGGTAAAAAGATAAAAATAATGAGTTGGATAATGACTATACTGTCTATTGGAAAGAATGCTATTTCCTAGGAAAGAAAATAAATTATTTCTTATATTTTATTCAGAGAGCAACTTTCTATGAAGATTTGCAGAAAGGTATTAATTGCAGAGCCATTTGTTTTATTTGAGAGTCAGGAAAGATGAATTATAGCCACCGGCAAGCACTGAACTACAATTGCTTTTCCTACTCATTCAATAAATATAGAAATTTAGTATAAAATGCAAGGAAACATCTCTAGAGACCACAACAAAATTAATTTGTACAGCATGGAAGTGTGTTTAATAAAGACATCAAGAAGCCTTAATTTCAAACAAGCAAAAAGTTTGGAGAAAGCAGGAAATAAAACTTATTTTCTCTTATATACTGGAATTAACTTTATCTCTATGGATATAATGCTGAGAAATAACACGTGCCGGATACTGGTCACTGCTGGAGGCCTGTACAAAAGCAAGTTTTCTGCCTAATGTGTCCTTAATTAAAACATCCACATGGATCACACTCATATTATCTTTGTTGTATCACCCTTTGAAGCAGTTTCTATTGTGCAAAATGTGGTTATTTCTTGTAGCATAAAGGCTGCAAGTGGTCAGTAATGTCCATTTTTGTTCAAATTTTATAAAGGAAGACTAGATTTTCCCAAATCCTCCATATTCTATCTCTCTTTGAAAGCTCCTTACCTTCTAAAAGAGGGAAACCCCCATAGCCTTGAGTATTCCTTTTTTTTTTTTTTTTTTTTACACTTAGAGAATTATCCTAAATGCCTTCATAGTCCTGAATAACCTAGATGGATTTGTTCCTTGATAACATAACCTAGAGATTTTCTATATAGGTCATAAGTGTCTCTTAGAACTATCAGGGATCTCAAAGTTCATCTAGTCCAAATCTGGCTGATCAAAAGAGCCACTGATAGATCTTTCTGAATACATGAAATCCTGAAATCTCATTCCTTACCACCTACCCCACTTGCTGAATCTGAATCACCCAAACTTCGCAATTAACCAGAGCATCCAGGAACATGGCACTGGATTGGAAACTGCAGTGATAGACACTCGGATAGAGCTTCTTATCTGAAATATCACTTTGTCCTTTAAGTTATCAAATGAGGGAGAAGATAGTAAACGAAAATTCAAAGACTGAATAACTTGTCAGAGGGAAGAAGGAGGAAGTGTTGCTGCAGTTATGTGAAAGGTAATGACGATGGCATGAAGAGAGGGAACCCTACTCTGCTTTATTAGGGGATTAAGAAGCTACAGGAAAAGTGTCCAGAGGGAAAAATGTTTGAGAAATTGGAGGTTTGTTTAACATCACCCACCATACTACATTTGAGGATTTGAGATTTGGTCTTTTTTATCCAAAGTTTCATAAAACACACCAATCACTGGAGAGAAATCAAGTAGGTACCCCCTCCTCTATAAGGTCTCTCAAAAATTTATATGAAAGTGAGCTATGGCCTTGGTCCCCCAAATTAAAGTGATTTAAAATCTGGGAATTTAACTCTCCAACTAACAATAGGGGAGCCGAGTTTTCAACTAGTAATCATGGAAGGGAATACAAAGAAACAGCTGAGCACATGGGTTGTAGCCTAAGCAATAAGGAGGAAGCTACTAGACTCCAAGGATCAAAGACACTAGCTTGACATGTGTCCTTGAGATGTTTTTACAGGAAATGAGACATAAGTTTTCACATCAGATTACTACAAAGGACACCAGACAAATGTGGACCGTGAGGACACCAGACTGATTGGAGCCAGATGGTTGATGGACAGCTAGAGCTTTTCCTTTGTCCTCTGAGATTCAACCAACCAGAAGCATCCACAGGCTACAAACCCAGCCCCAACCAGCAAAGTTTTCCTTTACAAATACTTGCTTGTAAACTTTTGAGAACCCTGGGTTTTTCAGCATTAGCTGCCCCTGCTCCAGTTACTTGGCTTTATAATTAAATGCCTATTTCCTTACTACAACCTGGCATCACCACTTTGGCTTAGCTGTGCATGGGTAGGCGGACCTGAGTTTGGTTCGGTAACAGCAGGACTGATGATGAACTGCAGCATATTACCTAACCCGAGGTTTGGCTGTAGTTTGAGACCTGCAGGCTTGGGTTAGTTATTGGTTGAATTGTGCTCCCTTCTCTCCAGAAGAAGATTATTGAAGTCTTAATCCCTACTACCTGCAAATGTGACCTTACAGGGAAATATGGTACATGTCCATCCCCACTGGTAGTGTGGGGCTTGCACACATACATGTTAAATAAGGCTGGTGCAAGCACTGCATATTCAAATACTCCCAGGGTGGAAACACACAGTACTTACAAGGGTTGGGCATGGTGCAGGTATAGTAAAGACTGATGGAGGCTGAATGAGGGTGTGAAATGCCTCTTTTCCCATATGAATCAGGGGACAGCAAGGTCAGAAAAGAAGTTTGTAATGATGGATTCCTCTGGGAAAACACTCTTAGATAGCATAAGAGAGAATTTAAAATATTCACTAAAATTGCATAGGTTTCCAGAAAATACCTTAATAGTGAGAATTTCAGGGAATCATTCAGATCAATATGTCAGCCTCTTGGTTCATTTAGAATAGTATACAAGAGTACACAAACAATTGGATTAACGTCTTTAAGTAAACAGTGATCAGCCAATACAACATTTTTCATTTCCATTTACAAACGTAGAATATGAAACTGTAGGAGGTTAAGGAACTTGCACAAATCCTGCAGAGTGCGTGTGCGTGTGCGTGTGCGTGTGCGTGTGTGTGTGTGTGTGTGTGTGTGTGTGTGGCAGGGGGCTGGTATTCAAACTCAGGACTACTGACATCAGGCAAAGTGTGATTATTATATCCCTGTTACACTGAAAGTGCAACAATATGTGATGTGAAGAAATAACCGTATTATGCATCACCACTCCCTGTAATCCAGACTGATAAATAGCCACTATTTTGAAAAAAATCCATCAACTAGTTACTTGAAGAAGGTTTAAATAAAATTAGATATAGGTATAATATCTAATAATATCAGATATTAGATATAGATAGTGTGTGTATGTGTGTGTGTGCATGTGTATAAAAAAATATGTCTAGGGTAATGTCCAGCACAGAGCAGATTTTCCTCAATCTTAGTCCCCTACGTTCTTCTTGCCTCTTTCACCAATATTCCATCTAAAACTTTACATTTTACATAAAGAAAAATAGAATACAGATATGCTAGTCCTCTGGTACACTGTAGATCCTTCCCTGATTCAAAGTAAGCTAACTGAGCCAGTGAAGATGATTTACAGGCATGGCAAGGCAGTAAATCATAAAATGATCTTCCAGCAGATTCAGCTGCAAGTGTTTTTATCTACTCTTCCTTAAACAACTCTTTCAATGGCATCTCTCTGTTTCTCCCTGAGGAAATTATTTCATTGTATAATTGCCCTTGCTTCAAGTGAAATTTTCTTAATGTCCAATTTAAATTGCTTCTTTTTTCAGTCTCAGGCCATTGCTCTCTATTACATTACTATTAAGCACCTTAAGTAATTCCTCTCTCTTTTCCAATGGATGAAATTGGCTTGTACGTTTCATTTAAAAATGTGGCCTCATTTTTCTATATCCAAAATTTAGCATGCTTGAAAATGACAGAGGATCATCCAGTGTCTTGAAAAAGCAAGTGATTTTCCTGTTTCTGAGTTTTCGCCAGCTTAGAAACAATTCGTGGAACTGATAGAACCAATCAAGAATGCATTGTGAACATAGTGTTTCTTTCAATTACCCCATAATGGAAAGGTAAAATGTTCTATTTCTTCAAAAGAAAAAAAAAAGTGAACCCTGTATTAATTGAAGTTCACTACTCTTTTACACAAAGTGGGAAACATATTTGTAGAGACAGAGGTGCCTACTGATTTACTTTCTCAAGAACTCAAGAGAATCAACTGCAAACTTTGTATGCAAAAAAGCAGAACTGCAAGAAGGAGAGTCTTATGATACCATCATGCAATGCAAACATTGATGGTTTCAAAGCTATTAGCACAGTAAAAATCTTTTGGGGTACAAGGTGAGCAATATGGCCCTAAGTTTCCCCTACAGATCTATTAACCATGAGACTATTTCCTTGGGACATTCTTATGGGGGCTCTGGATCCTTTAGCTAGAAACACGATTCAGAACTTCATAGTAAGCTGCCATACTTTTAATTACAGGACCTTCACACGTCTGTGCCTTACCTTCTCCTTCCTTGGCTTCTTCCCCACCCCCAGCTCCTGTGTGCCCTCCTGTCCCCTGTACACAGCAGACACTGAAGGAGAGAAGCCTTCAGAATTCAAAAAGTGGCTCTTTTCCAACAGGATGCAATCCCGCCAAACTGGGCTGGGCCTGCACATCATCTGTCCCCAGACCATCGTGAATGCCTGCTGGGTTTGCTCCTTGACCACCCATCAGATTCAGTTTGGGGCTCACCCCAACTCAGAGTTACATCTTCAGTTTGCTCAGTATCTGACCTCGCTCTCCATTCCAACATTGAGGGCAAAATGGAATAAAGCAGTAAAACAAAACTAAATAACAAACACAAACATCAAAGCCTTCCCTGAGCTTCTACTGTCAGGGAAATGGTTAATATTGTCTTAGAGGAAGCATCATCATGCCCAGTAGAAACAGCAGTTCTCCATTAGGATATCAATCAGGAAGTGATTTTCCTCAATGGAAGAATATCAGATGCCTCTCATCCCTGCTGTGTCCACAATGCCGAGAGCAGCAGAGGACCTAGTTCAAAGCATGAGAAACTCTTGCCACTGATGACACATAATAGTGGCAAATCTCTTGGTAGAGAAGACTGGGCATTGCAAAACCCCCTGAAAGTGGATGAGAAAGATTCGAACTTGAAACAAACACTAAAGCTGAGAACTATTGGAAAATAATGCCAAAGCCCTAAAGAGAACGACATTTCTTAAGAAGATAACAACATTTTTTGGTAACATTTCTTAGTAAGACAGAATAACATGGGAAGAAGCTAAGATTTCTAATCTTGTGTGGAGGAAGTGGCATCCATAACAATATAGAAAAAATTTTTTGAGCCATAATGGACAAGTGTTCTCACTATATTTTTTTTTTAACAAGGTAGAATGGGAAGTTGATATCAGATTTCACTGTGTTGATACCGAATATATTGTAATGGAGACTTGGCAGCCCTCCCATGCAGTCTCCAATTTCAGCTCAGTCTCTGTCTTACCCTGACAGGTTATAGTAACTGTGCCTTGTGATACAGCTTAAGACTGCTTACATACCTGAATGCAGAAGGTCATGTCCAGGAGGGAAAAAGCAAATATATATCTTCTAATGCTTTACTGCACATGCAACAGAATTGCTAAGAGTCTAGAGCTAGAACTTGTTTCTCACTTATCCCAATAATGCTAACGGTAGCTGTAGCTCAGTGGCAAACCCCAAATATTGTTGTGTTCACCTCCGATTTCTGAATAAAGAGCCTTTCCAAGTCTAATTCACCCTACTTTTTGAGACCTACACTTCTTTATGAACCATGCTGCTGCAATCGCATTACCTTGCATTAAAAAATCTTAAGAAGCCACTGGTTGTCTGCTAACTCTTTGCCTGGCATTCAAGGTCATCGATCAGGCCTACTATGAATTTCCCAGTACTCCTCCTGTCCCTTTCTTCTGGCTAGTCACCTCCCACTCCAGCCAATCTGAATTACAGTTCATGATTTCCTGTGTTTCTTTCCTTCCAGGAATTTCTCTTAGCTGGGGTCATAACCCGCCCACCTTCATCTCTGCATGTCTAAATTCCGTCTATCCCATATGGTCCAGGACAAAAATCTCATAAAACCACAGCCAGAAGTCATCTCTTCTTTTTCTAAAATCCTATTTTTATGTTATTTTTTTACATGACACCTACATCTAATTTCCTATATTTTTATTTATTCATAGACTGTTCTCTTTTACATTCACATAGAGGTATAGGGGATCATTAGGGACAACAATAGCTATATACTTATATATTTATATATCTACATATCCATATATCTCTATGTATGCTTATAAACCAAATAATCCATAGTAATAAAATATAATTGTAATGACATTATTAATTTATTCTGAAAATTTATAAGCTTCTTAAAGGCAGGGTCTCCCTGTACCTGTGTCTCAAGTTCTTTACTAGTAAGTATGCAATAAAATCTTGCTGAATAAATTAATGAATAAATCAGTCTTATTCTATTTTACACTCACGTCGAGGTATAAAAGATCATTATAGACAAGTGTATCTATACACTTATATATCTATATGACTATAACTATAATTATAATATAGATATTAAGAATTCAAAAGCAAAGATCCAAAAAGCTTGGAACTATGGTATTACCTTCCAGGTTTATATATTCATGGAGGAAATAGCCCAATAGTGCACACTGGAGCAGTTAACAAAAGATGTCATAGTTATAAATAGGGTTGGGTTATTACATTTTGATATAGAACACTGTTTCTGTAGAAATAAAAGAACTATATGTATGCTCTTGTTTTAGAATTCTCTAATATAATTTAAAAATATATGTTTTCAGCAATAATACCCTTTTGATATATTCTGTGAACAAACAATATTCTGTTCAAATAGGTTTGAGAAACTATACAAATTATGCCTTCCTTTTGAAAATTCATAATATAAAGTAGTATATTAAAGTTTTCCAGAAACCAGATAGCTTTTAAAAAGATTGGCTAATCTTGATTAACCTTGTCTCCCTGTAATTGTCCTTAGAACAGTCTGTTTCATGTAACAACTATAAATATCCCAAGGAGTCTTCTGTGAAAAATTGTTTGGAAAGTATATTTATTTTATAGTTATATAAAATATTTATATTTACGTTTATATCTAAGATATTACTTGGGCTTCAAAACCCAAAAAATCTGTTCTAACTCCACCTTGAGGGTGAGGTATTTCCAATACTTTCTTTTTAGTTCGTAAATGATCAAGGTGCCTCCGGTGTAAGTGCCAGGGCCCAAGTGAGGGGTGGGCATGCACCTTTGCACACTGCATGCATCTGCATATGTGGAAAATAGGAAATAGGAGGATGGGAGTATGAAAGTGTCCATCACACTGTAGCTGCAAGCAAAATTGGAAGTAAAGTCTAAATATGCATTTATACTCAAAATCCATTTCTACTACAGTGTTCTTTTTTCCTAATTGTATGAGGTACTTTAAAAAGTTCACAGAAAGATTTGTATTACCTTTTACTTCTATTTTTCCATGAACTTTTTGAAGTACCTCCACGTTTGCTTTGTTTTTTGAATGTCTCTTGAAAAAGAGAGTTCATAACTGCTCGGGTTCAATATATATACCACACTTACTTTTTTTGATGATTTACAACTCTATTCTAAGTCCTCCAATCATATTTATAATTAATTATATAATCCCATTTTTATAATGTTGTATAACACATTCTACTGCCCCACCCCATACCCTGTAGGGTATATTAAAACAGTAACATGATTATGGCTTCAGTTTTTGATATCCTTTGAAAGTTCCAACTATCAAAGAGTAACCAAATATATAATAAAATTTACAAGAATGAATCTAAATGCTTTAAATTTATTTGTATTATTGTTTCGAATGGTGCCACATGATTAGGATATAATAAAGTATGCAATAAAATTTTGCTGAATAAACAAATGCATAAATCACTACTGTCCTCTTTTACATTCACACAGAGGTATAGAGGATCAATAGCGATAACTGTAGCTATGTACCTATATATTTATATATCTGTGTATCCACATATCTCTATATAAGCTTAAAACTGAATAATGTGTGATTACAAAATATGATTGTGTAACATTATCAACCAATATAAAAATTTCAATATTCTTCTGACAATAAATTAAATTCTGGAAATGTTTCACTAATAAAACCATCTTTCTACATAGTAAACTAAAATATTCTAATGCAAAAAACAAAAACAAAAACAAAAACAAAACAGTAAGGATAACATAAGATTTGGAATATCATAATGCTTGATATAAATATTTAGTGAAAGCAGGGAAGAAGGCCCAGCCTGGAACAGTATCCAAATGGATTTACACAATAGACATCAAATGTCTAAATATAGAAGTATGCAACACATTTGGGGAAGGATGGCCAAAGAGAAAGAACCCCTGTCTTTACCACTAGCATGGTATGTATTTCAAATCCATAGAAAAGAAGGCTCAGTAATTCTAAGGATTATTAAAGGTCAAAATTTCCCAGAATTCATAGAGAGAAGTGATGGAGTTTGGATGTGTTGTCCCCTCCAAAACTCATGTGGAAATTTGATCTCCAATGGGGCAGTGTTGGAAATTGATTGAGTCATGGGGGCAGATCCCTCAAGAATGGATTAATGCTCTTCCTGGGGGAGGGGAGAGTAATGTGTGAGTTCTCACTCTTTTAGTTCCCATGAGAGCTGGTTGTTTAAAAGACCCTGGCACCTCCTCTCTCTCTCTTTTGCTTCCTCTCACCATGTGATCTGCTTATACCTGCCGGCTGCCTGCCACTTTCCTCCATGAGCAGAAGCAGCATGAGGTCCACACCAGATGCAGCTGTCCCAGAATCACAAGCCAAATAAGCCTCTTTTCTTTGTAAATTACCCAGTCTCAGGTATGTCTGTTATAGCAACACAAATGGACTAATAAAAGAAGATAAATATTCAGACTCACATTTGGATTCTTGAATTTGAGATCACTGCCAAGAACAGAAGGTTAAATGGAGAATATACTCCAAAAATAAATCCACATTGGCCAACCTCTTTCACATTAGGGCAAAGTATTAATTGGGCAAATACATCACTCTTTATCACAGCAGCTATTGGTTTAATGGCTCAATAAAATAAAATACACCACCCTCTTTTTATAACACTTTTCATTGTCAGGACTTATTTATGATGAAGAAATAAGCAGATTGAGTTTTGAGAAAATGGGATGTACTTCACAAGGAATGAAGCTAATGTGAGTAGGTATAAAAGTGTCCTTTAAGAGGAAAAAGAAAATGATAGTAAGAAATTAAGAAATGGACATCTGCTAGGTAGAGTTTATAATTGATTGCTTAACTATAGCTTCAGCTAAACAACATGAAAATGGCAAAACTAATATAGAGAATGTAATAATATGAAAAAAACAATGGGAATTATCCAGATATGTTTTCCATATTCCTCTTATTGGTAATGACAGTTTTTAGGTAGGGAGTATAAAATATAAAACTATTAGTCATTGTACTATGATAGTAAAGTGAAAGCTAAGGCTTTTATTTCCCCATTAAATATCTTCCAGAAGGCAAAGCTCAGAGTTCAGAGTTCTGTTACTATTTTTCAAAGGTTGTCATGAATCAATTTTACCTGAAGAATCTACAGAGAATTAAACATTTTGTGATCAGAAAGCCACAGGCTTCTTCTAAATATCTTTGCCAATGTCCTAGGTCTCTGTGATTAAATCATTTCTATATTTAGAATGTACTAAGACAAACATTAGCACCTCTGAGTTATTGAGTCACAGTTAATACTAGTGGCACTTTCCAATGTATGACCCAACTTGACCAGTGGAAGTACGTTGTGCCTCTCTAATTTCCCTCATAACAAAGATACCTTGTTTTCCAGGTACATGCTGGAATGAGAATGAAGGTAGAACAGGGTATTGTACAGGGCAACTGTTACCAATGACTCTCAGGTTTTCTTAGTTGGCTAAGTATAGATACATCACCTAAAAGCAAAGTATACATTTCAAAAACATAAACTCAACGAATAAATGGAATGGATGCCATCTTCTTTTCAGGACCCCTGTAGTATTATGACAAGAAGCTACAGTTGGTTAAGTGTCTGCCTACAACATGTGATGCCAGTTCACTTACAAATCCTGGAACACCTTTCCCATGCATTATTCATGAAGGGGATAACAGCGACACAGAGAAAGACATATACTGGAAGAGAGGAGTGAAACAAACTGGTGGTAAAAACATGACCTTCCTCCATAAGGTCAAATAGTTTTATTTTGATTAAACACTACAATACAGTATATATCCATTAAAAAAGAAAACTCTACAGTGTATATAAATTATTCCTTCCATTCATCAGTTCTTCTCTTCCATTACAGCTTTGGTACAATGTGATTTCAGTATATAATTTTTAAATACTTTTAGCATCACAAACTCAACACAAAGTACAAAACTAATCCAAATTAGGGATATTATAATCTACACAGTGGTATTCAGTGGTAGGAGAAAATCTTACCTTGATGAATTCATGTCACTAGCTAAGCTATAAAGGCATACCTAGCAGACATGACAGAAATATGCACCATTAACCAGCTAATGTGTGTATTAGTCTTTGTTTATTTTTTTTTTTACAGAATACCAGCAGCAATCATTTGAGTGTTGAGTGAATACTTAAGTCCTCAGCCAGTTTTCCCACATTGTTCCTCTTCTCTTAAAGGCCATGAGTAATATCTGAAGAAATGTACCACAGCCAGAGCTCTCAAAATTTGACCTGCCAACCGGCGTTGCTCATACTTGCACAGTTTGTCCTGCAGCTAGCTGACATCACGGGGACAGTGCTGGAGGGGCAGTGTGGGCCAATCAGCCTAAGGTTGTTCTGAGGGGTTGGCGGTGTGACGTTACAGTAAACAGGCATTCCAGTGGCTGGGAGTGACCCTTGGCCTGCCTGGTTAGGTAGCATGATTGGCTGTTGGTATGACTGCTGGGGCAGTGCTTGAGAACCCTGGGTCATTGGCACCTGCAGAAAGACACAAGCAAAACCCTGCATGAAGAGGCTATTGTGGGCTATCCAATGAACAGAATGATATTGTGAAAAGTATTCAAGCTTCTGAGTTAGATCTAACAGGTCACTAATCCCAGCTCTGCCACTTATCAGTTGTTTCAAATTGGGAAAGTCCCTTAACCTCTCTGATTCCCTAGACCGTTTGGATAATGACACCTACTTCAATTTGCCAGTAAAAGGACTGCACGGATGGTATACAGTGCCTGGTGCAATGGCTGGCATTGTGATGCTAAGAAGGTGATGGTTCTGAGTTTTCTGCTCTCCTTTCTTTTGATGCCCTCTAGGGACTATGGTCTGGGTCTCCCACTCTGGGTTTCTCTTAGTTTGGAAAGCCATGCTCCCTTTCTGGTTTTGTGCAAACGAGGTCTCCTGGAGCCTTCCATAGGGAAAGGGGCTTTTGTCCTGGGCACCTACTTCACTCTCAGCCTGTGGCTTTTGAGAACACCTAATATGGAGCCGGAGCTTGATGTAATGTGAATATGGAGAGTCAGGGTAGGAAGGCCTAGGATAGGCCCTTTAGGCCAGAAGAACCTGGGGCATGCAGCTAAATTTAATGATTAAAGCATTTTACTGACTCTTCATTTCTACTTGCAAGGTATTACAGGATGTAAAGCCCAAAAGGGTGCATTACAGTTTTAAAATACTCAACTTTGGTTAGTCTGGAAAATGAAGTTGCTGGGTCTCATAAATGCCTTTTAAATAAATCCGAGATGTCATTTCAAAATCTCTTATAACTTAAAATAATGGTAAAATGAAATTTCTTTGTGTATGTATAAAAATGATTGAGAATTTGTCATGCAGGCTTTCTACCAATACACAAAATTTCAATAAAATGCCCAAGGGTCTTCATGAATAGAACTGTAGGCTAATAAATTTTCTTCTGTGAATACAAAGTTTATATGGAAACAAACTTAGCAGAGCATTCAAAAGCCATAGCAGTTACAGAAGCATATATTTGCCATTTTCTACTTTTCTTTTATAATCGTGATTCAAAGTCTACTATCAACAGTGGCTGCGCCAAGCACCCACCACTCAGCCAACCACGGAACATAAAGACATGCCCGCATCTTTCACTTTGGCAAGAGCTACTTTCGAACCCATCGTTTTCCAAGCTGCTGATGTGCACCTGATAAGAAGACATTGCTGGGTAGGAGACCATCACGCTTTGCACCGGAGTTCCTTGCTGGCTGCTCATCACGCTCTGACTCTGAGGTGGCTGCTGCACTCCCACCAGGCCTTGGAACCCCTGCTGGCCAGACAAGACCGGCTGGTAACCTGTGAAGAAAAGCGACCTTTAGAACTGGTTGTGCCACTTGTCCACAAGGCAACCTTCGCACATCTCAAGGTTCATACCAGGAATGTTTGTTCTTAGAGTTTATTTTAGGAATGTTTAATCCAAATGCTTGTTTCCTAAGAATGCATTTTTTACCTTTAAGAGTGAATGAGACTATGATGGCTCCCAAAAATTCACTGACATTTGTATTGTTACACCAAAGGGTCCAATGGGCACGTGTGACACAAAGAAGCCTCTACTGATGTCAGTTGACTGCTATAAATTATGCCTTTTATATGTGACTTTTTATTTGGTTTTGATGATATTTGAAGAGTTCACAGATTATCAAGTTTTTTTTTTTTTTAATTTAAATGGACTCACTCCCTTACTATTCTACTTTCCTGTGTGATCTCATTTCATACAAAGATCACCAAACAACCTAAGAACTTTGAAAGAATTACATTTTTTCATGTCCTAATGAACAAAATGACTCACTATTTTGAGCAATTCAATATCTATTGCCTTAGTCAAAAAGGAAAAAGCAGTGAAATGTATGTCATGTTTTTATTCTGTTTTACCATTGTTCCCAAGAGAATGTTCTGGTAAAACAGTCCAATATGTCACCATGTACACATAATAGGTAACGCAGAATACAACATTTAAAAAATTTATCTGTTTATGTCCTTTTGGGTGGGTAAGTGGTTGGCTTCTCTGTCTTTCTTTTCTAAATGGACCGAGATTGATTTATTCTCATTATTTTAATCCTCACCACAATGAGTGGTTTAAAGTGCATTCTTAAAGGCAGGCTCTGAACTGTTCTTATAAACGTTGGGAAGAAAGCTATGATTTAGGTGAAAATGACATAGTGGTGCAGAAATGAAACAGATCCACTTCATGGTGTAAAACAGGGTTCTTCCAAAGCTCGTATTATTAACCATGCTGAGTACCTGAGAATAAGCAGAACTGCTGTCTTAATTCTCTGAGAAAGAAGAACTTTTAAAATTTTAGATTTTCTTAATGCAAACTCTCAGATAAGTTTTATAACCAGATTTTTAAAATTGAAACTAAAAGTAAAAATTACCTAAGCAATGGGCATCGCTGATAAGTAACCTATATTTTGACTGCATGTGAGAGTTCTAAATTTATACTGAAGAAGAATAAAATTACACTATCTTTACAGAAGATAACACTTTGCTATCCTTTGCTATACAAAAATATATCTACATATATTTCAGAAATATTGTGGAAGCAGAGCTTGTAAATGGTCACCAAATTAGGAGATCAGCTCAGTTCATCAAATGAGATCGAGGCACAATGGCCTCAGTTTGGAAACTCTAGAGCAAGCTCGGGAGAAGGGACAAGATGGGTGATCTGGCCTGCACCTGCAACTGAGGGTGGAGCCAGTGTGTAATTTGAAAAGTTACCCTTCGACTTTCTCTATGTGCGCCATATTTTGGTTTTTTTTGCGTTCCCATTATACACCGTAACTCACTTTCATAGTGGTTTTAACTTACTGAGTTTTTAAATTCTTGTAAAGACATCATATATTATGAATATAATTAAGGGTGATGGCCACCTTTCCTCCAGCTACATTCTGTGCACGGTACACAGTCAAAGTCTCCCTTTAATACGCTTGGCAGGTCTGTTTAAGACTAACAATATCAGCTCAGAGGGCTCCATAACTAAGGTGTTTACATGATAAGGAAAAACTATCAGACTTGGGAATAAAAAATGCGACTAGGGCCATATTACCATTTATCACTACCTCTCAGAAGGTCTCATATGCAGAGGCACTTGAGAGAAATTTCTTTTAACATTAATTGCAAAAAATTGTTTTCTGTTTTTTCTCATTGTTCAGATCTTCCATTCTAATTCATGTATCCAACTGCCCTGAAAAATTCTGTGGCTATTTAAACATTTTATTATGACATTGAACCACATCAAGTTCTTTGTAGCATGAATTGTTATATACGTATGAAAACTTGGTATACGTGTAGAAAAATTATGACCAACAGTCTTCTTTACTACTTAATTCTGTAGGAAGAGCAGGCAATGTGAACTCACTCTCAAATCCATGTAATTGTGAGTATAATAGAGCCTTTTTCTGGCCAAGGACTCAAAGCACAAGTTGAAAACTAGTGAAGTGTCTTTGAATATTTTGGCTTATATTTGATCATATGGAGAAAACCCAGTTGGCCTCAATAAGTCCTTTGTAGAATATCCACAGCTACTATCCAAATAAGAAGAGAGGCGGGAAGGAGGAAGGAAGTGGGAGGGGGGTGGCTTAGTGTCTGAAGACCATTTATGTATTTGCTGATTGAATCTCTCCATCCTTTCAGAATCATCTGTTCAAAAATAAATTGCAGTGATCTTCAAGAGATTCATTTATTACACCAGCCTCTAAACTGGGTGAAGGAAAAACAATAGAGCTGTTAAGACATTCAGAAAACAGAATGTCTCAGTGGGAAGAGGAAGCAAACATCAAATAATATTCAAGGGGAGAGAAAGAGTGGGCAGGTCGGTGGCCTCATCTCAATAAAGGCACGGAGTCCGTGAGAGTGCGTCACCTTTGCTGCGAGTGCAGACACAATGCGGCCACACTGCAGCGTCCCCCTACCCAGGCCCCCTCTGCCTGAGGATCTGTGAACTTTGATATTCAGGTATGCATAGCAATGCACTACCAGCTCTGCACTTGGGTTCCCACAGTAAGCACACTTTAGGCAAATAAGGATTTATGTTGGGGAGTAAATACTCTACAATTTTGAAATGAAAATGTAAGTGTAAGGAAAGCCCAATTTATATTCATGAATCCCATTCATTTCTCAATTCTTTCTCCAGGCAAGAAATTTACACCTGGAATTGTTTAATTGGGGGTACCCATTTCTGTAAAGTATTTCACAGAAGGTAGGTCACAGAATGGTCCTGAAGACAGGAGGCTGTCTGGAATGTGAATCTGGGCTCTGGACTAGGAGTAGACAAATAAAAATGAAACAGCAGTGACCTAAGAATGAACCAACAGTGTCTGTCTGGGACACAACACACCCGAAGGCAGAGATGGCAGTGCTGGTGGCAACCTGCTTATCTTGTCTATTCAGATGAGAAATGTGTTCTAGTCTGTCAATTCTGAGCTGTGAAATGATCACTTTTTCATATTTATTGAGGATTAGCAAGACATAATGCATCTTACAAAACTGATGCAGCAACAGTGTCTGCCCTGTAGGCTTACTATGGAGATGATAAAGACATTAGCTATTTTTATTATTTCTTTTTTAGTCAAGATTGATTCAATTTTCAAGTCACATGTATCATTTATTTTCTGAAGGTAAAAAGGTTAGGAACAGACAAATGCCTCTTAGCAAATAAAAGAATGCACTCTGCTAAGTTTGAGGAGTTATTAGATTTAAAATATATGAATCATATAGATTTGAAAATTGAATAGGATTTCTACTAAATTGAATAGGATTTCTTGTTGCTCAGTACAACCGTTGTTGAATACAATTTATAGTCTGAGAGTAATTTGTTAATATTTAGGCAAGAAAACATTTCCAATGCAGCATAACTATAAATATCAGAATTTTGGGGCTGGCCAATTAGCTCAGTTGGTTAGAGTGTAGTGTTATAACACCAAGGTCAAGGGTTTGAATCCCTTTACTGGCCAGCCACCAAGAAAAATAAAATTAAGATGCTATTAAATTAGAGGAAAAAAGAATGTAAATTGGTTAGGGATTATAATTTGGCAATATTGTGACTGTCAATATTTTAATGCTTATTAGTTACAGACTCAACATTTTAGAAATGAATGAAATGACAAAGTAGTAACTATTTTCAGGTTTTCGTTATCCCTGCTCTTGCAGTTATAGGAGGTTAAAGATGGGGAAGGAAGTAGTTAAGAGAGCAAATTTCAATGGAGCAAATTTCTTGAGAAGCCAGCCAGTTCTTACCATTAACACCCACAAGCAGTGTAATTTACATGTTGTGTTTATTAAGTGAAGTATTCTTAATATAGTAGAATGTCTTTTCAAATAATTAGAGTTAACAATCTGATAAATATAAAAATCAATTATCTTGGATGAGCCAAGATACAAATATTTCTCCAAGTTTCCAAGGAACCATTAAGCAGCTTGATTCTGAATTCAGACTCTGCTATTTGTACATGATTTCAGTTGGAATTACAGTAGCTTAGCAAATCCTCGACTGTGGCATAGCTGGTGAAGAATATGAAGAAGAAAAATGCTTATCCAGGACTGGCCTCTTTTTTGTGCATTTCACCACTTTCCAATATCTGCTGGATCTGTTTCTTGGCTTCCTATCAATTTCTCTACATTTTCATCTTCTTTGAAATTTTCCATTATAAACTAGCTAGATTTGTTGATCATGTACTCTAAGCCAAACAGTGAATTGAATGTTTTTACCTGATTGTTAACGACGATCAGGGAAGCAGTCACTGTATTAAATTCCTTTTACGGAAGAGAAAACTGTGACTTAGAAAGATGTAGTAACTCATCAAGGTCACTCAGCTACTCTGAGGGAAAACGAGAATTTAAGTTGTGATTTTCTGGCTCCAGCACCCTTGCTTTTACTTACTACATTGTACTGCTATTTATCATACATTCTTCCAACTTTGATTCGCTAACATAATCTCTATCATGTGGTAGGTATTCAATGACTGTTGACTGCATTTATTGTTTTCTCAATAGTTAAAACAATGAAGAGAACAGGAGTTATACTCCACAGTTTGTTGAACAAGATCTTGTTAGTATCAAAGAAAGAAAGAAAGGGAAAAAAAAGAAAGAAAGAAAACATGATTGTCCTATCAAAACCAACTCATCCGACTCAGGAACAATTTTAAAGTCGTGTTGCTCAGACAGACACAAACACAGTCAGGAGGTGGGGCACGGATGGGGGCAGGGCTATTCAAAGGAACTCTAGTCCCTTCATTCACTTCATTAGTTTCAAATCAGCTGATACTATAGTTTTCAATTACTAAGACCATTTCAAATAATGGTTGTCCTCACAGTCTTCAAAGAGACTGTATATTTACTCTGGCTTGGTTTCTCAGAATGATCTTAAAATCTAAAACTATCAGGGTAAAAGAGCTTAATTCTACATTAAATATAAGAGTAAATCAGTCATTTGACTGTTCCAGATAACTGGCTGCTACTAGAAAGTCACTTGGTCTTTGGAAACAAAGATAGTATTCATAATATTTGAGAGAGAAAAACAGATAAGAGCAAGACAGGTGATCTGGAGAACAACCTAGGACATCAGATGAGGGCCCAGAGAAATCAACATTTCCCAGGCCACTTAGAGATGGTTGTTCTTTTGGAATTTACAGGCTGCCATCATTAGCCTTTCTCATTCTGTAAACACTATGGATTTCTTCCCAAGATATACTTTATTACTAGGGCACTCTCTCTGAGACAGGAGGTACTTTCTAACTTCATCTACTTATGGGACCTTAGTGTTCAAGGTAGTTTTAGGTAAGGAGAGCAGAGATGCAACTTGATGCTATAGTACCTCCAATTTCTTGAAAGAGGAACCACTGCCTTATGCCTTGGAATGGTTGATTGGAGAGAATGGATGCCCCTTGCCTGCACCTCCTCCCTCAAAGAAAGTGAAAAACAGCCTCAACAGTTCCACTTACATTGAGGCCTACCCAAACCAGGGGTCCTCAGGCATCCAGGGAAGCATCTGACTGCACTGGCCTTTACAGACACTGTCCTACTCTAATACAACTCCAAGGTGATAAATCCCAGGTGTGGCAACGCACACCAAGTGGGGTCAACTTTGAAAAGCAATGTGTGAATCTTTTGAGACATTTTGCTTCTAAGCCAAACTCCCATCTATGACCTAAAATCCCAAGTAGGACCTTTAAAACAAGAAAGCAGTATGGACTAGATTGGAAGACATTTTTTATTTTAAACATGTCAAAAAATTAAGATATAGGATGAAATACCTAGTTTGGAAATCATAATTTGGTACTGTTCTGTTCTCATGTATGAAACAGCATTAAACAGTTCTAACAATTTTTTTAAGGGAATACAAGAAAGCGTTGTTTTTTTCTTTTTTGCTGTTGAGGCCCATTATGATTTCTTTAATCTTTGATGTAAATGTCTGCTTTTACATTATTTAGTGTCAGTCTCTGCATTCATTTATCCTCTTTCTTTTCCCCACCATTTATTTTTCAGTGGCTTTAATTCCTCAGGACGAGGTGCAGGATGACCTGCAGGGAGCCTGCCTGGGAATGGAGGTAACGCAGTCCACGTTCCCGGGAAGGAAAACCAGTCCATCCTCATGAATCCGAGGTAAGCTGTGACAGGCCCTAAGTGGAACCAAGCTTCCTGAAGCAGTCGTTTTTCTTTGTACTTGCTCTTTTGCTCATTAGCTTTCATACTGCACAGAGCATAATTCTTAAAAGCCTCTTTACTGTCCCCTGAGAACATCCACACACGGGTCATTTTCTAATGGCAGTACACATCAGATGAACCGTCCTATTACTGCAAGCTCGGGGGCCTCTTCACTGCAATTATACCATCCTGATCCATGTTATCGCAAATACAAAGCTGGTTTTCTTTCTCTCTCTCTCTCTTTTTTTTTTAAATCAGGGCAAACATGAGAGACATTGTTAAATGACTAGAGGAATGGATCATGCACAGAATTTCAATGAATGCCTCTGAGGGAAGTCAGCATTGAATTCCATTTTAAATGGAAGAGGCTGTCATGTTATTGAAGTGATTCTCTGAACTTCCTGGCCCATAGTACTGTGCTGACAGCCAGAAAGCTTCAACAACCCAGAGGGAGAAAGGCTGCATGAAACACCCACAAATGTTTTACTTTCTTAATGAGGTTGTGTGGCTTAGAAAGGTGGCATTCTTGCCCCTCTACCAGCAGTGTTAATTAAAATAGGGCTCGGTGGTAGCAAATTGCTGCTGAGCCAACATAAGAAGCTTTTCCCCCAGACCAAGCTTGGGGCAAAGTCAAGATGGAGGTGTCTCTAATAACTGTCACACAGTGATATTTCCTCTGGTGGATATTTCCATTGATGACCTGCTCTTGGCTAGTTGGCTAGAACAGCATAATCACAGGTCAAAAGTCATGGGGTCAACATCATTGTGATCAAATTACTGTCACTGTCACATAGCTATAGGATGTAGGCTAGCCCAGTCCAACTATTTTGAAATAAGTAATATAGTCACAGATTCAATATGTAGAAATCACTGCATATATCACTATGACTGGAAAAACTAGTTCATAGGCGACTGATGGTGAATCTAAAGTGTGCTCTTTATATAAGAAAGCAGTATACATCATTATTTCCAAGTAGTCAAAGATAACTATCTTCTTCAATTCCAGACTGGCAGAATTCTTACCCAAACCTTCTTTAACTAGTAGATTTAACAGTGATATTGTTCTAGTAGTAGAGTCTACTGTGAGGTGATGGCAATTATCTATGGCAGAAACAATGAAGACATGAGCTAAAACAAGGGTTGTAGGAATGGAGAAAAGGGATACACAGCTACTTAGGGTGTGAACTGTCAGAAACAGGCATCTCTGAGTTTCAATAGTATCACATGTTTGATGCACTTGAGCATGAATTGATTGATTTCACCATAATCATGAATATAGGTGGTCTGCTAGAAAACTGGTTCTCTAAAACAGAAGAGCCCTGATTTCTAGTGCTTGCTGATTTCCCTGGTATAAATATTCCCACCATGGCTGATTTCAAGCTACAAAGGGCTTAACAACCAACTGGCAAAATTCCTGATTTTTTAACAGTTAATTCCTGTGAGCTAGCATGAGATAGCTCTGGAATAGCCCTGACCTAATGTTCAGTGTCAAGCAATCAAATTTTCAATTCAGTTGAATTTTTGTTCCTTTCATCCTTTCTTCCACAAAATTTATTGACTATTTGTTCTTTGCCATTTGGTATAAGAATGACTGTAAGAGCCATTTTACAGAGCTTACGCAAGTGGTGAAGACAGGCTGTAAAGAGAAACTTGCAGTGCACTGGGATGGCACTAGGATAGGCACACGTCTCAGATTGTAGGATCACAGAGAGGGAGCATTCACCTCTGCTGTGGGTGGGGAAAATGAGAAGCACGTAATAGAAGGCTTTCCGGAAGTCATTTTGAACCTAAGTATTAGAAGATAAGCAGATATTTGCTAATGGAGTGCAGTAAAGTGGAAAGAATCAGAATAAAGGAGGTATAAACACAGGGACCACCATGTGCAAAGTCAGAGATGTGAAAAATATGTTCAAGGATTGTAAATATGTAGAGATGGAAGCAGATTAGAAACAGGCAGAGGCAGTAGAGAAGGATTAAAATGGAGCGAGGTGCAAATCCTAGGGTCTTGAAAACCATGTTATAAAATTGGAACTTTATACTGAAAGATTTAGGGTAAGGTTTACAAGGAGAGCACTGAAATGATGGACAGCTGTTTCATAAAGATTTGTTTCATAAAGAGACATTGTGAAGTCTGGACACTGAGAGTCTTACTGGGAGACAACCCCAGAAATCTAGGGCGGCGACGATGAAGACACGAGCTAAGGCAGGGTGGTAGGGATAGAAAGAAGGGACACATCAGAGGGATATTTAGAATGTGAACTGTTTGAAACTAATGTCTATAAGCTGTAGAGAGGGGGTGACAAATGGGAAAAACCGAAGAACAAAACCCAATTCAGTTTGGATAAGGGAGGGGACTGTAGTGCTTTAGTTGTAAATACAGAAGGAACAAATACACAGAGATGATCAGTAAGCACAAGAGCAAAGGGGTCTGGAGCTCAGGCAAACAGACTGCCTCAGAGGCATAGATTTGGAAGTCATCAGGACATAGTTGCTCTTGGAGACAATATATTTACGAGTGGGTAAAGATTGAGAAGACCCTCACAATATTCCAATACTGGGCCTAGAAAATGAAACCCATACTGGCATCTCAGAACTTTGGATTCTCACTGTTTGTGTCACAACCCAGCCTCACCATCTCGCCTCCACCTGAGTGCTTTCTTCCCCACCCTGCTGGAACACTCATTTTCCTGGGCAATGGTTCTCAACCTTTGCTTGCCTCTGAATAACCTGTAGGGTCTATAAGAAGACAAATTGCTGGTCCCCAACCCCCAGAGATTCTGATTCAGTAGGTTTAGGTTGGGGCCTGAAAACGTGCATTTCTGACAAGTTCCCAGGTGATGCTGATTCTGCTGGTCTGGGACCACACACTGAGAATCTCTGCTGAGCATTGGTTATTAATAAACACTTCTGCCTTGAACGCCTGTTGTTTAATTTACTTATTACTTTTCCCCTCATGGAGTGGGTAAGGGGATCTGGCAAATCACACAGTGAGAGGCCATCTCTCCTCTCTGCCTTCATTCTATTTATTTGTAAAATGGGTACAATTCTTTCACCAAGAGTTGTCAGGATAGGCTAATACCTCACTCATAAGACAAATACCAGTGGTTGAGCCCCTGGCAATGACAAATATATGTGGCTGCCCTGCCCTCACTTTTTGCATTCCCCACCTTGTATGGCCTTGAATCACATTTTATTACTTGTTTACATTCTGCTTCCCAAGTAGATTGCAATCATCTGCAAAAGAAAGTGTATCTTATACATGTCTGACTGGGCTGGTATTATATATTCAGTGCCTAAAGAACATTCATTGATGCTGTTAATAAAGAAATTGTCCTATTTCACTTACCCCACAAACATCCCACAATGGCACATAGTAAAAAATAAGCAAGAAAACACAAACTTGAAGGAAAAGAATGAAGAAATTTTGCTAATGCATGGGGGGTGGCAGAAGGAAAATGATTTGTCATCATCACAATAGAATAAAGACAAATCTGAACAGACAACAACTCCTTTCTCTTATCCCCTTTGCATCTGAGAAACTTTCCTTCTAACAGCAAATGTAGAGAACACAGCATAGTTTTCTAATTCCACCTCTTACTGTTTGGATGTGGGCAAGGACAGGTACAAAAAAGGAGGAGGAGGAAATATGGGAAGGGGCTGAAAATGGAGTGGGAAGAGGGAAGGAAAAACACACCTGAAATAGATTACATTTGGCATTCTCAAACCAGTGAGGCACTTGGGAAACCAAACCAAATTCTTGTGGCCCTGTGTTTTTTAGGATGTAACTGTTTGCTGACCAGTGGTTATGCTCTCTTGTGACTGGGCCTTAGCCTTCATTTGGTCTAAATGAAAAGCAAACGAGGAATCCAGACCTCAGCTAGCTCTCCCTCACCGCCTCCTGGAGGTGGCATACAGCTGATATTCCTCATTTTTATAAACTTCTTCAGGAATGGAAAGAATCATGACAAACTGCACTCCCATGTTTGTCATAGCTCTATTTACAACAGCCAAGAGTTGGAGCCAACCTGTTTATCAATAGACTACTGGATAAAGAAAATGTGGTATATATACACAATGGAATACTACTCTGCTATAAAAAAGAATGAAATTCTGCCATTCACAGCAACATAGATGAACTTAGAGAAAATTATGTTAAGTAAAATAAGCCAGACACAGAAAGAGAAACACTGCATGCATTCACTCATAAGTGGGAGCTAATAAATAAATAAATAAATAAATAAATAAATTAGAAAGAAGATACAACAATTACAATAATATGTTGAACTTTCAAAAGGAGAGAACAGAACTGAGGTTACCAGAGGTCAGAAAGAGGAAGGGAGAAGGAAGGTAAGGGAGGACTTGGTAAAGGGCCACAAAAAACAAATACATTGTCTAATGTTGACTATATTAATTATCCTGATTTGAGCATCACATATTGTACACAGGTATTGATATTCAATGCTGCACCCCACAGATATGTACAATCAACTATGTTACAATAAAATAAAATAAAATCATTCACTCACTCTTAAAAATAATAAATCTCTTCTTGGTCCTCACTAAGTCTGCAGTCATTCGACTCGAGTATGAACAATGGATCTAGAGATATCCTGGCCCCACAAGTTTGGGGTGATAAGCTGAGATTTAGAGGACTAAGAAAGCTACTTGTGCACGATCACACACAGAATTTAAAATCGGGGACTAAATCCCATCTTCCTGCTGTGCACTTCCACAGCATACATGCTACAGTGCTTTCTCCAAACATGACAGATTAAACTGCTGGGAATATTTTTGTTTCTAAATGCTCATGTTAAGGAATTGTGTGGAGTCCTGTTGATAACAGCCCACAAGTGCTTCAAAACTGTACAGAAATGCCATTTCCTTTCCACACCTGTGCCAGTTATATTAGTATAACTGTTATATTATTACTAACAGCCTGGAGAACACATCTTGTGTACCCGAACTGGAGCTCACCTAACTTGCCTCGAGTAACTACCAATAAACCTGTCTAAGATCACACAGAGAAGGGTATTAGGGAGAAAGAAAATAAGAGTTTTGTACACTCAAGGGAGTTATAATGAGCTGCGAAAAATGCAATCAAACCATCTTTTTTGAAACTATCAGCACAACCGTATCCCGTGTTTAGATATCCATATAAGGGGGCTTCCAAAAGTTCATGGAAAGATTGTATCACCTTTTAATTCCATTTTTCCATGAACTTTTTGAAGTACACCTGTATTAACAGTTAGTCACCAACAGACAACATTCTGAGGAGGCCACGGAGTGGATTAGTGTAGACCCATGGAGAAAGCAAGCATTCCCCTTTCTCCGCCCATGCTAGTGGTAACATCTGCCTACTGTGCTCACCGGGCTAAGCACTTTATGAAGTGGGCACAGTTATTCTCATTTTATGGAAGGTGAAAATGAAGCACGAGGAACTGAACAGACTGTTTAAGGCCATGCATCCTGCGAGTGCCAGAATTAAGACATGGGTGTTCTAGTGATTTTTTTTCCCACCACCTCAGGATCCTGTCAGGCAACACAGTTCCACTCAAGTGACCCAACTGAAGAGATTTTAATAAAGGGAGTGTTGCCAGATGAGTAGGCAAGCAAAGGGACCGACAAGGGAGGGTGGCCCGCGGAGCCTGAGAGTGGTGAACAGTTTCTCCTCTAGGCCTGAAGGTCGTAGGGGAGAAGCCATTGTTTCCAGAAGCCAGTGAGAGCTGAGAGGAAGGACCACTATCCAGAACCAACTGCATCCAGGACCCAGGGGCAGCACTCTCTCTCCCTCGCCCTTTGATCGCTTGCTACTAATGCCTGCCATTGACAAAACGCCCCTGCAGGCCACAGGGCAAAGGACCCTGAGAGATGCAGTCTGTAGGGTCGGGAGAGAAGCATGGAGAATGGCTGTGGGATGGGAGGAGAGGCAAACAGAGAATAACTAGCACACCCCTTCCTTTCAAAGACTTCAGAAATCCAGTCTTGTGTTGGGGAGCATTTACCACGCTACTGAGCCAATCTGCTCAAATGAAGATTTACAAAGAAAAAAAAAAAAACACTGAATAATGATTTTAGTAGAGAACTATCTCTTGGTTCTATAGATAGTTTTTTCACCTTCAGAAATTATCTTTTTTAACACCTGATAAAACGTCAGACTATGCACTTAGCATGACTGCTTCAGCAATTAAGTAAATGTTAACTCTCAAATTTATATGTCATTAGGTATTAGGGTAGAATATTTGACTCAGTGCCCTAATGCTTTCCTTTCCATTTGGAGGAAATGGCAAATTTTGTAGGGAATTGATAATAACTTAGGAAGTACTATTAAGCAATGTTACTGTTGAAATATCCTGTAGGGCAAAGAAAAAAAAAAAATTTAAATTATGATTCAACTCAAGTAGTACTCATTTTGTTAAATTTGACATTTTCCTTCACGGGCTACAGAACCGGATGGCTGAGACCAAATGGATAACAATGGGCCAAGAATATTTCACTGGGGATGAAAAAGCAGAATCTAGTTTATTTCTACAATGACCCTAACCAGTCCTTGTATTCTGTAAGCATACTTGGTTTAGAAAATGCTCTGCTGTATATGAGTCTCAAGTTTAGTATGTTTGGCCATAATTTGTTCAGATATTTAAAGCCACCATCAGCAAGGTGAAATAGTATGAAGGAATACCTAATGAGACTTTAAATTAGCTTTTGGTTATTAAAGATTTTCTGCTTCCTAGTGGGAGAACCACAGACTCTCTACTCAGACGAATAAGGAGCTGAACACTGGCTCTGGGATTCTGGGGAGCTACCTAATGTCTTTGAGCCTCATCCCATCTTCCCAGGGCTTTTGTGAAGGTCAAGTAGATATCAGTGATGTGACTTGGTGAGCCTATGACATTTACTTAATGGTCGTTGGTATTAGTTTCCATCAAATGGTGCTCAGTAAACGGGAGTATTTTTACTCTCTTAAAATTGTATCTTCAATGAAGAACTGAGTGTTGATAGTACCAAGATGGATCCCCCTGCCAAATGCAAACAAACAGACAAACAAGCAAAAATCCTGGAAATGCTCCCTCTGGCTAACAATGTCCAGGCTTCAGCACCCCAAATTTTGGTAAGAGTCAAGGCACAGCCATTAAGTAAGTGCAATCCACATGGAGAGGACCATGAGTCATGCAATGAATGCACTTTTCTATCCTTGGATTATATAGAAATTGTAATGTCTAGAAGCAAAAGCAGCAGCAGCAGCAGCAGCAACTCTGAACGTGAAGGTAGGCAAAACACTCAGTACAGCAGGAAGTGGAAAGGGCAAGCTGGTCGTAACTAGGGAGGAAATGTCCAGGCAGGAATTATTTGGAAAGCCACATGGAGCCAGACTCCAAGCCCTAGTAGAACACTGATTTCTACCTTGTAAATTTAGGACAGCCAGGATGCTGCATGCTTTAGTGAGTGGTTCTACTCTATGCATATCACCAAGGACTCAGAAACGTAAGGCCTCCACCTTGCTCCCATGTAAGAAACAAACCCAGTTTCCCTGTCTTTTGTTTCCTAATAGAAGCTATACTTGCATCTCCCATAGACTACCTTTTTCCCTCCATCAGATTTCTCAGAAAAAGGAGAGCATCCCTTCATCTAAAGGCCTCTGAGAGCAAAAGGGTGGTGAGCGCTCTCTTGATTCAAAGCGATGCCTTTAAAATCTTTCTCTGGTGACTTATTAAATGGTGGCCGCTCTCACTGCATCAAAGATAAGACACAAAGCAGCGGCCCCTTCCTCTGCTTTCCTCGGCCAGTTAGAATCTCCTAACTTCTTAGACTATTACAAGCTTCCCAGCACCTAGCACACCTGAGTCTCTTGTACAGAGAATCGTCCACATCACGAATATTTCTAACCTAACCATTTTGTAATTTTTTTGTGTGCTAGATGATTAACCAAGTAATTTTTAAGGAAAAAAGCATAATATTTTCAATTAATATATTACTGATTATATCTTAGTATTCTTTAAAATTCAATGCTTAATAACATAAAACAAATGGACCAATTTTACTTTTTCCCATTTAACAAGTGATACATGATGTTTTAACTTACTTACTATTTAATTATGAAAGAAAAAAATTATGATTTATGAACAGATGTCTTTTGAAATGTTGGGCTTGGGGAACAAATGAATAATAAAATGAACATTAAATTAAAGGCACAGTACAGTACCAAAACAGACAAAACATGCTTTTTAACTTGATCTTTAGAAATGTTATACTCTATGTATTTAAAAAGTCAATCTAGCTAGTGTTGATGATCTTTGGATTTTGTTTCTAATCGATGAGATAGGATGCAAGAATTCATGCTGTTCACTGCAAGTACTTATCCACAGAAACACATTATAGATTACAGATAGCCTTTGTTTCTTCTAAACAAAAAAAACAAATTAAATATAAATGTCACTATTTTTCTCTTTTTATTTTAGAATATATTTATTTATTCATTTTTAATCACTAGCTTTTATGTAATATACATTGTAAAATACATTGCATAAAATGAAGATTAAAATCTACCTTCATCACTTGTAACATATTTTAAAAAAATAACAGGCAAATTTTCCAGTACTATAGAACGTGATCATATGTTCCCATTAATGTCTGGTGCTCTAGTGAAATTACTAATAGTCCTCCTTTTCACTCTTAGATGTGTATAGGTTCAGAAGATTAATTACACACTTATGCATATATGTAAAATATATATATATATGTACAAATATATACAAACACATACACGTGCATATGTATATTTACACACACAGGCACATGTGTGCCTCTTTACATGTGTATGCATATGTATATAGTGTATGCATATAAAAATATACATTTTTAATGAATATAGGGAAGATTTTAGTGAAATGAACTTAGAGAAATGTTATTTATTTTGTGCTCTTCATAAATTGCATTGCAGCATGTGTTTCTCCTCTTCTTTCTATTTTTAACCAATGATTCACTATGCATATAAGTTAAACAATGTATGGCTTAGAATTAAAACTATTTAAAAGACTTGGCAGTTAATTAGGCTCAAAACAGTGCCAAAAGGAAGGAATGACTGAGTTACAGCATGTTCACTATCTCATTTCTACTACCAGCTGCCCACTCAGAGCACATCTTCAAAATTCTTTTTTGGTGAGTAGAATGGTTATATTAATTTGATGTATTAATCTTCTTCAAGTTGACATATTTACAGTTTTTAACAGCAGGTATTCCAGAAAACCTTAAGTATAAAGTTTAGACATTACTGCCTAATTTCTTCAGCACTCTTTGAAAGGAAGACAACAAGGCAATCAAACAATAGGCACCAGTGAGAAAGATCATTGGTCAAGGGCACTGACATTGAACATTTATGGAGGAATACGAATCACATGGAAAATTCAATCAAGGTGTTGAACCCTTTTCCTAATCAATTGTACCCAGACACATACAAAAGCATTTTGCATAAAATTTCCCCTGTTTGAGAACCCCAGAAACCCAGTCATGAAATCTATAATTCAAAATCCCAGAACTAACAGGAGCAATGGGCAAAGATCGTTTTTTATCATTCAGGTATAACACAATTCAAATGGAGCCCACTTCTCAATACACTCCTCCAGCAAGATTCTAAGTATTGAAGAGTGAGAGAGAGGGAAGGAGGGCTTGAGGCATTCACAAGGAATACATTTGCACTGATAGCAATCCCATGTCACTTAGACAAGTTCAAGCAGTGTGACTGATCCAAGAGAGACAACTAACAGAAGTAAGATGTTTCTTAGAGAGATCTTTGTGAATTAAATGGTGAAAGGAAGTTGTCCTGATATGGACATCCCAAAGTACAAAGTATATCATTTAAATTTTCTCTCATTTAATAATATTTCCAGCCATGTCTTTTAAAAATTGCTTGTTATATGGGAAATCCTTTTTAACCTGTTATTGAATCATTAAGCACATTTTTTGGGACAGTCTCCATCTCACCATAGCTACATTCACAAGGAACACTTAACTGAGCAATTAAGCTTTGGTATCTCACCATCAATATGACTTACAGCAAAGGCAGGATGCAGACACTGCCTTACAAAAGTGTTTGATTAAAATGCAGTCATCAGAACTTCCTGATAGAAACTTCAGCTTAGTTCATACCGCCTTGGTAATGATGCCAGAGAACACAAAGCTACAAGTGTCCTTATTTAAAAAGATGTAGCCAAAGATGCAGCACAAAATTAGATTTATTATTAACTTACTAAAAAATACACATAGCTGTTTCTTTTGAGAATAAAATTTTAATATAGTAAAAGTTGGTATTTCAGCAGGTGAAGGCCCTTGGAAAGCTTACATAATGAAATTTCATGAATGATAACTCCTAAGTGGCCTGGTATCATTAATGAGATCATGATGAAGGACATAGTTGAGCAACTTAAAAATAAATGATTACAACTGCTGTTCCTAGGTGTGAGAGAGTTGCTATTTGATACCTAATACCCATGACTATGCATCTAATGATGTCTCAGTGGATGGAAACATCTCATCCTAAGACAAGTAAAAACATTGCTTTGGGAGGAAGCAAGTATAATTATTGTTTTATTTTGTAGGCACAAATTGTCAAGTCATGAGAGGCAATATATTATAGTAAAAACCTGGCCTTTGAGACAGACTCCTTGTACATCCTAGGGCAGTTACTTCCCCTTGCCAAACCTCTATTTCCATCTGTAAAATGGGGAAGGTGATACAATTGATCATGCCAATCTCATAGGGTTTAGAATGAGGAGTAAGTGATCTAACACCCTTAAGCACATTGCCTGGCATATAGGAAGCACTCAAGTTGCCTATGACTATAATTTTTTAAAAAATGCTTTGAAGTTAGAAATTCACTTGCTGTTAAGGGTACACCATCCCCAGGGTTCATTATAAAGGCACCATACTCAATAATATGTTCTACCCTCGAGATGATGTACTTTTTACTCATTTTTTTAAGACACTGTTTTGAATCCTAGGAATGATAAGGAACTCAATGCTTATGCAGAAGTTATGGCCAAGAAAGCCAGTTTTTAAAGGACAAAATCTTTTTTATCTCTCTTTAACAAAAAGTAAAATATCTATGTATCTATGTATTCTGCAATAGGCAAAAATAATCACAACCTAGTAAGGCCAGGCTCCATTCCAGGAGTGCGAGTCTGGAAAAGCAGCTGATCCCAGCTCTGGCATGAATGCTGCAGTCTAAGGTTGACATCAGTGCATCAACTCAGGCAAAGTCTGTGCAGCTGTTTTCAGGAATCTAAAGCTCCTTAATTTATCTGCAACTAAGAAAGAAATCTGTGATAGCCACACAGATGACTGCCCAAAATAAAGTGGAATAAAAAGAAAGGAGGATTATATCTTGTAGAGGAAGTTCATTGGACCAGAAAGAAAACATGTTGCCTTCGATAAAGGCATAATGGAAATCGAGTAGAGACTAGGAGATTTGGGGTCCACCCAGGAGGATGCTGCCTCACCTCTGAATGCTGAGAACGTACCTGACTGCTGAAACAAGGGTCGCTGAACCAATCACTGACCAATTGTTTGGCAACCTGAATGTCAGCTCACAGCTTTTACTCAGTTGTAAGGCTCTGCACAACTCACTTAACTTCTTTTGGCCTCAGTTTTCCAGCCATCGGCATGACTGTGAAGCTCAGGGCCTGGGATAACTTAATCCACTTAAGGTCTCTTCTGAGTCTAACATCCCCAAATGTAAATAGACTGCTTTGTTGGAACAATTAGGTAAATAATTATTCTGACACACATTTCTTAACCTCTGAAAGAAGTTTTCCATTTAAACATCCTTTCTTTTATATCCCACTTCCAAGAATAAGTGATACTGCTACTGGATACATCAACAAATGCTTCAGATTAAACTTGTCTAATTCATCCAAGTCTACGTTTCTGACTGGGTGCAATAACCAGCTGCAGCCTAAATTAGAACTTTAATGGCTTCAAATAACAGCTACATTTGCTACTTACAAAGATAGCATTGAACCTGAACCAAATCTTACATTAAGTTGTTAAAAAAATAAAAGAAAAGAATATTGCCTGATGTGAATTAGATTTTTTGGGGGCCTGCTAAAATCAGTCTATATCAAAATGATTCAGGAAAAAAAAAAAAAAACAAATAAACCAAAACCAAAAACAAAAACAAGAAACCTCTTGATCTTAAACCTCTTGATATAGACATAATATAGACCAAATACCGTTAAAAATATTTTGTTAATATATGCAATGATTTTAAAAGTCACTTTTCCTCTCCTTTTGACTATAATTCCTCTAAAAGACTACTTCTGTAGCATTTTGCATTGTGTTATTGTTGACTGAATGTTGATAAATAAAACAGCATTACCTCCTGATGTAATGGAACATTTCACATAGATACACATCATGTTTCTAAAGAGTAAAACCTGGAGGCAACAACTGAAAGAGGCAATGGACACCATGTGCCTATGGGCCAGGGAAACTGATCTAAAGGCCAGGCTGGGAAGAACTGTGACCCTCAACTCTTCTGTCTTGCCATCTGGCCAAGGGTGAGGCATATAACTCACTGCACCTCAGTTTCTTTAGGTTAAAAATGAAAGTGCTGGTTGACTTCTCCAGCTCCATCAATTCATGACCTACCCTAATGTTTACCAATATCGACAGGCATTCTCCCACTCTACTTTAAAAATCCTGGGTCCTCTGTATTGACTGTTAATTCATTCTATTTGTCACACCAAATAGCCACCCACTAACCAAAATGATATATTACAGCAGTGATACCCTACATATCCTCCCATGGTAGCATAAATCACATAAATGATACATGCTGTCTATTAGGGCATAAAGAATTTTGGTTTGGGGGTACAGTCAGCAGGCTACTGCTTGTGAGTTTAACATTTTATGTTTAATTCTTCCGGCAGGCTCAAAAATGGTACTGAGCAATTGTGGCATCAACAAAAGCTGGCAAAGTCACTGCCCACCAATGAAAACTCACAGTCAAGTGCATTCACACTTCTAAAGGCTGAGTGTGTCTCCAGACCATTCTTCAAAAGTCTTAAAAACAGGACAACAACTGTTAACTACAAACAGTAAATGCTATTTGTGATAAAAGAACCACAGGCTATTTCAGAATGCTCTGTCCCCAGATCGTTGAGATAAAAGGCCACATTTCCAAGAGTAGAGGCAGCCTGAGCTATAAAAAGCATCGAATGGTTCTCAAGCCTAAGAATGCTGAACCATTTTACTACTCTCACTAATATATGCACCTAAAGAAGCTACTATTGGAAAAATCAAACTACTCTTTCCTAGACCAAGGTGGTGAAATGAAAAAAAAAAAAAAAAAATGACTAAAGGAAGTAATTTTAGTCATCCAAGGGACTAAAGATGTTCCTTTTATAAGAAAATTTAGAAACCTAGTTGGGGGTTATGCTGGGGAGAACAGCCTCATGTAAAATAGGCTTGGTTTTAATCCCAGCGAAAACAAAAAAGAAATATTTTTTCAGATGAGTATTTTGTAGTCAACGAATGTGGTTAAGATGCTTCCTAGTTGCCTTAGGTTTGCACTGATACAATGGCTCTACTAACTATGACAACATGGCAGATTTAAGCAGTGAGTCACCTGGCTCGTGAAACCTCTTCTTGGTGGGCTACATACCTCCGCACTCCCACAGAAGTGGTACACTTTCTAATTTTGTTGTCAGTGGTAAATTTTTGTACATTTTCAAGCCAAACCAGCATATGTCCTTCTAAGCAACTACTCTACTCCCACGTTATGTTTTCATGTCAAATTGCCTTTTCCGTTTCTCAGCAAGATAGTATGGCTTTGGTTACAAGAATGTGCTCTTTTCTATACAAGTAGTAAAGAAAGCTTGCCCCAAATTATCTTCAAAGGGACCTGGAAGGATAAACAGAAATTGTCTTAGCCCATCAGTTTAGGACTACCAAGAATAAAACTGTAGTCTGAAAAATTATTACTCATTGCAATGAGGGAGTCAGAGGAACAATGAGGTGTTTCATCAGCAAAAGATGGTGGAAAATAGGGAGATTAGATGACATTTAAAGGAAGCAGTGTTTTGATAGGCTTAATACAAAGCAGGGCTGTGTGAAAGAGCCAAAAGCTTGTGGACTGCATAGCCGACTTGGGGTACTATTTCCTTTGGAACCACAAGTTTAAGACAGATTTGGAGTGCTGTTACTAGAAACACCTATCTGAAGCTCTGCCCTTGGGTTGTAAATGGAAGCTGCTACTTTATGATACAGTAATTTAGGTCTTCCAGGAGAGTGAGATGTTTTGTTCTTAACTGATATAACTTCAAATGGCAAAATTTGATATTCTATGAGTTTAGAGGACAAGATTTCTCAGTGAATAAGAAGGCAGTAGTCACTCAAATAAGTGGGTTAGTGTGACACCCTATAGTTGCAACATGTTTTTAGAAGACAACATGTTTTTAGAAGACTTTTTTTATTAATTTTGCTCCTGGCATTATCTGTGTTTGTTATTCCAGCCTAATGACTGGATGTGCCGATTTTTACTTTCTCAGTCCAAGCTAATGTTTTCTTTCTCAAGATACAGATATATATAATCACATGTATCTATATCTGTATCAGTATGGATGCAAACAGAGAAATTTCTTTAAGGATTATTGATAACCATGTCTCTTTACCTTCCACTTAGGCTTAGCTTAACACAGGGTGGTACCCAAAAGAGATAGTCCTTTATTCTAATCCTTTCTAACATCTGTAACATATAACATTCCCAATCTTTTAGTAGACTCTGCCTTTAAATGAATTTAAGACTGAAAAATGTCATGCTGGTATTTAAAGAACACCCTGACAATATGACAAGTAGCAAGCATTTAATGATTAATTGATTACAGTAATAATACTGTAACATGGTAATAATTTAGAAAGGGGTGCATGTGGCTTTTCAGCGAAAAGACAAATAAATTAGAGTGAGTTACGCCCAATTAAGCACTTAAAACATTCAAAGCTCAACATGCTAAAATGGAATTTTCAGTAAAAAACAAATTTTTGAATGGGATTCCTTATAAAAGCTAACAACCATCCATGAAGGCATGCTATTTTTTAATTGTATATCTCTTTCCTTCGGAGACACAATGATATTAATTAATGACACTACATATTGGTTGCTTTCCTTTTTTTTTTTTTAAATTAGTAATTATGAAATAATGGTAGTTCCATAAATAATTGGTTTTCTAGAAAAGGGTATATAGATTCTGTATATCTTAGTGTTAGGCAATGTCCCCTATTTTGTGAAATTAAGCAAATCTTTTTAAAAATGATAGTTCTACTTCCATTTTCTGTTTGGAGAGGAATTTGCCAACTGAATCCATTCTGGAGAACAAGAAGCCAGTTCCTTTCCATGAAGTCTAGGAGAGAAATGAATGGGGTGAGGGTCTGGGAAAAAGAGGAAACAGGAAGGGGAAAGGCAAAATTCTACCTACCTACAGTTGAGGATCTGAGTCCCCATCTTCACCCCCATGCTCTTCATTCCTCCTTCACCCCAAACACACACATGTGTGCACACACACACACAGAAACACACACACAGAGGAATGCATGGGGCATTGGGTAAGGTAGGAGACTGGAGCTGAGGTGGGTTTGCTTGGTTTAGTCCTCAGTGGGGCAGGAAGATGGCTAATAGAGCAGAAACTGTACAGTTTTAGTGAGGAGGGGTGCATCCTGATTAAATGGGATGATGGGAAATTTGTGATGGTGACTTGAGCAATGACGTTCAAGGACTGAGGGGATTGGAGTTTTGTTTAAGGGTTAGGATGGGACAGCAACCTAGAGGTTGGAAAATACTGGTTTAAGGATCCTGTAATCAGGCACAAAAAGGGGTTTTATGAAGTTCGTAATAATGGTTATTGGGTAGTTGGTATAAAAGTAAACAATCATTGCAAACTGCGAGATGTGTGAAAAATCTGAAATTCCATGACAGGACATAAAATTCCTTTTTTGATAATAAATGTGAAAAGAATTAAAGCTAATTCAAATATTGCAATGTACATGGGGAAACACTTAGCTTTGAAACAAATAAATTCGTTTCTAATTATAAAACCTGGCTTCTTTATAGACATTTTTTTCTCTGCTCGGAGTGCACTATTGAGGCAGTTACAAACAAAAGTACTTTCTCATCACATGCAAAGTGACGGCAAATTAGTTTATAAATATTGAGCAATTTTTCAGCCAAGCCAATATAAAAGAGCACACTTTATTGTCTATCCTGCTGAACAGAGTCCTGAAACAGTATTAAAATTAGATTATGTTTTCTTTATTGGGAACTTCAGATATTGTATCATTATGTAATACATTTTCTTTCTCAAAGGTCTTAACCATTCAAATCAGGTGCATTCTGAATCTGGGTTTGGTCATTGTAAAATAAAGGAGAAATTGAAAGTCAGTCCCACAGATCACTATGGGCAAAAATTTGATTTTGCAGCTTGATTTATTGGAATGATTGTCAGTATAGGTCGGCAATATGTTAAACACCAGCTTTCTCCATCTCGTGCATGGCAGACCTAACAGGAACAATTTGTGCTTAGTCCTATTTGTTTGCAGACTGGATTCACTGGAGCAGTAAGGAGCTAAATGAAGTTGAATCCCAACTGCAAGCACTTAATGCTCACATCATTATTGTAATAATAAAGAAATACATCACTGCTATAAAATAAGCAGGATAAAAAGTGCCCATTTCTTGGTGAGCTTACACGATTTCTTTGGAATGCTTCCTTGCATCTTAAAAAAAAAAAAAAAAAAAAATATATATATATATATATATATATATATATATGCGCGCGCACACACACACACACACACAATAGGTTTCCGAGTATCATTTTAGGAAATGAGTTATAATGCATTACAATTTGCACAAATAAAAGTCTTGGAGAGCACTGTGTCTATAAAGCATGAAGATAAGTTATTGTTCTGGCAAATGATAAAACTGCTTACAGTGGCAGCTGTGATTTATTGAAGCAATTCAAATACACTTGGAAAGTATATTAGCTTTGCCTCTGCCCACAAAGGGCGCATTTGAGCAGGGTAGGACACTCCAGTGATAAATTACAGACTAGAACCAAGTGAAGGCAATTGGCACATCAAATGCCTAAAGGCTCCATATTCCAGCAAGAATGTATTTTCCATGATAATCCTTCCCATGCAGTATTGTCTAGAGCAGGTAAAGAAACAAATTAGAACCTTATTTTATTTTGTGATAGTTCTGCTGCTTCTTCTCCTCCTCCTTTTTAATAACAAAGCTTCTCTTGTTTACACAATAAAGAGACTGGCCCCTCCATGCTGCATTCAATATTACTTAAGCATGTGTGCCATTACAATGCTAAATGGTGAAGATTTACAAATTAGATCCTGAATGGATCTTGGCAGAGTCATGTGCCTATATTTTACCAAATGAATAGAATCCAAAATGCCTAGTTTCCTCTTCAAAGAATAAAAACATGACTCTAGCTGTATGACCAAGCATTTAAAACCCAGAAGGATAAATTTCTAATACAAGTTCACTGAATGTAACATTTCACTGCATTGGCTATGGGATACTGCACATAGGTAGTAGAGGAGGTCTTGAAATACAAAGTCTTCAGAATCAGTTGCCTTCTCTTGCAGAGGCTCTATGTGGTACTCACACCTACTTTATTCATCAGTCATTGCTCCCTAAGTATCAAGCACTAAGTGCCAACAATTTAACTAAGTAATTTACTTGCAGTACTGCATTTAATCTTTGATGAGCTAGCCCTAGGATTATCTTCATTTTACATATGAAAACATTGAAGCACAGCCTGGTTAATTTGTTGAAGGTCACACAGCTATAAATGATAGAGATTTGAGCCCAGGTCATCTAATTCCTTATTTCTTTTTCTTAACCATTCCATTATACAGGATAAATTATTTATGTGTAATAATTATTGAAGTCAACCTATTTAGAAGGATTTATTTTAAATAAGTATTTTCTATCTTTCTCATTTTTTATCTCAGTAGGAGGAAGCTACTTACATTCAATTTAATTTAATAAGCATTGAAAGCTCTCTGCTTTCATTTACATTTTCATGTCACCTCTTTGTTTCTTAGAATGGCAAGAAAGCACATGCAAAATTGTATTCCAACTATGCCCAACTGACAAGAAGACTTGCTGACTGATTTCAGTATATTGATGCTTCACTTATGCAATAAACTGAATGATCCAGCAAAAGAGAGGATCCAGTTAACTACACGTTACAGCAATTCTGTCCTAAACCCTGTGCTTTTTGTTCTTAGCTAAGCTTCTTAGCTATCACTCAGAATCAATCTCAGACATATTTCTAACAAGCTTTGTTATCACTCTTTCAACCCACATCACAGCAGAAGAAAAAAAATTGGGGGCAAAGCAATCCTGCTTAAAATTTGACACTTTGACAGATGTAAACCAGGAAAAAAAAACTGTAGTCTCAGGATAGTTGAGGTAAGAACAATGTTATGTTCAGTGTATATACTCTGCTTGGTAAGGTGTGAAGGAGAAATCATTTCTGCAAGATTTCTATCCAAAATTTAAATTCAATTACTTACGAGAATTATTTTTATTTTTAAAAAAAATTCACCTAAGTTGAGTTTCCATTGTCCTTTAGCAATAGTAGATACATGAGAACATAATGTATTGCTCATGATTTTAATTCTGATGTTGTAACTTTATATTTAATCAACAGAACATAAAGCAATACTTCAGATTCCATGAAGCAAAAAGGTTTTGGAAATTATGTCTGTTAAACTCCTTGCCACACTCAGTAAGTGGTTAATATTCCTTTATAGACTGTACATCTATGCATATATCTGAATTTCCATCTTTCATATACAAACAACAGGACTATGTTTTTTATTATTGTAAAAATGGTAGACTTGCATTTATCTCCTCACAGCCGTTTAGAAAAACCAAAATGCATATATATGCAAACAGAAAACTAAAACTCCATAAAACATTATCTAGGGTCACCTTCTTGGTCTCTGATTCTGTGTTCTTACTGACCTCTTTTGTGACCGAAGGTAACTATGCTTAAGAGGATCACCTGGAGTAAGAGGTGCAGGTGTGTCACCTTCTGAAGTCAATTCCTGATCACTACTCCCTGTGTTAGCTATCTTAGCACAGGAATGCATAGGGGAAAACATGTAAGGATCCAAATTTAACCTAGGAGGCCAGGGGCAAAATCAGCCCTTGAAGAGAGAGAAAAAATACTTGGAGAAAAAAAAAAAACCTGATAAAATCTTTTGCCTTATCACTTTATGTTGTTGACAACTTTTAAATTTTTAGTGCAAGCCATCAGCTTTTAAAATCAAAGCCATAATATTAAAAGTAAACATTTCTAAAAGTGGTATTATTTTCATGCAAAAGTATGCTTATAATAAAGTTATAATTTCTCTTGACAAATATGTGTGTCCAAGAGATTTCATAGGGACTAAAACTAAATGCAATTTTTTTTATCTACCTTGTTTTAAGTTACTAGCAAAAGGTAAAACTTTCACCATATTCTACTACAGGGCAAGAACTGACACTAACATTTAATTTCATTTTGTAAGACAACTTCAATTTTCTAAATGTACCTTTCATTTTAGTCATCCTTAGTAATTCAATCCTCTCTGAAAATCATATTTGTATTCCAAAGTAACCATTAACCAAAATTTACTATTGATAAAAAAATTCTGAATAGTTCCACAAATATTAGGTGATGAACAATTTGGAAATAACAGCATTTAACACATGATTTGTGTACTAGTTCTGTGGAATACCCCTACCTAGTCCCCTAAATTGCTACTGAAGTCAGTCGTGCCTTTAAACTCAAGACCAATGCACTAAATTCAGTTCTGTAAAATGCATTTGATTTTATGGTGACCCCTAAAGGACTTGCGATTGTCAATAATAGAACCACTGGGTTACCATTTTGGTGACTGTCCAAGCTCTATGTGGTTCCATGGGGTTAGGTGATAACCCTTTTCCTTAAGTGATGTAATTGCATAGTGAGAAGCATGGCAGACGAGGCAGCCATTACTCAGCTCCCAACCCTTTGTTGCCACGTAAGTGACAGACAGGTGAATGCTACACACATATCGAAACTTTTAAATAGCTTTGTCAGATACACAAACTGCAGTTCCAGGCAGTTTTTCAGAGAATGTCAAGTCACAGTATGGCATTCAGTTCTTTGAGTCATCCCTGGGCTATGTGAAAATTTCACTGTCCACCAAGAGTCCAGTAGGAAAGAAAATACCCAAGAAGGGCAGAAATGGGGCAGGTAACAGAACTCTTAATCAGAACCAATGGGGTCTTAATGCACCCGAAGTATATCATTTAGTTGTATCAGAGAACTTCTGACAGGTTTCTTCAAACCTAGATGTGTAATTGTATTCTTAAAAAGACACACAGAACTACTGATCTTAGACCTATGTCCAGAGGTCTGTCTACCATGTCTAATTGTCCGATCCTGTATTTACATCTTGTATTGTAGACTCTATCTCAGTTCTCCAGTAGTTATTTTAAAAGTTGGAAATATTTAAGACTCAGAAAACCTGGTTTGTGTGAACATCAGATTCAGTAACATTTAGTAAAAGAAGACATTGAGAAACACCAGAGAAGTGACCCCTCCCTACAAGAATTGAGTAATCCTGGAGAGTAATTGTGTTTTGTAGTTTATGTGGCTCCAGAGTCTGAATCTGATTTTAAATTTCTGGCCATTATTACAGTATTAAATCAAGATTTAACAAAATATCATCAACATATGCTTGTCATATAAGGGATAAATTAGAACCACCCTCTTAAAACCATTCTCTCTAACATTTAGTCTTATTATTTTAGGAAATTGGGCCATTTGTTTGTTGACCTGCTATGTGAGGTCTACATTGACATAGTTGGTATCAAACATAGTCAAGGATGTTTTACTTTCCCAACCCTATAGCCTCCAGGAATCCCATATTTATCAGAAATAAGTAGACATTATAAGGATAGAAAATATATGCAGACCTGAAAGTTTCATACTGAGGGTCCAATATAATAATAACACGAATAGTATCACACTTGCATATATATATGATGATAGTTGCCAACATTATTTATTGTATGTAGAGAAGCAAATAACTGAAAACTGAGAAATAATATCAGCACCTCTCTGATATTAACTACAAAGATCATTTTAACAGTGTTCAAGGTATAGTCTATCATGTTTATGAACACAAATGAGAATATTTTCCCCAAGAGAATATCTCTGTAATTTTAATTTAAAATATATGAAGGAATAACAATTCACTTTTTTTTTTTTTTTGTCCTTTTTTCGTGGCCAGCACTCAGCCCATAAGTGCACCGGCCATTCCTATATAGGATCCTAACCCACGGTGGGAGCATCGCCACTCTCCCAGCACCGCACTCTCCCGAGTGCACCACGGGCTTGGCCCAACAATTCACTTTTTAAAAAAGAAAATTCTAAGTGTAAAAATAATTATATATATTCCGTGTGTGTGTGTATGTGTCTGTCTGTCTAGTTATTACAAAATTTTTGACCTTGGTGTTTAGCGCTCTGTGATCGAAAAATGCTCTTTGTTATTTAAACATCTTGTAAGACCACAGCAGATTGAATGGATTCACGGATGGACAGTGCAAATGGCTGCAGTGTGGATAACACCAGCTCTCTATCTTCAGACATTGCTGGATTTCTGCCTGGTCCCCGTAGGGGCTCAATAAACACTTGCTGAAATGAAGAAATAAATGCCTCGCCACAAAACTGGTGGTCTGCTTTCACTTGGAAATTAAAGCTGTAGAAACAGAATTCATTATAAAAACTTTTTTTTGGCTCACAGCATTAAAATCACTGGTGGCTATAGTGCTAATGTTTCTAGTCTCCACATATCAGGGATCCTTTTAATGTTAGCTTTCACTTTCATCATTTACTAATAAAGAACTTCATTGGTTCTTAGTTCCACTCAGATTATTTTTTCTCCAGAGTACATTAAAATATGCCCTTTAAAACTAGAGAAGAAAAAAAAAGCAACAGAGTGAAGCACGAACTTTGATGACAGCCTCCATGGGTTATCTCCATGGCACAAAGGCACAGAGAGAAGGTGGTACAGGAGGAATATTCTCAAACAGAGCAGCTCTGTCTTATGCGAGTAGTGTTACTGCATAAAGAAGACACACCCATGAGGGCACAGAGGTCTTATAAGTAGCCAAAAAAATGCTAGCCACTTTTTTTCATGCTTATGTCTAACTACCCACCCACCTCCTAGTCTTAATCATCTCTGAACACAGCCCTAAATATAGAGAAAGCAAACCTCTGCTGTATCAGATAGTATTTCTTACAACCTAGATGTCTTTGAAAATGTGGAAGGAAATTGGCACCCAATTTGAACTCAATGGTATTCTTGCCAACATGAATTCCTTTGAACAGAGGAAAGAAAAAAAAATCAGAAGAATTCTCAAAGTAGAGTAGCTCTAGGCCAGTGGTTCTAAAATATTAATGGCATATTAATTGCTTGGGAATGCATTTTAGAAAAGCTGATCTGTCTGAGCATTAGAATCTGTTACATTTGTCGGGGGGAGTTGGGTTGGGGAAGCTTTGGAAAGAGACTGGAAAAACACACCGTCCCTGGAAAAAATTGAGTAATACCAAGGGAGAGGTGGTACCCACCCCTCAGCAATTCAGGAAGATTCAGTTATCTTCAATTTTTTTATAAGCTCCCCACCTCTCTTCACAATCTTAATGAAGGTGGAACATTTCTTGAAAAACAATGATTTAGGAACCATGAAAGTGCATTTTTTCATGGCTAATTTACATCACATCACCCCATTTCCTTAGGAAGAGTCTAGTATCTAAAATGCTGTGATGGGCTCTTTAATTTCAAAGTCTTTAAAGTTTCATTTTGCTTTCACAATGCTTCCAAATTCTTCCACATACCTAATATAGCTCCAATATATCAATGAAGTTCATCTCAAGTTCCTTTAAGATCAGCAGACATCAAATTCCCAGCTAATTTATTTTTCTACTTCCTACTTCTACTTCCATGCCTGTTAGCTCCCCAAATAAAGCCATCTGTGGTGATTTCACAGAAGCTCTGCCTTCCCTGGAGACATTCCCCAAACCCAACTGAAGCTTCTGCTGCAAGTCTAGTAGAAAGAGCCAGATGGCAGTTGTCATTGTACAAGTGCTGGCTGTCACCACCAGGCAAATGGACAGAATTCAAGTAGCCAGTCATCATGACAATGCCATAGGCCCTGAGGGCCACCAGTGTGAGCTGAGATAGGAAGACAGCTCCCAGGATGCTGAGAGGTGGCATTACTGATTCACATAATTTCCAGTTAGTTACTGTCACCACAAACCAACAACAATAGCAACAACAAAAGGGGAAAAAAAGAAAACTTTTTGGTGGCATTTTTGTCTGCTTTTCACAGACTCTTGAATAAACTCTGGCATCTTTTTTTGTTTGTTTCCTTTTTTCAGGTTTTTAACATTTATATATAAACACACACGAACGTACAATGTTATGTTTAATAGATGCCATCTAGTTCTTGAAGGTATAATGTTATTCTTACAACATTAGAGTGGCTCAAAATGGGAAGGAACACACCATTACTGTTTCATTCTGGTGTTGACCTAAAAGAAACTGAGGCTGAGCATATAAAGCATAGCATCTATTAAGTCAATATGGCAATTGCAACTGGGGAAATGCATAGGTCAGCTCAACTGGAGAAATGCGCTCTAAAGAGGCCAGCAGAGCTTAGCATTTTATAATCATAAGGGAGAAGCCTCAAAGAAGAGGGAGAGAAGACAGCCCAGCCTAATCACTTCATCAGATTTTCTATTGTGTGTGCATGACATATAGATTTTTGATCGTTCCTAGGTTATGTCCTACATGCAGGGATCTAGGGTAAGGACCATTCTAGGCCATGTCATGGCTTTCTGGTTTCATCATGTTTGCTTCTAAGTAAAAATGGTCTTACAATAACATTTTCCAGGACAGGTGGATGTTACTACTGACTTATTCCAGATCGCCTAAGGCAGTATAATTAAGCTGACCTGGTCAGAGCAGATTCTTTTTGTTATCACTGGTTAAATTTAGCTAGTGGTAAAACACTCGAAAGTGCTAGTGTTTGTTGATGAACATTACAGGAACACTTTGGCAAAATACATTGGTTTTCCACACAGAAGCTTTCTTTAATTCTTCAGTTTTAAAAAATGGGCAAGCCCAGGAGAAACCTGCTGACACCTTATTCATTGGACATAGCCTCCAAAACTGTGAGAAAGTAAATTTCAGTTGTTTACCCACACAAAAAGAAAAACAAGAATGGCAGACACTAATTCTCTTATCTTTGCTACTTGTGCTGATGATTTCTTCCTAAATAAGAGAGAGTAAATACAAGGTACTTCAAAAAGTGCATGGAGAGATTCGTATTATCTTTTAATTCTGTCATTCCATGCACTTTTTGAAATACCCTTGTATATTGGCAAACTCAGAAATTTCGAACATTCCCACCTGAACAGGTGGTTCAATTACCCAGAAAATATAGAGAAAATCTGCAGCACACTAAACATCCTTTGATAGCTGACAAGCTCAGCAGTAGGATAATTTAGAAATCAACAGTTATATATGCATAGTCTCTGTCATTGTTCTGAGAAAAAAAATATAGAAGTAAGAGGGATAAAGTGGATTGGGAAGAGGTTGAGCTTCGAGCCCCAACTGATGTGGGTTTATTGATTTGCTGGGGCATGGTGAGAGCTTAGGACTTAAAATCACATTAGTAGATCCCCATATTTGCCGAGTGATGTCCCTGGAATTAGACTTCGGTACATTCACCTATCTATAAATTCACAGGTCTATATTTATCTTGCCATTTTTAGTAGGGGGAGGAAAGCCTTTTGAGCACATGGGGGCTTATTTAGAAGCATACTTTGTAAGTGTTGTCGTAAGTCCAGCCAAATTAATACGTTCAGTTCCACAGCAGTCACCAAACATACCATTGCATCCTGCTAGAGTTTAAAAAATACCTTTTATGGGCCGAGCCCGTGGCGCACTCGGGAGAGTGTGGCGCTGGGAGCACAGCGATGCTCCCGCCGCGGGTTCGGACCCTATATAGGACTGGCTGGTGCACTCACTGGCTGAGTGCTGGTCACGAAAAACACACACACACACACACACAAAATACCTTTTATGCGAATTTCAGTAACTGAAAATAAATGTAAAAATAAATGCTACCAGTCATTGAAAATCAGTTCATCTGGACAATCACATACATACACACACACAAACTTCTTAAAACAGAATTTCTGTTTCTCTACTTAAATATCTAGAATAGACCAACTAAAAGCTGTGATGAAAACATGCCCATTCGAAGGAAGAAAGTAAGAAAGAAAAAAAGACCATAACAATACATTGAACTTTCAGAAGGAGAGAACAAATCTAAGGATACTAGAGATGTGGGCATGGAGGGAGGGGGTTTGGGGAGTGATACATTGGGTAAAAAGGGCAGAAAGAAATATCACGATTTGTAAGAATTAATATGCTAATAATAACTAATAAAAATTTAAAAATTTAAAAATAAATAAACAAAAAGAAAAGAAAACATGCCCATTCCCCAGTTGCACAGTTTTCATTAATGGAAAAATAGAGCCAGTGGTTTGTAACAGGGTCTCACAGTCAGTGGCTTAGCCAATTGAGAGCTGCAACTCGTGTCAAGTGTGGTTTCTATGCTTGGCAAACAGCAAGGCTGAAGGGTGCTGGGAAGGAGGTAGGGAGAAAATATTTCTGTGTGGGTTTTTTTTTGCTTTTTTTTCTTCCCCCACATTACATTCCCGTTGCCAAGGAAACTGTCTCCTTTGTGTGGCATCTTCATAGAGGCACTTGAGGTAGACTCTGAATCCTAGAGTGTGAGCTCCTTGAATTGTACCGTTTTAAAAATGGGAAATTAAATAGACAAAAGCCCTTGAAGGAAGGTAGAAAAATACCGTCAAACTTCTATGGAGGCATCTCCTCTTGGGGAGAGAAGCAGCAAAGCCAATAACAACACTTTACTGCGAAATATCTGTTGAATATGGAAGTTAAAAAAATAAATCATTAAACAAGAGATTTGAAAGATTTAGTTCTCCCACAATATATGCTTCTTTACTGGAGAGGAAATCAGGAAGCAAGGACTGCTTACAGAAATATCTCACGTTGTAACTGCTGTTACTTTACAACATACTGCCAGGTGTTCCGGGCTCACCTTGAGGGGTCCCCGGATGACTGAGGCAATGACCTAGGCCTCCCTGGACCACAAGGTCAGGACTAATTCATTATTGTTATTAAAGTTATGTCACTATTATAAATAGAATTAAAAATTTTCTATTTATTTGCTGCTGCTATATAAAAATAGAGTTGTTTCCTGTACATTGTGCTTGTATTCTGCAACATTGTTCTAGTAGTCATTTTGTCGATTGTCTTGAATTTTTTATTTAAACATGTATGTCATCTGCAAATACAATTTTATTTCTTAAAAACATCGTGTCACAGAAATGTTGGAAGAATTAGTGCACCTGCAAGTGTAAAACAATGAATTTTGAATAAATAAAAATGCTGTATTATTAAGAAAGGGGTATAATCTATGATCACAATACTAGTGTGTACCTATAACATGCATATACATAGGCTCAAAGGTAGAAAAAGAAGAGACAAAAATAAAAATTTGCTGCGTTAGCATGGAGATTTTGTCTTTTTTTTTTTTAAACTCCACTATAAATACTGTGTTGTTTTCATAATTTACAAAACGTTCTTTACAAAAATAAAACACAACAAAAAGTACCATTTGGATTATCTTCTCTTTCTCCTAATTCTTGCCACAATTTTCAGCTAGGCAGGAGCTTCTTGCTCTGATTTATTTTTGTTCTTGGGTTATTCTCTTTGACTCATCTCAATTCCACAGGCTCAGGTCAGCAAAAGCTGAGGCTTTTCTACCAGGTAGGTCTCAAACAGGGGAAATAAAGGTCTCTATCAAGATCCACTGAAGGGCACCTCCAACTCTCTGACCTCTATGAAAATACCACACTCTGGTTAACACTGCCCATGCATAGATGACTGATTAGAGTGGTATTTGTTTATAAAATGGTTTTCCTTAGGAAACAGAAATACACCCATACCCACTTGGAACTAGTGTAATGGACGACTGCGTATCCTTATGTTACCTGGAATTGTGTGCTTCAGTGCAGTATTCCTCATTCTGCAAGGTCTGTTTTTGGTTCTATTCTGGCTGCTCTTTCTACCATTTATTGTCAGAATAGTTATGACCCACAATGGCTCATAAAAAATGCAATGGTGCTGGATTTACTGCCAATAAATAAAATAAAATAAAATAAAATAAAATAAATAAAATAAAATAAAATAAAATAAAATAAAATAAAATAAAATAAAATAAAATAAAAAACAAAGCAGTAGAGCATCCGGGACAATGTTAAAAACGAAATTTTAATGAGTCTCTAGATGCCTGCCTTCAAGGAAATGGTGTGGGAATCAGGGGGGAGATGTCAGCAGGCAATTAAGGATTGGTGGGAGTCCTTGAAGGGCATCAAAATCATCACTGCAACAGGAAGGACTGGCCAACAACTGTGAATAGTACCAGGATGAAATCAGAGAGACCTGTCATGGCTTCAGGGATGGACAAAAGCCTAACTGTGAAGGCTATTGCATGTTGCTAACATACTCTCCCAATGAACAGAAGTGCGAAAACGCCTTTGCCATGGAATCGGGCTGTAACAATCGAATCAATTATTGAACCCTCTTGTAAGCATGCATCCTCCATAGGCTCTAAAGAAGGTGTGTGAATCACAGTGTTTCTATTATAATTATACTAACTCAGTGGGGCACACACAATACAGTAGTCTTCCTGGGTTACAGTGATTGTTGCTTGGCTCTAGAACTGTGACATTTATGTGCCTCTCATTTGGACAGAAGGGCCAATGGTATTTCAGAGCTGGAGGGGGTGATTCAAACTTTAATCCTGTGCTGATGGTTTGGGGAAGGGACAAACTAAGATGGAAAGAATAAAGTGAGTCCTTGCTGATTGGTTTTGCTAAGTTTATATTTGTGTCCCTGAAGTAAGCAGCCATATCTGAAGATAGTGGAAAGAAAGAAGAAATTTAAATTTCAGGGCTGCTTACTTCTGAGGTAGGGTCCTTCAAATTTAGGGATTTATTTTTACACTGCTTTCTATTTAAAGTTGGAACACTACCAAAATTTTTAAGCAAAAGTGAACTCCTGGGAAATGAGAAATTTAAGCACCATTTAAAAGCCTATTTTCCATGGGTACCACTACATCTTTAAATTTGGGGAGCAAGATAAAAATAGTACTACTCAAAATGCTCTTCACTTTTTTGTCACTCCAAATCTCCAAGTGAAGCCACAAATCCTGAGGGCCAACCTTCTGCTGGCTCCGGGGATACCTAGTGAACAACAGATAGTAGTACACTTTGTGCTCTATGTCCAGAAGGAGAGAAAATCTAACACAGTCTTCTTCATTTGAATATTAGACTTTGAATGTCTCTGGAAGAATGAAGTGTCCTATCTCGAGGAGTGTGTAGATATGGAAAGAAACCAAATCAATAAATTATAATAATGAGAAAAATGCAGACAACCAAAACATAATATGAAATGTACCCAAAGTTTGGAGTGAAAATCTTGTTTAATATAAGGAGAAAATGTAAAAAAGAGAATTCCAGAGAAATTATGTAGAGCCAAGGGTTAAAGACAGAAAATAAAATAAGAAAACAGATTTGGGGATGGGGAGGAGATGAAGACCATGAGATTTTTTTTTAAATGCTCCCAAAAAGAGTGGGACTGAAAAATAGGGTAAATCATAGATCTAGGTGACAACCGAGAGCAGAAATCGTTGGCAAGACATTAACAAGAAACAAAAGGAGGAGAAAAGAAAAAAAGAGGATCAAAATTGCATATGGTACAAAATAGCCTATCTTCTCTTAAATTCATTCAGTTAAATCATCAGGTAAACCAGACTCTTGGAACAGGTAGTTTGGATATTTTATTTTTTTCTAAAGCATTCAAGATTTTCTCTTAGGAAAACTGCATAGAGATGTTAGGGTTTTCAAAAGATATATATTGCATGTTTTCTTGACACCTCTCTTTCCTTATCAGCTCTAATCCAACTCCCTCCTTTTTCTTTCTTTCTTTCTTTCCATTAACAAGCCACTGCTTTCCATTTTCTGTTGTATAATAAAGAAAACAGACAATGCAATGATTTGTCCATTCTTTACAGAAAAGCAGAAATCTTAGCATGCCTATAGTACTTAACTGCATAACAAATGAAAATGTAAACACCAAAAGATACATAAGATGCAAAATACTAAACAACTATTGCAACCATGCTGAACAAATCTCTTCTACTGTAACCTCCTAGGGGACAGAACACCTGGCCATCTATATGGTTTTGGAACATGTAAGATTTTTAGGTCTTATTATTGCTTATCCTTTCTCTTAACCCCAGTGTAACACTTCTCATTTCCATTTCTGAAAACGGAATAATTAGATCAATTATTGAAAGAAACACATGAACATTTTCATAGAAACCTTTTCAAACGAATATTTTCAGAACAGCATGTTCCACAAGGATTTATCCATGTGACTCCCAGATGTTAACAGAAATCAGACAATTAAATCCTCATATAACTCTTTTATAATTTACCCCTCTGCTTTTGGTAACATAATAATGCAAACACCCAAAGTATAAATCACTTCCTTAGAGCTGCCAAGTGTAACAACTTTTGAACTGCTTCTCTGAATGATTATTGGTTATACATAATTTTCTCAAATTAAAAAATATGCAGATTAATGGGATTTTAATTAATAAAATGTATGAAAATTATATGTAGGATAATTAGATAAAATTTTTTCAGAATCATCAAATCTTAGGGAAGGCAAATTAAGGTAGAAAGACGAAATGCAAATGCCTGTAAGTTAATGTATCTTATTGGTTACACCAATATTACAAATTCTTTCTTTAGTTCTGATGCTTCCTCTCCCCATCTCTAACTAACCCCAAGGAGGAAAATTTAAGGTGAGCAATACCATAAGCATAAAGAACAAGAAAAGGGACTTTTGAAGATAAAACCCCTCTCAATTAGATTGACACTGCTTAATAAGTTAAGCTGAAAATACAGGGTTCACTGTCAGCCTTACTCAACTTCTCCAGTTAAATAAATTTATAGATTCCATTAAGGTGCATTTTGCCTCATCCTAAATGTGTTTCAGAACAACATTAAAGAGGCAATAACCTTCTTTCTTACTAGGAGCTGTTAATACTAACAATATGCTATTACAACAGAAACATTACTGCTAAAAGAAGAAATAAAAAAGCCAAACACAGTGCTGTTTATTGAACCTCTACACAGACTTAGTAGGAAAGGAACTGTGGCTTTGGTCTATTTTCAAGTACACATGTGGCACAGATAATCATATCTTCCTGCCAGAAGTGCCACCAAGTCCATTCCACTGTTATGCATTCAAGAGGAAACTAAAATGATTGAAGGAAAGAGTTGCCATGAGCCAAGGGTGATGGGGATAGATTTTCAGGGCCAAGTTATTCCCTGACCTCTGAGCACTTGAAATGAGTTTCAATGGGAGCTTTATTATTTTAGATTGGTAGAAATTCCCAAATTGCTAAGCAAACTCAAATCCAAACATACTGTACCCCTAAAAGTGGCCCAAAGGATCACTGACAGATTCCTTGGATGTTTGAACTTTGAAAAATGTGTATATTCATTTGTGGATGTGTATTGACTTGTTGTCATTGTATTTGATTTCATAACATTTAACTACAGTTTTGCTCTTATTTATATTTGAATTAGATTGCTGGGAGATCTCTGGTTAGCCTTTTAAATATTCATACAACAACTTTAGCTTCAGCACCATATTTTCCTTAGGGGAAAGATAAACCACCAAGAGATGTGACTAAAGAGAACATCTTGCTCTCCTCTCCTCCTCTCTCTATGCCACACACACATGTGCGCATGCACGCGAGCGTGCACGCACACTCCCTGCACTTGAGAAAATGAAAATAAATACACAAATTATTCTTCCTTTCATTTGTGATGCCAGGTATTGATGAGTGCCAGCTATGCCATGGGATCATGCTATGTTTATCTTCTATCTGGAAAGTTGGATCTGTAAACATTAACATATTAATTGTAAATACTTAACTAGCTATAATTCACATGATCAGATGTGCTGACTATAAAATATTAGAATTGTGCCTAAAATACAAATAATGTTAAATCAGAGTGCATTTGGGTAGGTCCTTTCCCTCTGCAACAACTTATATATGGACTGACCATGGTTAAAAATGTACTACTACATTGCTCTCAAGTAGACCAGTAGCATCAGCATCACCTGAGAACTTGCTAGAATGCAAAATCTCAGGATCCACTCCAGAACTACTGCATCAAAATGTGCATTTGAACAAGATCTGGGTGGTTTACATGCACATTAATCTTTGAAGAGCACTGGCTACAGTACCCCCACCTCCCCACACCATTCCCAATCCTGGGCTGGGAATGGCATTTACAAGCTTTTATATTAAGTGAAATAAACCAGGCACAGAAAGAGAAATACCGCATGTTCACACTTACTTGTGGGAGCTAATAAAAATAAATAAGTAAAAAAAAAAAATGAATGGGAGTGGGGAAAGGACACAACAATCACAACAATTCCTTGATTTTGTTAAGACAAGTGAACAGATGATCTTGATGGGGGGGGAGTGGGGAGAAGGAGGGAGGAAAAGGAGGAATTGCTAAAGGGACATGAAAATCAACTATATTGTACATTGATAAATTAAAATTTTAAAAAAATAGAAAAAATTTTTAAAAAGAAATCCTTTGAGGCCTAGGATTGATCTGTGTTTGGAAGGGGCACTAGAGGGAGTTGAATAGCTATACCTAGAGAGATGGAAAGTATTTGGGATTTTTGTTTCAAAAGAGGCATTGCAAACTTTAAATACAATTCCTCTCTGGAACAAAATCTAATGTCCGATTTTAAAGTTTGTATTTCTCACAGACCAACCCACTCTAACTCTACACACAAATGGTTTCCACTGATGTAGAATGGAGGTTTGAACCAATAGAATCTATATCCTAAAGGTAAGTGTCATCTGCAGATTCCTGGATGATACTGTTATTACGCTGTCAGTTAGCAAAATAAAACAAACAGGATCTACATTCTCTGACCTGGTTTCCTCTTCCCCCACCATTCTTCCCTATTCTTTTATTCACATATGTTTTAAATTCATTGCAGTCTCCTTTATATGCATCCATCATTATTCTCTGGTAAAACAAACTGGAGGCCCGAATTAAGGGAAGGGGAAGATTATACTCTGCTACTCCTCTCTTAGGAGTGAGGACATGTGATAACAAATTTCTGAGTTATCAAAATATTATTTTCTCTCTTGTTTATGTGTTCTTCTTACAACTTGAATAGTTCTGAGTTCACATATTCAGGGGTAGAATCTCACAAGTCAGACTAGGTCAGACTTTCTGGTAAGCTTGCTGGGTTTCTGGAACCCGCATTTGTTATTAAATCGGTAAGTACTGAAGCAGCAGAAGCCCCCTTTCTGGCTCTGATGAGAAAGACCACACATTGGGCAGGAGGCAGACCTTCTAGCCTTAGTTTCCTCATTTGGCAAAATTGAGTGTTTAAACTCCATTTCTTTTTATACTAGTCATATGTCATGATGTCTATGGAGCAGAGTGTAAGAGAAGGTCCAAGTGAGGTTGACCTTAAATATAAGTGAAAGAGTGACTGAAGATGTTCAAAACATCCCAAAGGCCTCCACCACTGATTGTCTTCTGCAAGAGATTCCAACTCTACTATTGCAAGGCAGGTTGGAGCATCATTTACTCAACACAGAGACCTGAGAACAGAGCAGAAGTACGTTAAATAGGCATAGGGGAGCCCTACAAAAGCTGCATGGGGTTTGCAATACTATGCATTTTTAAGATTTCCTTTTCATGGTTTCCTTCTGAACTATAACCTGTAATGTAAAACATTTTCATAGAAAATGCTCTATGAAACTGCTTTTTACTCAAATAAATCATTCAGCTGATACTTGGAAGTGAAGGAGAGTAGAAACGGAAAGGAATTTATAAAGCAGAGGTGAGAAGCATCTCCACGGTTCTTAGAATCTGCACCAGATGACTTCTTACAGTTATAACTAATCTAATTGAAGGCTCCTGCTCTGCTCTGCAGCCACCTTATCTTCATATTGTTCTATTTTCACAACATTTGGGAATACAGACTCTCCTAGTTTATTAGGAAGGCAGAACTGTTGGACTGTCTGCTGTAAATAATGAACTAAATTACAAATAATGAAATAGATAATAAACTGTCTGTTTATTATTCTTCTATCTAAACCTAAAGAAATATTCCTGGCATTAAGCAACAGTGCTGAAAGCTTGACAAGTGGGAGATAAAAGCAGCAACTTATAGAAACAGGTCACCTAAACTCCACTATTTAGAGGGTCTTTACCTTCCAGACTGTTTATATAAAATGTTTCTAACTTCTTTTAGAAAATGAAGCATTTATGATTCATCTGGGATAAGAACCAAATGATAACATGCTCCAAATAACTTCAAAGTCTCTCCTCCACCCTTAGACTTTAGAGACACTGGGGGCTACCTTTGCCTTGAGATATTCATTCCAAGACTTTAGGAAGTTGGAATGCTGGGGTCATGAATATCCACTTCTCAGCAACTGATAGAACTAGTAAGCAGAAAATCAGCAAAAATATAGAAGATCTGAACAACAAAATAAGCTAACAGGATCTAATTGACATGCATAGAACATTCCATCCAACAACAGCAGAATATCTAATTCTTTCAAGTACTCATGGCACATTCATCAAGAGAGACCACATCCTGGGCCATAAAACCAAACTCAACAATTTTATAAGAATTGAAATCATACAGAGTATGTTATCTTACTATAATGGGTCAATCCAGAATTAATAACAGAAAGACAACAGAAAAATATCTGACATAGGCATTAAACACCACCCCTCTAAATAGTGCATTGGTCCAAGAGGAAGTCTCAAAAAACAAACAAACAAACAAAAAAACACACACACAAATGAATGAATGTGAAAACACAGCTTACCAAAATATGTGGGAGGCAACTAAAGCAGTACTTTGAGGGAAACTTATAGCACTAATTTATTTCACCTCCCTGAGCAATAGTTTTTCTCATCTGTAAAACAAGGATACTAATATTTCCCTTGTAAATTTATGGTGGAGATTAAACTAAGCTTGTAAATACTTAGTATAGCAACTAGCCCTTAAGAGATCCTCAACGGACGTTGGATATAATTATTCTTAATATTTTTGTGGCTGTAAAAATGTTTTTCAATAATAGTAAAATTATAGTGACTCAGGTATCAACTAAAAGCAGTATGATAGCTAACTACTGAAATAAACGTAAAACATTAAGGATTGAAAGATTTGTTCTTCAGCACTTCAATATTTGACCACTGAGAAAATCTGTTCTCAGTCAAGACACTCTCACTTCCAGGTCTTTTAAAGTCCCAGTGATTTAAAAACTATAGTCCTTGTAGCTATAACCTGATAACTACTTTTCTACACAGTCTTGGGTTATCAACAATTGCCTCATAAAGAAGATTACATGCCTCTTACTCCCCCCACTGTTGGGAATACCTGGTAAGGTCAGATTGGCAATAAACAATCTTTTCCATTAGAGACATTTCTAAACTAAAGGTTTCTATTTTCCTCATATATGTAGCTACGAAATCCAAATGTTACTGTGCAAATATACCATTTGATTTCTCGAAAATTTCTTAACATTAGTGGCCTTTATTTATAATCATCACCAGCACAGGCTTCGTCTTCCACATGCTTAAGACCTTTACTACCCTCTGATAGAGGGAAGACAACAAAATCACCTGGAGGAAGAACTTATGTCCTCTTCCTGGGACTCTGTTTAACTCAAGTGTCCTATTTAATAAATTGTAGAGTACACAATTCACTTTATAAAAATCCACTACATATACTTTTGAAGCCTAGAAAAGATGTAGTAGCTGACAGAGATTTCAATTCTGCCACAAATGTAGGAGAAGGAAGAGGTGCTTTTCATTGCAATTAAATAAAGATTAACAATAGTGCCAAGAAGCAAGTTGGGATTAGAATCTCATTTGGCTTTAACAGACATAATTTTGCCCCCTCTATTGCTTGATCAGGTGGTAGCAAAGGATGCTATGATACCATCTGGTGTCAGCACCAGATAAGGGTGAGAAGGCTCAGATTCCAGGCTGCATGACTGCAGGAGACAGGAGAAAGAGCAAATTGGAGCATCACTGTGGGATGGCACCATGTGACACTAGTCCAGAGTTCAATTTAAAGATAGAGAAGTCCTGTCTTCAAGCTCCTCCAGGAAATATGACTTTTACAGTTACCTAAAGAGGATCTTTCCTCTGTGAGACAGTCCATCTACATAAAGTTGTTCCCACAAATAATTCTGCCATGTTTCTTCAGAAAGTCTGTGGGTCTCACTAGGCTCAGCAGAAGGCCTCTCAGCTATAGGACCCAGAGCCTCTATGCACTGCGGGAAAGCCATTGTGCGAGAGCTGGGCTACCTGGATTTTATTAGTAGGAGTGATTCTCTTTGTGGACACCACCAGGGGACACCATCTCCCTTCCTGTGATGGAAACTGCACTAGATTTTCAGGCTTGGTATCAGGTGTGGTAGTCACAAAAACTAGGAGCTCAAAGACCTGAGTCTGCATGTGCGTGTTGACACTGTCACTTCTGGGAAGATACTGTTTATGTATCATGTCACTTTTCTCACCTCCCGCCCCCACAGACCGCTCTAACTGCCACTCACTTCTTGACACCCAAAGCGCTGCCCTTGCCTCTATTTTGAGCATGCTGCTGCTTTACAATGCATTTTCCTCATACAGTGTCCTTATCTCACCTTGGGGGTGGCATTTCCATGGTGATGTAGAATCATAGGACAAGTGAAAGCCACCAGGTTGTCAGGAAATGTAGTTGGGAGTTAGTTCTCTCTGGCCAGTTAGATCTCTCTGAAATGGGAGAGGGGATTTCTGCATTCCTGAATTCTCCCACAATGTTTTATATTGAGTAAAAAATGCCACTCATATTTTCCCTTGTGTTGGCACTTGTCAGTGAAGTAGTGGAGAAGAGAAATAGCTATGTAGGAATCATGGGAAACCTAGACTTTTAAATCTAACTCTGTTGTCCATGAACATATTCATCCAACTTTCTCCTCCCCTCACATAATCCAGAGTTTATAGGGTTAGTGGATTCCACATGTTTGTAACCACATTCCCTGATACTGAGGACACTCTACCACAGGCCTAGAATGTCTCTTTAGAAAACTGTCACATGATGACACTAAACTAAGTAAAAATTGTTAGAATTAGATAGATGCATCCTTCTTTAGAAGGATTAGTTACCAAAAGGAAAACTTCATAGCCTCTGCACCAAGATCTAGAAGGTTATAAATTAATTCTTTAATAAACATTAGCAGAAGAAAATAAGACAGTTCAGAATGCAAGCAATACATTACTGTGGTATATCTAAACTGATAGCAGTTACCACCAAAATGACAGAGATAACATTTTCCACCAATCATAGAAAATATTGCCAAATATTTTTTAAATATTGTTAAATATTTTGTTAAACTAACTAATAATTTAAAATCCTTTTTTGTTCTTACCACTGCAAAAGTATAAAATCAATTTCGAAGTCAAATATACTCTTCCTCAAACAGATACAGTGTTGAAACAAGACAAAATCTGGCTGGCTCCTAGGGGTTTCTCTAATTCTTCTTTCACAGACTTTAAATGGGCCATGAGATGAGCTAAAGAACACAGAGCCATCCACCATACAGAGGAATTTAATTCTTTCTCCAATCAGTGTCGGCATGAGTATTCTTAGGGAGTCTGTGATTGGTACTAATCCTTGGTAAGAACAGTGCTTTTTTTTAACAGCTTATAGAAAATGGTACATATCATGTACATCTTACATACATATATCTGTACATATTTCATAGGCATATACATATATTCAGTGCACAAATCAGATCACAGGGCAGTCATTTGTGAGCAGCCACAGGGAGCAGGTGCTCTTTAACGTGACCTACTTACAGAAGGCAGTCTCCCAGTCAGGCGATCTTCAGCATGACAATTAGCAGTTTTTCCCGCAGTTTAGTCAGCAGGAATGACACGAACCTCTCCCTAGCACAAGTCACTCAGCCCTGCTGGGCTCCTGCTGCTCTCTGGGTAACGGCATTCCGTTAGGAGTGTGACACAGTAGGGAAAGAGACCGGTTCACTGTGAGACCTGCTACTCACTCTCGTACAGTGTATCGGCCCCCCTTCCCACTGCACAGTGGCTGCCGGGCTCTGGCCAGGAGGCTTGTGGCCATCGTGACAGTGAACCACGGAGTCAGAGTTCCACCGAGACACACGCTGCATGGTCAGTAGCCTTCTTCTAAAGACAGTGCTTTTTAGGACACTATCAAAACAACCTAATTTGGTTCCCTAGCCTAAGGAACAGGGGACACACTCTCATAAAATCAGAAAGGAAAAAAAAAAAGCATGAGCTAGGAAGACAGGAATGTGTTTGTCTCTCTGCTTAAAATAAACTGAGTATTCAAAAATGATTTATGGAGACTGTGTTTAGCATGCATGCCTGGGATGCAAGACTGACATATGCTCACCTTCCTATATCTCCATACAGAGTTAACTAATGCTTTGTTTTCTACTTTTGGTAGGGGAAACTTGCCAATTTAAATCACCAAGCTTGGATGCTCATCCAAAGAGTACAGCTATGAGATTCACCGGCAAAAATAACTGGGTTGGGGAAGAAAATGGAAACAGATTCCAAGTACCTGCTTGTTGGGCTGCCTGTGGTATCTGCTGACTTCTCTGAGTGTTGTACTGAACTGAGGTCATGGGCCGGTACTGCTGTGTGGTTGAGGTAGGGTACTGACCAGATGGATAATAATACACAGGCATCTGTGGAAGAAAGAGGGGGAAAAGCAGGGAATGAGAACTGTACATAAAGCAGCATTTCTTTTAACATCGTCATCTTATGATGTAACATGATTGTGGTACATTGTAAAGAGGGCCACCACAAACTTCTCCCATGTCAACATGTATGTGCATGCTACTCCTCCTGTGAAGAGGTGAAATCTATTCCCCAAGCTCTTGAATCTGAGCTGGTTCTGTGACTTGCTTTGACCCAGTGTAACAAGGCAGAAATAAGGCTTGCAAGCCTGACCCAGAAGAAGACTTGCAAGGTCAGTCTGAGGCTCGCAAGCCTGACCCAGAAGAAGACTTGCAAGGTCAGTCTGAGGCTCGCAAGCCTGACCCAGAAGAAGACTTGCAGTTTCTAGTCCTACAGGAGGGAAACTCAACCACCAGGTAATGCAGTCCAGGCTATTATGCTGGAGAAAGAGGCCATGTTCAGAACAAAGGAACCCTAAAATTCCAAGCACGTGAATGCAGCCCCAGTCAAGATGCCCTAGCCAATACCATATGGAGTACAGATAAGCCATCTGTGATGAGTCCTGTTCAATTGCTGACCTAGTCACAAGCAATACGATGGTTGTTTTAAAATGCTGACTTTTGTGTTTTTTAAATGGAATGAGAGAATGAAACAGCCATCATCAACAACAAAAATCTATGGTAGTTTTAAATATTATATCTGACAAATTGTTTTTCTAATGGAAACACAGGTGAGACATGGAAACTGCTGATCTCTGACCTAAAAACACAGAGAATGCAATTATGAAATATGGTAAAGTCTATCAAAACATTTTGCACAGTGATTGGTACATAGACAGTATCCAAAAAATTTATGTTCAATCTAAAAGAGGAAATATTGTTTCTGCCACCTTCATATCTACCTAAAGACTGAGAATAAATAAAAATATTCTAATTACTTCCAATAAGATTCAAATCAAATGTTTTCTCATCTGGAAAGACTTCTTTGCTTACCTCTGGTCATTTATGTTAAGGGTGTTTTCTTACTAATCTTAGTTAATTTTTTTCGATCTCCAGGACTCTGACTTTCCTCCTATCATTTTCTCTAAAGTGAAAACGGAGGCACCCCAGTCAACAGCTTAGAAGTATTATATACGTGGAATAATATTATGAACCAACTATTTGAGAACTGTGATTTTTATGACAATTTTATTTGCTCATGTCAAATAGGAAACGTTTCTATTTCAATCTTACTCTTGAAACATATGTAACATATTTTCCTGCCTTAGGGTAAAGCAGGAACAAAAGATAATTTGTGTGGGTCTGTGATTCTGCTATTCCTTGGAATCATTACGCATTATAATTCTGACTACCTAATAATAAGGATTTTCAAGGGTAATAGGCTGAACAAGTCTAAAGCAATCATGGAACAGTATCTGGCAACTAACTAATTTACTGTATGCATTGTTTATAGTGATTTGATCTTACTATTTCCTTTTTTTCTTGGTAAGGCATTTTATAACAATATAAAAGCCAATAATTCTGGATCGATAATAGGTTTTAGTTAGGCTCTGACAAATTACGGTGCTCTTATAGATTATTACCATTATGTATCAGATGCCTCCCAATGTAAGAATAAGAACTATCATCTAATTCATTCATCTACATTATATTTACATGTCTTTTAGGAAAAGGAGCATTCTGTTCCTTTAGGAAAGATACATCTTGATTAAATGTAAACTCTACAAGGAAGAACACTGGCCACCTCCTAGGAATTGTGGCCCCAACCATACAGTGCAAATGGGCACTGGGCCCATTCTCATCTTCCTTCAGAGAGGAAGGAAGGCGAACCAGGCTAAGAGGAATCTTTTAAAGGTTCAATATGAAAGGTTTGAAGGGAGAGAAGGGAAGGGAGAAAGGAGTAAGGACAGTCCAAAAGGGAGGAAATGTATATTTTCAACCAACCATGTTAAAATATAAAGAATCCAAAAATAAGTGCAGATTAGGAGTGTAAAAATAAATAAGAGAAAGAAGAAACTATAAAAAATAAGCACCCCTCCCATTTCCCTTCCTCAAATTCCTCTTTACCTTGTTCACGTGCTTCCTACCTAACCTTTCCAGTGGGCATTTAGAATGCACACATGATAAGTCAGACGAACTGAACCTTCAAGCTTATGAAATAGGTTCCTTTTGTGCATAAATTTAACATATATATATATATATATATATATATATATATATATATATATATATATCCTTGAGCTAAATCTCAGTTGAGTTCTTTTCATTGTTCCATAGTTGGGTAACCAGATTTTAAAATGTTTGCTAAATTGAAAGTCACTGTGAGTTATATCCTATACCTTTATCTGTGGTTCTTTAAAAAACACGTTCGTAAATGTCCAGACTGATCATGAACACCGAACATCTGTTTTGTCTCCTTCCCTTTCTATTTTTCAAATCTGTTGAAGAAGGAATGAAGAGGGATTCTGAATTATCTGTGCTCCTGCAGTGTGTTAATATGAAAATTCCTTCATCAGGGAAGGTATTTTTCTTTTTTAAAGTCTTCACTTAACATTCTTCCAACTCTTCTCTTTGACATCAGAAATGGATAAGGACACTTAGATGTTATGTAGGTTAATAGAGCTAAGTTATTTTTCTTAATAATTAAACTTGAACTATTTATTAGTAAAGTAGTGAATATATCAATGAAGGCTTTTCTCCTGTAACTTAAAACTATTTTATATATATCCTTAAATCCCACTAGCGAAGGGTTATTACAGAGAAGGTGACTGGAGATGAACTATTAGTTAATCACTCAAAATAAAATGAACAACTAATAATGAACCCTCATGGTAGAGGGTTTTGTGTGGCTTGAAAAGAAAATAATTTATTCAAGATTAAGGCAGTGAAACAAAGGATACAAAGGTGGCAGTGCACTTTAAACAGCTCAGCCAGTGCAGTACTTCATAATTAGGTTGGAATTTGCTTGGGATATGTGTGCCTTGAAAATGGGCCAGAAAATGTTTCTGTGCATTTTGCATCTTGACAGTAATCACTTCCAATATTCTGCAAGGGATACCCAGGAGAGCACCAGAGATGTTTGGTGGTGAACAGTAACACATAATCAGTCTTTGAGAAGACAGTAAAAATCAGTGATCTGTGGTGTCTTACATACTCAAGTCAATTAAATATGATTAATGGCTACCTGTGAGAGCACATAAGCTCTGCTTCCCCTTAGGGAGAGGAAAGGACAGTGGATATCAGCTCACTTTCCTCCTTTATATTCACAGAGGAGCTCCTGCCTGGAGCACCTGATTAGCTCCAGAAAATGCTTTCGAATTGATAAGAAAGGAAAAAACATATTTTCTGAGCAGCAGGAAGAGAAGATTGAAAGTCCCCTAGGTGCAAGCCTTTCCCTTCCCCAAGGCTGCCCCTTCCTGGGCAACCTCATGAGCAGGACATCACCTGAGAGGAAATGCTTTTCCAGCAGCCTAGAAAAGGAGATATTCCTCTTTTGTGCCATGGGCAGTAGGGTCAGTTTTATTCAACTTACTTTCAGAGCTCCAAGACTCTGCACAACTGTGAATAGAAGGACAGACTAGGTCCTGTTGGTGAGGAATATTAATATGGACCAGAAGGGCAAGACAGGTTGATCTGGCGATATTCTACATGGAAAGATAGAGATCAAAATGTACTGCAAATCAGCTGCAGGTCACAGGTGTGAGAAAAAGCACACCTACCTGTGCAGGTGGAGGCTGTTGCACAAATCCCTGTGGTGAGGGAGGGGCCTGGAGGACTTGCTGGGAGATGGGAGGGCCAGAGCCTGAGAACCCCCCTGTTGGAAGCTGCTGGCCTGTGGAGGCGATGACGTAGCTTGGCTGCTGAGTTGCTTGTGGCATGAGGGAGGATGGGTAGACAGGGCCTGAAGGGGGCTCAGGAGTCTCTCCTGAGGACTGCCGGCTCAGGTTCATCTGGCTGAACTGATTTGCCACATCATCTCTCTGTGAGCCATGGGAATAAATGAGGAAAATCAGCAAGATTGGCTTGGTAATGAGAGAGGTGCATTGAGGCAGACACAGGACACACACCTGTAGTTGTGGGAGAGGGAGGAACTATAATTTGGAAAATAAACAAACAAACAAACAAACAAACAAATAAATAAAGGAATTCTCCAGCTAGAACATAGCAGGAGAACGTAACACAAAAAATCAGGTTTTAGTCATCCTGAGGGTCAGAGATGGTCAACAATTTGACTCAAATCTCCATCTTTCAATGGAAGCAAATTATTATTTTGTCATTGAGAGCTCGGGTTCCTCAGGATGTACTGCAGACAAGGAAGGTTTGGTGTTCTGTCCTGAAGAGTCAGCCAGGGTTCCCAGCAGCACCCACAGGATGTGCCTTCTGGAGAGAGGCAGAAGCACCACACTCATCACTACCCACTGTGCTGCAAAGATGGAGTCAGGACTGTGTCACTAACAGCCTGAGTGGGATTACATTCCTAGATTAGGTTCCCATGGCACTGGCCTGGCCTGAAATTTAAGGGTAATGCTCACACCTTAAGCTGTTGCTTGAAAGGACCTAGTGCACTGAAGGGAAAATTAAAGGAAATTGAGGGACTGGGGTCATAGGGTAGCACCTGTATCAGGAGCGTAGGGTGATGATGGTTTCCATCCTGACACTTGCTTTGAGGTATTTCCCAAACCTCCATACGAAGTTCATGTGTCTCTCTCTGCTCCTGACTTCTGACTCTGAGGGCATTCAATTTCTGCTTGGCTGGTAAACTCTTAAAAGTGTACCAGACCACAGAAGCACTCAACATGGGACAGACAGATGACAGAAAAGAAACCATTGCTTTGCAGAGACGGGCTCTGCAATACAGGAATGAGAAATCCACACACACACCCTTACAGTCAGCCTAGGGCACCCACCCAGTGTCAGCCAGCACTGCATAGAAAGTAGTAAAACCAGTGTATATGCTCTCCCAGGGAAAAAAGTCATTTACATGTAATACAGTACCATGGAGAAGTGCTGCGTTGGAGACACCGGCAGGAGATGCTGGGGAGGAAAAGAGACTGCTGGATATTGCACTGACTGGGAGGAAGCCTGCAGCCCCTGGACAGACTGGAGGAAAGAAACAGCTGATCAGGGAACAGGAAAGCACAAGGGTTGAAATCCCACAGGAAGCACACCACTGTCCCTTACAGGTCCTCTAAATTCAGTGCACTTCAGAAAGGGGAACCAGCCACCAGGGAAAAGTCAAGGCCATGCAGACAAGAGCCAGACAGCCTGGAGAGAGGCTCAATTGCCTTCTTAACTCCTTTAAGAATTTCCTGATGGAAGTTTGATGTTGTTGTTGGTTAGATTCTTTGGGTCTAAAAATATTGCCCAAGAACTAAGAAGTAAAAAAGAAAAAATAAATAAATAAAGGAAAGAGGAGGTTCACTCTGGCAGCCCACCTGGAGTACTTCAGGTTTCTGTGGACATGTGCATATGTCTCCCTAGGAAAGAGGGTAGCTCTGCATCTGTCTATGCTTTTGACACCTTGGGTTGACTGATTTCTGTTCTTCCCTTTGATGTAGAGTTCAGTACTGACTCTTTGCATATATGAGCATTTGATCTGCAACAAGAATGGCTGAGCAAGATGACGCAAAGTCCTGGATGGGATTATGAGTTCAGCCTCTAAGACAGAAGCTCCTTAATAAATAAAAATGGCAAACAGACCTTAAGAAAAAGCCATAAGAAAAGACTTGTTCATTTTCCTTAGTACCATGGTCTCACCCTGCAAGCCACTGAATAAGACACTGGTCTCTATTTAAACTTAAGGATCCAGATGAAATCAATCTGTCAATCTGCAACCAAAGACTCTTGGCTGCTAGGGTTTATTTATGAGGCTTGAGTGCACGGGGTGACACCACTGCAAAATATACCCCTCTTCCAGGATGCACTGCCGCCTGGGGACTATGCAACTTCCATCTCAGAGGACCTCCCCTCCCTGCATTCCAACCATCTCCTTACCTGAGTAACCAGTGTGCCTGCCATTTGTGGCTGTGGTGGCTGGACCTGCTGTTGAGGCTGAGGGGAGGGCTGTTGCTGGGACTGCCCCACCATTGCGCTTCGCAGGGGCTGCTGGCTGGTGGGTGGGTTGTATATTGCAGGAGTTCCATCGGGATTCACAAAAGGCTGGCCTGCAATGGAATCATAGCTCGGTGCAGGTGAGCTACTCAATCTCTTCTTTGGCAGAAAGAACCACTCTAATAGATACTCAAAAAGTAACCTAAGCAAAGGGGCTGGTCTTTCAGAGTAGGAATCCAAGACACCAGAACCTTCACCAATGGGAAGACTTGACTGTGACCCATCCGCTTAAGCTAGATGACAGTGTAAGCCCATAGCAATTTAAGAAGCAACAAATAAATCCAACACCTTGAGGGAGCTTTGCCAAAGCCAAGTGTATCTATGGACAGTGGTGCCCAGTGGAAAAGCCTGGAGAGAAGCAACCTTTGCTAAGTAGTGTGTTGGCTGCCCTACACCTCGTGGGCATCAGCAAGATAACATACACTGCTTTCCATTTACACAACTCTGGCTATATTCAGTCACAAATTATTTATCAGTACATTTATGTTGCTTCCACTAAGCCTTGTCACCCATTCAGAATCATTATCAGTTCCACGAACATATATGCAACAGAACATAACACATCCATTCAATCACTCCTCTAGAGAGGCACAACCAGGGATACACAGTTTTAGATTTTAAAGGTAATGCATAATAAATTCATCACAGAATCCTCTTGCAATAGAGAAGCTAATATACATTGTTTTGCCTTATAAAATAATGTCATGGTTCACTATTATTATTATTACTGCTTTTGACAATAATATTGCTTTATATTTAAACCTCATCACGATCCCACAAGGAAGGAAGTTCTCATCTCTGTTTTTCAGAAAAGAAAATGAAGGCTAAAGAGAAAGGTTATAAGAGTACGAGCTGAAAGGAGGAGAGAAAAGGGCAACAAATGAAAGAGAGAGAAAGTGGAGGTAAAAGAAAAAACAAACTGATTTCTAATATGGCAGGCACAGGTGTGATCTTAGCTCTTCCAGCAACCCCATAGGTATATAATCTCCTTTTCACTTTAGAGGAAAGAAAGTTAAGGCTCAGAGGAACCAAGCAATTATTCAGAGATGTAAAAGTCAGTAAGTAAGAGAGCCAGGAAATGACCCTGGTGAGTATGACTCCAAAGTCCATTCCCTTTCCATTATACCAAATTACCTAAGTGAAATATCCAAGCTTACATAATATTTACATGGTACAACTAGGTACCATGAAAAAAAATCCAATCATAACTGAAAATTATTAATCAATGCATAAGTCATGAGAGGTGGACATGCTCCAAGGTAGAAATCATGCCCTGTATTGGCAGACAAAGAATAAGAATTAGAACACGGAAGAACAGATTGGCAAACTGCTTGTAGAACTATTTGTGGGTCCTTTCTTCTTTTTTCCATAACTCCTGTGATCCTGTTTTACAGAAAATAGTATGAATGTCTGCCTACAAGGTTAAGTTATGGAAATGTTTTCTAGGAACCTGAGCAAAATAACTGGGCGTAATAGGGCTCCCAGAATGGTGTTGGTGTCTCAGAGGAGAGTGCTACTCATCTTGGCATTAGAAAGACAGCAGAGGCAGCATGCTGAATTCTTCTCACGCACACACTCTAAAGCTTCCCAGTCCATGCATTGTTCTGATACACAGAGCTTGCATAAGCATTCTTATCCAGGGTAAGAAGTGTGTGATGGCAGAGGAAACCAGCCTTGTTTTTAGTAATATATATGAAGAACAACCAAGGATCATCAGCCACATGAGAAAAATCAGCAACAAAAAGGAGCAGAATAGAGAGGTAAGATCTAAAAACCCAGAGGAAACGATATTCTAGTGAAAAAAGTACATATGATTGTTGTATAACAAGAACAGATTATTATAAAATGGAAGCTAAGCAAATTACCCCATATATCCTAAGTGAGAGAAATCAGTCATGAAAGGGCGTCTGCTGTATAATCCCATTTTATTACATACAAGATCAGACAAAACTAATCAGTGGTAGCAGAAGTCTGAATAGTGCTACCTCTGAGGGGATGGGAGGGAGCCTAGTGGAAAACTAGACATGTTCTGTGTCTCATTCTGGGTGATGTTTACACAGGTGTTCACGTATGCAAAAGTGTACCAAGGCCTACACTTCAGATGAATGCAGGGCATGCACTTCCTCTATGCACTTTATACCTCAATAAATTAAGAGAGTAAAGTGGAATAAATTACGGGGGCAAATGCTGAGTTTGTTGTGAAGCTGAACAAAATGCTCACAGGCAGAGAGCAACAGACTTGACCTCAGCTCTTTTAGGACCTGAACAGAGTCTTGGCATTCGCCATTATTACCCCACATTATAAGCCCAGATATATTTGTGTGCGTGTAAAAAGAAACTTTAAATATTGCATATTCATGAACATACCCGCCAGAACTAACGATGTTCCAATAACAGTTTCATAACCAACGAACACGTGCTGGGATGGGAAAGCAATGAGCCGATTCGCATTCACAGAACAATGACTAAGTCGAGTGTTCTCTCCTTTTTTTAAAGTTCATATTCCAGGGACTTGTTTTCCTATCACTGTCATTTAGTTTTAGCTACATTTTACTGTTCTAACTTTGTTTTTTTTTTTAAATATAACTTTCTTCCAGATTCATAACCTGAAACCCATTTTTTCCCCCCCAAACCAGCAATTTGGGTCAGGATGAAAAAAATATTTAAATTTCCAGAGATCTATCAGCCCTTATAGTGTTCTAATCTTTAGTTTTCCCATTCTTTATTTGTTTTGTACTTTAGAAAGACAATAGGAAAATTTTGGTATTTCACTTTTAAAAAAAATTTCCAGAGTGACAAGTATATCTGAAATTGTTTCAAAATCAGTGTCACTCTGTGCTCACACATACACACACACACAATGGAAAATAAAAAGAAAGGATCTTTATTTCTGTATGGCTTTCAATTCCACCCTAGTTCAGTGAGAACTAAGGAAGTGTGAAAAACTGACCATAATTAGAGTTAAAAACATAACCCGAAATATTCAGGTGTCTTTTGGTGCAGTCTAGATCCTCTGTTTGAAATAGGATTAATGTGCCATGGGCCAGAAGAAAGAGATGTTTCTAAATAATCGCATATGAAAAGTACTTGGAATTTACTTAAGTAGAAAGAGATGGCAGTTTTCCTGGAATGGGAAGAGATCAGAAAAGATTGATTTTTGTGTTCACCAAGGAAGGAACTGAGGAACGTACAAAAGTAAGACGGATACCAGGGAAGGGAACAAAAGCAGTTTCCTAAGAGATCTGGGAGAGATGACCACTGCTTTTCAAGTCAGACAATGACAGCCTCTTCACATTCTATGATTTCTACCAGTCTAGATGCAATCACAACTGAATACAAGCAAGTGGTTCGACTGACAGCAGCTGAAGACCAAAGGGGAAAACAAAAACTGGCTGGCCTCGGGCCTATTCAGCATAGAGGAGGCGTTCAGGTCAGAAACTGCACAAGCATGCCCAGCAGGCCCTGGCCTGAGTGTTGGCACAAGGAAGAGAGATAAGCCAGGGTGCACGGAGTTCAGAGCAGGAAGGATTAAATGCAGAGTGCTCACTCCTCTCAAATACATGACATTAGGTGAAAACTGCCCCACTAGCCACATCAACATGTTTGTAGTGAGTAATAGATATTATTTCAATAATATGTAATTATTGAGTACCTGCATGGTGCCGAAGACTTTGTTATCCATTCTGGGGAAGCCAAAAAATTAAATAAATACAATATAGCTAAGTATGGCCCTGCCCCACAAGGGGCTTGTAAATGTGCTGCTAACGACAAAATGAACCCAAGGGCAATTCAAAAGAGAGGCAAAGTAGCCATATGCTCTTAGTTCTAACACCAAAGTATTTCTGCCGTGTACATGGGAGTGAGTGATGTGGTTTCTAGAAGTTCACAGTGATGACAGAGAAAGAAGATGAGTTCCAGACCAAAGAAGGCAAATTTCCAGATAGATACATACACATACATGCACACATACATCATGGATATACATATACATACATATACATATTAAGTATGTGATATATACATATACACACACATACATGTGTATGTTTTCAATTTACAAAAGTAGACACATTCTAGAAAAGAAGAAGCATAATAATTCACCTTGCATCTCACCACTCAACTATCGTATACAATATCATAGTATTTTCCTTCTGGTCAAGGGATATTTTAATGTCTAGCATTTGTCAGATTAGACAAACATGTATGGAGAAGCTGTTCAACAGTGGTACTACGTCCTTTTCCTTAGTTGGGATCCTTTTTCAAAAAGATATTTTGATAGCAGCTTTAAATTACTCAGTCTAATGAATAAGAATTGAGACTTGGCACCAGTCAGCACTCTATTTCTTTTCTCTATAAACAAGATTATAGATGATAATATACACATACACATGCACAACCATGCTATTATTACAAATAATATTCTTGCATTATACCCTAAAAAACACTCCGTTGAGCTTTTTTGAAACACTGTAATTTTGCTTAAAACAAACCACTCAAAACAAATGCTGAATGTGTGTTTTCTGCAAACTCTTCATCTCAATTAAAAGTGGAAGAATTTAAGCCAATAGAGACAGATCATATTTCAATCAGTGCCCAGAGTAATGAATATGATCCTAGTCTTTTAATTTCTGATATAGTGCTTATGGTAATCCAAATAATATCAAAGTGAGCCAAAAATCCTCAGAAGTTTCAATATGAAGCTTTCAAATGGTTTTCAATAAAATGATTATGTCTTCTTTTCCCTCAAGCTTATGGCATTTTCAAAATGTCTCAATCAAACACCATGCCTTGAGAATGTGCCATATGTTTTATGAAAAAGTGGCAATTATTCAAGTAACTATTTTACTTTAGTTCTCATGTTTCACTGAATTTCTTAATTACTAGCAGCACTAAACATGTGAGAAGATTGAGTCAGATCACTTTTATGAGATATTCATCCAGTATTGCATTTTCAAGCTTAGCTAATTGAAGCAATATTCTGGAATGATCTAAACCAAACCTCAGATCTATTTCAAGGCAATTCTATTTTTTCCCTCAATCACTACTAAACGCCTCTTAAGAAATGACTAGTTAATTTCAAGCTTTCTAAACAAGGGATTCTCAACCACAGATCTATGGACAGTTTAGACTAATTCTCTGTTGTGAAGGACTTCCCTGTGCATCGTAGGATTTTTAGCAGCATTTCTGGCCTCTATCTACTAGAAGCCAGTAGCAGCCTCCTCCTCCCCAGTTGTGATAATTAAGACAACTCCAGATATTGCCAAATGGCTTTGGGGCATGGACTAAATTGCCTGTGGTCAAGAAGTTTCCCTCATGAAGCAGATCTTCCTCAGTCTATTTGCTGATGTTAGGATCTCAATGTCCTAGTTCCTTCAGGATCAATGTGGAAGTTAATTAGTCCACCAAAGAAATTCAAAATTAAAGAAGCAATGGCCAATCATCACGGAAGAAATGAAAACCATAAAGTGAAAAATTCCAAACCGCACCAAAACCAGTCTAGGCCTAGCTTTCCTAAATACATGAGAATTTCCTCTTTGTATTGTCTTTGCCACGGGTATTCCTTAATCCCCTGCAGGCAATGGGTGAAGTTCTAAAGTGAGAAAGCAACTTCTGTACTTGAGAGTCCACTGCACGTTTCAATTAATACCTCAAATTCCTGAAATATCCCCAGATGCAAAAACACTTTTGACATAATGCAGGCTACCTAAAGATTTAGTCTGAAAAGAGCAAAGTTTAAATTAGTATATCTTAGCTCGTCACACTATTTTCTCTTATATTAGCTTCTAGGAATGTATGGGAGACGTGTGGTCAGGGAAAAGAGGACAGAGAGGAAAGCTGTATGCTTCCGAGAAGCATCTACATCTGTCAATATCAATATAGACATGAAGTTGTAGATATAGTTACAGATCTGTTTTTCCTAAACAAAGATGCTACATAGCAGTTCATGCACCCGGCTCTCCTGTTCAGAAATTTTCAGAAAGCTTTCTAGCAAATTCATAAGATCAAACACAAGAACAAACCTCTGATAACCTTGTGTCTCAGATAAAGCAGGTAGTAACTAACCTGTGTGTGGATTAAGAAGGATGCTTCCAGGAGGGATGCCTGTTGCAGCTTCCAGGGGAAGGAGGATGTAGCTGGTGCTGCTGGGAGTGACTTGGCTCCCCATCCCATTCTCTGGATAGGGCACACAACCTGGGGAACCAGCTGCCACGCCTGAGACCAGGGGTGCACTCTGGAGAGGTGGATGGATACGAGACAGCGATCCTGAGGAGCCCGCACTGCTGGAAGACTCAGAACCTGGCATAGGGATAGAAATCAACAAAGCATTCAACACAAACAGGAGGAGAGAAAGCACAGATCCGAGTCTAAATGCTTACTTTTCTACAAACCCATCATTAAAGAATTTGAAGCGTGTGCTGCCAGGTGAGATTAACTAATGCCCCTCCTATATTTGGGGCTCACATTTTATTGAAATCTTTGCTACATATTTTTCAGATATGTCAATTTTCTAGGAAGAGGGATTAAGAATGAGCACTCTTTTTCTTTAAGCCTTATGGTATTCTAAGTCTCTGAACTCAGTACCTGCAAACTCCCATATCCTCAAGAAATTAATGCCATGGAAACGTATTACTGAGCTGGAATAATAGGAATAAAATGACTCAGATGGAGTTTAAAGAGACTGCATTTTCAAGAGGAGTCCTGTGATGTGCTGGGCACATACATGTTCTAAAATACTGGTTCTCCCACACCCATACAGCTGAATTTTGAAGGGGCATGGTCAGAAATAATCTTTCCCCCTCACATGTGTGTAGAAGAACTGGATCATTCCTACTGGGAACATGGCATATATGAGTGAAAAAATTTAATAATCAAATAGGATCTCTTTTAAGGAGTGGCATGATTTAGGGGAACGTGTGTAGGATTGAAAGTCAGGGAGACATGGATGACTCAGAACTCTATCTTTTTTAACCTTCTGACCGGGGGGTAACTTTAAACCATTGAATATTAGTTTCTTTTTGTGTAAAGTTGAAATGACATAGGCTTTATATATTAAGAATTTTACAAAAAGGATACAAGGAATCAAATATTGGGCCTGGCACAAATTATGTGACAAATATGTGGTGCGTATTGCTATTCTAATTAATACAATATATCTAAGTGCTTAAGATGCCATGCTGTATTTCACATATTTGAAGAACTCTTATTAATATGTCCAAAGGGTGGACCAAAGAGTGCTTAGCCTTCATAATAATCAAGCATCCTTCAGATGACACAGAAGAATAAAATTATGGGGATGTTTGTGGACTGTGGATTTCTCAAACATATACTTAAATTGGAACAGTGTACAGAAGCCCCCCAGGTAGATTCTAATTATCTCTCCTCTCCTTCCACTAGGGACAAAGGGAGAAACACCTGCCACATTCCACATCCATTGAGCACTCACTGCCTTTCACTGCAGCAAGAAAGCGCCAAGGAGCTCCAGCACCATTAACCATGGCTGTTCTGGGCACTAAGCACTAACTAGAGCATCTGAGAGAAAACACACCAAGAAAAATTTCTAGTACTGTAAATTCAAACTAATAGATGATTTGGATGATATCATAGATTGCAAGAATGTAGTACAAGACATTTATTAAATCATTTTTATTTATGTCATTAAAAATGCATTCCTCTCTGTCGTTAAAGGTCAAAATACATAAGCAATAGTTAACATTCTTTACAAGATTCTAAAAATGTGCTCCTAAATTAAACTGGAGACCTTTTAAAATTAGTGATACGAATACAACAAGCAGTTGCAGAGAAAAGGGGCAATTGGAGAGTATGAAAATTTTTGAGGAGAATAGTAATACTTAATGAACATTAGCATACATAAGCACCTGGATAAACACTTTAATAATAAATACTATTGCTGCTTATATAAATAGGGAAACTGAAGTATAGAGAAGTTAGATAACTGAAGCCAGCTTACATTAGCTAGAAAATGGAAGAGCTGGGATTGGATCTAGGCAGACTGATCTATAGCCCAAGTTTTAACCATGACCCCACACTGCCTCCCAAAAGTGTCCATGTACATATATCAGGGACTGTCACAAGTGTCCTAAGCTGTACCTCCTCTCTACTTTCCCCATGATTTGATTATTAATAATGATAAAATTTTAGGTTAATTCAGGATGCTCCATCTGAAATGGTTTAGAATGCTGATGGGGTTCTGAATAATGCATGGAGAGAAAAAAAAAAAAGGATGAAAGAAGAATTTTGAAAAAGTGAAGAATTGTTCTGAGACCACATCACTGAAATTATGACTCTGAGGTCATAGTCCCAGTGAAGACGGTAGTGTTTGTTTACGGACTTGCCATGTATGATTTAAATGCTACAGTACAAGTTTGACACTAGAGCACAGTCAACAACTACAGCAGCAGCAACAACCGAAATAATACTATGCAACCTCCTGCACTCAGATGTCTAAGGTCATACAAAAATGATCCAGCACATCTTTAGGCTGAAGGGATAGACAGTGAGAAAGAATTGGGGCCAGCTAAACACATCGTCACAACTATGATTTGTGGTGTGAGCTAGTGCTCGCGTGGGTGTGTGCATTGGGGGTGGGAAGACTGGTTGATGCATACACACTGAAGTGCCACAATCAAATCCAAAGAGTGATTTAATTCTGGCTTTAGAAAGATGGCCATTAATCACTGATTTACAATATCACTCCCCTCTATCATCTGGGGGAAAAGTAGCAGCATCAATAGGAAGGACAATGCAAATGATTTGATTCCAAAAGTTAAAGAAAGGACTAAAAATTACATTTGGCTTAACCTGTCAATACTTGCAAAGATAATGTCAAACCTCCTCGGAAGGGTGGATCAGCAATTAACATACAGCTGGGGCTTAGGCACTGGCCTTTCTGGCTAGCTTATGGCCATCTTTGACCAGCTTGTAAACACTGATCACTTAGATCAGGTAGAGCAATAACCTAGATCAGAAAGAGCAATACTCCTCACACAGCCTGACTTATGGAAATTCTGGGGGGGAAAAAAAAAAAAATGGATGCTAGCAATTGTGATAATAGGAACAGGAGAAGTGTTCAAAAATGTTTTAAAAAATTGAAATTGAAATCTGAGAACTTTAGGATCTGGAGTGATGAGAGTTAAAACTGCTACTGGTTTCCTTTTCTTAGGAGCTTACCAATAGCCACGGCAAATATTTAAACAGTATGTCTATGCAACACACACCATGCTAATCACTCTATACGAACTATCTAACCTAATTTTCACAGCAACTTCATTTTGAAGATGACAACTGATCCTTAGACATATTAAATTAATTTCCTAAGGTCACTTAGTGTGTGGTGGAGTGTGAGTTCAAACCCAAGCAACTTGACTCTGTGGGCCGTGCTGTAAGCCTGCAGGACATGTGCTTACTTTTGCATCATTTCAGCAAGAGCCAGGTGGGGCCAGAACCCTAACCAAGCCCGTGCCAAGTTCTAGGAGATACTAGACAGACATTTGATGCTACTCACAGTGGGATGCTCAGAAGCTGAAGCTGGACCCTAAGGGACAGCTGGGGGAGGAAGGGAGAAGACGTCATGGTGGCTGGGTTAGAGACTCAGGTGAACACTCAAGAGAGAAACAGGGAAAAAAAGGAGGAGGAAATGGAAAAAAGATAGGAAAAGAGATTACAAGGCAAAGCAAAATGGAAAATCAGAAAGGGAGCAGGGCAGAAAGGAAAAGGCGTGGGCAGATTCTCTTCATGTGGAGGAAACATGCCCCAGGGAGGAAGGATCCTGGGTTTTAGTTCTAGATCTGCCACTTGCTAGCTGTGTTTTCTTCAGGAACTGACTACTCTTTTAACCCTCAGTATGCTCTTTTGTAAAATATATGCCAGCAGACTAAATGGTGAGTAACGATGAGGAAGACGGTCTGAACGTTCCCCTCAGCTTGACCAAACTTTAGAGGTTTCTTCTAGACGAGAAGCTCCTCATCTTCCTTTTCTTAGAGCATTTCTGTCCATTTAAGAGGCTTCTCCTGGCCTCTTGCCAATTTTACAATCCAGGAATGTCTTTCTTAAGGACTTGGGAGCCATCCTTTTGAAATGGAGTCATCAAGAAAAATAGCACCCCTGTCTCCCAGTCTCGGGATGGTAAGAGCCTAACTTCCATAAGCGCCAATTAGCAAACACAGATGGCTTAATCACATTGACCAACCTCCTCTCTAAAATCCTCCAAAATGTTTCCACTAGCTCACCCCAGTGCTTCAAAACTCTCCTGTGTTTTGATTCGGTGGAGATGAGCTCTGTCTCTTTTCCTTGTCACAGTAGTGTTGATTCCCTACTGCAATAGTTATAAATAACTATAACTCCTCACCTGTTTAACCCAACTGGTGCGATTTTTCTTTAACAAGGACTCCAAAACATAAAGGTTTTTTTTTTTTTTTTCTTTCTGCGATTACAAGGAGGAGAATATCCAGGATGTATTAGTGTAGTAATGAAAATAAATACAAAGAAGAGGAAGTGGTTCAAAGATGAGGTGTCTTGCATTAGACCCCAAATACTCTAAGAAATAGACAAGGAGTGTGATGACAGTAACAATACCCCTGCATCCAGAAAGCAATATACCATGTTACCTAAAATTATTAAAACAAAACAGAAGGACATCTTATTTCTTCATAGAGTGGTTGTTTTTAAAGTGTGTTTCCCAGACCAGTTGCATCAATATCATTTGGGAACTTGTCAGAAATGCAAATTCTCAGGCCCCATCCCAGACTTACTGACTCAAAACTCTGGGAGCGGTATCCAGCAATCTGACTTAACAAGCCCTTCAGGTTTTTCTGGTGCAGCTAAAGTTGAGAACTGCTGCTCTGGAGGATCAAGAAGGGGGGCGATAGTAAAACAGGGTAGGTTGGCCACCATGGGAAGAAACAGATGTCATCCTCTCATTTATCAACCACTTTGCCATTACCAAGGAACAGCTGAGGTTGCAGCGCAAGTGTCATTCAAGTGCTCTTCCCAGGAGGGTGCAATGGCCTCGTCTACCTCCACAAATGTGTGCTGGGCATCTGGCAGACAGCCTGGGCCTCAACAGAACGTGTTTGTACATGCAGACTTCAGTAGTACGCTTTTTTCCCCAAACTGTAGGAAAACATGTTTCTTACATGGAAAAAGTCTCATTATTATCTATTTAAAGCTAGAACCTATGTAATTAGAGGAAGAGAAGGGTAACTTAAATGTCACAACTCCAGACTTGGTTTCTGAAAGGTCAAAAAAAAGTTTGCAATTCCACCGTGAACAATGAGATAAAAAATTTGAAACTTGTGCTGTTCTGAAGTTCCATGACAGCAAAACTGACAGCTTTGCTTCATAAAACCACCTTGGGAAATTGTAAGTTTGTTTTGACATCCTATCTTGATCTCCTCTAATTTTTTTTTTTTTTTTCTTTTTCCATGCCTACACCTTGACAAGCTTTCAAATGGAGACACTTAGGTTAAAAGAAAAAAAAAAAAAGTGTGAAGCACTTACAATCTCTGATCATTCTTCAAAGAACATGGCATTTTAGCATTCTTAAAGTGTTTTAAATGTTTCCAAAGAGCTTTGCTTTGGAAGCAATTGGGAGTTGGTGCATGAAGAATGACGATTAATTTAAAAATCTTAAGAGCTCTTTGGTGTGCTGGAATTTTTAAGTGCACCATTTAAGGTACTTGGTTTCAGCATTTTAAAGAGATTTAAAACTATTTAACCTTTCTTAGTTTACAGGAGCTCAAGTGTACCACAGTGGATTTTCTTGACTTCAGTTGCTGCAGTAATGGGATATGAGAACAATTAATTAGAGTAAGAAATCAAGACCTCAACAATTGATAAATAAAAACTACAAGAAGGCAGCACGATACATATATACATATACACACACACACACATATAAAGCAGCGGCTGTGACTAAATACTATCAATTTTTTTGTAGGAAAACATGAGATAATTCCATAGGAGGATTTATGTTAAACCATCAGCATAATGAACTAAATTTTGCAGTCCCCCCTCCCTCCCTCCCACTCCAGCATGTGTATGAAGGTTGATCCAGAAAGTATTCATAGCCCAGGACAGCCCATGAATACACTCCAAGTGGATTCTCCATCCGCCATCCCCCGCTGTCCTGGCCCCCCACTCACCTGTTCCCCCAGGCTTATGAGTGCTCCACCAGCACATCCTACACCCGGGGCATATCACTGACTCCCAACTCTCAACCACACAGCCTAGTGAGAGTCAGAGAGTCTGATTTTCTGAGGCAAAACAACACAAAGCAAAAACAATTACATACCAAAACCACAAACTTAAGTCCATGGAGTGCTATTGAATCAACTTCCTGAGATTTTATGAGGAATTTTAATCATGAACAGAAAATAATTAGAAAACAACGGCAAGGGATTCTGGGAGACAGAAGATCTAGCAATGGCAGAGCAGAAGGTTATTTTGCAGACTCATATGAGCACCCTGGTGTCATGCTTCCATCAGTTTAAAGTTGTTTCTAGTTAACGGTACCCAGCTCTCTCATCATCACTCATCTCCCAAAGACTGGCCATACAAACTTAAACTACCTACCTCAAAATACTATTATTCACTTGGGAATTTAGAGGGGGAAAAAAAAAAAAAAACCCCAGAAAAAAAGATACATCAACTTGTCAACTGGGAAATTCTAAACCTCTCTGAGACTCACTTTCCTTATCTTCAAAGCAGGGATGAAAACATTAAATGGCAATAATAAAAATGAGCAAGAGCTAGTGTTCATTGAGGGCTTATATCTTGCCAGGCATTGAGTTGCTTTGTGTGTCTTGAGTCTTTTAGTCTTCACAAACCTCTGTAATATAGGTACTATTATTATCTCCATTTCTCAGATGAGGAAACAGAGGCACACTTAGATTAAATAATATGCCCAGGTTCATAGAAACAGTATGCCAATGCAAGAACCAAAGCTATTAATATTAAAATTACTTTACAGTGTAGTTGTAAGGAATAAATAATACTATTAGATTAAAAAGCAATAGTTAACTTTGTTAAGTAGTTACCATGTGCAGGTGCCATTGCCATGGTAACCATTTTTATATAAATGATCTTACTGAGTAAGCTTAAATTAAGTAAGTAATCTTAAATTAAGTAAACTTTAAGTAAGCAAACTTTACGTCTACTGAGGTAGGTTGGAGTAACATCCTATAATAAATTATCTACATTTTATAGATAAGGAAACTGGAGATTGGAGAGGTTAATAACTTGACCTAGACACAGGGTTAGCAAAAGTCAGTAACCTATTTAAATGGCACCTCCTGACTTCCCAGCTATCCTTGTAATTAATATCATTGTCATTAGTCAACTCAAAGTCAGAGGGAACGGTGACCGTATGGCTTATGTAGCATCTAGAAAACAGCATAAACATAAACCCATTTAGTACTAACTACCTGCTTTGGACAGCTTCCCAGTACTCCTGGTACTGGATGTGCTGTCACCTCTGGTCAGCACCGTGATGCCCCCAAAACTTGCTGTCTTGGTCATGGCGGGCTTCAGATTGCGGTTGGAGCTGTCGGAGTCTGTGCTGCTCCAGGCCCTTTGGTGGTCAGACCACTTGAGTTCATTCTCCGAGCTGCTCTGTCGGCTGCTGGATGTTCTCCCTGAGCCATCTCTGTTACCCCTGGAACATGACCACCAGAAAGATGCACAGGGACAGTGTTATAATGCATGAACATTGTGGGTGGGCACAGAGCAGAGCCTGTCTTAGAAGAGTTGTCTACACAAGAATCTTCTTGACAACTCTGTCTATTAAACCAGTTGCCTCCCAAACAGTACTACAAATACCTTGATGATGTACAGACAGATAACACATGTTACATACAGAAAATCCAGAAATGTCACATGATCCCTCTGCCAGTGAAGGAGAAACAACTAGGAAAACATGGTGTAAAATATAATTGTTAACTTCTCTTGTGGAGAGGATGGGGGATAAGTTCTCTTGCCCCAGATCAACAATGAATTAATGTTCAGAAGTAATTATGATATTAAATAATCCTAAATGTAACTCCCACCAAGAAAGAGTTTTTCCCTCTCTTTTTACCATTAAATAATTGGCCACGGAAAAATGCCCACAGGTCAAGAGAGGCTATTTATAAATTAATTTTCCAACTTCTTGAGACAGATATCTGTATTCACTAAGGATTTAACAGACAGCACGGAAATCGCAGAAATTACTTTGTTAACCTAAGGTAAGAATTTTGCCCAGTGAGTTTAACCTTCATGATCAGAGGAAAGAGCCCTTCAATACTTTTTACTTAAACAAACAAACAAACAAACAAAAACCCAACTTGTGAAAAAAACAACAGTGTAAACACTATACACTGACATGAAACTTTCCAAGGGGATCATGGAAATTACAAAAAGCTCGTTAGGTGAAAGAACACATTTTTTTGAAATTCAAATAGAAAGAGAGTGAATGTATTGAAAGAGAACGAATAGCCGGAAGTGAATTTTGAAGACTCCAGAGTGTATCTAAGGAGTATGCAAAATTGCATGGGTTTTATAAAGAGATTTGATGAAATTTGCATTTTCATTGGTTTCCAATCTGCTTAAAGAAGTAACTTCATTAATATTTCCAAAGCTTTTTTTTTTTTTTTTTGCAGATGGAAATAATGCATCATTAAAATACCCTAAGATTCTAATGGATTATAAATATGTGAAGGGGAAATAAATCATGGGCAATAAGTATAGCCCCTAATTTCACAGCAGTATGCAATGTGACAGATTCAAGTCTTGATTCAAATCTCTCAGAAGTGATCAGTAGCTCTGTTTAAAAATATTCTTTTAAAGTCAATAATGTGCTGTTGAAATACTAGAAGTATGCATATCTGATTGAAATACTCACTAACCAAATTGTACAGAAGGTACACAGACAATTCTAAGTTTTGCTTCAACTTTACTTACTGAACTTTTTCTTTTATTTCAGAAAACTTAAGAAGGTAAATAGATCCAACAGATAATAAAAATGAAATAGCTAATCTGTGACAGGAACTTTATAAAGCGAGAGAAGGAAGTGTAACAGAAAGCTTCCCAAACCAAAAGCACTTTTGAGGGGACCACTGGATGAAAATACTCAGCGTCCTGCCATCCTCCGTCGATGTTTTCCTATAAACATTCCTTTTCAGTATCTCAGAGATGGCTGGTTTTATAAACAAGACCACCTGAAAAAAGGCCAGGGTGTGTGTAGGAAGGGGCACACCTTCACCAATGGCTGGATGACTTCAGTTCTTAAACTCATGTGAAATTCAAAAAAGCCATGTGAGGGAGGGTGGAGGAAAAATAGCTCTTTCAAGGGCTTGGTGTTCCACTCTAGCTGTTTCTCTTTTAGTCTCCAAATTCAACTTTTATTATGTCAAAGACAGATTATGTGGATCTATCTTTGACAAAGTCTGGCTTAGTCTTTATTTAGCAACTGTGAATGCAACAGGAATGTGACAATTTCATTCGTAGTTAATTTGAAATGTTTATTACAGAAAAACACAGCCTTGAAGATTTGTGGTGGTCCTTAGCCTCAACATGCAGGATGGATCAGAAGGAAGCTCTCTATAGAGGGGTGATCCTTTGTTCCTTCACTGATTCTGCTTTAATTATCCCTCTCCTCATGATTCCTGCACCTGCATGGGAGGAATCCACACTTCCTCTAAGTGCCAGTGTGACTGAGCCTTTCTTTGCGAAGGAGTTGGCCACAACTACCCAAATAGTACAATCTAGTGTGTTGTCCTCTGCACCATTGACCTTGGTAGAGCTTTTTCTAGAGCTGCAGGAATTTGTTTAGACTTCTGCCACAACTCCTGGTCAATCAGGCAACCTAAGATATTTTTCTTAACTTCTCTACCTCTTCTCCACAAGTTCAAATCATCGTCTCAAGCCAAGATCTGTGTATTTTAAAAAAGGGAACTTAAATTGCTGTTTTAAGGACTTAGCATTAATGAGACTGAAAATAATACATCTAATTCTAATTCACAGTTTATTGATATTTACCCATTGAAGCATATTTTATACTTCTCTGTCTATTGATGATTCACGCTACAATGGCAAGGTGAAGTTCAGAATTGAAATCCATATCAATGAGTATTTGGTGTGGAATCATAGACATTATAGGAAAACATATCCATAGGTGTCTTCCCATCCTTCCTAAGCCCAGTCCTGGTTCCCTCTTAATGGGATCCAGGAAGATGATGATAATGAGATATCTAGTCATTGGTAACTAGAATTTGATCCCAAGGTAGTCATAAAGCACATATTCTTAATTCTGTTCCTGTGCTCATTAACATAACTGATGACATTTATTTTCTTTCATCTCCCCAAATTGTATTTTTTTTTATCCCACTTAGGAATGATGCACACTTGCAGATGCTTTTACAATTGTGTAATTATAATTGATGCCTTTGTGCGAAGTTATATTCCAGAGTGTCTGTGCCGTGATTTTGGTGGGTGATGGAATCCATGTTTCAGATGGCTAACCTGAGTATATAGTAGCTCTGGCTAGGAAACAGATTTAGAGCTATGTGAAATTAATTGTTTTCTCACAGTTAAGAACCCATATTTTATCTTCATTGGTCTAAACAAACTAGGTCATATGGCATGAGTGCAAGAGTAATGATAAATTTTATTCCTTTTCTGGGTTTTCAAGAGAGAAATGCAAGATTATTTTCTTAAATCTCCAAGTGTGAAAAAGAAATTAATTGTCTAATGATGTATGAGGAAGGTATTAGATGATGTAGTTCAACCTAGAAAAGTGAAGGAAGTTAAAAAAAAAAGAAAAAAGGATTCTGTTTTTTGTTTCTGACAAAGTGTCCAAAGTGTAAGGGAAAAAGTTACTCTAACTTTACTAACTATGAAGTCCTAAGTTCAGATTTAATGAAGAAAGATACTTTGTAAGCACACAATCCATTTACTTTTCTTGGCAGCTTCTTTCTTCAAAGTGGGTAAGAGTTTTTGTTTATGTTTTTGCCTTTCCTAAGGTAGAGATAAATTCTAATATTCATGAATGTATTAACACATTAAATATAAATGAGGGTACATCAAAAAGTTCATGGAAACCCAATTAAAAAATGGGCAAAGGAGCTGAATAGGCATTTCTCTAAGGAAGATATACAAATGGCCAACAGACACGTGAAAAAATGCTCAACCTCACTCAGCATCCAGAAAATGCAAATCAAGACCACTTTGAGATACCATCTCACTCCAGTTAGGATGGCTAACATCCAAAAGACTGAGAATGAAAAATGCTGGCAAGGTTGTGGAGAAAAAGGAACTCTCATACACTGTTGGTGGGGCTGCAAAATGGTGCAGCCTTGTGGAAAATGGTATGGAGGTTCCTCAAACAATTACAGATAGATCTACCATATGACCCAGCTATTCCACTGTTGGGAATATACCCAGAGGAATGGAAATCATCATGCTGAAGGGATACCTGTACTACAATGTTTATCGCAGCTCTATTTACAATAGTCAAGAGTTGGAACCAGCCCAAATGTCCATCATCTGATGAGTGGATAAGGAAACTGTGGTATATCTACACAATGAAATACTACTCTGCTATAAAAAAGAATGATATACTACCATTAGCAACAACATGGATCGACTTAGAGAAAGTTATATTAAGCGAAATGAGTCAGGCACAGAAAGAGAAATACCACATGTTCTCACTTATTTGTGGGAGCTAAAAATAAATAAATAAACAAACACAAAAACAAATAAAGGGGGGGGGGAGAGGACAGAATAACCACAAAAATTTGTTGAATTATTTAAGTCAAGTGAACAGATATGATGGGGGGGGGAGGGGAAGGGGTGGAGAGGAATGGGTAAAGGAATCAATTACAATGTATATTGAGAAGTAAAATAAAAAATAAAAATAAAAATATAAATATTGAATTAAAAAAAAAGTTCATGGAAAATAGAAATAAAAGATCATCTGAATCTTTCCATGAACTTTTTGAAGAATACTTGTATACTGTATACTGAGTATATTTATAACACTGTGTACCCTTTGCTCTGTAATGGATGTTAGATATACATTTAACAGAATAGTGAGAAAATGGGTATAGTTCCTCTGCTTTCATGGAGCTTCCAGTCTAGCATAGAACTTAAAAAAAATATATCATCTTTTCCCCTTGTCCCACACAGCTCTTGATTTAAATGGTTCATTAGAATTGGAAAGGACCTCATATCTTCCTTTGAAAATAAAATCTATGCTTGAAAAAAACATACTGTTTGAAAATATTATGATGGATAGTAGTGGTGTAGAAATTAGCTACTCAAATAGAGTTGTCATTGATTTATTTTCCAATTCTGGGAATGTATATACAACTGCAACCTGTCAGAGAAACTTTAACTCAGTGTAACTCACCAAAGTTGATTTGGGAATGTTAAATCAGTTTCCTGCCAAAATTAGCCCTCGAAAAGCAGAAAATCAGAGGAAGAACCCTAAAGAATTATATACAAAGATACAGCTTTCTAGTTGAATATCTCACACTATCCAATATGACTTCAACACTAGCTATGTAACAAGCTTTACAAAGAGGTAACTGAACATATTTTATTTCATGAACAGAAATATTTTACACTAATACACTTATATTTAACATTAATTCTGCCACATAATCTGAAACACAATTTAAAAAAGTAAACCATACCAACCGAAAGAGCTGTCTTTTCTTATAGGTCTCATTGCATATGTTACTGTCTTCCAGGAGCCTACTGGAAATGAAAAACATGATTTTTATGATATAAAACCTAATGGTACTACATGCCCTATGTTAAATGGATGTGTACTCTAACATAGCACACCTTTCTTGCAACTCAATCTCGTACACTATGTTTTACTTGAGTGACATTGAACTTAGCCGTAATAAATAACACCAGAATGATAGGACTAGAATCCTTACCCTAGGATTAAGGCACTGATGCTAGATTAGGGAGAATGTAAGGAAGAGGAAATAGAGGGAATGGAAGAAAAGAAGAGAATAAAAGAAATGGATATAAATATAATAGAGATATAATGAAATATATTAGTTGTGATTTTTTTTCTAAGGGTAATATTGAAATTATTCTTTGTTTCTTGGGCACAGAGACATATTGGCATTCTGGAAGCAGTTGCCCAAGAAATATATATCTTTTTGTAGGGGAGCTACTCAATTATATTTTTGCTTCTTGGGATGATCAAGACTTGTTCATATATGCAATGCACATATGTGACCAACTATTTAATGTTGAATATAATCCAACTTGAACATAAGGGACACAAGTGTAAATGAATAAGATTAGGGAGTAAGTCAGGAAAAACAACTGGCTAGAAGAGTAGGAATAAGGTTTCCCACTAACCCGAATTGTAGATGCTCACTTAATCTTTTAGATAGCATATACAATTTTGAAATGCTTCAGAATCATTCCCAAGATATTAGTGCACCTGGATTTTTAGTTTTACTGTAATCTTTTTAAATTTAAATACAAATTTCACAAATTTGTATGGATTTTGAAGTTGTTTTTGCATCCCTCATACAAACTTGTTTTCTAATTTTATTCCTTCTTTTAGTTATTATATTGAGGGGTTTAGCTACTTGAAGATTTCTAACTGTTAATATGAATAATGTCATTTTTTAAAAACCAACTATCTCTAATGCCCAGTTTAAATTTCTCTGCGTACTGACATTTAATCAGTCTCCATTCTAATCAGTTTTATAAGGACACCATTAAGCTGACACTTGAAATAAAATTAACCACTACTTTATTTATGGATACTGTATTTCTAAACCAAGTCGACCCTTTGGATGCATCTTAAATGTGATTAGTACAGTTAATGTGGATTCCTTAATTTGCCCTGAATATCTTCAATTAAATCAATGAATCATTTTAATATATGTCAGTTTAGAGCCATTTTTAAAAGGTATATGTTAAGTTTGAAAAATTTCTGCTGTTATCCTCAAGACTTCCTATAAATTTCATAACCCCTTCATTTACAACTACCTCCCTCCACTGACTCTTAAGCCAAATAAACTGTTAAAATTAGACCAGTTTAGATAGGATTTTTAAGTTAGCCTTTTTTTATAAAGACTACCAGATTGCTTAGAATGAGAAACCTAAAATAATATTATTCTAATTATTATTTGTATAGCTATGTATCATTATAGGGCATAAGAAGTGGCTAATAATACTGAATATACAAGTACTTTTAGTAGCCTACTCAATAAGCCAATGAAACTGCAAGTTCCTCTGTGGTCTCAACATTTATTCTTTTTAACACCTCGTGAAGGTAACAGAAATTACACTTTTGGAAGAACCAAAAATTGAGACTTTAAACAAGGAAAATGTTTAAGCCTCTGTTTGGAAGTAACTGAGAGAACATTTTCCCCAAATTCAATAATTTTTAGACATGCTAAATAACATATATGTGTGAATATATATGTGTGTACTCATAGATATATGTATTTACTTATACATACATTCAAGCACACACTTATATATGGGATATATATATCTATGGATATGCAGGACACACATGACAGATTTTGTTCCTCTAAAGACATGAAAAAGTAAATTTCATTTTACCTGTTTTCCACAAAAAGGCTTTCCTGGGAGCAAACTGACTGAAAAATAAAAAAAAGGCATCATATCAGACGTTCTGGATATGCTGAGGGATCTCAAATCCTTGCCTGATTTTAAAACTATTCCCCTCCTAGGGGAAAGGATTAAGAAAAATATGTACAAAAGATGAAAATTACAAAGGAAAAAAAATAAGTTAGATTTAGAGAAGTAAACAATTCTCATGCAGCATAGGGTACTTTTCCATCAGAGCATGTCCAAGGCTCAAACAGATTTAGCCCATTCAGCATCAGGGTCAGAAGAGAAATGTGAATGAAACTGCCGGAGAAACATGTGACCATTGGATTCTGAGCTAGCGGTTTCCTCCAGAGCTGTGGAGGTGCAGCCACCAACCAAAGCCAAGAGAAAAGGTTCAAATCAAGGAAGAGCATGCAAACTTGATACGATCCACCTAAGGGTAAGAGAGCCATAAAACCACAATCCTGTGATTATTACCAGGTAATGACAAACTCTCATGATAGAAAGAGATTGACTTGCAAGACTCTCAGAATTGAAGAGCTGCCATCAGTCATTAGTCTTAAGTAAGGGAGAAGGGCAGAAGACAAGTGAGGACAAAATGAAACTAATTAATTTAAAAAAATCAAGCTCCATTTAACATTTCTTAGTATTTCTCATAGAAAACCAGTGATTTTCTTCTTAGCTTCCATTCACCTAGTATTCATTTCTCTCCTATCTTTTGTTTAATACACAATGTAGGGAAGATAAAATTCCATTATCATTACATGCTGAGAAAAGGGGGATCAAATTAACTTTAAACAAACAGAAAAAGAAAAGTCTAGACAAAATATGGTGTTGTAATCCTATAACAGTGTGACTGTGTTTAGGAAGTAATACAAAACCATTTTCAAAGTATTAGGTTTCTAAACATCTGTATATACACTCCATAATATATGTGCAGATTCTCTAACTAATGAATAATTGACCTGTTAAAGTGATAAGTAGAGATTTAACAGGTCTATTTTAAGATTAAATCCAACTAAAGAAATAATAATGACCTTTTAATAACTAACTCATGAGTTAAAAGATGCTGCTAACATAACACCACTCAGAGAGGCAAACGGGATATTAGTTTCTTTTCATTTTGCTAGAGAAAGCATTTCTTTCCACTAAACCAAAGGGCTAGATTTACACTCAGTGTTTTCCTGAGTGGTCTGAACATTTCAGCAAAGGCATGTCTATGATCATTTCTGTTTTAACCTTCCTGCATTTAACGTGCATCCTGAACCTCAGGTGTGCAAAACTCTTTTTAACAAAAAGCAAAAATAGCATTTAAAAGACACAACTTTCCCGAAAACAGCTTTTTAAAATTTAACATTTATATATGCAAAGGGAAAAAAATACAAATAATGTAATATTGATGTTATTTCTATAAAGAATCTTTTTACAAAATGAAATATCAAATATCTTCTCCTCTTTATTTCCTTTAGTTTGGATTTGCCACCGTTTGAGTCAAGTCACGGTATGCGAAAGAAAGTGAGGTTGTCTCAAATATACAATATGAGTTCAATACTTTGGAGCTTCTCATCTTTTGTGGTTGGAAAGCATTACATTAACAGTGTAATGCTTTACTGGCTATTAGAATTATTGAGGCTCTATTTCTTTGAGGGAGTTGATCGAAGACATACTGACCTCTTCAGACTCCTTAATCTAATATCATTTGGGGAAAAGTTAAGCATTCCTAACTCGTTAAATTATTACGATACTAAGAAGTCAAAGATACCTTTCCCCCAAAATATATCTCAAGAATATTTTTCTGATTTTTGTGGAAAAATTCTAAAAAATTATCATTCTTTATCACATTTTCATAAATAAGACAGAGAGGGTTATAGGCTGTGATTCAGAAGATGATGAAAATAAACTTTTTCTTAAGTAATATTAATAACTTGCAAATTTTAATAGCAGAGAAAGAAAATTGTCACAGTAATTAAGTGTAACATTCAAAGCTGTCAGTTATATGCATTCTCAGATATAAAAGGCTCACTTTGTTTTAAAAGGAGAAAAACGATTTTGCCTAATGGGTTACAGAGCTCTCTCCCACCTGCCACCCCCAGCCCTGGTGGCCCCACATGCCCTCATCCCCAGTTCTTACTGAAGAGGGATCCCAGCACATACCGGGAGGATCAGAGATGAGCTCCTCCCTGAGTCCCTATTTATACATAAATATCCTTCAGGAATTACCTACCAGGCAAAACATACCTTTTGCAATATATTTCTTTACTAACCTAACCTTCCTAAAGTTAGCAACACTGAACAGAATCAACCGTAAAATAAGATTAAATCTTTGTCAATGCAAAAAAGAATTATTTTTCAGATATTACTGACTACAAAAAGCACATTTACTTATTACATGAGAAATAAATTCTGGTGCGTTCTGACTTAGAACTATTTAGATCTCACATAATAAATAAATTTGTCTTATCTCAGGATACCAAAATTCTCAAACTATATTTGAAATTTTTTCTCTAGAAAATCCCTGAAGCAATCTGCATATTTTGATTGTGTGCCTGCACACAAAAGCATACACACACACTCTTTCTCACAAACACATACACACACCTTAGACGCCAAGATACATTTGATTCAAGAACATTTCTAATTATGAAATAAATTTGACTTTTGCTAAAGTGTAAATACCAGAAGGTATTTCTGAACCCTCTATTTTTACTTCAAATTGCAATATATATATATATATATGTACTTAATCAATATTTAAACCTTTTTGAACAACTCCACTACTTAAATAATAATTGACAAGAAAAGCTGGTTTTGTTAGCTCAGTTTTTAAATTATGAAAAAACTGAATTAAAGACCAGTTAAGAAAAAGATTAGACTTCTGTAACATAGTTTCCTTATGCTGGATTCTTTGTATTTGTTTTATAATTGACTTAATATACTTTAATTATTATCTTATGAAAGAATAATCTTGTGCTGCAACAATTTGGGCAGTGATAATGATCATTTGCAAATCTGGACATACATACGTGGAAGTAAACTAAAGTGTGTTGTGTCTATGTAAGTGGTAAGGAAGATTTGTTTTTATTTGAATTCAAGAAAATTTATTTTACTATGTTATGTTTTTGAGAGTTTGTGTTAATAGAGGATATAATAATATCCTACTAATAGATGGTCATCCCCAGCCATCCCTGCCTCTTGATATTAAAAATTTTGTATGCTACATCCCACTTTGTTCCGAGGTCGGTCTGTGTGTCCAGTAGAATGCGGAAGAAGAGAAGATATATAATCTCCAAGATTAGGTATAAAAGACTGGCTTCCATCCTGAGCTCTCCCGCCTCTCTTGGATCACCTTCCCCAGAGGAAGCTACTTGCCCTGTCATGAAGTCACCCAACAGTCTATGGAGAAGCTCACGTAGAAAGGGATTGAGATCTTCAGCCTACAGTTCAGTGAGAAATTGAAGTGGGCCGACAATCTCGTGAGTGAGGTGGAAGACACTCAGACACTCAATCAAGGCTTCAGATGATTGCAGCCCCAGCTGACAGCTTAACTGCAACCTCATGAGAGACCTTGAGCTAGAAACACCCAGCTTAGCCACTCCCAGATTTCTGACCCACAGACACTGTGCAATAATAAGTATTTTTTTGTTTGTTTTAAGCTGCCAAATTTGGAGATAATTTGTTATACAGCAATAAATAGCTAACACACAGAGAACAGCAGTGGTATCACTGCATGTCTCTAGCTGAGCTGTGGAGCTGCAGAGACAGACACTGCGCTTTGTTTTTTGCCCTGTAAGAGTGTGGCTCTTCACCTTTTAAGGGTTATAAAACCTTGTGAGAATATGATAAACAATAGGGAACCTTTCTTTAGAAAAGTACACACATCATGACTGTAACATTTTGCAAATGATTTCAGGGGGCTTCATTTAATCCTGGACGCCCTTCTATGAGTACAGTCTGGGTACAGGATGCCAATTTGAAAACCCTGCCCTGGGATATTAGGTTAAAAGTAGTGCCAGAAACAGGCTGGTGCACCATTTAAATTAGTCAAGTCAGAAGTGTTGGCCACCAGAGAGCCAACTGAAGGAGCTCATACCTCTATTTCTGCCGAGAGAAGAAGCCACAGCATTTTAAACAAAGTGGCCATATGATTTCATAAAATGGAAAGGCTATGGCAATAACTTGCTTGATGTTTATGATTTCTCACATTTGTCTGCTTTTACTTAAAAAAAAAATTAACACAGCATGTGGTCATAGAAGCTTCAAACAGCAAAGCTTGCCTCGAATCTTTAATCTGGGACCCAGGTCCCTAGCCGTTAATCTCTTTTATGGGCTCATATGGAAATGCAATGTGTAAAGGAAGTCATGACAACCCTCCTCCGATGGCTTCACTATGGCATGAGAATCTGCAAATGCAGTAACCAGCACGGGTGTCATCCGCATTGCAGGCAGGTGTCAGTGACAGTACTTCCTGACACCTACATCTTCAGTGTTCAGCAATGTAGCACAATTAAAAACAAAAAAAAGGAAAAGAAGAAACATAATGTTGATTGTGCATTATCTGTGTGATTAGTATTTGCTTTTCAACATGGCACCTCATCAGTAAATTACTTAACTTGCCAGAACCAGAAGGTGAGGGAAAATGTTTGAGTTTGCGTGTGTGTGTGTGTGTGTGTGTGTGTGTGTGTGTGTATGAGAGAGAGAGAGAGAGAACAAGAGAGAGAGGTACAGAGACAGAGAGAGAGCAAGCAAGAGAGAGAGAACGAACATGGATAAAAAATGAACTAGCTTTCAGAAAAAATTCTCTCTACGAAAGTCTTCAGACAGGAACACACTGCCTCCCAGCCCACTGTAGGCATCTTTACCTTATCATGACTAGAATAGATCCTCTCATCACTTCATTTTCATATCCATCAAACACAATTAAAGGCTCACTATGCATCAGGCTGTGTTTTCCACCATCGAAAGTTCTGACCATAATAAGAGTCTAAGTAGCTCACACATATGCAGAATCTTCTAGAATTGCATTCATACCTCCACCTGTGGCAACCTCCATTTTTCTCTCTCACACTTATTCCAGAGCACTAGGCCAGATTATTTTATCATCAGAATTCTATTTTAGTGTTTTCAAGAAAGGTGGGGGGGATGTAAAAACATGAAAGAAATGCAGTGTTGGAGAAGGTTAAACCTCCTTTGCAGCTCCATATTAAAGGAACCAGCACTGGCTGGAGGATCAGAGAAATGCTTTGGCCTGAAACCTGCAATGATAGCAGTCCTCCTCCATGCCAGGCACTGAAGCCTAGGTCTCTGGGCTGGCTTTGTATAGTCTGCAGGGGCAAATCACAACAGAAGTTCGGATGCTTCCCCTAACTTAGCAAAGTTGGAAGTGCTGCCCACAGTCTCACAGAGGAGCTCACATTTCCACTTCTGCAGAGGGAGGGACCCACAACCTTTGAGGAGGCTGCCAAATGATTTCACGGAATGGAAAAGCGATGGTGACGGCTTGCCCTTTTAACTTTCTTGCATTTAAATCAGCCTTTATTTTTTTCACCTTTTAATTCTTACTTAATCTAATTGCATTTTATCTTGGTCATAGTGGTAAAAGATAAAAAACTCCAACCACATTTTCTTTGTTGGGATTTGAACAAAAGAAACTGTTTGTGATTATTCCCTTGATGAACTGTTCACAGACCTGATTTGATCTGAAATTAAAGGGAAAAATGAGCATTATTATCTAACTTTAGTATAATGAAATGTCCATATTTGCTAAGAATCCAGCAAATACTCTGTGTATATGTACGTGTGTGTGTGATCAATAGAATCTTCTTTGTAATTCTTTCCTCTGCACAATGTTGGTATTTAAAAGAACACAGCAGTAGGTTATCTGCTGGCCAATATGAATGTGAAGGCACTTCTTCAAACCTGACAACCTCTCTCTGTACTTAAAGTCTATTTTACTGACTGAAATTATACCTCTATCCCCCATCAGTCATATCCTAGGAACACACCCAAGCCCTTGGCTAGTTTTGTTTCACTTCCCTGAGCCAGGTCCTCTTCCAGAAACACCTCAAGTTTGCTGCAGTTCGATTTGTTGCCTGACTCCAGCCTCCATATTCCCTGCCAGCTCACTGTCTGGGGAAGGAGGCTGCCTTACTGCTGATGGAAGGATCGCACTAAAGAGGCAATTAAAACAACTACTCACATCGTGTGCAAATATTCTCTCCCTCACTCTCTGATATTCCTCTTCTCTCTCTTCAATTGATTTACTTCGTCTGTCATCTCTAAATGGATGCATTCTGTTTTGCTGAACAGAAAAAAGAAATCAGGAGGGTTATCCAAGTTGAGTTGTTAGAAATGTACAGTTAAGCAACTGTCAGCTGAGAATCATAAATGTTCATTTAAAGAAATGGAGCATGGAGAGCCTCACTCCCTCGAGTCCCTAGAAAGTCTGTGTTGGGTTTCCTGTACCATGTGCATGCGTGGCATGCAATGACAGGAGGTGTTTGCTGCTCCTGGCTGCTTCCTTGCTGGATGCAAGTAGCACAGGTGTTTCCAAAATGAATGCCCCTGAATATTCAGCCAGTTCAGGCATGCGGTGGCTCACCTGTGATGAAGTCTGTCTCCCTTGCTAACCTATGTGGTTGTGACACCTCAGAAGGAGGCAGAATGCTGGTGAAAAAAATAGAAAGTGGCTAGTTCATGGTGGCTGAGGGAGGACATTGTTTTGAAAACTTGGGGACTGGAGAAAGAGCAAGTGAGCAAAGAGAGTAATGGACAGAAAGAAAGAAAGGTGTGAACAGTCTTTCCCTGTCTCTTAATGTGTGTTTTTTATTCTTTCAATAATCCTATGAATTGCATCTGGTACTGAAAGTAGGACCTCAGGCTTATAAACTAAATTTTAAAAGACTTGTCTGTTGGTAAGGGCCAATTCCTAGAAAACTAAAGTAACAATCCAAAGGACCCAGCATGAGGACTGCTCCTCTTTATCCTCTCATCTGAGACACTTGCTGCATCTCTACTACCCTCCCCTCTTATTCTTGTCACTCCTCACAAAATGCTGTTCACTAACCGCACTCATCCATCCACTCAACAGACACCCACTAAGTACACGACATAGGCACATGTTATAGTCAACATGAGCCACGGTGGAGCTCGGTGATGGTGGCAGTAGCGGTGGGAGGAAACGAGATACAAATGATGAACAGATTTTCAAAAAAGCACGTCAGAGATGCACACACTGGCTTATGGTGACTCACTGAGAGTAATTAAAATGATAACTTGAGTGAGATGCATATTGTCTTACCTTTTAGCATTCTAAAGCAAAGTCATTTTCAAAAAATCTATTTTGATTGTCAGAGACACAAAGTATAACTGTGATGACATTTATATGACTTTCCATTGTTCTTATTATCATTTAAAGTTTGTTTTCTATTGCCATTTACTTAGCTTTCCTCTTAATCATCCTAGATTCCCACACCCCCATCTAGAGAAGAGACTTAAAGTCCCTTGACCCTTGTCCAGGTACTATGAATAAAACTACTCTAGAACAACATAGCATTTTGTCACAAGCAAAATACACAAGGATAAAGTTCTGCTACAGTACATGCAAAAGAAGCAGACAATTTACATGGACCATAAAACATGGGAAAGAGAAAGGGTAGGAGACTAAAACATGAACTCAATTCTTTTCCATGGAGAATTATTTTAGGATAGTTGCAAAATCCACCTGTCCTCACCATAACAAGGTTTGTTCTTTACAGCTACACCGGTTGATCATCGGTCCGTATTGATAATCCAGCTCAATTTGTGCACAACTGAAGGACAAAGCTGTAGGGAGTGGAACGACTGCCATAGTTACACAGACATCTGAAAATGCGACTGACAAAGCTTTTCCCCACAGCTCGGAGCCTGTGGCATCCCGACCACCCCAAGACATGCAGCAGAAACTGCGCCAAGCACCACCCATGCATCCCAACACAGAGCCACTGCTAAAGCAACCAGGACATGTTTTTTTTTTTGCTACCCACTGAAGGCCAAAGAGGGAGGCAAGGGGGGCGAGGCAAGGAGGTTGGAGAGAGGACAGTGTTATCAGAGGCAGGGGAGGGTTGGGAGGGAAGGAGGGACAACAGAGGAATGACAAAAACATCAGTCAGCCCACCTTCAAAGACAACAATGTCAGCCACTCTCAAACTTGAGAACCAACCTGATTGTCTTCTTTATCAATACTAGAGTTATCTCGCTTCAAGATAAACCGCTTCTGGGATTCTTCACCTTTTTCATCTTTTAAATGTTCACAAAACCTTTGCTCTGGTCTGCCAGCAAAGTAAAACATATCAATAAAAAAGTTTTTTCCTTCTGTTTAAAGTTATTTCTTAGTGTTGTTTTTCCCCCACAGTGGCATTTTAACTTAAAAAAAAAAAAAGTTTATAAGAGGTTTTTATACTAGAGTTGCTGGCAATATGCAAGTAGGTAACACGATTTCACTTCACATGTGTTGTTAGAATACCTTTTGGTGTTTTGAATTCAGAGTCTTTGCTGCAGGCTGCCGAAGTTAAGATTTGAAAAGCCTGCACACATATCGTGTATAGACATTTTCTTTAGCTATTTGGACCTCCATTACTCCAGAATTCAATCAAGTTCCCATCCATATTCTCAAGCATATTCCCATCCATATTCTCTAGTTTTTTCAAAACTAGAATTTAATAGTTAAAATGATTAATCTCTTTATGTTTTACCAAAAATATTTTGAATGATCATAAATTCAAACATATTAAGAACTTGGGAGTATCACATTAATTCACAAATGTCTGCAAACTGGGAGAACACCCCCCCACAACACATTCTCCTTTTCCAGAGTCTTCTGAATCAGTAGTGAGAGAGTAGTGAGAGAGAATCAGTAGACTCTGACATCCTAGATCATGTCTTGTAAATTAGTTCAATAATTGGGGAAACTGGAGGTCTTTAGTTTAAACAATTAAATGACTGATTAGCATAGGGGAAATGCTCCAAGCAGTTAAATGCTATTGATTAGTCAATTGATTTTTAGGTCCTCTTAATCCTTTGGCATTATTAAAGGAAAGGACTCCATTTCTTTGTTAATTTTCCATTATTGTCACTGCATGCCACAGAACTCAATGAACAACTTGGGTTCATCCACAGTGTCTCTGTCATATCTGATGTATTACTTCTGATGCCTAGGGAGTTTTCTGTCCCTACTGGCTCATTGTGCCTTAAGTCATTGGAGAGTGGTTTCACAGTGTTGTTTAATACGGGTGACTAGTTATTAAAGAGAATCTCATCTTTTGTTTATAGCTCCAAAAAGGCCAATAGCACTTCGAAAAACAGGAGTACTTTCAGTCTATAATTCAAGTTTTGATGAGAAGCATTCTTTCCTTAAATACATATGCATTAATTATAATAATATTGGTGAGCAGACAATGAATAACAGAAAACTGAAATAATACCAGTTATGGTTTCTAGAACTGTGTATAATTTTTGCAAAATGGTCCCATTATCTTATTCAATCCCTACTGTAAAAGTTTGATGCAGAAGCAGCAAATAATTTTTGCCTTTTTTAAAGAAAAGAAAACCATTCCTAAGTGATTCTTTTGACTCCAAGTTTATGGATTTGCCCACAAAGCTACATGCATCAAAAAGCCTGGTCACATCCTCACAGACAACCAGTCCTTCTCTGATCGACTAGACAGTACGCCATGGGCTGAAGGCCCTCAAATCTCAAAATAAAGATCAAAAACCCTCCATCACATCATCCTATCAATCAATGTACTTTCAACCAACCTTAAAATGTAATAAAGTGCAATAAAAATCTAGAAGTGTAAATATGGCATAAAAATTAGAACATTAAAGGAATGAAGTAAATTTGCACTTCACAGTGAGGTGCCATTTACGGTAGAGAAATGAAACATATTTTGGTGTAGCGTAGTCACAACACACTTCAAGTTCTTATTATACTATAAAGTTTTATATTATTGTGTAGATTTGTGGGTCACTGTAAATGACAATAATTTGCCAGGATTTTTTAAACATCCCAACATTTTCAACCAATATTTATGTTATTACATCATTTTTTCCTAAGCAAGTGAAATTAGGACGTTGACTTAACTACAGATGTTGATAGCATCAGTGCTAATTAGGTCATCCCCAGGCTCTGTAGTCTGAGAAGCACTAGTAAGGGAAATGATTTGCTTACTGATAAATTTACAGATATACTATTTGTATTTGTTTCTAAAAGTCTGTAACAGTTCTTTTAGAAATAAAATGGTCTGAGAATGTGGACTTTTTGAATAAGGTGAATTTGTTCTAGACTGAATTCTTTTTTAAGATGAAAAGTTTCAGAGTGAGATTTTGGCATGCTAACTAGAACGAGAATGTAAGTTTCATGTGGGTAGGGATCTTGCTTTTTAAAATACTTAACCCTTAGTGCTTAGAACCATGCCTGAGATATGAGAGACATTCGATTGAATGAATAATCAGTGTATGTATGAATGAATGAATAGTTAGCACAACTGTTTATAAATCACTATAATTCAGGGACACATCAAAAAGCCACTGAATAAGATATAAGGGCATAAATTTTACAATTATAAAACAGAACAGGAGATAGTTTGGTTAGTAGGAGCATAAATTCAAATTTAGAACATTAGGAAGATCTTTAAAAATTAGATTTATATAGCAAGAAAGGAGGATCTTGAAAGTTCTGCCAATTACATATATTGAAACATCACACTGTATTCTATATTTACAATTATTATATCAACCAAAAATTAAAAAATGCATTAATTTTTCAATTCACATTGACCAAAATTAATCATGATATTAAGGAAAAAGGATTTTAAAATCTGAGGGTATCTTGGGAAGAAAGGGAGGTGAAAATGATAATGTTAGCTCTACCAGTTTCGGAACTTCTCAGTTTGAAATGTCATTGTAGCTCTGAGGGAGCTGTTTAAACATTATTTTTGAAATTTCATTTCAATTTCTTTTTAGTGCTGCTTTATTTGTCTTTCATATCAGGATATGCTTAGAAAAAATACATCCATCACATAACCAAAAAGCTAAGAAAGGCTTGTACTAATCAACAATGCAAATATTATTTGAGCAAGAGTATTTCTTACTCTGATATAAATTATGCAGTATGAATTCTCAATAATAGCTTTTCTAATATCTCGCTTAAATTTTTTCAAAACTAGAATTTAATAGTTAAAATGATTAATCTCTTTATGTTTTACCAAAAATATTTTGAATGATCATAAAGTAATGATTTGAAGTTTGCTTAAAAAGAATTAAGTAAACCTAAAAAGATTTTTCCAGGTTGATTTAATACAGAACTATTTATAACTCTAGAGCTAAAGAGTAATTTGCAGTTTAAGCACACGCATACTAAGGTATACAAGTATTGCAAGTGATGAAACTAAAAATTACCAGTAATGCACTATTATATTTAAGCTTTTAAAAATCTCTTCTACAACTAATTTAACATGACAGCAATATTATTTCTAAGCCGTAAAATGAATGGAATTAAAATAATGTATTATGGACCTATATTTAAAATGGTAACGAGTTACTCTTAATGTATTAATATGGGAATGTAACTCTAAGAAAAAATTTTCAAAGCTGTAAAAGGTCATGGTATTTTTTAAATTAATGATGACCAGATTTTACTACATATCTCAGGGCCATGCATCATACATACCTAACATTTTTCCTGAAGGATTTTAGCTTATGAGGTATTGTTTTAGCTTTCTACATATAATTACCGAAAAGCACAGAAAGTAAATTTAATGCTTATTCTAGATGGAAAATAGTTTCCTTTTCTCAAGGCAAAAATATGTTTTTCTACAATTTGGAGCACATATCTACTGTGAAACGCATTGTTCATGTATGGTGAACAGCATTGGCATTTCCAGTTTCTATCATCTGCAAAACTGTGACGACTTAGAATTAACTCCTCATTGTTCCTTAATTAGAGGTAACTCATGAATTGAGAAGCGGTGTGGCCGAGTGAAGATCATCAAACTCTGTCTTCTAATCAATCAACTCCAATTTTAATTAGATTTATTTCCCCCTTGAAGCTTGAAATAGATGAACACTCATTATTATTTTTTATAATCTTGCAGTATTCTCAATAGTTTACTCTCACCACCAATTTCTTAAGGCCAAATTTACTACTTTTATTCTAAATTGTTAAGCTTAGTTCCTCCCTTCTCCCCCACATATAAGTGAGGAATTTAATTCTACTAAATATGGAGGGTCACAAAGGCAAGTCTTTGAATTTCATTCTGAGTAACTGAAAGGTAGTCATCAATATGTATAAGTATCTCCACAAAGAAAAGTTTCTGCGCACACAGGTTAAAATATTTTAATGATGGGAGACATTTATCAAAAGTATTTTAATGTTCAAACATATTAGAGAAATTTAAGTGGCCTTGTATTCTTAATACTTTGAAATTTTCAATTAAAACTGTTTACAATTTTGATGTCCTATTGAAAATAAAAAGTCAGGTTTTTCCTTCTAAAATAAGTGGATTTCATAATTTCTGTGATCAGTTTGTCATTTTATACCATTTATATCTTTTAAATGAAACTATACCTTACAAATCTTATATATACAGTGCTAAGTATCCAGCTTCCTTTATTAGCATCTTTCAAACTCATGTTCCCAATTTTGCACAACTTTGCAAAATTTATTTATATAAACAGAGGTGTACAAACTAACAAAAACATCTTGACTCTCCTTTAACTTAAGACTTCATGAACAGCAACAATATTAAGCAGAATACTCAAAGACAAAGCGGTCTGTAAGATACTTATGAAATTGGTGCCACCGCTCTGGCAAACAATTTAGCTATGTGGATTAAGAGCCTTGAAAATGTCAATCTGCCTTGACAAAGTGACTCCATTTCTAAGAATGAATCCAAAGGGAATAGTAAATGAATACAGTGTTGCATTGCTTGCAACAGCAAAACAGTGAAAACCTACAGCAGACTGGTAAGTAACTTAAAGTAGTAATATGTAGTATTCAGCTGTATAAAGTGATATTCAATGATATTGACTAACATAGAAAAGCAATTTATTAAAACAGATATATTTATTATGTTTATGTTGAAACTATAATAGTGATTTATATTCAATCATTGGGTTATAGACCATTAAGTTATTTTTATATTTTGAATTTTTAGAATATATTCTTTCATAGCATGTATCATTTTATAGTCAGCTAAAATGGGCATCTAGATGTTCTGTTTTGTCAAACCAATTTTTAATCTTTCTATTACACTGCTACTTTTAGAAACATTAGATTTAATTATGTTCCCTGTTTCTAGTCTCAGCTTATCACATTAAGATCTTATAATAAACGTAAAATTCCCTTTCTCCCCTACCAAATCACTCTCTTTACTGCTATGTCCTTCTTTACATGCATGGAAACACACATTTACTACTAATAATATCATAATAATAACTATATAAGACTGTCCAATCTTGTCCAATCTAAGTCCTTTTTTCCTCCTTCTCTAAAGAAGAAAAAATAATAATGTTACAGAAAAAGATAGCAAGGATAAGAAAAAAAAGAAAGAGAGAGAGAGAGAGAAAATGCGAAATTTGAAAAAGGAAAAGAATCTACATACGATTAAGACCTGGAAAAACACAGTCTCGGTTTATGAGTTTGGTTGTTTGTGAATTGTATTGAGCAGGGTGTTTGGCAACACCACCAAATAGGCATATACATCAGGTAGGTCTCCTTAGCTTAACAAAACTGGCATATTTCTTCCGGTTTGCCTATAAGTTTAGAATTTCCATGAATGATAAAGACTGTCTACAGTAGAAAAACAATAGACAGGTAATTCTTCTAAATGATCTATGGATGATTTTATGTGAAATATCTATGAAATAATGTGCACATATTTTCTCCAATGTGAGGATAACATCAAATATATTCCTAGGTTCTTGAAATTATAAAACATGTCAAGTTTTATCCCATGAGAGCCAAACAATTTGTAAAAAATGATTGGTATTTGAAGGAATCCTCAATTTTAGGATTAGCCCATGATTAAGATTTAGGATTCACCTAGGACAATTTTAGGCTCCTTATATTTTCAAAAATTCCAGTGTTGTCTTCCAACTAAGCCTACAAACAAGTAATCTAGTATTAATCCAGAAATGTGGTATTTGGTTTAATGTGTTTGATCATTCACTTCTCTCCTGGTGCTAATTTGACAGCAGGCATAACACTTTGAATGGTGGATTCACTTGTTTTCACTTCCAACATGTAATTGATGATGAATGATTTCTTGTTCAGCTCCAGGTATTAATTTCTTGCAAGTTTTTTAATCTCCAGCTTTTCTTATCAGGGGTAACAAACTGACTAGAGAGGGCTTGACTATCAGTGCATGTTTCTTTCCTTAAGTTCTCCATCCTTCCATGTCAATGTTACACTAACATTAAAAGATAGTAGCATTAATATGCCCAGTAACTTGAATCTGCACTCCCTAAAAAACCAATGCACTTTATTTTAGCACATAACACAATAACTTCATACAAAATGCACATGAACTAGCATACTATATTTAACATATCAATAATTCTAATAATAAAAGTGATTTAAAAAAATACAGACCTAACACTAAGAAGCAAGCCTAACAAAAGTTGTGTCTTTTTAGCTCTGCAGCTTACTAACTATGTGACTTTTTGCAATTTCCTTAACCTCACTAAGGGAGAGGTGTTGTTTGTTTTGTTGTATAAAATGGAGAGTAATAATACCTAAAAGTGCTTGGGAGGAGTAAACAGATAGATGATAATGCAAGTTAGCCATCAAGCCTGGTGCCCAGCACTAATAATGTATTCAACAAATGTTAGAAACTATTACTACACTGTTCATATTTTTCTACAGGCAAAATCTAAAGGCACACCAATGAATACTGAATCAATATTTTCGTTAGTATTATCCTTAATTAGGGCAGATCCAATATTTACCATAATTTTCAAATAATGGTTTTATTTGTACATTTCCAAATGAGGCAAATTTTTCTGAAAGCAACATTTTCTTTGGAATCCGGCGAATATGAATTGGGATGTTGTTTCTTGGGATGAAAGGCTTCTTGCTTATGTATTACAATATTATGTCTAAAATTGTTTTATTGAAGCCTACATGTAAATATAGTACTCCAATTGCTCAGAAGATCTAGCGTTATCAGTGTGATTTAATTGATGTAGAATTACCAATTATTTTTTTGTACTTGTAAAAAATGCTACTTTTTCATTTTCCTGATTTGAAGGCCAGAGAGTAGGAAATGGAGAAGATTGGGAAGTTGGTGACTATACTACCCTGGAAATACTGTGGAATCTGGAAGGGCTGAATATTGGAAGCAGTCAGGTTGTAGCATAAAATGTGTTAGGTAAATATTCACTTCTCTTGGTAGATTCCATTTTATGTGTGTAGATTTGTCCCAAGCATTATAGATTATTATTATTATTGCACAGAACTAGACTCTCATCTTCAAGTATTCTCTAAAACTTCCTAAGGTACAAGTGCTAAATTGACTGTCAACCCTACAGATGAATCTAGAAGCATGGAGGGAAGCCCTCAAGTACTGTGCCTGATTCTGTGGCCTATAACAAGCAAAGCTGCAGTTTGAGAGAACCAAGCTACAACAATTTCTCTTGCTCCCAAACTATTATACATTTAGAACATGCTATATGTAGTGTGTATGTGTATGGAGAACCTTTCTCTAACTGTCCCAAACTGTAAACACATATTATGTATTTACACACTGTGGACTTACACACTTATAAACACACACACACACACACACACACACACACACACACACAAGTCTTGATCAAAATTACCTTAACTTCTTAAATAAACTATGAACAGAAAATGAATATGTTCTATAGTTTACACTTCTTTTGTTCAAAGCATGGTGCTGAACACTTGAGAAATACGTTTTGCCTGATATAGTTTAAGAACAGGGAACTGGGTTTTGTTTAACTTCTAAGTATGCGAAGACAATTTTCAATCCAGTGAGTTTTGGGATTCTGGAGTTTTCTGGGCATCATAGTTTTATCATATACCAATAACCTTAGTATTAACATTGTTTAATTTGGTTTTCTGCTCAATTTCAAAAGCAATTAAATGCAAATTAGAATTTTTAAGTGAAACAATGGATACTAGTGAAAGCATAGAGCTAGGTTTTCTTCTTGCTTTTATCATTATTTGAGAGTATTGATTCTATTAATGTTAGTTCTTCTTTCCCTAGTCTTAGGAGAAGAGTCATGACTGAGTGGCAGGAGCAGTGAATTTTGATCTTGATCTTCGGTGAATTAATTGACTAGGTAAGATCAAGACATGAATCTCAGTTTTCTCTCCTGTAAAATGGTTTAGCTTTATCTGTCTAGAATGCCATGAGCAGAATAAATAAATAAACAAGTAAATAAATAAATTCAATTTTTAAACATATCATTACTCTATAGAAAAACTCCTTTTAAAAAAGTTATATGAAGGATACCATGTTATAGAAGTTACATACATGTTTCATTTCCAAAATTAAATAGTAAATTACACATCCACACTCAAAGGCCCATAAGTAATTTCAGTGGGAAAAAGAACACAACAAACTTATTTTCTCTCCTTCGATATACTTCTGAGATTTACCTATCTCATTTACAGGATTTTATATTCTCTGAGATATTTGAAAATAATATTATGGAGAAAATATAATATTTGAGGGAAATGATACCAAATTTTACCTTTGTTAACAAATAAGTCTCACTTTGAGCCTGAGTATTGATTAAAGGACTAGGTGATTGTTCAGTAGATAAAATTCCATGGTTTTCCTGAGAGCAGTGCAATTCTTAGGTTTCTGATCTTTGGTTTCTAGTAAGATGATTTTCAATTCCATCCCTATAAAAAGTGCATAGTAAATTTACCATGTTCAGAAATAACAGGACACCAACCAATCACTCATGGATTTCTAAGAGGCACTTAAGTAAATTGATGTTTGGTCTTCTTCAGAGGATTATTAAGTGAGCATCTGTATCAGGATACTGTTTAGTTTACTCACAGTGCCACTCACATTCCTAGCCACAGGAAAAGAAATACAACAGACATGAGTGGAAAAGCATGTTTTATTTTGTTTGTTTGTCTGTTTTGCTTTGTTTTGGTATAAATGCACTTAATCACCCACAGGGAGTGAAATGCCTAAGAGTCGAAACCCAGTGATTTTCATCTTAAGCCTTAGCCTCTTCAGGACACTAAGTAGAGCAGATGCTCCTTGACCTCGACATGCTGCTGTCCACTCCCGTCTGGGCCTGCTTCCATGAGAAGATGGAAGGGCCTACAATCCTGCCATTTAGTGCATTAATTATCCACCATTTCAGGGATTCTTAACAAAATCAATAGGCCACAGCTGCTTTACACATAGAGAAACTTTACTTAGCTCTACTATGTATTTAACTTTTATTCATTTATTTAGAATGAGTTTCATGGTTCTTATGATCTACCAAAGAGTCAACTCAGTTAGTTGTCCTTTCTGGAACAAACAAAATAACAGCTCTAGTCACTACACACCACTCATCTTTCCAGGCAAATACCTAGGTCCACACTGCTCAGGAATCACTGGGTTGTGTCCTTAGGCACTTCACTCTCCAGGTGTAGCCCCAAATTAGTGCCTTTGGGCTACTATTCTTGTTTTACAGTTTCTGGGGCCTGTAACCACTCTCCTTTAGTGGATTTGCTATTGCCTTTCTTTGCTCTGTGCTCTTAGAGTAGGAGATTTGAGGCAATGTGACAGTGGGTGGATGTGAAAGACAAAAGAAAAAATTGTTCAAGAGATGACAACCTTGTAATATGAAAATTATCTAGGACAAGTGGAACAGTTCCTCTGACATATGCAAAGATGTTAAGATACACACTGGGATTCTCATTGCCTATGTCTGATCTTGGCCTTTTGGAAAACACTAGCTCAGGTGGATGGTTTCTAGTCTCCAAATGGTGCAACCTAAGTGTGTATCCTTTTCTGAGGTGAAGAAAAGGAGAGGGAAGTGAAAAAAAAATCTAATAAGAGACGAATACATTTCTTTGTGCTAAACACATAGAAAAATGAGTAAAAGAGAAAGTGGAGATCAGAAAGAGAGAAAATGAGAAGGGCAAAGCTTCTCATATAAAAAGACACATATATTTGTAGCATTTTAAATATTTTTTAAAAATCACTATTCATATGTGTAGCCTCAATACTAACTATACAACATGTAACTCTATAGAGAGTAAATCCACTATAAATATTATTTATAGTACCAAAATAACAGACTCTAATATCTCCTCCCTAGATTTCCAAGGGTCTCATGGGCATCAACACTAATCTGACAGCTAACAAAAAATCCCAACAGCAAAAAATGAAAAGTGCTAGAGAGTGAAACATATTTCTGGCAATATACAGAGGATGGAGGAAGGGAACTAACTAAAGGTGAAAAAACAGTGTGGAGACCCTCAGTTCAAAGACTCCATCTTTTATTTCAACAAAAGGCAGCAAATTTTAATGAGAGGCATCCTCAGCCATTAAGACCTAATTTATGGACCAAATGGTGTGCTTAGAGGCTGCAGGTCACACATACTCACCTGTTCTTACTCTGGTTAGTTCTAAGATCCAACAAGGTTGCAGTGCTACATGGGCAAGGTGACTTTCCTTTACTAATTCTCTAAAGTGCATCATTTAGCTCAGATGACAGCACCATCTTGGACTGTCTCCCATATGAACTCAACTATTATTCCCTTCTCTTTTTGTACTGTGTCCTTAACTCCCAACTCCATGCCTTGGTGATGGCAACACTCAGCCAAGTCTTTCTTCCCCTGGTCATTCCCTCTTGAATATATCCTACTAGTCAATATCAGATTAATCTTTCTAAAGTGTCATGCTATGCACATCATGCTTGTGTTCTAAAACTTTAAGGGCTGCCCATCTTCAATGTTCCTTCCAATCTTATGTAGCCTTCCACTGACGCTGATATCGTCCTTTCCACGTTTGCCTGCAGGCAGTATAGCATCATTGCAAAGTCCCCCGGACTTGAAGGCCTATGATAAGGATTAGAATTCTGATCTTACCTTTCAGCAGTGTGACTCTGGACCTTTCACTCACTCTTCCTTAATAAATTTTCTATTCAGTGAAGTTGGGAAAAAATGATTTAAAAAATTCTTTCATTAGATGGCTGTGAGAACAAAATGCAACCATCTCAGCAAAATGCCCAGCTATTAGTAAGTGCTCAGTACATGTAGAGATTGTTACTATATGTTTATTTATACCTAATACCCTGGCTTGCAAAGTATCCCCCTCCTCACTATTTTTGGTTAAGTCTTAGTCTTCCTTAAAGTCCCCCTAAATGCCTATTTGAGCTATGAAATGGTTAGGCTGGTAGTTCGTAATGAATCTGCTTTGGGATTTCTGCTGGATGTTGCTGTACTGTGCCTTCACTCATTAAGCTATTCTCTATGCAGTTATTAAGTGCCAACCATGGATCCACAAAGAGTTGCTTTAAGTCATTGTGTTTTGAGATGACTGAGATTCTGAAGTTATTCACCTAGTCTATACAAGCAGAGTATAAGACCCAGGATGACAGAAATCCTACCTTGTAACAACAGAGACTGAAGTCTGAATTCTGGATACAGATTTGTAGGTGAATTGTAGTTCCTGCATATGTTTCCACCATGTGGAAAGTTTTTCTGTGTCTATTATAGGACTTCAGGAACATGACATCTCTACTCTCATCAGGTATTTTGCAAGTCCCCCCAGAAACCCTGAGTCATATTAATGGGAAACCTCTAGTGACTTTAACCATCTTTTCTTCCAGTCTTATTGTTTCTTACTGCACTGATGCTTTTGTATGGCATGATGCCATAATGTTGGACAATCAGGGTTGCTTATGGCAGACATTTTAGAATAATACAATGAATAGGTTCATCTTCTGTACTAACACTATTGATAAATGTGGCTTTTTTATTCCTAGGAAAAAAACAGTGAAATGGAGTAGAGCGAGGCTTAAATTTAATAGATACACCCACTCAAAAAAATTACATCTTGTAGCAGTAATCAGCACAGAAAATCTAGCAAGAACTATCAGATTGCAGGAACATTCTGTTATTTACTGATGCCACTGAGTTAATCATCAAAAATATCTTGTCCTTAAATCACTTTCATATCAGACAACAAAGGACTTAAAAGAATTGGAATTCTCAACCAATCCAAGGGCTCTTCTGGAGGACTTTGTTCAATATTTTCTAGATGTTTTTGCTTTAAAACAGTTAGATTATTTAAGAAAATTGTTCTTGGCATTAGGCACATTGGTTTATGTCCCAGTTATGCTAATCACTGCTTCTCTTTAAGCCCCAAACTGAACTTCAGTTTGTGCTTCATTTTCTTCTTCTATTAGGGCTCTAATTATTTATGTTGTAAATATGGTTTTAGGATTAAATGTAATAACATACATAAAACAAGAGTTAAAGTACTCAGTGCAATGAATAAACAGTAGATAGTGCTATTTTAAGTAAGAGATGATATCATTTAACTAACTGAGAAGTATGTCCTGAGACAAATTCTTTCCCTCATGACAGGGCAGGTGAATTATATCTGATGGTATTACAGAAAATACTAGAGGTTGGTACAGCACACACGTACATGTATACATAGTCGTTGCAGAGTGTTTTGTTATGACCTAAGTATTTTGCACTTCATGTGAAACTGTTTTCTCTCCATGAAAAACTTACCATTCTCAAGTCACATTCTATAATTACTTACACTGTCTATCATCTAGAAAATCAGGATTCTGGAAAATAAATCCCAGCCAATATGTACCTTATGTAGTTACAATGATGTATGTATCTATGTCAGAGGAGCACCTTATGTACCAATGAAGCATTGCTGAAGAAGAAAAATTAAAAACCGCTATAAAAGAGTATTTTCTCTCCCTCAACCTTTAAATTCATTTTTGTATCCTCAATCCATAATTTTCTGCATTCTCCATCTACATTTTTCTGCATTTCTCCCAAGCTACAGTGCCATTTAAAATATGCATTTTCATGTATTTATTGGAAGAGATTCCCCAAACACAAAACTCACGCCATTTAAGGAACTCCTATCTCAGCCCTCCTCCTTTAAATAAATGGAAACAGTTCAATCCAATAATATTTCTAAATTAATATGGTTCCCATGACGATCACATACCAATTGCCCTGAAAAGACAACTTTTGAAATTTTCACAGAACCAAAGAAAGACAAGACACTTAGTACTTGAATACAATGTTTTGAATATAATGCTCCATTTTGAACTTCAACTCCAAGGATCATGACAACAGACTTTTAAAACCAACAATGATTCAGGTTCTGAAAATCGTGACTTGTTACTATTTGAAAAAGGATATGTAATTTATCCTCTTTTCTTGCCCTTAAAGATATCAGTTATCTCTGAAACACCACCCCTCCTGTGCACAAGAGCAGCTCAAATAGAAGATGGTCAGAAATGTGGTTGCAATAGAGCAGTAGGACCTGACAGCTGTGGATTGACCATTGTTGAGCCCTTTTCAGGAAATACCACGAAAGTCCAAGACTTACAGCCATTTGTCTTTTTTTGTTTAGGCATGATCTGACTTGTGGAGGGGTCCGTAAAGGGTGATGTGCAAAAGCAAGGAACTAGGCAGAGACTGAGCCTTGGCATGCCTGTCATAGTAACTGCATCTTCAAAAGGTGTTCTCTATGCACAATCACTTTTCACTCTTCCTGAAGGTATAATAATGTGGGGTCTATTTTTAAATGGCCATTAAAAAAAAAAAAGCTGGTGCTTTTCTGGAAGTGAAGAAGTCTAGGAAGATGATGCCTATCAGCAGTAAACAAAAGTTTTAAAGGACAAATTACATCCTGAAGTGGTATTGGAGTACTTGACAGGAAACACAAGTGTTTAGAGAAGACTTAACTGAGCTAACCAATAGAACATTCTGAAATCATGGAAATGTTCTATATATGTTCTATCCAATATGAGCACTTAAAATGTGACTAGCCTGGTGGAGAAATGAAATGGTAAAGTTTAAATTTAAATTACAATGTTGATAGCCATATGTAGCTATTGTATTGGACAGAGCAGGTTCATAGCCATCACTCAAAGCTCACCAAGAGTCTGTATACAATACTTAATTTTCTCCAAATCCATTCTACAAGGAGATAGTTTTTAAACATGTGTACTAGTATTCATAACTATGTGATTGCAAAATCAGTGTGAGTTAAAAATAAATCTATTATCCACCAGTTGATACCATATCAAATTTGGTCTATTTGATCTATGGGCTTTTCTATGTTTGCTATGAATTTATAGAAAAGAGAAAAGAAAAAATTAAAAGGAAGCAATTAATTGCTGCTCTATTTTGCAATCTGCATGTTCCTGACTTATGGTATCTGGAAGCCATAAGAAAAACCAGAAGAGAGAGTGAAAAACAACAATACAACAATAACAACAATAGCTAGGAGTACTTGATGGGAAAGATGTAAAGGATTAAAGAGCTGTGACCTTTAATTCCCATTACTGTTCAAAATGTGAGGCACATGCATCAACAATCAGATTAAGGAGAAAGCTGGTAAATTTTAAAATGTATTTTGCCAGTAGAATGCAACCACTGGACCCAATAATTCTGAAGCTTCAAGGGCCCTTAAACATTATTCACTTCAAACTGTCCTGCAGACATATAAGTAATTCAAAGCCAGGGGAAGTGGAGCTTCAGTGTCCCTGAGACAATAGGCAAGCGTGGTCCTAGATCTCTCAGTTCACACTCTCTCCATTACGACTTTCACTCTGCCTCTGCTGAGCACAGACTGACCCTTGAGTAGAGAAAGAGCCTTATCTCCACCCCCACATGTCCTAACCTCTGGTGAGTGGGAAATAAAGAGAATTTTAACCATGATGCTCTGCTTGACACAAAAGTTCCCTTCACTAATACAGCATTCCTAAAGACCATGCAATTTACACAATTTAACAAGGACAGCGTGTAAAAGGAAATTACAAAAGAGGATGCTTTACGTAGGAACAGTTTTTGAGTTTAACATGCCCTTTGCTATAGAAGTGGCTTGCACTGTACTCAAAAGATACATGAGTTCAAGAGAAACAGCTACAAGTTTCAAAGCAAAGAACTACTCATTATGCTTTTGGTGACTCAATGGACTATGAAAAGATATTAAGATAAAAGTAAACAATAATTTTAAGGACAAAAACCAAATTATCATCCACCTTTTAGAGCTCAAACTTAGATATCATCTAGCTCAAAATTCTGATTTTACAGGTGAAAAAACTGAGATGACAGATTTTAGATGACTTGCTCCAAGTCATATAGCTAGCAAGTAGAACTGGATTTTAGAGGCAAGATTTCTGTCTCCAGGTTCAGAGCTTTTTGTTACTCTAGAAACCACAATAAGATAGATATCAACAAACCAGAAAAAAAGAAAGAAAATGACAATTATCCTACACATGTCATGATTGCTTAATAATGTGCATTATTTTCAAATTGAGTTATAATTTGACATAAAATCTTCCATGGTTTTGTATGTACTTTCATGGAGCACTGACGGAAGAAAGAAAATTATGTTTCAGGAGTTATGTAAAAAATCAGGCAATAAATCCACTTTACTGCCTGAATTTTACAAACTTTCCTGGTTCTCAGATAATCATCTACAGATAAATGCCACACTATTGCTGATAAGAGCAAGAGATAAATAACATTGTGCATTTTAAATGTCATATACTTTGAATTTTATACTGTGCTTTTATAAACGAAGCAACAAGAGAAAAAGAAAATGCTAAATAAACACAGTGAAGGGGCTTACATTCTGGTGCTGCTGGTCTTGTTAATGATAACAGATTTTCCTGTTTGATCCACATTGTGATCCAATCCAAAGTAAGCTGCCACACGATGGACAAGCATCCTCTGATATGATGACATCTGAGGGAACTTTTTATAATGATTACTGGAACAGAATACAAGAAACTGTGGAATCAGCATTTTCATTTCTTGCCCATTGTACACTTTACAGATACACACACAAAACAATTTCTCTTTCATCCAAACTGTAAGCCTCTTTCATTTCTGGTATCACTTAGTGTCTTCATTTCCAGACAAATTTGCCACTTATTATAAATTCATTGATAAAGCTATGATAAGTATCTTTGTTTAATCGTTGCACACTTCTCTTGCCAGAGAGAACTTAATGTCTGTTGGAAAATATTTAGGCCATGATACCTTATCAACGAAGCCAGGCACAGGACAAATGATATGACATAATTCGTAATTGCAGATGCCTATCTGGAGATGTGTCATTACATGGTTTACACTGAAAGCAGCACAATTATTTCCAGGCATAAATGACTGCAGCCAGCTGGAGCCCATTAAAAAACTATAATAAAAATGAAAAGGGTCGCTTCTTGTTACAACTACTCTATGCTAATCAGTGGCCCCCTGTTTATAGCCATTTTCTCAGGAATTTAACAAGCAGGAGCACACATGGTCCAAGCAACAATTCCCATCAGCATATACCTCCTAACTCCAATAACATCTTGGTTTAACAAATCAAGAAACATATTAAACAATGTTTTATCTATTCCTAAATCTTTCTGGAATGAATAATTTAATCCAAATACCAAACTAAGACACATCAAATTAACCAGCATTGCTATTTAACATACTTGTTGTCACCAATGAAATCAATAATTTCCTGCTCCATTTTCAAGAGTATCATTCTGTCCCTGAAAAATAAATGTTAAAGTGAAGAGGTTTTATGTATTTTCCATTCCAAAAGACCTGAATAGTTCATTACATGTATAGAAAAGACTAAATGTATGTGGCTACAAACGTATATCTAATTCTTCTCTGGAATATGCTGACCACTTACATATTTTTTCATTTTTCTTAAGATCATTTCTGATCTCATTTGTTAAAGATCTTATAATACCTAATAGCATATTTTAAATTAATAAGAAATTGGAACAAAGCGAAGAACAAGTATTGGCTGTACATGAATATGTAACTACATTGAAACATAATGGTTTATTTGACATCAATAATTTTCATTCTCCATTTCCCCCCCTTAATATCTCTCTGTTATCAAGAAAGCAGAGCTGGTAAACTATAATTTATTATTGGGTATCTACCCAGGTATTAAGACTATCTATAAACAGTAAATATGCAAACCATTAACAGAAAAGAGAAAATAAAGGAGATAGTGTAAGATGTCAGGGGAGGAAGGTATATTCATTTTACAACTGCCTTCTTGGAAGTATTTGGACTAATAACTTTGTAATATTCTATTTAGCCCTTCTAAAAATAAGAGGCTTATTTAATAATTTACCTGGAATTATTCTTTAAGGTGTTAATCAGAAACTCGTGTAAGTCTATGCCTGTAGAATCCGTGTATTCTTGGCTGCAATCTGAAATAAATAGCAGGATGGAGTTGTCAGGAATGATTGTGGGAAAGTGGGGTAGAAAAAGTTTTCCCAACCTTTCCTGTTTACCTCCTGCTCAGGTAAATTTTAGATGAAGCCATTGGTATGAATTTACATGTTTAAAACTAGCAACCTGGGCAGTATATCATCAGAATGAAAATTAGATTCAGGGATTGAAAACACTGAAGATCCTGACTGTGGAAAGACCCATAAGTCAGGAGGGGAAGTGGGTACAGAGTGGGTGGGATGTAGGGTGGAGCCCATGTCATGAATTCTTTCTGTACTGTAAATCTCCAAGGGCACAAACTCCACATGACAGGTAACCCCAGCCCTCAGAGAGAGAGCTCTCAAGAGTTTGAGATTCCATGGAACCCTTTTTCTCTTGAAACAGAGAAGGCAAAAAATGAAGTTGTTTTATGAGACTATCTAAATATTAATCAGTGCAAAACACAGGAGGGTACTAAATATTTTCAAGTCTTCAAATCTCCTCATGCTGGCTGAAGTTTAATTTTAAAACTGTTTGAGGAACCTGGACTTCTTTACTCTTGTATAGACCATGGATTTTAGATGTTCAGCAGTAGAGACAACACATTATAAGCAGATATTAGAAATGGTTGCCAGCACTCAGCTAATAAGATATTCAATTCTTTCTCAGTTATTAAAACAAAAAAGTCTTCTCTAAAGCTATTTATTTATGGCACTCTATTTCAATTCAACTTACTACTGTTTTGTACAATGATATATATGGCAACAATTTAAAAGGTCTAGATGGTAGGTTTGTGGTTTTAGAATAAATGACATTCTTTGGAAAACTATTGAAGTAGAAGTGTGTGTTTTTTAAGACAAACATTATGTGACAGTATATGGGTGCAGAAACCTAATTTATCCGTGCCAGGTAAAATGTTTATCATGTATTCCATTGGCATATACATCTGTGCTTTGAGGACCACATCATTCATCAACCAAGAATTGCCATTCCACTATCTGTCTTTTAAGATAATCATGAAAGTTAGAATATAAAATTGAGTACCATTACTGTTCACCAAACCACGTTAATTGGTCTCACAAATGGGAATTAAGAGCAGGATTTATCTTTCCTCTTTTGTACAAGTTTGTCATTGAAAACAGAAGATTCAAATATGAATCTAAAGAAATTTGTGATTGTAAAAGTAAATGATTTTCTAGCTACACAAATAATGACACCATGAACAGAAAGTCAAGTTCACATCCTGTACACACACACATACTTACACATATGAAAGTATATGCAGAGTTTGGTGGGAGGTGTCTATGCACGTGAAATCTAGAATATGTTCTTTGACTACTTATATGCCCAAATTGAGGAAATTAGGAAACATTTTCACATTCACCTTTTGATAACATTCTGATCTTGGGTTTTTCAGAGGTTTTATCTTTGTTTTTATCCTTTTCTTTTTCTCTTTCAGAGTCATCTTTCCTAGATTTATCCTCCTCTTGCAGGCTGGAAAAACTGGAAAGCTGTAAATGAATTGATTCCTGTTGGGGAAAAAATATAATAATTTAGGGCCAGATTTAATAATCTCTGTCTGGTTTCCATTTTGTATAGAGATTATGAAGTACAGGAAAATGAAAGCCAGGTGCAGATTTTTTTTTTCTTAAATGGTAAAAATTAAACCTGTCAGAAAAATAATTGCCCTTTATGGTGAATTGAACTTCAGAAGTCAATGGGAGGTCATGAGAAACATCTAGTGCTAAAACTTTGCCTCATGAATATTAACCTCAACCAAGTTAAATTCCTGTAGATCACAACTCTTATTTTCTCTACAGGTTTATTTTTAAACACCTGGGAAAACTTCCTATATCAGTAAGCTTGCTTCACAGCCACTGTCGTGTCTTTTAAAAAAAAAAAAAGTCTTCTGCAGTTCTCTTCTATAATTCCTTATAAGGTGAAATTGGTACAAACACAGACAGACAGATATTACATGTCATAATTACAGGTTGAACAGACATAAAGAAAGCCCTAATAGCCTATTTACAATAAAAAGTCTATTTTAGAACCATATCAGCAATGATTTCTACTATATAAGAAAGCAAACTATAATTACAGGAATCTTACGTATGGATTATTATAATTGTTTACAGATGTTATTGGTAAATCATTATAATATATAATTACAATAAGCATTGCCATTTAGAAAAGGCAGGAAGTAGAATTATATTTTTCATAAATTATATATAAATATTTAATTTTATTTTTATATAAGTATCAGTTAATTCTTTCCAAAATATGAGATTCTCTCGAACCAAAGCTAGATATAAGATTGACCACTGACAGTACTGGGGCTAGATCCACTTTTATATTTATTTATTTTGAACTGAAAACAGACTATTTTGTATTAACTCACATATATCAGCAATTTGGTTGATAGTATGATTGCTGTTTGGAAGAAGAATCAGCCAAATCATGTTTTTTTAGTTTTATGAAAAACTTATGCTATGATTAACACTATGATAAATTAGCCAACATTAAGCCCACTCATTCTTATGTAAGAGTTCACTTAGTGGGAAAGCTTTCTTCCACTAGTGACATTAAAATTTATAATGTAGGAAAAAAAGATATTTCCAATGACTAATAGTGTCTCTCACTGAAAACAAAACTAATGCTCATTCTACATGTGACCAAACTGACACCTGTAACTCCTTAACCTGTGGCCAATCTGGGAATCTTAATGGGTTCTAGGTATACCTGGCTAATCTAACAAGAATAAAGCAAAAGTCCTCCAAACCCAAGTTCCTTTGTTGGGAGGGGCTCCGTTGTGAACCCCTAGCTAGAATAAAAAGTCAGCATGCTCGGAAAGACACACGATATAAAGGATGAAATAAAACACATTCTCACCATAAATATTTATCTTAGCTGGATTTTCTGACTTCACATGTTTATACTGGGGATGGACATATGCAAAATATGTCAAATTGAATGTAATTTGCTTATAGAGTTTTTTAATCACACAATTTGGGACAGAAATGTCTTAATCTGCAAAGGTTCAGGCTGGTTCTGGGGTTATGATTTGCTTCTTCTTGCTAAGGAAACCGCTGGAACTTTTCTGTCTCAGAAGACATGGCTGGGGGTGGGGAAGAATCAATTCATCAGTTGGTCAGAAGGGGAAACTGAGGATACCTGGGTTATGAAAATGGCCTCATTGTTTCTTCAAAACCAACTGAATCATCTAGCTTCTGTAAATTTGAATCTAAACTCATAGAGGCTTGGAAATATATTATAAATTCAAGGGCAGAGGCTAAGGACATCCACTACAAAGAAAAAAAAAAAAAAAGAAAGGTACAAGCTGATGCCATGTGTTGACAAAGAGTATATATGTGGGGGAAAAAAAAATCTATCTTTCCTATGCATAAATATAAATTACGGTGTTGAAAGAATACACAAAAGTGCTATAGAGTTGGTAAAAAACAATCTGTTATTTTTTAATATTTTTATTGATATGCTCAATAATAAAATACAAGTGTTAATAAATACATAGGTACAGGATAAGTTTATATCCAACAACAGTAAAAGAATGATTCAAGTCACAGTAATACACTGATAGGTAAATAGTATAACATTAGAAAAGCAAGATTCCTTTAACTGAAGGACAGACTGAACCATCAGGTATGGGTCTGAGATCAAGTAATACAGGTAGCAAGAGTTTTTCCCACACAGGAAAATGAAGGCAGTTTTCCAAATACTGTGAATATACAAACATTGGGGAAGCAATACAATCCATATACTGTGTACTTCTGCCAGTGTTCTCTGGGATTCAGTCCACACATTTTGTAAGTGCCGGTGGTACCTAATGAGGGCATTGCATATAAGCTCAAAGGTCTGCTTCTTTATTCTCTTAAAAAAGGAGCATGGCCACTTGCTTATATGTGCATCTAGGTATTTTCAGTCAGTCCCCTGCTCCCACCACACCTCAGCTAGTCCAAAGAGAAGCTCCCAGGTGCTAATTCTCTCCTACAAAGCTAGTCTTGGGTTTCTGAGCTTGGAACCAGCAGGGACAAAGCACCGTTTGCATCTTATTTCTCTGCACCGATTGTCTGGAGAAACTAAACTTAGGTGCAGGATGAAACACTATTATACAGATGATCTCTTAAAATATTTCCTCCTGGTACCTTGTCAAATGGGACAAAAACCAAATTAAGACTATAAAGGCTGTTCTTCTCTGCCTGGCATTAGGAGTAGGGGACAACTGGGGTCTTACTTCTCCCAGGGTCTGTCATTCTGCAGAGTTAACATATATCATGTGCAGTACATTACAATCCATCAATCAACATTGAATAATACAAGCCGTGATATTCACATTATTCCCCCTTTTCAATCTCCATTAAAAATAGAAGCACAAATAAAATGCTGAAGAAAAGCCACACATTTCTCAGAGCCCAAGTAAAATAAAGCATGTGTATGAGACACAGTACTGGCTACTGAAAGATAGCCTGTTCATGCCTTATGACATGAGTGGCATGTTAAGAAAATGACGTTAGAAAAAAAAAATACTCTTTAGGACAAAATCTATAAGGAATTTATTTTTGGTCCTTTTAAAGAAAGTGCTCTCAATGCTCTTCTCAATGCTCTCTGTATCCATGAGGGGAATTCAGAGTGTTTCAATTAAAATAAGAAGAGAAAAGCAAAACAAACCAAACAACAATAGTGGTATCTTAACCAATTTTCTCTCCCTGGGCTCAGATAGGTCATTTTACTTTTGTCTTGACTTCTCTCAGCCTCTGATAAAATAAGCAAAATTTCAGTAGCAAGACTTTTTATAAAAGCTAATGTGATGCCTAAAAGGCAAACAGAAATAAATATAATGTGAAGTTTCCCACTTTGTCATGGAAGAGTTTTGTTGGAATTTAAAATTTTTAGCCTTAACATTCTTGCTGTAAAAGGCAAAAATAAGAGTAAGGATGTGCAGTGATACATTAGTAATATTAACTTAAATTCACCATTAGCTTGGATTCATTTCTGGACAATTTTTGCAGTATAGAGAAATCTCCACCAAAGGCCATAAAAGTTTTTCTCCAAAGTTCAATGCACCCTTTTCACTATCTCTTAAGTTTCATACAAGCCAACAGTTGTTTTTCTTTATAGGCAAGTGCATTTTGGGGAGCTGAGAGGTAAGACATCTCCAATAAGGAAGGAGACGGGATACTTAGGGCTATATTTGGTTCAGCCTTATCAAGAGAGAGCCTTTGAGGAAATTCAGCACTACTGTGCTTACTTTTTATTTAACTTTTAATCTAAATTCTTTTGAATTCCTTTCCATTTGCAGTTTTCAGAGGGTCTGGAAAAAAACAAACGTAATAACACTCTGTGACAAACTGTTAAACTGTTTTAGAATGTCTCATAGACAGGGGATGAAGCCAGAAAAGGATTTCTTTCTTCAATTATATTTTTCTCCCCCAAAACACTGTTTAACACCAAATTAACAGTCATGCACACAAAGATGGACCCCGTTCATGCAATTAGTGATAATGACAGGGGATATACCTGATCCTGAAGACTTTCACCTCCTGGTCTGGCTGACGATTCCTCACAGACAGCAAGACTGCGGGTCAGTTTACCTTTTCCCGCTCCTGACTGGGAAGGGGAAAAGAAAAGGGAAGAAAAGGAAAATAAAGAAAACAAACACGAAACATTCTCAGGCTGTCAGATCATTTCTACATTCACAGACGTTCCCAAATCAGATTTGTAAAACCAGCTTCAGGTCTGCCGCTCAGTTCTGTTTACAAAGATTCAAAGAGTGAGATCTCTGTGTTGATGGGAATGCAGCTGACGCCAAACGTACAAGGATGAATTTAAGGAACACTCCTCGCAAATTGTGCCCATCACATAGGGATCCCATGAAGAATGAATTGCTGCCATTTCATGAAAATATAAGGGACAAATGACCAAATTAATTTCCACTAAAACTAAGTTTGGAGGGAATTTGAATGAGAAGATGCTTAAAACGATAAAGAATGTGTACTAAATGGCAGCACCTGTTTACTTAAAGGCAGAAATCAATTGATGAGACTAAAACATCTACTCCAAATCTTATTTAAAATAAAAGCTGAGCACGTGGCTACTCATTTTGTAAGGCACTATCAAATCTCCAAGTGTGAAAACAGAAGCCAATATAAAAATTTGTAGCTATTTCGAACTCTAAAAGCTCTAATTAAGAAGCAGACAGAGCAAGAAAGATACACTTGAACATAATCTCATTACAAGCATACAGCAGCAGTACAACCAGGAGCCACCACAATATCCGCATACAACCATCTGAATTGTAGGCAAATCCTTGAACTCCAATGTAAAATATGAAATTTATATCCACAAAATCAGGTCTACTTAGAATCTCAATAAACCTACCTTGGATTTTCTTCTCTCTTGGTTCTGAGCCGCCAGACGCCTCTGTATGTTAAAAACAAATAAAACAAAACAAGCAAACCGTAAACCAACATCAGAGAAGAGAGGAAGAGAGAGAAGAAAAGGTGTCACTACCATTGATAGTGGAGAAATCAATAATAGCAATAGGCATTGTAACCACTAGGGAGAACTCCCCCTTTCCTAGCTTTTAAAAACTTTTGACCATTTAACTTCCAGCTGTCTCTCCTTACAGCACCTATTGGAGGGGGAGAAAGCAGGTCGCTGAAGTCTTTTGGCTATTATGCGGTTATTGCCTTTGTTAACTGTTGGTATATAAAGAGTTAACACTTTTGTAGTTTAGTTCAAAGAAAATCAATAGGTACAGGTAATTTGCAAATACAGTTTGTTTTCCCTCTACCAAATCTCTTTCTTTTGTAAATCATGATGTATTGAATCATAATGCTATTTCACTTTCTTCAATCACTCCCACCCTCCCCATCCCCCTTTTTAATGCTTTCCCACATTGATTGGGAATTCTAGGGCTTAGGTTTGATTTCTAATAAGATTTTGAACCTCAGCATGTCCATGAAGTTCAACAGGGCTTATGTCTTTGATTTTTCTCAGTCTACCATGAATTGGGTCTTTATCTTTCCATGGAATAGCAAATCTATTTTTAAAACTAGCCTAAAGCTGCCCCAGGAGAAACCCTCCACTTACACCTTGAGGTAGTCTGAAAATTGATGCCAGGATGCTGTGTGCAAATTCAGTAATTAAATACCTTCCTTAGATATTTTTCATTTTAAAATGCATTTTAGAGTATGGTTCAGTCTGGGGAAAACATGACTAATAATTGGGAAAAGAAAAGATTAGCATTACATATTTCCTAATCATGTAACTAGTTAAACTCGAAAGAAAGGAAGAAAGAAAGAAAGAAAGGAAGAAAGGAAGAAAGAAAGAAAGAAAGAAAGAAAGAAAGAAAGAAAGAAAGAAAGAAAGAAAGAAAGAAAGAAAGAAAGAAAGAAAGAAAGAAAGAAAGAAAGAAATGTTCAAAGCATGAACGAGCGTCAGGGTCTCTGCAGACTCACCTGCAGTTCCAGCTTGTCCTCTTCATCCAGACTTTCAGATTTCACTATGCCGTTCTCTGGAGCGGCTGTCTCCTGTTCAGTCCCTCCTTCCTCCACTATCGTCTGATTCAGGTCTGCTTGCTCAGACATTCTCCCAGATGCAAATTAAAACAACAAGGTTTTACGCCCTAAAAGTTGAAGAGATCAGAAAATAAAGTTACTGCGGAATGAAGTATTGACTATTATTTTTGAGACATTTTGTTTCTTCCTTTTTATTCAAATTCACATGAGCAACTCAAGCCAATTTTATACAAAAGGAGAATAAAGTAAAACGAAATCAAGTACCCAAGGCAACACAAGAGGCAGATGAGGTCTCTCCATCCACACCCCCTCTACACACACGCAAACACACTTGTGAATTCACCTTTTCATCAAAATGCATCAACGAATCTTAAATGAAGACACCTAACTTCCACACAACTATCAGCATCCATGACCCACTATGAAGTAGAAGAAGAAAAGGATCATATTTTTTCCACTCTTGAACAAATGACTCTCAACTTCTGAGTCAAGAGGTGGTATCAATGTGCTGCAGCATCTTTAAGTGACTCAAACATTATTTGCAAGTTTCAACCATAGACACATTTCCCTAGGTATAAACAATACAGTGTGCCTACAAAGGGCAAAAATCAATTGAAGAGGTAATAATTCAGTATAAATACTGAATCTAAATTTAGCAATAAACCTTAGAGGGTCAACATTTCCAGGCTTCAAACTGACAGCTACATTATTAAAAGCATAAGCCCTCTCCCAAGCTCCTGTCAGTTGCTGGTGCTGCAGGATGCTGCGGAAGGAAGACTTTGGCAGGTGGCTCTAATGAAGCTGTTGCAATCGAGCTCCTCTACTCCAGGCTCACAATAGACTACTATACAGACACTGGAAATGGCTTTTCAAAGTTAAAGCCTGTTATTATTTTTTTCTCCCTACCTCCATAAAACCTGACACTTCCCCTTCTGATGTGCTGTCAAATGAGGCTCATGAATAATTTAGCATTTACTTCCTCCTCGTTTTTTTTTTAAACCTTGAGAAAAAACTAAAGAAAGAAGAAAGGGAGGAAAGAAGGAAAGAAAGAAAGAGAATGACATACAGACGCTGTAGCTTAGAAAGTCAGTTCTTTCACGAAAATTCTCGAGCAGTGACTGCCCCATTCCCGGTCACTATAATGGTAATTATTACTGGACAAATCAGTGTTTTGATATGTTTCTTTGGGGGTGTTTAATTACCACTTACTAATTAAGTAACTTTATTTCCAACTGGAAATAAGAAACGTGAGAAAAATCTAAATCAAAGAAATTTTTATTGCAAACTTGCTAAAATCTACTATGACAGGACAGGTGGTATCTAATGATATCTTTAAAATACACGGGCTCATTTGGCAAAGCATTGTGGGAATGTAAAAGGAAAAGTTTTCCTAAAGGACGGTGGTTGGAAACTCTAAGTGGCTACTGAGCAATGCTTTTAGCATTTGGGAGGTTTTAGGATATTTCATCCAGAGCATTCTGACAAACTTCTCATATTTCAGTGGCAGTCAATGTTTATGGCTATCAAAATCAAAAGTTTTGTTTCCCAAAAGCAAGCAACTTGTTTCTCAATGTATCGATTAGGAGGAGGAGACGGGACCTCTGTTGCTCTACCTTATTTTTCAGAGTGTTTTGATTAAAGAAAAACAAAACAAAACAAAACAAAAAAACAACAACACCAGATAATGACCAGATTTAAAACGGAGTAAACAAATTGAGCTCTAATTCTCCAAACTACAAGCCAAATGAGTCCCTATATAGATCCTGTCCGTTACGGTTACATGCAGTGAACTGCTCTATGCAAACAGGCACATTTCTATAAAAATAATAAAAAAAATACTATACAGATGAGATGACAGCCAGACAACAAGACCTTTACCTTGCACGCAGAATTCCTGCTGTAGGTCTTGGCGACTTACTAGCGGCTTCTGTCGTTCTACACCGGGAAAATCCACATAAGTGATCAGAGACAACTGGAGTCCCATGTCCCCTTTAACAGTTCGGAATGCCCATCTCCATGCGATTCCTTTACACACTTTGACACATCATCGTCAACCTGAAAAAAGATGAAAAGTAAATAATAATAATTGCAATAATCATGGTAGGGTGAAGGACAAAATAAAGAAGACTGGGTTTCTAACACTAATGACCAGCTTCCAGCAAATCACGTTCACAGCTTGATCCAGCTCCACCTGTCTCAAGCTGCCTGCTTCTTCTCTAATGAAGGCTACAGCCGGCTGTTCAAGTCAGAACGGCACCCACGCAAGGAGCTAAAATTAACAATTGCATTATGCACCGCAGATTACTCACTTCAATTTTAACCTTTTTTAGTGAAATCTTGCACTTTGTATTAAAAAAAAAAAAAAAAAACAAAAAACAAGTTGTGTGTTTGCTTCAATGAGAATCAAGATCACCTAGGAGCAAAAAGTCCTGCCTCCTTTTTTAAACCAAAGCCTTTGTCTTAATTACAGAGTTATCATATGATATACTTTAATGCTGTTTCTGTGACTTCTTTCTTTATGAAAGTTATCTCAATGAAGCATATTTAAAGGTTCTAATTTAGTAAGGTATTAGCTATAAAAATTAAAAAAGAAAAAAAGAAAAACTTTCGTAATGACATGGCTTAGAGAGATTCTTTCTCTCCACTTACAGTTTGGGAGGAAGAATTCCTAATATTCTGTTGCATGGTGAACACAATTCATAACCCTCCCTCCCCATTGGGATTGTCACCGCCAGCTGGGCATTCTGTTTGACAGCAAAGGAACACTGTCAGAGGGTTTCAACACATTTGCAAACTCCGAGCCTATTGAAAACAATCCATGCTATAATGTGCACTTTCTTTTTCTCACAACTCCTACAGAAGCTACGGCAAAGACAGCTTGAATGCAAACACAGAGACGGGCTCCTAATAACATTTGCCAATGCCAAGCTGTATCTCTATCCTTTTGCTGCCGCAGACCAGCATGCACATTTCTTCCATCACATACCCACCTATGAAAACACTAAATGCATCCCACTTATTTCGTCTGAAGTTTAGAAACCGTCTCCCTGTCCTCTTCGCTACTCTCTCCTCCAAGTTGAAATGAGCACAACTGGCTCCTCACAGGATTTTACTGTGACTATATTAATAATGTATTGGATTACAACGCTCTTTGTTGTGCAAGAGAAAAACAACTGTTGAGAAAGCAATCACTTATAGTCAATACTTTGTGGATTTATTAAGATGAGTAATTTGTCTTTAAAATGTTTCGTTGTTAGAAATTATATAGCTATTGAGAGAGAAGCAAATGTGTATTTAGGAAAAAATGGATTGCTAATCAACAGTAACTTTTGTTTTTCAATTTTTGGCTAGTTTCACCATGGCTACTATAACTAACACTTGATAATAGAAACAGTCACCATGTCTTAAAATTAGGATATATTTAACAAGCCCATGATCTAATATGTCTTAGAATAAATTTCAATGATGGATGGAATTACCAAATGCCTTTTGGATTCTCTTTTTCTTTTCTGTAGTTGAAAGAAATTATCACCTTTTGCCTCCTTTTTCTGACCCTCACTTAATCCAGTAGGTAAATGGTAATGCAGTTTTCAAATCTAAGCCTTAGATGAATTTTTCCAGCCTCAGTACGAGAATACAAGATATAATTCTTTCCAGGAAGAAAGAAAGAACAAACTGATATTCATGTAACTAACTCAAAGCATGAACAGCCTGGATAGATGTGTGTGCGTAATTACCAGGACGAGTTTTGAAATAGCACTGAGCTAGAAAGTCAGCGAGGTATTATTCTTGCATGCCTGAATCATGAAGTCATCATCTACCAAGATAAAAGAGAATATGGGCATATGGGGATGAGCAGAACATATGGATCACAAATATTTTTGTAACTGATTAAAATTGTTCTCTTTGCTAAGAAAGCAGTGCCAGGAAATAAATCCTACTCCAGCTTTCTGTTCGCCAAACTAACCCGACTCATCCACTACCATTTATTCTTGATCTGTTCTCATTTCTCCCATTTTCACAATGAATAAAAACCATTTTTAACAAATTTCTTTTCCTCCAACATTTTGTTAATATTCTGGTCAAATTTTAATTCTTATAGTTGGAAAGATGGAAGGAAAAAGAAGAGACTATATACAAATACACAAAATAAAAATTACTGTAGTTCTTTTAGTGGATATATTATTTTAAACAAAATTTTGGGAGTAGTATTTAGCAAAGTCTGTCAATGGTTTGCAAAACAAACTTAGGGAAATTGATCAACAACACTGTAAACTACCTACAATAAAGAAAACGAGTAAAACAATTACTATTTTGCATATTTATGTAGTTTCTTATTTCTTTAGATTTAGAGTTGAAAACTTTAGAGTTGAAAACAGTAGCAGTTAGTATTTGGGGGATGAGAAAGAGAGGGACAGAGGAAAAAGGCACAATGCAAAGTACCAAATATTCTGTCTTTCATCACCACTAACAAAATAGGTGTGTCTTAATTGTGCATGTGTGTATGTGGGGGGGGGTACATATATTAATCATTGTGCTGCCACACAAAGAAAGAACAATTAGGATTTGATGCAAATTCCTGCAATGATGTACTTCTCGGGGGATATCTAAATTGGGAATTAAAGTTGAATTTTATTCGCAAGTGAGGATGGTCACTTTTATTAGTCACTTTATACTTATACTAAAAATTAGCATGGGGATTACTAATCAACCCAAATCAGTATAGGTAATTTTTGACAAAACAACACAGTCAAGATTAATTTATTTGGACAATTGAAATGTTTCTCCCATATGTACTGTTCCTTTGTTTTAGGCTGGTCACAGTTTTGTGAAAGAAAACTACTTGCATATTGCGGTGACATTAGTAACTTGTCAATTTGCCTCATAAGGCATATAAATAAGGCAACACCATATAAACCAAACATACAGCCCATTCTCAAAATGGTTATTTTGTTAAAGTTTAAAAACAATTTTGAACACATAAGACTAAGTTTAATGCGAGCACAAAGAAAGTAATTGGAAGGTAATCCCTTCAGAAATGACAGCGACAATGGCATGAATAGAGTGTACAGATGGATATCTTTACTAAGTCTGAAATTTTCCCAAGGTGACAAAAATATCAATGAGAAATTTTCATGTAAACATAATTTCCCAAAGAAAATTTTATCCTTCAATGCATGTATAAGAAACACTCAAGTAGGTGTTTTACCTTGTAATTAAACTCTTTTTGGTCAACCTAATGCACAAGAATTCTGTAAGATTTTTGAGTCACAATGCAAATGCCAAAATTACCAGAAGATCATCTTGGAGGAAAAAACTAGGAAGGCATTTAAGTAAAGGAATTTTCATTTTTTGTGTGTTAGGGAATAGATATATTTTATATTAATATTCCTGTTTAAGCTTTATCTAAGAGCTCAGGCAGTTAATAAACATGTAGTCACTCATATGTAGAATCTCACTTTTTCTACTTTAATTATAGTGTCCTGGATACAAATGTCACCTAGATAAACATTTGAATCCCAGCAATAGAAGGAACTGAGACCAAAGTTTTGGACAGAAGAGCAGCTCCGTAATAATTACGAATGCCTTTAAAATTAAGGAAGGTCTGATGTCAATAAAAACATCTGAAAGAGAAAGGCCATGTGCCAATGCTTCATTTTTCATTCTTAGAACAAGTGTTTACTGAGCCTCTACTATGTGCAGGGATGTTCTACACTACAACATGATATTCAGGTGAATTGACACTTGAAATAAACTTGTGTTTCTTCCTGAATATGATATAAATAAAAAATAAGCAAATTAACATACATACCTACAGATCAAAGGCAGAAAATGATAGTACACAAGGGGAAATTGGCATTCTGCTTAGCAAAATTTTCTCTGATATATTGATGACACATGGATGTCAGGCTAGTTCTATGAATGTAACCTTCCCCAATTAATACTTGACTCCCATAGGCACCAGTCTTGTCTTTGACAACATATGTTGCTGTCTATCCATCCAAAGTGGACATTGCAGGAATAAAAAGTTTAGGTAGGAGAAATAAGATGTTCAGAGAATATCTAACCCTCTATTAGAATGAAGGCAGGTATGGCCAATGTGCTCTCACCAACAAATAGTAAGAGACACAGTTTCTCACTGAAAAAGACAACTCTGTAATTTTTTTTTCCTCAAAGCTTAGTCTGAACATAGTCTTGGTGCAATACAAATATCAGGCTGTCAGGAAGCTGGATAGAAAGCTGAATAAAATGTAGTAGTTGATCTGTAGCTTTGACATATCACTGGCCCAGTTTTTGCATATTTTTTTACAGTAGAGAGGGAGAATTTTTCTGACCAAAATTGATGACAGAGAATAGGACCGATGGCCCTGCTGCCTTGATAGAAAATAAATGGTTCTAACAGCATTGAGGCTGGTTTTTGCTTGACTGTGTGACCACTAAGATGAGTTCAAGGATTTTTAAATGGCCTCAAGTTCCATAATCCATGCAGGTTAATAACCACCTTACATTTCCAACACATTCATTAAGAGTCTAGGCATGATTTATCCATACGTAGGCTGGTGGTATCAACCACCAGTCAGGTGCAAACTTAAAAAACAAAAACAAAAAAATGTTCAATTACCCAGAGAACCACAGAGCTGCAGAGAACCTGGAGATCAGCTAGTCTAGCTGGCAAAAAATCCAGTGACTTGGACAATGTCCACAATCATGCAGTGGCTAAGCTGGTCAAAAACACAGTCATTTGGTCTGGGAGTCAGAGCTCTTTTCAATAACCTGTGATCCTCTAGTGAAGTTTCTATTAGAAATTTAGATCATGCTTACCAATTCTAAGCAATTAATTACCAGGATGTTGCACGAGAAACCCATACATTGTTTTCCACTGGGTCACTATCTTCTTTCCTCACGAATGAGCCAACAAGTACTGCACAGAAACTGCCTGAACATATCTTTTGATGACGGTATGTGTGTTTCTTCGCTGGTTTTGTCCCCCCAATCAAATGTCACATTTGGGTTTCTAGATGTTATCCTCAGTCTTTCTCTTTGATAGTCCTGAAAGCCCCAATGCCATAGCTCTCAGAATGCCTTAAACTTACGAGAGCTGTTTGTCCAATTTCCTCCTTCCACACACAGAACTCACAGAACCCACAGGAAATCCATGCCTGCGTGATTCACAGATAAAGTGTGCCCAGGTTTTGCAGCAAGGCATAATAATTTTTTAGTGTGAAAAAATTAACTAGAATCTATACCGGTGCTGGAACATTTGTAACATTTCAAAATCAATGTCTCCCTTATCTTCAAGCAAAATGCCAGCATCTCAGATCTGAAAAGTGGCCTTGTCATTCTAAGTATAAATAATACAAATTTCCCAGGAACTTAAATAACAATGCTGGGATCTTGTGAATAATGATGCCATATAACATTGCTAAAACAAAAATATTCTTAAATAGTTAAATCTTCCAGGAATCCTGCCGAGTTCCACACTTACCCTAGATATTTCTCTCATTAACACTATACCACGATCCCTTATACCTAGCCACACTATTTCAGAGATGGAAGGGGCAATGAACCACTGACAGGATAGTCTTGCTTGCATCTTATTAATCACACAGATGCCAGAACTTCTCTACTCTAAATTCAGTTCAATTCAGATCAACAGAATATTCAAAAATTTCCTCATCTGGATGCCAAGAAAATGATCCATTATTTATCTTCATTTATTTCTATTAGAGGCACCCTGCAACAGAACAACAATTTATCACAAAATGCATATTCCAGCTATGGTTTAAAGGGCTCAAAAATATAAAAATTATTCACAAAGAAAAAAGGCATTTTTTTAAAAGGGAAAGAGAAATATTAATTTTAATACTAATCATCACATCTGACATGAACTCTTTTCTCCTTTATTCCTACAAGAAGCAAAAGAATCATCTGTCATTTTTTTAAAAAAGAAAAAAACAAATGTGATGCAGTTACATGTGCCAGAGTGGGAATTAAATATGAGTTATTAAAATCTTTCTCACACAGAAAAGAAGAATGGAAGAAACACTTAGATTAAAATGGATCAAAGCAAAGAAAAATTGATTATTTGTTATTTTGTCAGAATTTTGGAATGACCCTAAAAGTCATGTTTTTTTCTACATGTAAATTAAGGAAAATAAGAAGTTTTAATTGCTATGATATTTTTATTTTTCCTTATGTCAATACCTATTATTTGGTGTCGCAAATAAATATTTCATACCTTAATTATTTTCAGAATTATTACTAGCAAACTCAACATTACTAAACCCAACCAAAATGAATCAGTGTAGAAGTTTAAATTGCTCATGACATCAGCCCCTTCCCAAACAGCAGAAAGGATTTTACAGGGGAGCAAAGAACAGAAGCGTGTTTCCCAGAGATAAAAAGGCAAAATGAGGGTCTAAAAGATCTGTGATTGTGGGAGCTTCATCTGCAGGAGATGTATTCCACTTCCAAGAGGGAGGAGAAAGGGCAGAGAGAGATTTAGCAGAAATGGATGTATACTGCCATCCTACGTATAGCATGTGGAATTTCAGGAGACACAGGAACAAAAGGAGCGTCTAGTTATATAGGGTAGCTCTGGGCTATGGTTTTGTGTTAACATCTTGATAGCAAGCTCTTTCTACAGGATTCATCGACCACACCGATGAAGCAACAGTTATCTTTTATTGAGTGCTCACTACATGGGTAATTTTGGACTGAGTTCTTTATGTAGATTATTACATTTTGTCTTCATACCAACTACAGCTATTCATTGCTAGCCCGCAGTGGGGAAGACAACAAGCTGCCTGCTTCTCCTGTCACTTTTGTGTTAAGTCAGCTGGCTGATGGCTCATTCAATCACTAGATCCCCCAGGTCTCAGCAATGAGTCATTTTTTAACAAGTTTCGAAATTTGAACCAAGAAGTAAAAAACTCTCCTCCCACTGTTATGCAAACTCCACAATCATGGAGATTATTTTTAACGTTTTGTCTACCTCTGTGTAAACCCCAATACTGAGAACAGTGCCTATCACACGGTAGGATTTGTTGACTTAGTGAATAAAAGGAGGCTCCAAGCTCTACCTGGATTCCAATCGGTGATGCTGGGTGGCTTTACCGTTTCTACTTCCTCCACCTAAAATTAGATGTCTTCCTCTGACACATCTAATGACTCAGAGACTATCAACCAACATAGAAAGGGTTAAGTTGTCCTTTAAAACTTAGTGAGTCTATCCGTTCAAAGAGAACTGAAGCATATTTATTGAGCACTTACTGTGTGGAATATTTTGTGGTTTCTGGAAAAGGAAAGAAATGGTGCTTGTCCTGAAGGAGCTACCAAACTAACGGAGATGTCAATAGACGAAGGGATTTGAGAGCAAACTCAGAAGAAAAAAAAAAAAAAAAAAAAAAAAAAAAAATATATATATATATATATATATATATACATAGTCTACACCACTGCTAACCCTTGACTTAGAGTTTTCTCAAAGTCTTCTTGAAGGCTAATATTGCAAAGCAATCTTAAGGGAACTCATAATTAACAGAAAACAGGGGCAATGGGAAAGACATTCTCATTAAAGATGAAAAGACAGCCCTGAATGGAAGCCGCATATGCAGATGAGCTTCTTCAAGTTCTCGGTACTTTCTGACTGTTTCTGAGAAAGCAATGGTGTCAATCAAATGCATGATTTTTCATAATTAAACTGGCAAGACATCTAGGCTTGCTCATATCTCTAGGTGACAAAAAAACCCTAGAAGCAGTGCCTCTCCTTCCTTCCAAACTCCACTACTTTCAGTTATCCCATAAAGTTTCTTCCGAGGGCTGACTCTACCATGACCCTCATAGAAGTGTCATCCTTCCCTCCAGGATGAAGCATCACACAGTTCAGGTGCCATGGTGTTCACATTGCAAAGTGGAGGACAATCTATCCTCATCACATGTGCCCAGTCTGCCCTTCTTAAATGCTGGAGGTTTTCCTTCCACTGTTTTTTTTTTCTTTTTCTTTCTCTACACTGCCTGATAGAGTACCACACAAAATTGACACCACTGCAAACACAGCCATGAAAATGAAAAAAACACTGTGCTGAGATCAACATATCTGCTAGAGAAAAACCTAAGTGTTCAATAAATAATTCATACTATCATCAGACTTCCTGTAATAAGATGTGCTTGAAAAATAAAATAAATAAAATTCATTTAATGTTGGCATTTTTGTTGCTGTTCTAATGGGTAGCAACACTGTGTTGGAATTTTTGTTCACCATGATCAAATCTCTATAAGCCTATTTAAATGGTAGACGCAGGAGTGTAACAACAAAATTACTTCAGAATGGGTGTGAAGGCACCACAGGAAAAGGGTCTGCATTCAGAACCCCAAGTGCTGAAGAAAGGATGGCAGAAGTGTTTCATCTGAGGCCGCCTTTCCTGGGACAAGAAACGCAGCCAAAGGAGTAAAGGAGACAGGTGCCTTTACAGACTGGACTTACGGAGATTCCAGTGGAACAAATGTGTGGTGTATAAAAGCAAATATGCAAAAGAATGTCTCTAAGCCTTTATTTGTAAGCCATTGAGGGTCTGGCTCATATCTGGGCCATGCTTTAAATATAAGCATTCTAAAGAGACATTCCAGACGACGAGTATCAGCACTAGACTCTAAGTTGCCTGGACTGGGGTATCGCCAGTCAGTGTACTCTCCAACTGTTGCTTCACTCAGAGCAAAAACAGAGTTGGTACCCATTAGCTGAGAGGAGAAATGGATTTATTCCTGGGAGTCAAACATTTTCAGGAACCTCACCACACGTCAGTGGAGCAGAATCTGTGTTTTTGCAATGTGTCCGGGGCTTGGCCGAAAGGTAATTTCCTCCTTAAGACATCTAAATTGACAGGGTTAGTGTCTGGGGCCATCTGTGGCAATGCTGATTGCATCCCAGATGTCCTGCTTGTAACCTAGAGGGAGCATGTGACTGGTCATTTGAAAGAGAGGGGCTGCAGTTTACAGTTGGCCTGCCTACTGTCAGGTAATGTCAGAACTGCAATCACATGACTACTCTCCACTTCAAAAGGCTGGCAGGGTATGATGATGTCATCCACTCCCTGCCCTAAGCCTGACTTTACCTAAAGTTCTTTTTTGTTGTTGTTGTTTAAACAAAACATTCTTGCTTGAAGAGACAGTTCAGGAGTTAGTCGCATTCAAGAATCAAAGCATTTACAAGTGAATATCTTCTGCCTGATGGATTCTCTTACTTGGATGTTAACTGCACAAACCTCGCAACCAGACCCTTCAATCCTGAGAAGCTGGAACTGAGGAAAATGGGTGTTTGCTTTTTGTAATTTTCCATATTTTAAAATATTTAATACATTTTAATGATCTTACAACAATGACAGGTAGTGTAAGTTCTGTGAGTTATTAGAACCTGCTATCCTTATCTATTACTAAACAAAGGGAGAAAATCACGTTGTCAAACCATTCTAAGTGAAGGAACTGGTGGAAACTATTGATAATATTTGGGAGATGATGCCTATTTATGACATAATGCACACAGTCACTCTTAACTCAGGTGATGAGAGATGTTGGTGTGTGGTCCCTGGGCTGAATGGTCCCATAATGACTAAAGGAAAAGGGTTAAGTTGTGTTGAGGAATTCCATGGAGATCCTGATAGTGAAGTTGAAGATTTTGGGCATTTTATTCATGGATTCTGCAATGTCTAAGCTGAGGGAAAGGGCCATTAGCTTTGTGCATGTGTGGCATGAACAGACCAAGTAGTCTTGAAGTGCACCTACTTTTCAGAGACTTGCTGATGGACCCAGTGCAAACTGACATTTCAGGAAGAAAGAGATGAAGCTAATCCGCCCACTTTGACATCTTTAATGTGCAACCTTGCACTTAACAATTGTGATGTAGCATCCCTACAACAAAGTAGGACAACCTGATTCCTGTAATGGGGCTGAAAATGTGGTATTACATCAAAGAAGAGAAACATAAGAATATGGTTATTAAAAGTTTGCAAGAGTGTACATCCAGTGTATGGATGTGAAAATTGTTCGGGTGAAATGATCCAGTAAAGAATCGAATTTGTAAATTAACATATCATGGAAATGAAATATCTGCCAATCTTATGTAATATGCAATGCTCAGCTTTTGAGTTGTAAGCTTACTTGTGAAACCTTCAAGATTTTAAACATAGATAACAAAGAAGTCAGTAGTTGAATTAATAATGTACAGCAAGGCACTTTCAGAAGTGAAATCTCTTTTGTTGGATAAAGTGTCCTTAATAAAAAGTCCAAGGCCTAAATGTGAGGAAAAATTATATAGTGAGAAAAGGTTATAACCTTTCTCTACTCATAATGGTAACTTGGAAGGAAGGAAGGAAAGGAGGAAGAGAGGCAGGAAGGACCAATTGTTAGAAAATCCCCTGCAAAATTAATATTTGAAAGTGGAATATAGAATATTTGGAGGAATTTTTGATGAAGCCTACAACAAAATTTACTTTTCACAAATAGATTTAAAACCATGAAAATAAAGAGAGTCATTCATTCCTTATTACTAGCACCTAGCAGAGAGAGGACCATTTGTAATTATAGAAATTATGTTAGGAATATCATTTCCCTGTGTTTGTTAAAGTATGGTATACAGGAAAATGTGTTCTACATTTCAGACAATTACATTTTTCACTGAAAAGAAAAAAAAAAAAAGAAGATATAAGGAACTAAAGGACAAAAGGGGATCTTGTTACCTCTCAAAAGTTATCTGTGTGATGACAGGAGAAGTAATTTGAATTTAAAAGTACCAAAGAACTCTAATCACCTTTACATAAATGACTACTTTTAGCCTTGAAAGGCATTAGCAGTATCCTAATTTTAAACATGTTCGTGTGTGTGTGTGTGTGTGTGTGTGTGTGTGTGTGTGTGTGTGTGTGTGTGTGTTTATAATTTGTGTAATTTGAACCCTGGCTATTTGCAAATGTACAAATGGCAGATCCCAGGAATTTAAAATCTTTTGTGGTGCTATCCTTATAGCTTGGTAGGTTTTGTTTTCATTTCTGACAGTGCTGGCTCCCTGTTGATAACTCTGTTGTCTGAACACTCCTTTGGGGCTTGGGCATGCCCACAGATGCCAATTCCAGGTCAGACCATGATTGCTCTAAACTTCTGAAACCCCAGCAGGAGTGAGAGGAGAGTAGACACAAGCAGAACACACTGGCTGTTTGCTCCACAGGTGATTCTCCTGGCATCTTGGTGAGTCACAAACTTACGGTGACTATAAAACTAGAAAAATGCTGCCCATCTCAATACTCCCTTCCTGCTGTATCATTTATACATTCAGCTAATTTAGAAGAGACTTGCTTTGAATATGCTCTGGTTTAAGCAAAACCTACCTTATGACCTGGCTTTCTCTTTGTATAGCTGGCTGAGCGGCTTGGGCTTTGCTGCAGATTTCATGTTCTGGTGTTATTACTAAAAATTGGTTAGAAAATTTAGGAAGCTTTCTCATAAAATGTATTATAATGCAGCACTTTTTTATATTTTATTTTTTCAAAGGTTACATGTGCAAAAAAGGAGTAAATTTATGTTGTCTTCTTTCTCTCCTTAAAACATTAAAACTAAAATTTTTAGTCAGGTCTCTATAGGGGATTTCAAAAGACAATTGCAGGACTGGCCTTTCTTGAAATAAACTCTGAAACAAAAGTTTACTTTCTGACTGGCAATAATAAGCTATTGATACCATATCCACCACCATGGCCTAAGTAAAGTGTAGTCTCTAGACATTTAAATACACATATAACCTCTCTATAGATACACATTCATGAACATGTACATACACACTGAATATATATGAAGGTGGCAAAAACCACAATATTCATTAGAAAGCAATATATACAGCTTTCTCCCCAAAAAGGTTTTCAGCCTCCCTTTTTAAAATGTTAGTAGATATATACTTCTGCACAAGTGTATGCTTCTGTATTTAGGATTCCTCCTCTCAAATGGATAAAAACAGTCAGAGATGATACATTACAATGAAAAGTAGCAAGAGATTTCTGAGGGAGAGACATTGTCAATCCCCTGAGAGGGAACTCTGTGTTCTCATTGCACGAATTCATGAGCATGAGTTCTTTTTTTCTTTTCTTTTCTTTTTTTTTTTTTAAATTAAGTGCTACTGGTGATATTCAACTTGGCGGGGATTGTCCAGTCACCGTTACTGGTACCCAGCAGCTGCAATCCCAGCATATGAAGGTCTGCCTTTTAAAAATCAACGTATGTTCAAGACTATTTATGTTGTCAGAAATGTCTGCTCCATTGCTGACTTCCAAAGTGCATTCTTCGGGAGTGATGCTGTATCAATATCATTGCGAAATTTCATTATAATTTAAGTCATGCATTATAATCCCATTTCAGACTAGATTACATTTTCTTTAATTAACTGGAAGGAATCTTACATGCCTTTTTTCCCTCTTCTTTTAAGACAGTACCACTCCAAAATCCATTAAGAAGTGAGCAAAGTTACAAATGGAGCCCAACTTCCAAAGGTCTTTTCAAAAAAGACTGCCACTTCTTCAAGAAGAATCCATAAGGTGCTTATCCTTCTCTCATATAACGTTTAAAAACAAGAACTATCCTTATTTTTTAATTTTTTTTTTTTGCAGGGTCTCATAGTATTTATTTATTTATTTTATTATTATTTTTTTTAAATTTTATTTTCTCGATATACATTGTGGCTGATTATTGCTCCCCATTACCAAAACCTCCCTCCCTTCTCCCTCCCCCCCTCCCCCCCAACAATGCCCTTTCTGTTTGCTTGTCGTTATTTTACTGAAACACCCAGTAGAGTGCCTGTCATTCAGTAATCGTTTGATATCGTTGAATCGATTTAATGATTTTAATGAATTAATACGTAAATTTAACCAGTCATGAGATTGTTTTGCCTGATCATAATGCAAAACCACGGTGGTCTCATTTCCAAATTAACAATTAGTTCCTCATTGTCATTATCACTGCCATAAATCATACTGACAAATAAAATTAGTTTTACCATAACACAATTTGAGATTTTACTTAAGAAAAAAGTTAAACATTAACATAAATAGTATACATTTAAAAGAATTCTAATACATCTGAATACTCACTCTGTGCCTGCCATTATTCTGATTAAAGAATCTAACATAAAACGATTAGCCCTTAAATATGAGGGTATTTCAAAAAGTATATGAAAAAAATTCATATTATCTTTTAATTCTATTTTTCCATGAACTTTCTGAAGTACCCTCATAGTCCCATTTTAGAGAGGAGAAAGCTGAGTCCTAGAGTAATTAAGTATCATATCCAAGATTTCAGTCTGGAAAGGAGCGGAGCAGAATTCAAATTCTGGCAGACTGATTTCAGGACTTCAACTTTATCCAAACACTTTTGAAATGAGTGAGAATAGCAGTCGCCACATGCCCGTTAATAAATACTAAAGGCATGCTAAAGAGATATTAGTGGTGATTTATGTGGATCACAGGGGTTAACTGAAGGCGCATGTTTGTTCTAGAGTTTTCAAAACTTCTCAAGTAAACCTGTTTAATTTTTATAATTAGAAAAAGTAAAGATAAAGATTGACAAGAGAGCAAAAAATAATGAATGAATTCAAATGCCTATTTGCAGTGTTTACCACACTGTGAAGTTATATTTGTGGTTGCAATATAATTACCCATTTAATCAGAAAATAAGAAAAACAGGCAATGCAAAGAATTGTTAATAAAACTAAAATTAAAGAATTAAGTACATCTAAATAAGTGTGTAATGAAAGGAATTTAGTTTATAAAAAGGCATGTTTTAAATAAATGTCAAAGGTAAAACCAAAGGAAAACAACCTACACACAACCAAATAATTTAATAAAAATTTTAAACGATTTTAATAACACCAAAAGAATCTCAAGACTAATTAAATAAACATTTAGATTATCATAAAATGTTTTGTTCTTGGAGTAAACGTCAAAATCCAAACAAATCAAATTCTTTGAAAACAAACCAAGATTAATTGCAAGTATGACTGGGCTAAAATTTCTTAAGAATTCAAAGCTATGTTTGTATGGAGCCACTGACTTGAATATTTTGCTCTAAGCTTACTTCCCTCTCTAAGGAACTAAACAAAAAATTTCAGGAAAAAATTCCTCCCAGTTTGTGGGGAGACCCTGTAATTTCATTAAAAGAGATTAGATTCCTTTCTGGTTGAGATTTTACATAAGAATGAAGTTTGGATTCAGGGAAAGGTGCATAGGTGACCTCTATAATCATTTCTAGCATTCTCCATGTATACTGTGTATTGATCCCCTTTGCTGAGCAGCCGCACATAGGTTTGTCACTTTAATCATCTACTGCCTCCAGCCAATATTCTTTGAGTTGGCAAGGTTGGAGTTGAGGATCTGCAGGGATGGGCGAAGACCAGTTGAGCCATTACACCATGGGCAACGATCTGGCTATTTTAGAAATCACAACAAACATCCTGTCATTTTTCCTCTCAAAAACACTAATGAACAGAATAAAGTTAATACCTTTCATATATTCTACCTACACTTATTATGTGCTTTGGTGGTAGCAGTTGTTATAAAGATTAGTAGAATGTAGTCTACTCTCTACGAGACTCAAGGGGGAAGTTGTATTAATTCCTTAAAAAATTAGGTATGGTTCATTAAGTACCTCTTCATCAGTAGCAGTGCTATTGAATAGGAGGATGATTTTCTGAACTCGTGTGATATTTATCCAGGTAATTTTTTTCTTGTTTCTCAAATACAGGACATGACTGAATCCTGGATGTCTGATATAATCTCTTACCTCCAAATGGATATGTCTACATTATATAAAACAACTCTACGGTAAGTCATTCTAAAAGACCTATCAACTATTGCTATGTAGAAATAGTTACATAAATATGTGTGTGTGTGTATCTAAGAACACATTTTGATTCTGTAGATATTTTTAGAGTATCCATGTATGTACCATTTTGCCAAGAACTTTCCACTTACTTTAACTTCTCCACTTCAAAACACAAGCTCTCATAATCTGATCTGAGAGGTTCTTTATCTCGTTATCATATTAAGAAGAAAATCTTAGGCCAAGAGCAATGGAATTCAAAAATCACATATCTATCTACGTAAAGGCCACACAAAAACTAGGACTCAGTTCTTCTTGCTGCTAATCCAATATTCTTTCCAAGCTGCTTTTGTGCATAGGTAGGCAGACATAAATATAAACCAAGACATGCTTATATTAAACTCATACATTCTGAGTTAAGAATGTACCCTCAGCTGTATCTTTTAAGATAGTTCCTTTAATATTTAAAAATTCATCAGCTTCCAAAAGAGTGAAAGTTTTTGTTTTTTTCAGTGACCTATATGTTTTCATGTAATTTGAATGTCAGACAGAGAAGTTTCACTTAAATTAGGACACACACACACACACACACACACACACGCACACACATGCATAAATAGCAGGTGGGTTAAGTCACTCAGAGTATGCAAGTGATTCCTCCGAGGCCCCTCCCCAAATGCCAGATCAGGCCACATAGCAGCCTGGAGTCAGTTCCAGCTCAGAGAACAGAGTAGCAGCTGTTGGGAGCTGGCTGCAGCTCAAGACTCAGCTGTATTCTTGGCCTCCTGCCCCCTCCAGGCACTTACTAGGGGCGCGTGACCAAGGAAACAGCTGAGCCCCCACCTCAAAGAGGAAACGCAACCGCCGCAACCCCCACCGCCACCTGCTCTGGAGCCAAACAACCAATAAATTCCTGCTCAATTCGCAGGGGTAATGTGGACTGCTGATTCACTGCAGTCAGGCCAGGGCCGTTCACACTGAGGACAGATCCGGCAAAGGCATGGCCTAACAGGGTTGGGACATCATTGCAAAGGCTTTGGCAGAGCCATCTGGGGACTTGAACTTGTGAAGAATCAGAAATGTTTTGGATGTTCAAGTCACAGGGTTCTAGTCAGACCCCAAATACTGCTTTAGATATTCTCAGCAAAATTTCCCTAAGATACCGCTTTCCTAAACAGAAATTTTGATTTTTTGGTTTTGTATTGGGCTGAAAAATTGCCAAGAATATACAGGAGGCTGGCTGGGTCATTTCCACGTTCACCAGTTTCCAGGAGGAGGTCCCTCACTCATGCAACATAGTTACAAAAATGAAGCAAACACCACATTAGTACTTGGCCTGAGACTTGGGGTGTTGCCTTCTTGGGTGCCACAGAACATTGACAGCCTTAGGCATCAGTGCACAGTCCAAGTTCAAATCCAATTCCTACAGCCAAGCTGCTGAGCTGGGACAGTGGAAATGAGAGTGGGTGGCCCCGGCACTGCTTTGAAGGACCGTGGGGTGGGCAGGCTGCTTCCCAGAACCACGGCTCTGATAGCTTCAACTACACTCACGTCAGTGCTATTAAGAGACTTCCCAACTTCAAACATTGTGAAATCTCACCCCACTCTGAGGGCACGTCAGTCTGGATCTGTCTCCCATCAACACAGAAGGCTGTGCTTTACGCTATTAAAAATTCCTCTGGAATAGGAAGGACCAAATGTTGATGCTCTGTGATGCCTACATGGAGTTTTGTTACACAATTATTTCTGTTTTGTGCACATTTTGAAAATGTCCAAAATAAAAAGTGTAATGTACACATATTTCTCTAAGATTAAATCACTGTCAGATGACAATACTATGTACCCAAATTGGGCTTCAGTCCAGGCGGGAGAGACACTGACTTGTAGGTGATCGATTATTCTTTCCTGGGAGAATGTGAGAGGTTTGAAAACCTCTTACAGATCACAGATTCTTGGAAAAACTGACCCACATCTAGTGAAGGCTTTTTTTTTTTTTTTTTTCCTCCCTAGTAGCGATGCACAGCATTTTTTATGCAGTCCTGGGGTAGATGTTGATATTAACATGCTCTAGGGCATCGTGGAGTATCTGCTAATTTTTTACCTTTCTGGTAGACCTTAGATGGTGGACACAATTCTCCATTCAAGGACTTGTGTGTTGAGTGACTGTCTTAGCTGCAGAGAGCTGAGCCACCCCATGCCACACTCTTTCCAAGGGTAGTCCACATCCAATAATCGAATAACTGATCAAGGGAAGACTGTAAGGCCTGGCCATCTCAACCCTGTGTGGGACACTCTGAAGACCACTCTAGCTGCAGAGCTCTGGGCTGGGTTGGCAGAGGCCATCCTCATTTTCTGGCTTGACCTATAGCTCGCCTTCTCCCTCTGCCTACTCCTATTCCCCTCCCTGACTCTCCGTGGTGTTGGTCCCAAGAACTCTCCTTAGAGAACATCCTGTACACTAAACTCCATCTCTGAGTCTGCTTCCCAGATCCTACCTGCAGCACCTCAGGACATCCCTCTGGAAGGTTGAAAATGCTCTGCAGTGGCAATAACACCCAGGCTGAGAATCACTGCTTGGCTTTAAACTATTGTACGCTCCTCTAAATCACCTCTTTAACCCTTGACACCTTATCTCTGCTTCAAATCTTGTACTATTTACAAGGATATTAAAACATGTACACACCATATTCACTTGCATGCCGGTCGGTGCTTCTGAGTTGGTTCACATGTTGACCACACATTTAATTCTTAAAACAAACAAACAAACAAAAAAAACTGCCATTCTCCCCCAAATTGTGAATTCGCTACACATGAAATCTGGTCCTGTTTTTACCTCTAACTCTCAGAGGCCACTGTAATGCTACATCATCCTCTAACCTCAAGTCTAAAGTGTGTCTACTTAAGGGCACCTCTGAAAATTATATTGGCAAATTTAATTTCAAAACCACCAACAGCTTACATCATGCCTGACACATAATAGGTATTCAAGATATCATGACAACATATTAGTGAATGCCTATAAATTGTTAATAAGCTTATACAAATTATCTGGTTTATTCCCTCACAACCACTACTAATTAGCCATCACTGTTTCCATTAAACGCACGAGACAACTGAAACTCAGTAAGGCCAAGAAACTCGCCCAAGGTCACAAAACAAGTTTAAAGGCACTGACAGTGCCTCACTTTCTCTCTGGGAAATATGTATTATTGTTGGCTACCTAAAGTACTCTTTTGGGAAAGAGGCAGACCATAAAAAGATCTATTAAAATTGAATACTGTTGATTTTTTGAATCATATAGCTGGATTAATAAGAGTTCTGATTTCTCTGCACTGTATTTATTTTCAAGTTCCAATACTCTACATGGAGCATACACATTAGCACTTCAAAGATTCTAATAAAGGAGCAGCTTAAACAATTAAAATAGCAGCTAACGCTTGCATCACGTTACTATGTGCTGACAAATATTCCATGAAATTTACTGGTAAGGACTCACAGAGTCACTTTTTCTCTTTCCTTCTTTGTGTACCACTGTCTGCCATTTCTCTTTGTGAACATGCTTGGGGGAGGTGAAGTTTTAGCAGCATGAATCATGATTCTCATGAGTACAGCTCAATAACGGATTTTCATACTCTGAAAATGAATCAATAAGAGAATATTAATTTATTTTCAGTATTTGATGTTTCACAAGGCTGGAAAGATTTGTATTAAATTGGTCAAAGTAAAACATTTGGTCTCCTGGAGGACCCGGCTTTAATTGTCCAGATAATCCATGTGTAGGTGATTATGTGTGTAATCAGGCCTTGTTAATGCCAGTGGGGTTGATAAACAATTATTTACTGAACTTCTACTAGGTGCAAGGAATTCTGCTAGAAATTGTGAGAGGTACAAAGGTCCAAAACCCACCTTCAGGAGATTGACCAATCTGCTGAAAATGAGGAGTTACTCAATGTAGTTTCCATGTACTTGTCAGTTTTTCAGTAAGTATGCTTAACAATAAATTCCAAATGAATCTTATCTTATCAGGTAGTTAACTAATTTTTAAGAAAAACGATTAGACTAATTCATGATTTAAAAACAAACAAACAAACAAAAAAAGCTCCCTCTCATCCAATAAGATAAAGAGAATAGTATCTCACAAGTAAGAACAGAAACATTTACTCAGAAACCTTAAGTCAAGAGTTACTAATTCTCCTTTGGATTCTGACAATTACCGATCAAGAAGTGAACCTTGAGAAGGAAGTTGGTCGTTATCTTAACATGTTGTTACACACACAGAAGAGCAAACTTCCTCCTTCCCTACGTGAGAGTCCAAGCATGGCTCTCCTTTCCTAGGGATGGTGCAGAAGAGATTCAAAGGGCACAGGCTAGAGCCAATATCGAGGATGGTTTAAAGGGCAAAAGGAGCAAGGTCAAAGTTGGGATGCCCGTTTAGGGTGTGTATGTGTGTAGGGAGAGGCAGAGGCAGAACTCAGACTGCTCGTATCTGGAGAGATTGGGCCAGATTCAGAAACTGAAGCTAAGAGCAAACACAGAGAGATGAGGGAGAGCCAGAGGTACTGTGGAGGCCAGGCAGGGCTGACCATTTATAGATGTCATCTTGCTCTTTATTGAGACATGTGAACAGACTGCCCCCTGTGACCCTTGGAGGAAATGAGAAGAACCAGTTAAGTGCAAATATTTAAAATAATCTCCATTAATTTAGAAGCAATACCTTACGATTACAAGGGTACTTCAAAAAATTCATGGACAAATAGAATAAAATGATAATATGAATCTTTCCATGTACTTTATGAAGACCCCTCATATTTGATCAACCACTTGTCACGTTGCACTTGGTCAAAAAGGAAAAAAGGCAAGGTCCATAACCTGAGAGTCCCTGAGAAGGATGCCACGAAGGCTTGTCAGGGCTAGAACACTGATCTGGCCGTTGGCAATGTGTCTCATGCTCTCTCTATGCCAGCAGATGGTGCAATGCACACCTGTGACACTTGTCACAGAACAGCGCTCTGATGTTTTTATTACAAGAACTTAAGTGAACTTTTACACACCTACGTGTCATCCTGCACCATGTGTTTCTTGACTGAGCTGATCCTAACAGTACAGTGCTTTTGGTATAAAGCAGGTAGCCCCAACACCAGTTGAAAACACATCAAACCACCTCCATTCTTCAAAGGGTCCCTCCTTTTGAGAAACTCATCTTTCAACATGTGACAGATCACAGCTTTAAACCTATATATTAACCAATGAAATGAGATCCAGGAATCACCTCTTCCCTAACAAATCCCCTAGCTATCTCCCACCCACTCTCCATGGTCTGTTTCTCCTCTGTGTTCACATTAATGCCTCTATCAGGGTATACACTGCTCTGGTAGTTATCATAGGGTCCTGAAATTATCTGAAAGTCAGGCTATAAGTTCCCCAAGGGCAGGCACTATGCTTTGCATATCTGTGGGTCTCCAGGACCCACCAAGATGTCTGGAACAGAATAGAAAATTAATAAATGTTTTTGAAAACATAAATGTACTCCAGGAATGTCTTTTAATCTTCAAAACCAAGAAAGGTATATGAATTTTTCAATTATTTAAACTACTGTTTATATTATATTCATACTATCATATTTTAAAACTTGTTTTTAAGGCACAGATAAAAACAATAAAAAAAGCTTGTATACTATGGCTATATGAAGAACACAGCTCAGATCAGCAAATACTTTCTAGGTATACACTGACCACCTTATGTAAGAAATCCCTTTCCAGGGACAACTGAGTATAATTTAATAATAATTTAGCCCCATGATTTCCAACATATTTTGATCATGGTATTAAAACCACACGTAATGGAAAATCAAAAAGACACAGTAATGCCAGATTTATTCCTTTCTACAAATATTGTGAGAGAAGCTAGAATCGTAATAAAATGAATATGTATATCACTGTATTTCAAAATTCACTGTTAGTAAATCATGAAGTCAAATCATAGGTCGTAATTTGAATTTTTTAAATGAAATAAATAGAACATAGAATTAAGTGAAATGGATGTAGAGAAATAAAATGGACAAGAACAAAATAGGCAATAATTAGAACACATTACCCAAATTTAGGCTATGACTTATTTTGTAAAATTTCATTTTATGTATATGTGTGCAAGTGCTTGTTGGGTGTGTGTGTGTGTGTGTGTGTGTGTGTGTGTGTGTGTTGACATGCATGTGTGTGTGTGTGTGCTGGGACTTCACATAAAAGATGTTTCTTAAAATGGGTCTGTGTCAAAAAAGTTGCTGAAATATGTATCACATCATATTTTCACATTGGTTTGGAAAAAATTTTGGAATATACGTGACTCATGTTTTGATTACCAAAGTCGGCTAGAGAAAATACGAACTGTGACGGGGTTCCTGCTGTGTAGTTTAAACATTATTTGTGAGATTTAAAGACCTCATCATTTAAATATGAGGATTGATGCCTTTGATGAAGATAAAACATCTTAGTTAAAACAAACAAATGATTATTTTGGACAACAGTGTAAACAAGACCCTAATTCATGAAGCTACTAATTGCTCTTCCCAGCTGCAGAAGATTGGCCTGTACTCCATCTCTCCCCACGCCTACTGTGAGTAACATTTGGATAGTCATCCCTGAAATTCAGCAAAGCATCAGTCCACCCATAAACCCCAGAGCCTGGGGGCCAAAGAGGAGTCAGTTCAGAAAAGGGCCTGTCTAAAAGGCAGCTACTTAATGACATCAAGTACTTCATTTTATGGACACATATTTACCTCCATGGCTGTATTAGAGTCAAGCTCATATTTAAACAACTTAATTTCCTCACAAGACTTACTAATATGTCACCAGGAGAAAAACCACTGTAGCTGAGGGGAATCGATACTGCATATCACTTTTTTAAAGTAAATTACAAAGCTGTTATCCAGATAACAATAATCACAAATTCCCATAGTTATTCATATTTAATTCAACTAAAACACAGAGATGTTAACCCATGCTAAAAAAATAATAGCTACTATGTTTTCATATATCATTTTACATGCCAAATGCCAAAAAAAGCACTACACATAGTGCTTTTAATCCTCACTGCAACTAATCATTAACATATGTTAATGAAAGAGAGAGAAAGAGAGAAAAAGAGAAAGAAGGAAGGAAGGGAGGGAGGGAGGAAGGGAGGGACGGAGGGAGGGAAAGAAAGAGAGAGAGAGAGAGAGAAAGAAAGAAAGAAAGAAAGAAAGAAAGAAAGAAAGAAAGAAAGAAAGAAAGAAAGAAAGAAAGAAAGAAAGAAAGAAAGAAAGAAAGAAAGAAAGAAAGAAAGAAAGAAAGAAAGAAAGAAAGAAAGAGAAAGAAAGAAAGAAAGAAGACTGACCTTCAGGAAAGATAAGGTCTTGCCCAAGGACAAATGGCAATGAAATTATTCAAACACAAGTCTCAAAAACCCATGCTCTGTTGACTGCCTCCCATCACACTGTTCAATGTATGTATCTGGAATGCATTCACCAAAAATGAATGCAACACCCCCCCGCACAGTCATGGGTACTTATTAAAGAAAGATGCCAAAACACATAATAACTACATCTTTTATCATAAGAGAGTATCATTTCTGCTATCCTTATCCAGAAACGTGCAATTATTTTTCATCAGTAAAGTTGCCTTAGACATCCCACTGAAATACAAAAATGCATACTCAGTCCTTGATTCTGCAGTAATCTCAAAACCGAGAAGCAAATTAACTACAAAAGCCCATGTTGCTATATGTGGAAGTGTCAGCTCTGGTCCAAGGCCAGAATGCTACCCCATCTGGAGGAAGGACTGTTTCTAAGGTTCGTGGCATCTCACCTTGACCGCTGTGCTGAGACTCTGGCTTGGAGACTACCTCGATGAATGGAGCAAACCACAATGTGGTGGAGCCTCAACCTACAGCTGTGTTTTAGGACTGAGTTGACTGAGACCTTCAGTGAAAAAAAAAAAAAAAAAATCTGTGGGAACATCTCGAGAGTCCAACAAGAGAAGGAGCTGGTTTGCACTGAACCTAAGGAAAACCTCTCTGTTTCTGTGATTTGGGTTGGATCCTTGTTCTCCCCTGTCTGATCCACAAGTTGAATCAGAGAAAGAGTGAGAGAAAGTGTTCTTCTCTACACCCTCAGGCAAGATCCCCTCTGCTCACCCAAGGGGGGGTGAAAAAGCAGACTCACCAAGCCAGTAGCAGGCTTCTTGGAAAAGCTTCCTCGTGGACAAACTTCTTATCTAACCAGGCAGCACTCAGGTGTGGTCAGCATGAGAGTGGCTTCTTGGTTCTGTAAAGTATAAATGCCCATAGAACAGAAAACACCATGCTGTCTGTCACGCTTGGCAACTTGTATGCCTCCAGGCTGCCTTCTCCCTCTGCCATGGCTTCACCTCTGTCCACACATGTACCTATACTGGCAGATCCACAAATCCAGTGGCATCCTGTGTGATGGGGTTCAGACCCTAGAATCTGAACCCATTGCCCAGTAGGTGCAACAATGTCAGATCTGCACAAGGGTTTATAACTTATCTCAGGGCTGGTGGGTCATGAGTAAACTGAAATGCAACATTAACAAATATATCAGTTTGTTGTCAAAGGAGAAACTACAGACAAAAACAAACAAACTTGAAAGTGTTGCATAGTGGTTCACCACTTGGACTCTGAAGCTGGACCTCCAGGGCTTGAAGCGTGACCCTACCACTGACTCTGAGGCAGTTACTAAATGTTTCTCTCTGCGCCTCTGTCTCCTTGCCTGAAATGAAAATAATGAGTCTCTTCCTCACAGATGGTTGGGAGGAGATCACACGTTAATATACATAAAGTAATCAGAAGAGTACTTTGCACATAATTAGCATTATATATGTATTCGGTATTGACTACCTTTCACTGAGAGAAACACACGCACACATCCAACAGATGTTTATTGATATTACTTGATTAGAGCTCTGGCTGGAATTGAACTGCCAATACTTCTGGAGATACTGACCTTCCAGACACTTCTAGAGACCTCAGTGTCTTTAGAAATTATAGCTACTTCAGCATGGTATGGGCTTCCTTTGGAGGCCCTGAGGTAGCCGTTACTGGGTTATTCAAGCTGTAGGAGGATGCAGTTTCTGAGGGCTCATGCATGTTCGTGGGAGGTACCGGATGATAGTTCGAGGGTTGTCAGTTTTTCACAGCTAGTCTAAATGAGAAGAACAAATCTGCCCCCTGAAAATCATTTTGAAAACAGCAAAGATTACAGAGAAGGATTCTAAGAAAAACAAGAAATGAGGAAATAGGGGAAGGGTGCCAGGGGTGACAAAGGTAAGAATTATGTTAAGCAGATTTTTCCAACTTCCCAGAATTTGCCTAAGATCCTTGCCTGGCACAAATGGCATTAGCACAATTTATAAGGAACAATTTTCATAGAGATCATATCTTTTTTTCTTTTGTTTGAAATATAACATTTTCATTTATCTACATATCTAAATTAATCTTTTACCTCACATAATTGTGCAAATCCAGTTACTTGGCATAACCCAAAGATGGCATAATTCTGATTTTTTTTTAATTTTAAAATTATCATCTACTAAATTTGACATGTTGGAGGGCTGAACAGTTCTATGAATTTTAGCACATCTATAACGTTGTATGACTACCACCACAATCAGGCTGCAGAACAGTTCCATTACCCCAGCAAACGTCCTCATGTCATCCCGTCACAGGCATACTTTCCCTTTGTCATATTTTCTGTCAGTTATGAATCTGTTCTTTGTCACTACAGTTTGATCATTTTGAGATGTCATATAAATGGGATCATATAGTCTGTAATGTTTTAAGATTGGCTTCTTTCACTCAGCGTAATGCCCTTGAGACCCATCCAAACTGCTGCATGTATTAGTCACTCCCTTTTATTTTGAGTAATATTCCATTGCATTGAAGCACCACAGTTTATCCATTCACCTTCCAAAGGACATTTCGGTTGTTTCCAAATTGGGACAATTATGAATAAAGCTTTTATAAAACTTTGTCTGCACATTTTTGTGTTTACAGTTTTAACTTCTAGTGCTTACATATTTTATTTAATTTTTTTTTTGTGATCCCTAGAGTACTCAATCTGTGGATTGGGGATTATTACCCTATGGTTATAGGATTTTAGGATCCTACACTAGAGACTCTTAGTACACAAGCTTGGGAGAAACTTGCATTCTCCTATAATCATCCAAGACAGAGGCTTCTAACTTTTTCTGTCTAGTGGAATCTGTGATCTTCATCTCTTTTAAGATGCCATATTTTAAAAATAATTTTTAAATGAAAGGAAATTAAAATTTATTTTGAGGTTAGTTTGTTTTGAAATGTTACAGTATTCATTTCATATTTCAGATTAGGAAACTTCCATCATGCAAATTCTATGTTCTGAGAAGTTTTATGCTTTGGATCAGTGGTTCTCAAACTATGATCCCTGGACCAGAAGCATCAGCATTACCTGGGAGCTTGTTAGAAATGCAAATACTTGGGTCCCACTTCAGATCTATTGAATCAGAAAATTCCATATTTTAGTAAATCTTCCAGGTGATCCTGATGCACATGCAGTTTTGAGAACCACTTCCCTAGGGATGAACCCTCTTGTGTGATACAGAAGAGAGAGTGCCACAGTCTGAGATTTCCCCTTGAGATGACATAAGGAAATTCACGCTTATTTCCTTCTGTAATAGGGATAGGACGGCTCATTTGTGTTAAAGTATAGGCCCTGGATCACCAATTGGCATTTATAAGACAGACAGTACAGTTCATTTTTTGTCACTGGGGCAGAACTATGGAATAAATACCTAAAATGTACAGAAATTCCTGAGTCTTCCTTTGAGACAGTAAATTCATCATCTTACCCTCTATTTCTATCTTGCGCTTTTACCAATACTGATGACTAAAGAACAGGGGTACGTGTAAGCTTCCTCTCCTCACTGATTCTGTTCTGCAAGCCTATCTTTAATGGGATATTGTTCATTAGCAGTAAAATAACTGAACTAGAAGGAAAAGGGAGTAGAATATCAAGCAGACTGGGTCACCCCATCACTGATCTCATAATAATAGAAATTACTCTGTTTATACTATAATAAATGAAATCCCAAATGTATGAATTTGGGATTTATATATAAATGTATAAATTTATATATATTTAAAATTAATAATAATTTTATACATTTACTATATAAATTTATATATATTTACATGCCTAAATATATTTAAATGCATATATCAATTGTGCACACACATATAAATTTACTGAAGGGTATGCATATTTATTTTCTCTTATTCTGCTCTCTCTTCAGAAAAAAATTTCCAACAATAAAAGTAAAGCTAATCTCCTGGTTCTAGGTCATTGCTTATCCAAGTAAGATTAGCTAAGGCATATGGTGAATTAAACAGGTTAAGAAATTTGGAGCAATGTGTTCTCCTTACATAATATAAAATATACTGATGTCAAAGAAATCCTTATGTTTACATATAAATAGTATTTCTAAGATTTTTCCATTTTTTCAAGTTAGCTAAATGGGAAAACAAATGATATTATTTTGGTTGATAGTTTGCTTCAAGTTGTGAAATAAGATGTAATATTTAATTAATAAAAATGAAGAATTGTCTCTAAATTTCTCTGTCCAAATATTTTGACAAAGCCACTACCTTTGACAAATTATTAATAAATAAATAAGTTTATTATACCTACAATGCTTAAATTTTACTTCAGGATATGGCTGAAACTTCTGTTAACCTCACCACTTCCTTTATCTGAGAAACTGACTCCTCGAGGGTAGAAAGATAAAAAGGCCACTTTGATCCTATACATCTGCCCAAAGCAACCGTCACACTCTGCCAAACAAACATGGCACAGGCACACAGTGAGTGTGTTTGTGCCAGGTGCTCGGGGTTTGTGTGGTAAATATCAAATCGAGGACAATCTATGAAGAAAGCTCACAATGGCTAATTCTAATTTAAGTTTCTGGAAGATAATTTCAGGAGAAACATATTAGTTAATACTGATAATTTCATCCTCCAAATCAGTAAATTGAATAGATGTGTTGGCAGGTAGGCTGAAAATAAGTTTATCTACTTAGTATTAATTCTTCCCCATGGGACAAAGTGGAGGGTTTAAATAGTGTATTATTTTCTTCCAACTAGCCAGAGGAATAGCTTAAAACACATATTTGGAGAGCAAAGTAGTATGTCTTAACTATAAATAAACGCAAAGGAGTACTCTAAAATGTGCACTTGAAAGCCCAAACCTTGTGAATCCATTAGGAAAAAAAAAAAAAAAAAAAAATGAAAAGGCAATTTTTCTTTAAGCTTCACTCATAAGTTAAGATGCATCTTTGAAACATTTTTTTTTCATTTATGTGCTTGAAAACATCTTTTTTTCTGAAAAAATAATATTTTCTGTTAATCATCCCTCGGCATTTATTTGTTCTTAAGTGTGAACCATTGGGTCCCTTAAATCCATAGCATTGCTTCAGATTAAGATGGGTGGTAAATACAGATATGGATTTAGGTGTGCTGTAGTCTTTTTTCTTTTATTATTTTACTTAATTATATAATATATGTTGTTAGCACTTTAGAAAAGCCAATGCAGCAGAATCCCCCAGGTTTATTTTATTTATTCTCTTTTTCAGTTTTCTATGGACAGATAAAACATTTGTGACTCAAACCACAACTTTATGGCATTTTCCAAGCAAATATTGATATTTAATTTCATTACATGTATTCTTATAGGTTTTAGTATTTTAATTAATAAAGTCAGTCCATGTAGAGAAAGCAAAGGGAGCTACAATTTCTACTATATGGCAAATATTTTATGTATAATAACTCACTCAGGAAGGGCATATTAAGCTCACAATGGTTAATTAACTTGGCCAGGTGAGTGAGAGGCAGAGATGGAATTTGTGCTTAGATTACCTTGACTTCAACCTTATTCCCTTTCCATGACACCAGGAGAAAGTGTGCCACACATACAGGTGCAATCAAGAGCTGATAACCCATGGCATCATCCATGCCCCAAACAGCAGCCACAAGTATAGATTCACAGTGCACACAGACAAATTTCCACTCACTTTGCACCAGTTTCAAAAGTTAATTTTCATGGCCTTCTTTGTCATGACCCCACCACATATCCTTCCCCTGACCCCTGCTTCTCAATTCCTGATCTCCAGATTAGATCATTTAATTCTTTGTGTTTTTTTAATGGCAATTAAATATTGTAGAGTAATTCATATTACAAAGAAAAAAATTTCAAAAAGGATGAAATACAGATCTTTCTTTTTTTTCATGTAAGAATCCCCAAATATACCACAACAGAGATATTGTCACTGCTGAACCACAAACAAAAGGACATCACGTAGGCACACAAAGTCCTTTTCCTGCAGGAAGAAGTTAATAAATATTGGCTAACATTTTACAGTGTGAAACAATAAAAAAAATTTCTCCAAAATAACAATCCTACTAGTAGCCTTTTATCAAAAATGATCTGAAGGTAAACTCAGAATCAGTTGAGGAATACTGATTTTTACTTATTACTGTCCCTGTGGCTTTAGCAAATGGTACTCACAGGGCTACAGGAATCTTAGATCTTTACATTGATAAGAATTTTTGCCTGGAGAAACAAGGTAATTCAAAGTGCAGAAGGAGCAAGCCAAGTGAAGTAATTCCCGCAGAGCAGAACGAATAGTACTAATGACCTAATCAATACAGAAATAAGTACAGATTTCCACCACAAATGGCCACATGGTAGCTTCCCTAACAAGTTCAGAAAAACATCACATTCATTTCATTTAGATTTTCCTTTCTTCTTATTGATGCGCTTCATCGGGAATACCTTAAGTCTAGCTTTCTGTCAATTCACCACGACTTGAAGTAAAACATATCAGCCCCTTCAAGTTTGCAGGTCTGGGTCTGTCTCAATGCTGTAAATTCCTTGGCTAACGGTACAAGCCATTTGATCCCTGCTTAAGCCTGAGGATCTAATCAATAAATGATGAAGCAAGTGATATTTCCTCATCCTTTCTTAAAACATCAAAGACAATCTATTTTCACAGCTAGGTCAAAACAATGAGGTAATGTTTTCTAGTGATTTTAGAAAAATTGATCTTAGAGCTCTCTTCTTTTGCTGGGTCCATTGGACAAATCTCTGGTTATAAAAATGGCCTTCTGCTGGATGTAGCCATTGTTTTATCTGCAAAGTGAACAAGTCACAAGTCTGCAGTAATTTTATTTGAAATCATTTCTAGTTCTTAGATAACAGTCCCAAATTGCTCCAAGAAGCAGGCTAAGACTAAACTCCCTATGCTATTATTAAGCAAATCTAGAAGGAGGCCTAGATAAATTTCTTTGTAAATCAGCACCAGAGCCACAATCTCACTCTAGGTGGGTCACGTTAATAGAACATGAGATACTGCGTGGAATTATGTGTACATTGGGAATTCTGAATCACCCATGCCCGCATCTCTTTTTCAAGGCACTTAACTGCCCGTCTAGGATTATGAAAGGCTAAACAAACCCTGTAGTCTGTGCAAAAAGCATCGTCTAGAAAGAATGGCCTGGACTCTAGGTGTTCACAGATGGCTGTTCCTCACGGAACCATTGGCATAAAAGTGTTTTTGATGTATGGTATGGCTGTACTGAAAATGGACTCCAGTTATGCGTGAACAAATTACTCAAGATAACTGCCACATCATGAAAACATTCTCAAGACTGGGAGGGATTTTAAGGGGATGCTTTATTTATGTGAGGTCTATCGAATCAAGCAAATGTAGTGATAAGAACAAAACAAACTGAAAATATAAGCACCAGGAAAAAATAGATTGATACTAAGCACTGGGCTAAAGACTTTATATTTAATTCGTGTAACAATCCTATTTAAGAAACAAGACAGCTGGGGTTTAGAAAGTTTAAGAAATGGGCTAGTAAGTTGCAGAGTTGGAACTGAGCCCAAGTCTCAGACCTTAGATCCTCTTTTCTTACCAACTATTCTTGATAAAAGCACCTTCTAATAATTTCACTCTTATTTTGTAGCATTGGTGCTTATTTGCAAGGCTAAGAAAAAAAGCATAGTAAAATTTATGAATAATAAAACAAAAAACTTTGACTACTCCATGACTACTATACAAAAAAGTCATCGAATCATGGAAATTGAAAGAGATCTTAAAAACCATCTGGTGAAATCTTGTTGCTCTATAGGTAACTTCTAAAAGTAGGTTCTTTTTCAATATTTCAGAGCAAGAGCAAGGTATTTGAACATCAACTGGGTCAGGAAAAATGTGTTTGGATACCTGTCTACCTTCAAATACCTATTTTTTTTCTCGGTCGGTGGAAAAAAACTTCATCCTTTTTAAAAAGAAATCATATTTCAGGTGACCTATGGATGAAATTATTTATTCCTTTATGGTTTGCCTATAGAACCATGTGTAGTCTCATCTCCCTGTAATCCAGGTACTATTTTTAAAATCTATTAAGAACATTTATAATATTTTTCTGTAACAATTTTTGTTTTTATTTTCTTAAACATACAAATGTGAAATCTCACAACAAACTCAAAGAATAACTTGCCTTTAGAAAAACCCACTTTTTAATTCTAAATAGACAATCTCATTCATATATACGTATATATGTGTGTGTGTATAGACACACACACACACACACACACACACACACACGAGGTACTTCAAAAAGCTTGTGGAAAAATAGAATTAAAAGATAATGCAAATCTGTCCCTCAACTTTTGAAGTACCCTCGTGTGTGTGTGTGTGTGTATTTCCTCTGATATGATCAGGTACATTGAATTTTAGTCCCAGTTCATAATCCAACTCAATTTGAATCATTTCCTTGCAGCCCTAGTTAGTAATATGGTAAAGATATGACTTTATGGGGTCAGAAAAAGAAAAGAGGATATGAATGACTCATCCCAATTTCATATACATTTGTCTTAGATGATCTTGTTAGAGCTACCTAACTGATGGTTTTAGTTTGTGGTCTATTACCATCAACAAAATTTTTACCCCTAAACTTAGCAGTGGTGCTCACTCTTCCATGTTATTTTCTAGAAGTATACTCAAGATATACTACTTATCGATTTTTCTAATTAACTTTATTGGTTAAAAAGGATTATTCTAATTTATCAAAATTAATTCATATTATTTTATTGTCCAAGATATTGCTCACCCATCATTTTGGATTTTTCTTAAACTCTCATTCAATATATTGTTCAAAAGTGTTAAAATGCATTCATCTTTCCTATAAAATCCTATGCAGCAAGATTTCCCAAATATTTAGCATGAGACCTGACACTTAGGAAAACCTCAACAAGTATTTGAAAAATAAATATGAATAAATGAAGGAATGATAGCTATATCTATCTGATGCAAAGATAAGTCTTGATAACTACCATACAGGGACTCAGCTGACTCCCCAATTCAACTTGCATAGAAGTTCCCTTACTTTGATACAACATGGTCTGTAATATATTTTGCTGGCTCTTGATGAGAATACCAACTGTGTCAGAATCTGGTGCTTTCTAGACAGATGTTCGTAAAGCCTTTCACAATCTCAGAAGAGAAAGAGAAGGTGCTCTTCATCCCTTTAAGTCAAGGTACCAGGTTTTGGTTTTCTTTAGTAAATGGATGGGTAAGTGGAAGTTCATTCAATCAGCGCTACAGTTAGCACATCTTACAATGTAGGAGGCATATAAAGAAAGCAAACTCATTTATTCTTAATCAGCCGTATCCTTTCCTTTCAAACAAGATAATTTTTATAAATAGTGGTAAAACATTAATCCAGTTGTCAGTGGTCCTGGGGAGATTAAATCCTTTACCATTTAAAGGGTTTAAACCTGATTAATCCTATCATCTTTCTGATGTAGCAGGATGAAAAGAGTGACCCTCCCATAGTCTGGCCAGAGCTACTCTGCTTAAGGCAGGAAGGGGTCTGGGAGCCCCCCAAAAGAGGGTTTTCTCTTCCTTTCTCCCTCACCTCTGTCTTCCAATCTAGTACTGCCTACTTGCCCTGTTTTTTAGAGAAGTGAGTACGTTCTCCATGTGCTGGGACTCCTTCACCATGATTAACCCCTCCAAAGGTCTATATCCAGTAAGGATGAGATATCTCTAGCTGAGTGTACCAATGATCTGGAGATTTTCTGTGAGCTTCACCTTGACTTCAGTGTTAACTGTAGTTCTCTTCCACATAGATAGAAAAGTGACATATGTATTCAGTTTAAATATACTGAAGCTTTAGGGACCTTGTAATTTCCATAGAAACCCTACTCAGTGCCTGAGACCTGAAGAAGGAACTTCTTTGAAAGAGTCCAAATAATCTCTTGTGCAGTCATAATTCTATATATAAGGTCTGCTGTTTGTTCTCTTCCAGAAAGATGAATGTCATATTCTTATTAAGGTGAAACTTCAGTTAAAAACAACAACAACAACTAAATCTTAACTTAGAACTGATTTAAATCCTGAATATTAGATGCCATCAACAATATGAATGCCAATTTTTAATTCAACAAACTTTGATTAAATATCTGCCACATGCAAGCATTATACTAGCCAAAAACTGCTAAGGACAGTGAAAACTTTTTCTTAATGTGGCTTACTTAAATGACTTTTGTGTTTAAGAATGTATATTATGCTGATTCTACATATATATACACACACACATATAAAATAAACAAAATCTACATACCCTTTCTTTGTTTTTTGTTTGTATTCCAGCAAATATTAGAATAGCAAAGGAATATAAATTTATTCTCAGACACTTTTTGAGAAATTTCATTGGGTAACTTTCTGATTGTGCTATCCCCTAGAAGATTGGCTGATGTTCAAATTATAATTTAAAAAAATGCAATTATCAGATGCATTTACTGCTTTGTGTGGCTCGCCTTTTTCTGTGCTGAATATTACTGCAGTTCTCCATTTCCTGATAGGGGAACACACTGTTTAAATCCCAATTAGGAGAGAAGTTTCTTCTCCCCTCTGGTCATGTTCACACAGGCATAGCACTGACTCATTTCAGCAACATGAAGTGCAGATCCTTGAAAATCAGAGGCCAAGTCAGCTGCCCTGTCCAAACAGCTCACTCTGCTTGGAGACAGGAAGCCAAAGCCTTCTGTGGGAGTGCCAGGGAGCCCCTCCGCAAGTTCAAAGCTCCACTTGCTTTGTCTCGGAATAGAAAAATGTTTCTCTCTCCCATGCCATGCCAAATATGCCATTTACTGGCTTTTACCTGCTAGTACAGGATTCAAGATGACTTCTTCATGGATCCATTCCAACCCCTTCCTATTCAATGTTTTGGTTCTTTAGCCACACCTTTTAAATAGTAGAAACTACACAATTAAAATGTCCTGGAGAAATAATACCTCTAATGTTCACTTTTTAGACAACTCTAAATTGGGCCATTCATTCCCTTAGAGACTGACCTAAGTAAGGGCCTTCTTACGCATTAAGATCCTTATACAACGAGTACCTCTGGGATTAGTTACACCCTCAGCTTGGCCTTTGATATTTCATAGGCACAGAAAGAATAAAGCCAGTCACCAATTTTAACTACCAAAAAATTTTATGGGGTAGCAATGGAGGAAAGCTATACTCTAAATTACTAAAAAAATCTTCTTAAAGAGAGGTATGGCTCATGTACGTAACAAAATTAAATATCTCTCGAAACTTTTCATAAGAAAGGATAATGGTTTCTTTTTAGTGAATAATACCCATGTGCCAGATGCTTTGTTTCTGCTGTAATTCTGCAATACAGGTCTTATTCTCACTTTATAAATGTGAAAATGAAGCAATGAGAAATTAACTAAGTTGCTAAAGTCACGTAACTAGGAAGTTGTTTAGATTAGATTGGTGTTACTACACAACCTACCTGCAGAAACTATGAAGCACAGAAAAGTTTAGAGTCATGGCCACAGTCACACTATAAGTTATTTATTCACACCCAGAAGCCAAACACCAGGACCAAATGACATTTCAGGCAGTGAATTGCATATTTAAAGAGATAAGTTTGGAGAAGTGAGATTTGGATGCACCACATCTAGGCCTTCTATTGTAATCTGCATTTCGTGCATTTCTCTAACCTGCAGGATCTCATGGAGGCCCAGACACTTCCTCGATAATGACTTCCTTCATTGCGCACAGCAGTTACCTGCTCCCTCTCAGAGAACCTCCTAACATACTTTTGGTATAGAACCTCTTCATTAGTTTTACATTAATTTCAATGAGAAGCTCCACTGAATTAAGAGCATCTCTGTCTACAGCTTCCCACATCATATCTGATAAATAACATGCAGACGTTACAATCATTTGGGGAATAAAAGAATTTTCCTCTTGGAGGTATATTTACATCCTTGTTCTAGAAGACTTGTAAGTTTTTGTAATGTATAAACTCAGTCGCATTAACTGTGTATATTCTTTCATTTATTGATGCTGAAAAAAAAATGCCAAAAAAGAAGACATCCATAGTTCTGGGTGAAGACAATAATTATAACAATAATTAAAGATTAAGGCATACAGTTGTTAGAGTGCTTATTAATCCTAGGGGTAAGCAGATAGTTGCAGCATGTACAAGTAACATGATTACATGCTACATTATTTTATTTTTCCAGAACCCTGTTAGTGATTATGTGAAAATTTCAGGGTTGGAGAAAGATTTTAATCTTCACAAAGGAAACATGTTGTGACCAAAGTTAAATCAGCACAGGAGTAAAAAATATGAAGAATCATTAGTACCAGCTAGTGGGATTTTGGCTGTGGGATTTTTGAATTTAGTGCAATGCCAGTTATTCAATAGGAAACTAAAATTCTTACAGCACCAACATATCAAAGTAAATTTAAAATAAACAAAATAAACAAAATAAACAAAAAAACAAAAAATTATCTAATTTAAGAGTGTTAGCTCGATCATTCCTACAAGCCAGATAAAAAGAGTAAGATCATAGATATGACTTCAGAATCTTGACAATTAATTATTTTGGTAGAATTCAACGGCAATTTTGACATAACTGTGTGCTACATTGGCTTAAAGAGTCATGATTTGACTATAAACCTTAATCTTCTTTCTCTAAAAAATAAAAATAAAGTGCCATGTTTCCAACCAAAAGGTTTTAAAACATTCTTTTAAAAAACTGTTTTAAAGAAGCAGTGAGTAGTTAAAGTTTGCAAATGCTGCAGAAATCTTGATTGTGTCACATACTCACATGGAACCTACTTGTTTTCTGTCCAACAGCTCTTTGATGATTAAATTAAATCAGATGCCAGCAACACTGGAAATTCCACCAAAGTTACATCCATATTAACAAGCAAGATGCAAAGAAAAATGTCAATGCAGAGTATAGAGATTTTCTTACCAATAAATATTAAAACTTCACGTGAGGATTTTAGCTTGTGGTTTTAGAAACATATAACAAGTTGCAAAATCAACTTGATAGCTTAATTTCCCCATTGAGTTTATGGGCAAATAAAAGTTAAACAAGTATGCGTAGTCACTGTATTTCAGTGAGCTAACATGCTCTTTCCCCACCCTCTGTTAACCAGTGACTTGATTTTTCTATATCTACGTAACAGTGCAGAGATCACCGGAAAACAACTTGAAACACGGAACAATTAGTAAATAGCTAATCATAAGTGTTAAAAGGATAGTTTATTTGAACTTGTAGGATCATGAAAGTTTTCGAATTGATGTTCAGTTTTGTTCTGTAAAGGTGTTAAAATATTTTACCTCACTTACTGATACTGTTGATTCTCAATTTCATCTACATCAAAATATGTCAGCATGTATTCACTTTTTTTTCCCTCTAATGTATGATTCTATGGACTAGAATGTTGTGAAGTGAGTATTGTATCTTGGCAATTAGATGGAAATCTGCTAAGTAGTTGAAAACTATTCCTCTGGTTTCTGTTTCCCTAGAGATGGTTTCTAATCTCATCACAAGTATTTAGTGTGCGATAAAGAAGCAAACAACAGTAACACAAATGTAGAAGAATGCTTATTCATTATTAAGAATTCCAGCACTAAATTTGCCTATGAAGATACTGAGTTCTTTTGGATGTTCCTATCACAGGGAATTATTTCCTTGTTTATGTGGGTATCAAGGAGAGATGACTGGGCTTATCTAGGTAGATAAGTTTTGTGAAAAAATAAAGTTGTATCAAATCTGGAAAAAAAAAAGTTTTGTGAATCTGTCTCAATGAAAAAGTTGCAGAAAAAATTGTATATTACATTATGTGATTCTATACGGAAACATTACATTCAAGATACCAGATAAACCTGTACAAAATTTGACAAAATATTTGAAATAAAAAATGGTGTAATTGTTTGCTGTTAAACATCTTGAATACTTCCTTTAAACTAAGAATAAATTTTATTTGCAATTATTTTAAAACCAATGTTATTATTTACAGAAGTGATTTTAACACAAATCTTAATATCTTGTGTTATCCATAATAGATTCCTAATTTAAGAATAGCTGTATCATTGTGAAGTAGTGTGAAATGTGAGAATGTGGTAAAAGTCCCATTTTAAAAATAGATAGTTATTAGTGAATTACTCCCCCCTTCACCTGGAGAAAATGAAGTGATTTTCTTCGTTGTAAGGGAAACAATTGTCAAGAATAAAAATGTTGTCTGAATTTATAATTGAGGAATAATTGTGACTATATTCCTTTGAGTGAAACAATTTTGGACTAATTCTTCAGCATTTTAATAAGTTACAATTACAATTTTATACTAATAGATATCACATGATTATGAAACTTCTAAAAAAAATCTTATAAACCTGTCACATTGTCAGGTATATTAAGCGGGGATTATAAAAACTTCCAGAAGAGATTTTCTTGGGAAAAGTGTGTAGAGGAATTTAAAGTATTGATTTACCGTGATCATAGCCAGCGATTAACATTCTCTCCACCTGGTAAAACTGGGATCTATGTTAGCAGTGAGAAAAGAGGAGCAGAAGATGATGCTAAGGGTTCATTCTGGAAGTGGAGAGCCAATTTGGGGTATTCAAACCAACACCTTTGTTTTTTTCAATATTCCCATAATTGTCCCAATGTAATTATTTCAATTCACTTTTTGATTCACCTGCATAGCTATTTCCCAAGGCACAGATATGTCCCAATAATTTTAGAGAAAGGTGCATTTGAAATGTTATATGGACATTTTATGCCTTAAGAAAATATCACCAGACTGCAGCAGATTTTGAGACCACAAGATAACAATGTTACCAAACATTAAACTGCTGAATGCACTTGATATTCTGTCTCAGCACTTTATTCTGTATCAAGCATATTATGTTTGCAACTTAAATACTTTGTATCTCATTTTATATCCAATTCTAATAGAAATGAAATATCTGTGATATAAATATAAGTAATAAGTACTTTAATATCTAGGACCAAGATTAATCCAGGATAAGCAAAATTAATTTAAATTATAAGACTGAGGCACTGAAAAAAAAATCAGTTTATTAGAACTTGGCATAAGGACACCTTAAAAGAACCTAACACTCAGAAGCAAAGACACCCTGAGAAAAACAAATCCAGTCACAGATACATCTTGCCAATATTCATTTTTACCTTCAACAGTCCTTCAATATTTATTTATATCACTGCTTGAAACTCATTTATCATATTTAACATTAAATATTAAAGTGCAAAATAAAAGAAAGCAAAGTCCATAGAAACACAGAGCTTCTGAAACCATAGATTTTTCTCAAAAAATAAAGATTCTTTCTCTAAAGAGAGAGAGCATATATTTTATAAGTTCATCATCACTGACTTAAAATATGTCCAGAACTTCCCAGGTGATAGAATGCATTTTTAAGGAAGCCAATTCTTTTTGTGATTTGAGATTCACAAATTTCTAAACATGCTACCACTGTGTGGTACCAATTAGAATGATGCCAGTACTTACCATTTGAAGAAATGGTTTTCAGTGTCGACATCACTTTTAAGCCCCACATTCTTTGCTGACCTTGTCACCAACCAGATCGAAATTAAACTGACTTGTTTGCAAACGGTTAATTTGCAATTCCCAACTTTATGGACTTTAAATTGTCTCCTCATACCAATGCGAATTCTCAATTATATTCACTTTTGGCTACGTTGCATATTGTGTGTTCAGTGGCTGATTCATTCCACACTCTACTCATGTAGCTTATCATTATCTTATCCATAGACAAATACACATTGAATGCAGATGGGAATGCCAACTGACCGAGAAGCTTAGAAAGGTATCAGCATCATGGTCCAAATGGCATTATCACTAACAGAAATATTATAGCCAGCATGGCTTGTTTTCCTCCTCTAGAAATATTAAGTTGAAAAGACAAACAAAAAAAAAATCACACTACCTCCTTGTGATGTATTTCCCTTAGTAGTTTGTTTTTTGGGATTATTTTTCATAAAAATTGGCAAAATCCAGACCAAACTTGCACATTGTTCTAAGAGCTTCATTTAAAAATAATTATGACTCACTTCCCCATTGAATGTAATAAACTGCTCACTTTCTCTTATGTTTATTAATTTTGAAAGTACTTAAGCAATTTGTCTAATTAGCTTCATTCTGAACAAAGAAATAACCTGATTACAGTATGTTGTTAATATGAAAATGAACAACAGAGACCTTTCTGATTGAACATTCTCACTTTCAATCTCAAGACAGGTGTTCTGTATATATACAAACGTTGAAGACAGATGGCTTCTTGTATTTTACACCGTAAAATGTTGAGATATTTTGCCCCTCATTATACCATTTTAAAAGTTACCAGTGCTGCCTCTGCTACCTACGTTTAAAAAATATTTAGCATTCAGCAAGATAATATGTGGTATTTATCTCAAAGTTAAGGAAAGAAAACAACCCAAATATTCTATCAAGTTCAACCAAAACTTCCTGCTTCACTTAGTTGCCGGAATTCTGGACCAAGACTCTAAGTTCATGAAAGATAATAAAACAATTCACCAGGCAGATCTTCAGGTTATCATAGTATGTTAGGAACATGCTAGTTATTTTATTCTCAGAATGTTTTACAAGCTCCAGACCCTTCGGTGGAACAATATTTTAGGAATTTTGTAATTATTTCTGTACTTCTCACTACCCAAGAATTTGACAGCTTGTATTAAAAATAGCATGCATGCAGGAACTGCCCAGTTAGTATCTTCTACAAGTTTTAAGGTACTCAAATTATTAAGTCTTCTTTCTAAGAACTAGTGAAGAGGTTTATGAAAACACTTATCAAACTATTCATATATAATTCTGTCACTAAAATCAATGATTACCATTAATGCAATATATTAGGACCTAATTAAAGTTACCATATCCAGCAGCTAGTCTTTACCTTTCCAAATATCGTTCTCCAGTATCCATAACCACGCACTGCTCTGTCTTCCCTCATGCTTCTTTTATTGCTGAGTGAGGCGCTCGCTCCTTCATTAAATAGCATTAAAAATAGACTGCACAGAACTCCCCGGTGGAGCATGCTCTAACAGGGCTAATGTCATAGTTCTCAAGGTAACCATAGTCAACTGGGATCTAACAGGGAAAGTCACTGGGAGATCAGCAATTTGCAAATCTCATAGCACACACAAACCTGTCTCAGTCTGAGCTGAATATTATAAAAGAGAAATCAGCATGTAGTGAAATTAAGTCACTGAGAAGCTGAAAGTCAATTTCTGGAGCTTTATAAATTTCTTTAAATATGCCTCACCTAAACAAAGTACTCTGTTTAATAGGCATTCCTCTGGAGTAACTTAATTCTTTTATTTTGTGCATAGCAGTCTAAATGTCTTAAAAATTGCATTTAAATCAAATCATAATAGTATTGATAAGCAAAGATAGTAATAGATTATTCTTTTGTGTCTTTTGTGATGAGAAAGTATATTCCTTAAAGAATACACTTATTTTACTCTTCAATAAATTTAAAAATATTGTTAATTGAAATGATAAAATGTAAAAGAATGTGATAACAAAGGAAATATAGGATCAAACACAAACACATACCTTGAAAATCCATATAAACCTGAAAAGAGTATATACATAATCTTTCACATGAGATCCACATTAGGAATGTAGCAGAAGCAATTACTGACAAGATAGTAGATTATTCATCTACTTGAACAAACATAGCTAGATTTCTTGGCTTCCAAATGACTGTTTTTCATGAAAATGACATTAACTAAAATCCTATTAAGGCATGTAGGCCCTGTGGTAAAACAAATACAGGAGATCAAAGGAGTAGGTGTATTTATTTTAAAATGTGTGTCAAAGGTTTTCTGACTTTTATCAAATGAAAAATGATTTACTGTCATCTCCATTTCTCTGTTTACTTAAAACAGTCATAGCAGTTTTGATCTCCAAAGTGGACGAGGAGGGGGAGGGAACAATTTGGATTTATTCTGCATTTGAACAAAGTCTTGCACAGGTTCATTTCAACTTCGGGAAATGTCATTCTCACTTGGAGAGGCTGAAGTGTCATACAATTAGTCTTAAGAAATCAGAAATCAAAATGAATATTCCACACTTTAAATGCATTCTCATGAAAGCAATTTCTGCTAGACTCACATTGTACTCCTTAGTTTCCCACCCCTATAACTTTCAATTTCTTCTTTGTTTTTCCTTTGAAGCTTGGACTCTGTCCTTACCCTGTGTCTTCAGGAGGTGATCAAGTATTGAACCTGAACAGCTGACAGCAACACATCTACTGGGGCTATATTTCTATGCATAATCATTGAGTGAATTAATTCCTCTTCCTAAGAAACTTTCTATACACTTGTCTAACTCAACTCAATTTTACCACCATATCTACAACCTGTGACATAAGATATTAAATTGGAGGTTGCAATGAAACACATATTTCAAGCATGTAAAAAAATACCGAACATCATTTTTCTTTTCCCCCCTCAACCCTTGGGACGCAGGACCCCAGTCCTGCCAGGACAACAAAAAGATTTTTACTTTCTACACCTTCTATAGCTCTCTTTCAGATGACAAAACATTCCAAACTTTCAACCATGAAACCTGCATTAAATCACTGTAGACTTCTCTGATGAAAAGCATTGTCCTTTTCAATTTACTTCCAGCTTTCCATGTCTGCCTCATTTGGGGGAAGAGGAATCCCTCCTTTGACGAAACATAAAGACACAATACATATACAATGACAGCAGCTTTCTACAAACATGGAGAAGAAATACAGACAAGAAACAAGTCAGAAGAAAAGCACAGATATATGGCAGATAGAAAGAAGGGGGAAAAATCCACAAAAGGCATGCAATGTTCACGTCGGAAAACCTTGATTATTACCTTGATCGAACAGTGGATATCCCCCCAGCGTCTTGGTGCCTTGATTGATCTGATTTAGTTTGGGGACTTTATTAATATTACTGTTTCTCAGTGATTGATTTGGCTGGATTGTTTGGTTTGGTTTTTGGCTCGGCTTTTTTGTTGTTGTTGGGGCTTTTTGTTTTGTTTTGGTTTGGTTTGGTTTTGGTCGATTTATTTAACTGGTAGTAAAATGAGCTTTCTGCAGTGTCGGCTGGGATCTCTGCACAGCTCTTGGCAGCCACGGCCGCGGCGACGGTGTTGGCTGCGGCTTGAGTCCCCGCGGCCCCCGCTGCTGGTCGCTTCTCCGGACGCTCTTAGAGGGCGCCGCCTCCACCTTTTCTGCCCGGCTGGCCCGGTGGAATAAAAGTGCCGCCGCCTCCCGTCTACTCTTCCGTTCGTCTGCGCGTCGGTCAGTCTGACCGTCTGTTGATCAGTCTGGCAGCTCAGCGCGCGATTCTCTTTTTCCTGCGTTGTGCTTTCTGGAAGCTGCCACTCTTACCGGCTGCCTGTCTGTGCAGTCCGTCTGCGTCCCTCGGTCCCACCAGCAATGCAAGAGGTCCCACCTCTTCCCGTCCTCTGTGCCCGCAGTCTCTCGCCCACTCTGTGCCCCTGGCCGCTTCCTTGGTCAGAGGACGGCGTAAGGAAGGAGGCAGCACGCGAGTGCTTGCTTCTCTCTCTGCCTGCCGAGTGCTCTCTCCGCGCGTCCTGGTCTCTCTCGCAGGCAGTCTGATGCTCACACCTGTCCGTCGCTCTGCCGGTCCCACCCGAGCCAGCCAGCCTGGGTCAGTCCCTCGGTCCCGCGTGCCCTGCCTGAACGCCTCCGTCGTCTGCCCCTCCGCCCGTCCGTGCCCTCCCACGAGGCTGGCACTGCCACCAGGGGCGGCGCCCGGCTCCTCCCGCAGACCCAGATGCGTCCGGTCCCCGCCCGGGCTGAAGGCAACGCGCGTGTTGCACGTGGCCCTGCAGCTGCTCGGGCCAGAGACCCGGGTCCTCTGACCCGCCACACCCGGGAGGTGGCTGCGGCTGGGTGCCTGCCGTGTGCCCCGGCTTCTCTGTCACGGAGCGCGGCCAGAGCTGCCCCAGCAAGAGTGCTGGCACCAGCCGGGAGTGCCTGGCGCTCCCGGTGCCACCCATTCCCTGGGCCGTTCTCCGCCAGCCCCAAAGCTGGAGACAAAGCGCATGAGCCACGCGCAGCAGCGTGAGCATCATTAATCAGAGAGAAAACTGGCACGTCGCCCCCTGCCCCTCCACACCGCCTCCCCGCTCGCAGCCGGCAGGCGCGCCTTCCCGCCACCCTCCCCACCCCCCAGTGCCGCAGCCCTCCGCGTACCGCTCGGGGGGTGGGTGGGGGGCGCCCCCTGACTCGCAGGGACACTTGGCGAAGCCTTGTTCCGCTGCCTTCCTCAGGCGCTCACTCTCCAGGCCAACTCTGCAGAGACGACCCCTCAATAACACCTCACCCCGCCCGAATGAATCTGTGGTCTCAGAGCTCTTGGAGATTCTCGGCTTTGAACAAGACTAAAAGTCCGGCGCGCAGCACCGAGTGCACTCCCCAGACCGCTGCTCACCCGCGCGCTGATGAGAATCTCCGAAGTGCCGCAGAAACCAGGAAGGGCAAGGCTTGGGGCAGGGAGCAGAGTTGCATCTGATAATAAAAGGGTTCGTTTTCCCGTTTGTTCTGGAGATGTGCGATTTTTATGTTCTGTAATTCAGTTTTTTTCCCTCTCGTTGTCTCACGGCGCACACTACCAAAAAGGAGAGAGAAGGAAAAAAAAAAAAAAGAACACCGGAGGAAAAGGTGTCGTGGAGGATAGTGAATACATTTCCGGAATACCGCCCACCCCTCCTGAGTGAATGTAGAGCCTACTTTTCCAACGTTATAGGTCACCAGCCAAGATATAACGCTCTAGCTTTCTGCCTCCAGCTGAGAGCAAGGCTTTTGATTCTGAGCTTCTTTGCTAGGTTGTTATTAATGTGAAACAAAATTATAGTTGTACACTCTTGCATGGAATTGCCAAAGCTCATTTTGACAGTATCCAGCAATTCAGCTTCTGAAACATAGACACCAAGTAACTGGATCCGAAGCAATGAACGCCCCATCCCACAATAAACTGAAGAGGAGAAAATCAACTTTCACCAGCTGCAAAAACCTTATGAATAGACAACAAATAAAAAACTAGTATAAACCATGTCATAAAATTTTCCACCTCCTTTTAGTTTCACTTATTGACACCCCCCACTAATGACCCACACAGATTTTTTGAGATGTCCCTTCCACATTGTTAAAGAAATGTGATTTCTACAGCTGTGACAATGTTCATATATGCTAAGATATTGATTATAAATTTCAAACAAGTAATATTTGTACCTCTAGAAAATTCTCTGAAAAAATAGAATAAGGTTGTACTGCCCCTTGATAAATAGATAATTATTATCCAACTATTAGAAATAATCTCCCTTGGGGTTCAGCTCTTGCTGGAATAAGAATGAATCAGCTGTATGAGGTGTCAGGCAAGACAAACCTACAGAGTGCAGGACCTTGTTACCTTCATCTATATCTCAATAACTTCTACTCAGCCATCTCCAAAAACATTTTTACAAGTATTTTCTCCCTCCTTCCAGCCGTATGTAATTCAAGAACAAATTACTAAAAATATTTCTAATTCACTTTCTTTTCCTTTCATCACAAGTCATCTTCTGAAAAACATACTTTTCTTTGTGGGAAATTGTGCAAAGTTGTGCTGTGTCATAAATTTATACAATTGAACCTGCATGAGAAGAGATTCAGTGAATTTGATTTCTCTTCTGAACAGGACCACACCCAAGCTTCTCCTGAATGGATGCACAGGTAACAGCTGGCTGTTAACACAAAGTCTTTGTACAACAAATCAGATTGCACTCTGAGAGTTTACTAAAAATAATGGAACTTGATCCAATAAACTGGAGTAGAAATTATAGCTATTAGTGGGGGGAAAGGGAGTAAGTGCTCGGTCACTATTCTTAACAAAACAGAATGTTTCCATAGCTTAATGGTGTATGGACAAAATTGATGACAAAATTTATTGCAGTATCTCACAGATTTTAAGCTTTATTTTAAAAAGAAAGAATTTCAAAGAAGAATAACATTAATTTGCTTTAACTAAAATTTCTACCTTTTCTCGTTGTATTTTGTCAACAAAGTAGGAATTGGAAAAGACTCGAGCTTATTTGAAACCATGTAGAAAATTAGTGCTCGGCTAGCCAATTTTAAAATTTTGCATCCCAATGTGGGACTGAAATATACTCCAGGGAATATAAAGCAAGCAGTGAGCAGTAAGTGATTCTTATACACATTGAGAAAGTGTGTGTATTTCCTTAAACAATTTGAAATAGTTACTATTCTCTAAGGTTGGTGGTTCATCATATATTAACTATTACTAAAATAACTAAAACTGTTGTTTTCCTTATAGAACCTCTGGGTAACAGATTTACAATGTCAGTTGCAGATATGTTTATGCACCAAAACATGCTAACTTTATCAATGGAAGGTGATTAGTGGGGAAGAGGGAGTAAGTGCTCTCTTGGTCTGAGGGCTCTTAAGTTTATTTAGCATCATCTTTGAAATGAAAGAGCATACATGTATCCAAGTAACTCCAGCTTGGGGAGTTGAGCTCACCTACACACTGGCAAACACCTAAGATTGTTGACAAGCTCCTTTAAACACACATTCCCCTAAGACACTAAATTAATGCCTTTTAATGAAACTCCCAAATTGGATTTTCAAAATAAGGCAAATTGCTAAAATAGCCCAGCTACCTTTATAAGCACCTTGTCAGCTGAAGCGAGAAGTAGAATTTCCATGCTGTTGAACTTCCACCACTCCTCAACAATTAGTCTGCAAGGAACTCCTCTTTAGGGCATACTCCCCCACTGCAATAAAAGCCCACAAATCCTCTAGAGAGAATTCTCATTTGCCCTGTTTCCAACAAAACAGTCTAGGGTCTATTAAGTACCAGTCTTGGGTTTAAAACAAATACTCATAGTACAGAAAGGCAAGGGAAAAAGAAGAAAAAAGAAAGAAAAAAAAAAAAAAAAAACTAACAAGATTAGAATTTCAACCAGAAAAGTTTAGAGCCCCATTCTTATTTTGTGCTAAGCCAAAATAACTCTAAAACACATTTCAGAACATCAACAAAGAATGTTACATCATGTATGCATCTGAGCACGAAGAAATGTCACGATCAAAAACAAAGAGGACTTGGGAGACTAGAAACCAAATGTTCTGATGGCACAGATCCCTTGACGGCAGCCATGTCTCCTTGTAGTGTGTGGTGCACAGTGTAAGAAAATGATCTCCATGAACCCCTGGAGTTCTTACAGGCAGGCAACGAATAAACACTGACCTGCACATGCACAAAGAGATGCTTTGCAAACCAAGGAATTTTCTCAAAAATGAATGTGCGTAGTACTTTCATGAAGATGTATCTGAATAAGAAGAGGGACAATAAGAAGAAACAGGGAGAAACAGCTCAGGAGAGGTTTAGGAAAGCTGCCATTAAAAGATCTGAGCATCAGAAGAAAAGAAAAGACGCTGACAAAATTGCATATTTCTTTCAAGCATTTCTTGGGATAGATATACCGTCATTCACACATATCCTTAATTTTATTTTTTCCTTCTGCTGACCCAAGACCATTGTGTTTCTTCCTTCGTACTTGATGCCCTGAGGGACCTTTGGCTTTGGCGTGGCTGAGGCAGGTGGGGCAGGCAGTCGAGCCCAGATGCAGGAGCTCTTTCTGACTGCAGAGCTGGGTGGATGCAATATGCCCAGCAACAGGCCCTCTGTACTTGGTCTGTGCTATCACTCCCCTCCAGGACCTGCTTCAGCACGAAGTATATACAATCTCTTGTGGAACCCACAAAAGGTGTTTTTGATTTTTCAAAACCTACCCTAGAACTTGAAGCAGAAGCATGAGGAACATATATAGGGAAAATAGAGATAAACTACATCCCCCTGAAACAGAAGGAATGATACAGAGCATAAACCAACATTTTCCATACCACTATCTGTGATCTTGCCTCTCCTACATTCCTATTCCTGAGAGCAAATTTTCCTTCAAGATGAACACTGTTTTCTTTATCACACAAAGGAAGACAAAGGTTACCAAGTTATTCAGAACTTCGAATAATATATTTGGCTTCCTGATCATGAGATGATATTAAAAAGTGTGTCAGTTAGCCACCACAATAAAATAGCTTTAATCAATTTCTCGTTAGATATACAACACTTGTATTTTTAAACTGTTCTCTGTGCCTTAAAATGGCGTGTGTGTGTGTGTGTGTGTGTGTGTGTGTGTATGTGCATTTAAGAGGTAAAACATATCCACAGGATTAATATTTCAAAAGAGTACTTAGGTCTTACTGGAAACCCAGTTGTAGGCCAATACCCAGCATTTGCAGAGGAACAATATACAGATATTTTAATTCTGCATAAATGTACAACTTGTTCTCCAAAGCCACTTTTTAAAGCGAGTTTCTTTTTATCTTTTCAAAAAAAAATTGTACATTTGCTAAATATATAGATACTTATTGTAAAATAAAAAGGGGGGGTGGAGACAAAACAGAAAAGGAACAAAATAAATATGTCCCAAAATACCACCACTCAGACCACCATCACTTTTGTGCTTAGCCAATCTCCCTACCTGTATGTCCGTAGAAATAGAGCTATATTTTGCATGTATGGTTTACAGAATGCATGTAACTTTATAATTTGCTCCTCTACTTTATAATCTGCTCTCTACCTTAGAATAAGTCATGGGGGTTCTTTCCATGGCATCAATATATTAATAACAGCATAGTAGCCTATTAAACACAGAACATGTGTATGTAATATACAAATAAAAGCTACTGGTTGGTATGGCTTTCAATTTGGGGGATTTTCTCTTTAGGGCCAATTCTTAAAATTTCAAATCCTCACTCAGGGAGTATTTATATTTTGCATATTGGCACAATACAAGATTTAACGATGTTATATTAGTTTCAGAATATCTTTTGTTTGATTATTAATCTTTATTAAAGAGTTGACCGACTTTTACCTTCCTGGTATGCATTATATAGATTTTAAAAATAAACATACCAGTAAAAGCATTTAAAACATATTTTTCTGTGTATATTTTAAAGGAATTGTTACAAATTAAGGCAAAAACTTTTCTTATGAAAAGAGAATAAAAGAAATCTATGAGTTTACTAATTATCTCTTTACTTCAGGCTTTTCCCTTGACACAGACAGTAGTTTCTCTGAGTGAACACTATCAGGACAAGAAGTTAGAATTTGGTGGATTAAGGATCTGCCTTCTGACCCCTCCTGGAATAAGGCAGATCCCTAGGAAGCATGGGCAAATCTTTAAAACATTGTTTTGATTCTCTTCCTTTGTTTATCATTTTAATCATATGAACCACACAGAGCCAAAATCACTGACTTGATTTACATTATCATGTTTTTATTTTCCAACTCCTGGGGTGGGTACAGATACAGATATTCAGAAATACATTAAAAAACCAGAACCCTCAGTAGGAGAGAATAAATCAGAGATGAATCAGCTGAACTTTCATCAGTTACTTTGCTTTCTACATGTAATTCTAACCCAGAGTTTGTCCATATCCAGCTCTTCTTTCCTTCCATAAACGTGACCTTCTTGTATCAGACAGGACCATGTGACAAGTTCTCACTAATGGAATGTGAATGGAATTCTGTGGAGTTCTCTAGGTTCTCCTTGGTCCCTGCACAGTGACAAATGATGTCAAATAGCCACACAGTCTAGCTATAGGATGATGGAGACTCCATCAGCCTGGGTCCCTGAGTGACTGTGTGGAACGGACTTCAAAACTGACCCATCAAACATGTAAATTAAACAAGAACAGAAATTGTGTTTCAAGCCAGTGAGATTTGGAGGCCCTTGTTATGACAGCACACTCTTTGCTATCCTGATTTATAACTCTTTGCTATCTAACAACATGGGAGAGAGTAATGTGTACTGTAGTAAACAGAGCCAAGGCTGGGTTTCAGGAGACCAGAATTTTGATTCTGAATCAGCTACTGAAAATGGGAGACTCGAGCGAGTCATTTCCAGTTTTGAGCCTCAGTTATGTGTATTTTAAAAATTTTTTAAATGAGATGATAAGACTAAGTTTTCATAGAACCAATACCATACTGTTCTAATGAATGACACTTTATAATAAGGCTTGATATCTTTCAAGCAAGACTCCATTCTACTTCTTCTTGATATTGTCCAGGCTATATTTTTTTTACATTACTTTTTGTCTTCCATTTGAATTCTAGAAATAGCCTAGGAAATTTCATAAAATATCTTACTGGTATATTCATTGGCCTTGCACTAACCCTATAGATTTGGGAAGAATTGGCATCTTTTTCTATTGTCTTCCTGAATGTGTACTGATGAATTTCTCCTATTTTTTTTAGTTCTATTTTCAATGTCCCTTGCTATATATTTATATTACCTTTAGTTATAAGCTCATTAATTTCTAAAGTTGTTAAATTGTGTTATGCTTTACCTATTTTTGTTAATATTGTCGGATTTTTTTTGCATTATTTCTTCCACAAAATTGGCTTTTAAAAATATCTGTTTTCTATTTCATTAGCCCCTATATTTTTATATTTCTTTTTAATATTTTAGGATCTGATCAATTATTATTATTTTATAGACTCTTAAGGAGAAATATTAGCTCATTAAATTTTAATATTTCTTATATTATACACACTTAGGGACATAATTTTCATCTTTTTACATTTTAGCTGCATAACAAAAGTTTTATTATCAGAGCTTTTGTATCATTCTACTCTACATTGTAATTTCCATTATAAATTATTTTTATCCCATGGACTATGTAGAAGTCTTTTTCTTTACTAAAGACTTCATACACTCAAACACTGAGTGGTGGGACTGCAAAATGGTGCAGCTTTGTGGAAAATGGTATGGAGGTTCCTCAAACAATTACAGAAAGATCTACCATATGACCCAGCTATCCCACTGCTGGGAATATACCCAGAGGAATGGAAATCATCTTGCTGAAGGGATACCTGTACTCCCATGTTTATTGCAGCACTATTTACAATAGCCAAGAGTTGGAACCAGCCCAAATGTCCATCATCAGAGGAGTGGATAAGGAAACTGTGGTATATCTACACAATGAAATACTACTCTGCTATAAAAAAGAATGAAACACTACCATTTGCAACAATAGGGACGGACTTAAAGAAATTATATTAAGTGAATCGAGTCAGGCACAGGAAGAGAAATACCACATGTTCTCACTTATTTGTGGGAGCTAAAAATAAATAATAAATATACAAATAAATAAATGGTGAGGAGGGGAAGAAGACACAACAATCACAACAATTCCTTGAACTTATTAAGACAAATGAACAGATATGATGTAGTTGGCAAGGAGTGGGGAGAGGGAGGGAGGAAAGAGGAACGGGTAAAGGGACATGAAAATCAACTACAATGTATATTGAGAAGTTAAAATAAAAATAAGTAAGTAAATAAAGACTTTAGATGAGTTTACAGACAGAATTTGGGGCTCCTTCTCTTTGGCTCTCTCCTTTCTGGAGATCCTTCCTTGCTTTTCAGTGGTTCTTTAGGCTATTAAGCTTATGGGTTCTTGAGCAGAGTTTTAGTAGCTATAGAGGGCTGACTTTTGATTGCACTCAATCTGCAAGCCATAAAAATGTTTAACTTAATCCCTGCTAATTGTTTGATTGAAGGATCAACTCTCCTTCAAAATCTGCTTGCTTTTATTCCCCAGTGTTTATTGTTGTTATATCAGGGAAGTTAGAACTGTTAGAAGCTTACTCAGCCATACTGAAAGTAGGACTCAATATTCCCCTGAGTTTCATGGAGAAAGAAAAAGAGAAATTGGAAAACAAAGAAAAAAATCTACTCATAAAACTTAGCTTCTGGGGGTTGGAGAGAAATATCATCTCCAGGTTCTTCTGCTTATATCCCATTGTTATCATGTCTGTACATGAGGGAGCTGAAGCACTCACATAGTTCCCTTTCCATCTTGCACAGTCAAGGAAGACTGGGGGGAAAAAAGGTAAAATAGGTGTAAGGTAGGCTGAACTCATTATCTGCTTCTGTCTCCATTTTGGTTTCTAAACATGCACCATCTTCCTTACAAAACTTTCAGACTGGAGCTTTCTCTTTGAAACACAAGCATATTTGGTTAAAGCAATTTTGATGCATGTAATTAGTTGGCCAAATTCTGGAGAATAATGTTTGCTAAGAAATGAAGAAATGCATCTTATCTCAGCAGCTCTCACAATTAGATGACAGTAAAAACACTTCAACCTTTTCGCTAGATGTATATAAACAGAGGAACTATTTCTCAAATTTAAGTATAAGACATTTCCAGCTTACTTTAAAATAAATTAGTTTCTGTGCTATTATCTAGCAATGTCATCCAACTTCTTGTATTCTAATGAGCTTACTTGCGTAGAAAGTGAAGAGGTCAATTTAAAGGTTTTAAAATTTTGGAGATGTTCCACTCGTGAAAAATTTCTGGCATATGTCATAAAAAATAAAAGATGTTTCAGAACAACTTGTCTTGCTTACTAGAGAACACAACAAGTTCCTAACCTAAGCGGAGGGATTGTTAAATAAAATGAAGCCAGGAACAAGAGGTCCTGAGTAGACAGAAGATATTTGGCACTAATATCAATGAGAACATACATGCAAGAACATTAGTCATGAACAAAGAGTATTGCATAAGTAAATATAATATCTTGGGTGGCACTTAACTATGACAAAAAAAAGGTCATGATTGGAAAAAAGCAATGAAATTGTATAACTTGTCCAGAATCTACAGGCGCATTAGGAGAAGAGTAGTGCTATGAGTCAAAAACATATATACGACTGCTAAATAAGTTTTGAACCAAGCCAGAGAGCATTTAGGTAGAGATAGAGGGGTCTGCACAGTGAGATCATCACGGAATGACTATTCAGCCACATGGATGCTAGAATCCTGGTGTTGATCATAAAACTGACACAAAGGGAAGATACAGCAGTCATGAGGGGCCTCAACCACCTTTTGGAAGTCTCATTTGCCTCAAAGCAGTATACCTGATAAATTCTTTTTTTAAAAAAAATAATTAATTTTTTTATTATGAATATTTATGAGATACAAAGCTGATTGTCACCCCTTGTGCCCATGATGTGAGAGCCAGATTCATGCTGGCTGGCAACATACCCATTACCAGAAATTGCATTTGTACCCCGTGTGCCCCACCCAATTATCCCCAACCTCCCTCCCGTTCCCCCTGCCCTACTTTGTAGCCCAAGGAATGTTCTCTCTCTCTGCAAGACCAACACACTACTGTGGTCTTTCTTTCCTTCCTTCTTTCTCTCTTAGCTCCCACATGTGAGTGAGGACATGCAGTATTTATCCCTCTTGATGTGCCTTGCTAACAATTTCATTCCTTAAGAGGTGGAAAAATTCTACATTAGGCCCAATTCTGTGAGGAATTAGTTGACAAGGAGGAAGTTATAACAACCTTGGGATATGGTGCATAAGAGTCAGAAGTTATTCTCTAGACTTCAAAGAGACAGACGTAAAAATTCAGAAATATAATGGATACAATCTGCATGGCCTGAGTTTCTAAAAGGAAATATTGTTAAAGAAGATCAGACTAATCCAAATAATGAAAAACTTTGAATTACTCCACTGACAAATTAAAGTTGGTGGAGATCAATGTGGCCAGCCAGGCAGCTTTCCAACAGGGTCACATTCTAAAAGATTGATTAATTTCATAATACCATTTTGTACTACATAAATATATACATACAACTATAATTTGTTAATATATAAGAAAAATTAAAAGTAAAAATGAAACATAAAAAAAGGAAAAAAAAAAGAGAAAGAGAACATGACAAGACTTGTGGAAAATGGTGGTGAGCACAGGTGTTTTCAAAGGTGTGGGTTCAAAGGTTGCTGCCTAGTTCATGATACCCTGGTTAAATAGTATACAGCTTCTGCTATGGAGTGGCCTGGATTCATCTTCACTAGAGTTGGCTGTAAGGTATCACTAAAATGGTGTCAGTCTTTGATTATTCTTACTCTCACTATCATCACTATCACAGATTGCTCAATGTTTGCTTCAGTACCCAGTCTTTAGTAATTAATTGCTGTGGAAGTTAGCTCCCTCAGATACACTGCAAAATATCTTTCAGTAATTTCTCCTTACCAGGAAAGGGCTGCTCTTCATATTTAAACTGACATATCGGAAAGTCTGGCTTTTCTTCCAGGGTGTGTTCTCTGTATATGGACAAACAAGGGGATTTTGTACCACTCATTCTTAATAAGAAAACTGAAAAAATTGCATTAGAAAAATGGGTGCCTTCGAATTTCCTATGTAACATCATTATACACATCCCTTCTTGCTGACTACAATGTACTGATTGTTTGTGTCCCCCCAAGATTTATGTATTGAAATCCTAACACCCAATATGATAGTGTTGGAAGGTGGAGTCTTTGGGAGGTAATTAGGTCACAGGGATGGAGCCCTCACAAATGGGATGAGTGCCCTTGTAAAAGATTCCCTAGAGAGCTCTCTTGCTCTTTTTCCACCATGTGAAGATACAACAAGAAGTTGGCAGTCTGCAAACTGGAAGAAAACCCTCTCTAATCCCAGACTTTCAGCCTCCAGAAATGCAAGAAATAAATTTCTGTTTTTATGGCATTTCATTATAGGAGCCTAAAGCCTCTAAGACATTAGCAACTCCGTTATGTTTCCTGTGTAATTATTAAGTCCAACATCTTACATGATACTAACTTAGAGAGAAGGATGTTGTTTCCACTTCTTCAGGCTTCACATGGTATTGGCAAAATTAAATATTCTTTTTCTGGATGTCTTTATTTTCCTTCTTTAGTATTCATAAGTTCCTGTTTTTGTTTATTTATTTCTTGTTTTATGTAGCTGTTGAACACAATTATCTGTCAATAAGAAAACCATAACGTATGATTTTTATCAAAGGGTAAACAAGTTTATTTGTAAAAAAGATTTTTCATTGCATTTTAATTTTTAAAAATCAAATATTTGATGTGTACAAAAGAACTTGAGAAATATGCATGAAATTTTAAGGCAAAGTTAATAGCTCTAAGTCCACTTACCAGACACTATCTAGATTGTTATGCAGATTATTATCAACACTGTTGAAATATACCTATGACATCCTCCCATATCCCATCCCATAGCTTTATGGTCAAATGTCATCACTACCCTGGTTTTTGTTTCATGATGCCCCTCTTCTAATGGTTTGACCCCAAACATGTATGTATTTCAAATCAGTATGTCGTTCAGATTTGCTGCTCTTTTATACTCTTAAGACTCAAAAGATATGCAAATACTGTATATATTTTCCTGGACATGCTCTTTTACACTTGATATTGTATTTCTAAGATTTACCTATGCTTTTATACATAGCTGTAGCTCATTCCTTCTCACTGTTGTATAATACTCCATTGTATGATTAACCATTTATTCTGTGATTAGACATTTGGGTTGTTTTTGGTTTTTATCTATTTTAGGCAACAATGTTATAAACATGCTGGTATGTATCTCAGTGTACTAGTTGTGCAGGAGTTTCTCAATGATATATAACTTAGAGTTGATTAGTCAGATCATAGAATATGTTCATGTTTAGCTTTTAAAGACTTAGTTTAGTATTTCGCCAGAAACAAAGTATATACATTGTTACTTTAATAAATGGTTTATATATTTCCATTGGTTATTAAGTTAATATGCTTATTTAAATATTTGAATCCCAAATACAGACTTCATGCTATAATCTGTAAAAATATCATATTTTAAATACTTAATACCATTAATGTTTGCCACAGAGACGCTTTGATTTTAAATTATGATTTTGTTCTGGTGGTCAAGCTACAGATAACAAGTCAAATCAAGCTACAGATGATAAGTCAAATTTATCTAAGTCAATCATGACAATCTTTTAGCCTTTTTACTAGGTGTTTTCTAAATCCCTCATTCACTTAAGAGGGGAAGGTCATATTACCCAGTTATAAAAAAATAAGACATAAGGAGAAGCTTGTTGAACTTCTGAAAAGGTTTTTTTGTTTCTAATCTGGATAAACATAGAGAAAAAATAGTGATGAGAGAAAAATTACCAGGCACATGAAAAGTTTCATTAGTTTTAAAGAAACAAACAAAAAGGTTTCAAAGAATCAGAGCAAAAAGAATACGTTTCAACATATTTTAGTTACATATTAATTTTTATCATATTATAATCTCTGAAGAAATGTTAGACTACAACTTCAGTGAAGTATGCAATCCATGTGGTCCAGTACAATAATGATGAAATGATTTAAGAATAACCCAAGTTCTTTATTTGCATTTTTAACAGACTATATAATCCATAGAAACACTCTTTAAAATTCTTTCTTCTCAGACCCACTTTCACTATCCCTAAATAGCTACCCCATTACTTCTCCCCTCCCAGATTTTTTCCAAGTTTTCTTTCTTCACCTAACCCATTCCCATTTTACCTCCATTATCTTAATTGCTCTATTATCCCAATTTTGTATCCCTAAGTATAAAGGCACTAGTCTGGTTTGGTTAAACTTGCCCTAAAATATAAGAGAAGGAATGATTTCACATTTATTGAGACTTGTTTTATGGCTTAGAATGTGGTCTATCTTGGTCAGTCTTCCATGTGCACTTGGAAAGAATGTGTATTTTGTCATGGTTGGATAAAGTATCCAAGTGTGTTCATAGTATTGTTTAAGTTTTCCATCTCTTTACTGATTTTTCTGTACACTTATTCTATTAATTATTGACAGTGGAGTATTAAAATTTTGCTATAACTATGGGCTTTTTAACTTCTCCTATCAGTTTTTGCTTCAGGTATTACAAAGTTCCATTTTAAGGCACATATATATTTGTAATTATTGCATTCTATTGATGAATTGACTCTTTTGCTATTATAAAATAACATTCTTTATCCCTAGTAATTGTGTGTGTGTGTGTGTGTGCTCTAAGTCTGTTTTGCATGAAATTAATATAGCCATTCCAGGTTTTTAAATCCAGTGTTAGCATGGCTTACCTTTACTCTTATCGTTTTATTTTTAACATATTTGTGTTTTTATATTTAAAATGCATTTCTTATAGGGAGCTATTTATCCTGTCTGTTATTTTTTTTCCTTTCCATATGTTTTCTTCCAATTTTGCATTAACTGAATATTTTCATAATACCATTTTATCTTTTTTATTGACTAATTACCTAAAATTAAAAAAATAAAATAAGTGGCTGCTTTAGTTTGTAAAGTAACACATGTTAAATTATCATAGTCTATCTCCAAGTGATATCCTATCACTTCATGTCAATAGTATGCAGCCATTCCTCTGTATCCAAGGGGGATTGGTTCCAGGACTCCCTGTAGATACCAAAATCCATGGATGTTCAAGTCCCTTAAATAAAATGGCATACTTGCATATAACCTGTGCACATCTTCCCATATACTTTAAATCTAACCTCTGTATTACTTATAATACAATATAAATGCTATGTAAATTATTGTTATACTAAGTTGAAGGTATACCTGTTCCCCAATGTTCATCGCAGCACTCTTTACAATAGCCAAGAGTTGGAACCAGCCCAAATGTCCATCATCAGATGAGTGGATATGGAAAATGTGGTACATCTACACAATGGAATACTACTCAGCTATAAAAACGAATGAAATACTGCCATTTGCAACAACATGGATGGACCTTGAGAGAATTATATTAAGTGAAACAAGTCAGGCACAGAAAGAGAAATACGACATGTTCTCACTGATTGGTGGGAGCTAAAAATTAATATATAAATTCACACACACACACACATACACACACACACACACACACACAAACGGCGGGGGGGAAGAAGATATAACAACCACAACTACTTGAAGTTGATAGACAAGCAAACAGAAAGGACATTGTTGGGGGGGAGGGGGGAGGGAGAAGGGACGGAGGTTTTGGTGATGGGGAGCAATAATCAGCCACAATGTATATCGACAAAATAAAACTTAAAAAAAAAAAAAAAAGAAATAGAAAATTAAGAGACAACAAAGATGTAAATTCCCCCCCCCAAAAAATACTGTATTGTTTTTTGTTGGTATTATTTTTTATTGTTGTATTATTATTTTTTATTTTTTTTCCAAATGTTTTTGATCTACAGAATCAAAATGGTTGAATCATGGTTGAATCCATGGATGTGGAAACCGCAGATATGAAGAGCTGACTGTACTTCTTTTCCTTGATTTCCACTTTTGATTTGGCACTCTTATCAAGTATTTAAATATGTAAATAGCTAGTTAACTATCTAGTTAGAAGTATACATAGATGCTTTTTGCAGCATTACTTAAAAGAGTAAAAAAGTAAGAGAAAGTTTTTATTTCTAAATATCCAGCAATATTTATGTACTATGTACAGAGCTGGTTATCATGAGATATACCAATATATATTTATATGTAAAGACACACACACACAATGTGTACAACTAAAAGCAGGTTAAACATTAATATATATAGGGTTGGCTGATTTGTTCAGCTGGTTAGAGCACAGCCTTATAATACCATGGTCAAGAGTTCAGATCCCTGTACAGGCCAACCACCAAGAAACCTCCCCCCCAAAACTCCCCAAATTAACAATACATATGATTCTGTTTTGAAGTTTCTGTAAAAAATTTACATATACATATAATTACACCACATAATTCTCTTTGTGAAATAAGTGCTTAAATTCATAGAAAGATAAATTGTAAAATAATATGTTACATAAAACTAATTAAAGAAAATATAAAATAAATAAATGGCAAAATGTATAAAAGAGACTTACTTACTGTGCCTAATTTGTAAATTAAACTTTATCATAGGTATGTACATATAGGAAAAATCAATCATGGCATATAGAGGGTTTGACAGTATCTGTGGTTTTAGACATCCACTGGGGGTCTTGAAATGTATCCTTGAGGACAAGAGGGGACTCCTGTATTCTGCTGTTCTATCCAAGGCAATAAACTAACCAAACTGAATGGAGTAGGATGACAAATGCCCCACCCAAACCCCAATATCCAAAGAAAAAGTTATCTACCTCCTAATCCCTGGAATCTGTAAATATTACCTTACTTGAAACAAGGATGATTGCAGATATGAATAAGAATCTCGAAATGAAGGGCCAGCCTGTGGCTCTCTCGGGAGAGTGTGGTGCTGATAACACCAAGGCCACGGGTTCAGATCCTATATAGGGATGGCCGGTTGGCTCACTGGCTGAGCTTGGTGCTGACAACACCAAGCCAAGAGTTAAGATCCCCTTACCGGTCATCTTTAAAAAAAAAAAAAAAAAAAAAAAAGAATCTTGAAATGAAATGATAGTTCTGGGTAATCTGTGTGGGCCCTAAATCCAGTGACAAGTGCCCTTTAAGAGAAAGGTATAGGAGATTACATAAATAGAAGAAGAAAGAGCAATGTAAAGATGGAGGCAGAGACTGGAGTTATGCAGCCATAAACCAAGGAATGTTGGCAGCTAACAGAAGCTGGAAGAAACAAGGAACAGATTCTCCTTCAGAGCCTCTCGAGGGAGCATGACCTGGCTGATATCTTGGCTTCAGCCCAGTGATAATGATTTCAGTTTCCTGGCCTCCAAAACTGTGAAAGAATAACTTTCTGTAATCTTAAACCACCAAGTTCGTGATAATTTGTTACAGTAGCCTTAGGAAACTAATACCCTGGAACATAGGAATAAATATTGGAAAAGAAAAAAAAAAACTGAAACTAAAATTATTTTTAAGTATTTTTCATATAAATACCCTCCCAAGGCCTCTAATAAAGCAGTTTACTAATACAGTTCATTTACAAATAAAAAAATTAAATAGCTTCCCACACAAAAGCAATTGCTTATTAGAAAATTAGCAATAAAAATGAAACACAAAGATTTAATCAGAATAGCCACAAAACAACCACAACAACAACTAAAACAACACCTTAGGAATAAACTTAAGAAATATTGAACATCTATGTGACTAAAATTACAAAATGTTTTGAGGAAAACTAATAAGCTTTTAAGAGATAATATTTGCTCATTCTATACAAATATTTATCCTGAATTCCTATTAATATCTGAACTGAAATTTCTTAATTTCTTTGATTTCTTTAATGAAAAAAAAAAGATTTAAAATTTTTATCTAGAAGAAAAAATGTTTAACATTTGCTAGAGCAATTTACTAAATGGAATATATTAATATAATTAATTTTCATACAATCATAAAATAAGATATATTTTAAATTTTAAATCATAATCATGTTCCATTGTTATAAAAAGCAGTGGAAGAAAATAAGAAATCTAGAAACCATCTGTTTTAATCACCTCCTATTCACTCCATTGGTAAGGATGGGATTCCCACCCTCAGGTTATAGGGAGGGCTGAACACAGGCCACCTAACACTGGACAGGTGAAATCAACAGAAGTGTATTAGTCATGTATATCTATAGCCCAGGTTAAAAAAAACACTGCACCATTCATGGCTGCACGGGGATGCACTCAGGAACAGAGTGAACACTCAGGGTTTGGAAGCAGTATCAAGTGGATGGGGTACCCCCTGTTTCATGCAGGAGGACATTAACAGCTTGTTTGAATAATTCCATGGGCTGGCAGATAACTGAATCCCACTACTTAGGGATAAGCAAGGACTGCTGCACCTGGTACCCTTGATAAGGAAGGTTGTTTAACTAGAAGGCCTATCCACTGGAGGAGAGTGGGGAGAAAACTTGTGGTTAGGCCATTTGAGGCCCTCCTGGTTTCACCAAAAGACAAGACACCAGAAAATATTGTGCCTTAATTTTAGGCCTTATATCACGCAATCACAAGAATATCTTGTAACTTACTGCAGGGGTTGGCAAACCTTTTCTTTTAAGGTTCAGAGAGTAAATATTTTAGGCTTTCAGGCCACATGATATTGGTCACAATGGCTCAATTCTGTCATAGTGTAAAGGCAGCCACAGACAAACAAATGAACATGGTTATGTTCCAACAAAACTTTATTTATTATAAAGTAGGCAGCAGGCCAATTTAGCTTGCAGAAGACAGTTTGTGACCCCTGATTGAGTGGATAATGAAACTATTATTTGGAATTATTGGAGAAGTGAATTGATTATGTGATAAATTTTGTCTGGATAGGTAGGTTTTCTGGAAATAAAACCTTAAATGTACATGCTATATGTTATACTAAAATAAAATTCCAATCTGATTAAATATTTAAATGTAAATAAAAAAAGCATAAACTACCATTAGAAATGAAATAACTCATTGGTGGATATATGCTCTTGGAATGTGGAAAGCTCTTTTAAAGTATAGAACTGATATTATTCAGGTCATGCCAGGTTATGCTTTGGTGGGGGAAAAATCTTTCCATTTGTTTTTAACAGACTTTTTTTTTTTTTTTTTTTAAATTTCCTTTGCTACATGTCCAATGTGAGTTGGGAAGAGGCCCTTTTCCACTTGGTCAAGAATGGAGGCTCTGCCATATTTTAGTGCTCCCATCTCAACATGTTCTCACAGTAGATAGCAGAGGGGTGTCACACCAGCTCTGAATTGTTTTGGCACAGATATGGCATACAACACTTCTGCTCACAGTCCAATGGCCAGAACTAGTCATGTGAAAGGGCGGCTGGGGAATATGTGCACGAGTATTTGGAGAGGACTCTACCTATAGTCTACTTATTGGTATTTTTTGTCTTTATACCTGAGTATGTCAGATGTCTACTCTGAGCCCTGGGCTCTAGAGAGTCCAGGATTTTGTGAGAACACCCCTCCCCACCCACCCCCACACTCCTCACACTTAAAAATGTATGTGCCCCAATCTCTTTCAGGATCAAGAACAGTATGAGTTATGGCTAAACCTCCACTCTCATGACTAACACCACTCCAGGTCCCAGGGGGAAAACCCTTCTCCAGGATTTTGCCCTATGGCCTAGAAACAGAAGAAAACTGTATTTCAATACCATGAAATTGTTTTGCATTGCTAAGCATGAAGAAGGGCGCTGATTCAGAAAGCAGGCAGGGTTTGAGCCGTGGAAGCACTTAGGTAAGAGAAAAGACAAATTAATTAACATGTCTAATCTTTCCTCTGGGTGTGAATTCAATGTTTGTTTTGTATGCGTGTATATATTGTTGTATGTTCCCAGTATTGCCAAGTATCTGTTTTGTTGCTACTCCTGCTTTTTTTCACTAATAATTCCTCAGGTATTTGCCTATGTCTATCATCATGTTATTTGCAACAGTGTAATTAGTGGCTCAGGAGCATGTTGCAATATTAAGCAAATTCTATTACTCTTAAATATGTACATATTTAGGGTTGCAAGATAAAATACAGGACAGCCAGTTAAATTTGAATTTTAGATTGAAAATGAATAGATTTTTAGAGTAAATGTGTCTCATGAAATACTTGGGACACACTCATACTAAAAATTCTTGTACTTTATCTAAAATTTAAATTTGAGTGTCCAGTATTTTTATTTAAGAAAACCGGCAATACACCTGAAGCACAATACTGACTATTACATTGGCAACTAGATGGACTTTAGAGGTTAAAATTGTGAATAGCTTTATATTTAAAAAGTATTGAATATGATTTGAATAAATTTCAAAATGTAAATGCCAATTGCAGTTTTCTTCAAATGTAATTAGTATTTGTGATTTTTCTTTTTTTTTGTACTTATTTATTATAATAGAAAGTATGAATACTTTAGGAGAAATATAACATTCCTGAGAACATATATTGTACATCTTTGTGTTTACATTTGTTTCATATTCAAATTTCCTGCACTTTAATTATATTTCTACTTTATGTTTTAATCTTTTATATCACTGTTGTCACTTGAGCACAAATTAGGAAACGAACTTCATGATAACAGCATAATTATTGATTTTACCTGCAGGAAAGGCAAATAAAGCAAATTTTATATATTGATTTTTAAAAAAATGTCTTTATATTATTTCTCATTCAAACATTGCTGAGTTATCAGTAGCGCACTTAGACACGGGCAGTAATTATTAAGTTTAATTATAAATCAAATTAAATAATTATTAAATTTAAATGTTCTTGACATCTTTTGAGTTTAAGTCCTGTAAGTATATAAATACTATAGCTTTGCATACTACTGGTAACCATGTATCTTTCTGTTTCCTTCTTTCCACACATAAAAGACACTCACTCTATTGTCACAGGAGACAACCCCAAATACCAACTAACACATGTATTTCAAAGACTAAGACCTCCCAGTGATGTGAAGCAATTACAATATCAAGTCCAGAAAGAGTTTCACATTAAGTTCCAGAAACCTGTGAATTAAAAGGAGTTACCTGTCCCACAACAATCCACCCTAATAAGCAGTGGTTGGACAAGGACAGGATAATCACAGTAAATATTTCCATTTCTAAAGTAGAAAAATGAGAAGTACACAGTAGGCACAGGTTTGTAATAATTCTGGAATTCTTCTGGACAGATATTTTTAAGGCCTTCTACCCTCTGGGTGCAGAGAATTCTTGTAGTCTTTTTTCGGATCTCTGGAAGAAGCCCTCCATTTTTGTTCTTGAAATATCTAGCTAATACCCTCTGGGAAGTTCCTTTTTTCCCACTATACCCTTGGCTCACTGGATGGGTTGCACAGCTTTTTTTTTTTAATTTTAATTTTAATTTTTAATTTTTAATTTTATTTATTTATTTATTTATTTATTTATTTTTATTTTTAATTTTAATTTAAAAAAATTTTTTTTGTCGATATACATTGTGGCTGATTATTGCTCCCCATCACCAAAACCTCCCTCCCTCCTCTTATTCTGCCTCCTTTTTATGTGCAGAAATTTGTGGGCCAAAGGGTTGTTTTTCAGTCTCAAGGTCTTGGTTTCTTTGACAGTAACTATCTTATCTTTCAAAACTTAATAGGTTTATTTTATTTTGATTTCAGTAATAACCACACTCACAGTGGTTTTCTAAACTGAGTGCTTCCCCATCCCCCCACCCCACCCCCATCTCTCTCTCTAGGACACTTACAAGAGGCTATCTGCAACAACAGGTGCAAAGGCCACACCCTTTCTAATTTTTAATTGTTTCCCTGATGTACATTAATCCATTGAACAATTTTAACAGTAAGTATGTAGGCTATACTCTTATTCTGATTTTCACTTGCATCATTTTAATCAAATGTTCAGCTTTATTGAGTATGTTTCCATTCAAATCTTTTTTATAAGCAACCTAAACCAGGGTCTAAAAGCAATCTGCTTTTCCAACATGTTTCCAACATTTCTGTTTGCAAACCAGCTAATTCTATTGGGAGTTTATCTTTTCTTTCTAACACTTTTCCTAGGTGTCAAATAATATTCTACACACACTGTAATATGTCTGTTTCCATCATACATTTGTAAGGCATGTGATTTGCTTCCTATACAGGTAACAATTTTACCGAACATTTTATCATCTTTCTGATCTCAATGTCAGTTTTCTTACCACCTGCTGTCTGATTGCTAAGCCGATGTTGACTCCTATTTGGATTTTACTTACATCAGTCTCTCTCTTCTGATATAAATTTCTTTATTATTAATCATGGTAACACCAGCCTTCAGATTTGTGTCCAAAAGTATCAGGTAATGCTATTTAATCCCACCACTTAAATGACGAAAATGAAACCCAGATAATTTATTGTCGCCTCAAAAATTCACATCCTTTGCAATGTTAATTAGGAAGGTTAACAGTGTTGCAGTCAGAATTGTAATACACACTCTCCATTTGTTAACTAGCGCTCTTTTAACTTGGTTATGTAACTGCCTAAGACTGTGATTCTTCATGACTGTTTTAGGCAGTTATGAAGTTGTATTTTAGATCCCATTCAAGGTGTTATTTTGAAAGAACAGAATGTCAAAGTCTTAAAACTGTCCAACATATGATGAATTAGATGTCCTTAATTTGTGCATTAGTTCCATCTTTATGGAAACCTTCCATATTTGCCTGAAGCAGAGTTACAGTCTCCATCATCCAAGTCTTCATAGTACTTTATACAGAGCTTGTTACCAAACCGATTTAATCATCCATCTTTTCCTCTGGACTGTAAACTCCTTGAGGGAAAATTCTCTATCTTCTTAATTTTTTTCTTTTTATCAGCACTTAAAACAGTGCTTTGGACATAGTAAGCATCAAATAAGTATAGAAAGAATTAATGGAGAATAACACTCTAAGAATTTGTATAAAGTATCAGGTTGAAGACAAAATGTTAGGTTTGGGGATGCTGGTTTACCACAGGTTCACCTGGTATTTCCAAAGATCTTATGCTTGTTAAACAAATCCCTATTAAGGAGCTGGCTAGTAAGTTTTAAATAAGTAATGATAAATTATTTATCATTTAAAAATAATTCATACTCATTATAAAGACTTGAAGGTTATATAATCTTTCTAATGGGTGTGTTCTCTTAAAAAGACTATAAATAGAGAGATATGTTGATAGATAAAAAAGAAATTATTTTTCATGGGATTTTATGTATTGCTACTTTCAGTAATAATAACAATAAAACTTGGATATGGAAGGAGGAGAAATGGAAGTAAAACAAAAAGATTTGTTAAACAACAGAATTTGTTTTTCACTATAGGAGATGAAATTTCCTAAAAATTCCTATAAGTATAAAAAATTATGGAAAACATTAAAAGGTTGCAATTAAAATATTCTATTGGCTTCACAGTTCAATTTTGAGCAGTATTGCTGGACTTCATGCTAAGAAAGAAGAAGAAATGGGCATTTTCGCACTTCTGCCTACTCCCCAATTTTTGTTAGTTACTCAGCAAACATAAAGAATTGATTGTCAAATCTGAGTCACACAAATGGTTTTGCCCAATATCAAACTTGACTCATAATTTTAATATACTAGAATCGAGAGGCTTAAACAAAGCAAAGAGAGGTCCTAGAGACCCTGCGTGGCTCTCAGGTTCTTCTTTCCCTTAAGGGACAAAGGGTCATTGGGCCAGAGTAATATATGAGGCCTATAATTGAAGTTTTCCAGAGTTGTGCACAGTGGGAAACTTTTTTCTCATGAATCATTTTCATTTGAAATTCCAGATAGTTGTGTAGCTTCGCTTCTACAGTATTCTTTGGGAATCCATTTATACTAGTCCTGTCCATCATAAGTAATCCTACCCCAGGGACATTCAGTTAAGAGTATTCCACAAATAAGGACCCTCTTTATAGCAATATCATTAGTCTATTTACCATGGGGTTCAGTTATTGATATGTTAACAAGAAGATCAGACTGAGACAATACCATTTTTCCTTCTCCAATAACCTCCTCCCCCAAATCACTAGATATATGGATTATGGGTCAGCTGTTTTAACTTCTTTCTCCCCAGTAAAATTTTTCATTTCCATTACCAGAGTACAAATTATTTACCTTCTCTTCTGTAACTATAATTGGTTTATTATGATGGATTCCACTTGCCATAGCTTCTGTAATGCACAGCTGTTTATTCTGATTCATCCCTTGGTTGTCTGGATTTTGTCAATTATTTCAAGCATAGATACTTCATATCTTGGTCCATTTTGCTCTCTTACCTTAACTTGAAGATGTTTTAAGTAGAGAGGGCAAATAGATTTTAACTGAAGGACAAACTATGATCCGTTGGTAGCAAGTGACTAGAGCAGTATGTTCCAAGGTAGCATCTGGACTTCACAGGAAGTAAGATCTTGATCAATTATCCAAGTTTGGCAAAGGCCCAGGAGGCAGAGAGATGGCAGAAGTACCTTGTGTTTGCCAGTATAAATGGAAGTATCAATTTTTCCAAGCCTGTTGGCATTTTAATAGATATATTTTGAAAATGAAATACATTTGGATACAAAGGAATGCCTTTCTAATGAGAGAATTTTGGGAATACAAAGAGAGATTTTGCAATTGCTTCAAATACATAGAGAGCTGAAATAAGAGAATTCATAGGAAAAAACTGGAAAATCTAAAAGAAACGAAATAGTAAAGATATCAAAGCTAAATGACATAAGTAGCAAGTATAATACAATAGCTTTCTATAGTACTTATACTTTCCAAAGAAAACATATGCATTCTTTTTAAACACATGAAATGCTACAAATACAGATCGTATGCTAGGCCACAAGGACTTATCTGTAATTTTCAAAAAAACCCAGGCAATGTATTTTCTAACTGTGATAAAATCAAATTAGAAATCAGCAATATATTAATGACTAATGCCCTCCAAAATATGTTGGAAAATTAAATCACATACCCTTAAATAATTAAATAGTTAAAAATGTAATAATGGAAAATAAAAACTATTTAAAATAAAAGACCTTTTTGAGTCAGTGGGAAGTAGCCAAAGCTGTGTTCAAAGGGGATTTAATAGCCCTACAAATGATGATAGATAGATACATAGATGACAGAGAGGTATATGGCATAATTAAAAAATGATTATCTAAATATCCAACTAAAGAGATAGAAAGACAAGCACAGGGTTAAACCAAAAATTAAAAGAATACAAAAGGATAAAAATTGATTTATTGTATATTTTTATCAAAGATAATTTTTTTTCTAAATAGTTTATACTTTGAAAATCAGACAATTTTCTAAGAAAAAAGACAGAGTATACAAATAAATACTCTCAGGAAGTAAAGGAGAAACACTGCTAGAAATATGAGGTTCCCTTTTATTTTTAAAATATGCTACAAACAACTTCTATAAATAATTGGAAATGTTTGAAGAAATGGATATTTTAAAGAAAAATATCAATTAAAACAAATAGATACACAATGGAATTAAAAATTCTAAAAACAAAGAAAATCGTTATCCAGTAACAGAAAAGAATCTCTAGCCCAATAATCTTCTCTATTTAAGAGAAACTTCTAGGGTGAACAGGGTGGGTTTAGCATTGGATCCTTAAAGGGCTAAAAATTTGCTTCTTTTTAATTATAAGGTTATTCTCACATATTACTCCTTTAATTTAAAATAAATAAAAATAATTTAAAAACAAACAAACAAATAAATAAAATTAAGCCAATTTCTACCTCCTGAGTGCTTTTTCTTAGCCCCACTCATAATAGCCAAGGTTTTGCTCTCTTTTATTTAGACTTGGAAGTCAGGCTGCCTAAATCAAGACACACTGAAGTCTTTTCTCTGCAGATCCTCCTCGGCTCAAATGCTGCCCTTTCATCACTCCTTTTCTCTTTTTCTCTGATGCTTTTGATGTTTATTTTAACCAGGTTTCTTCTACATCAGAGCACATACATGGGGAAAGGTCAGCACATGCACGATACGGAGGTGCACAAACAATGTCCTTTACCTCCGGGCCCTCTCCCTAGGGATAATCCTGAATGCAGGATGGCATCTCCTTAGGGTAGGATGGGGTTGTTGACTAAAATTCTTCAGCCCCTGAAGGATCCTGCTCAATGCTGTGTTATGAGGTTTTGTGCAGGATTGCTACTGTACCACACCCCTTTGCAGATTCAAAACTGCCGGCACTTGGGATTTCCAAGAATCAGATTCTCAGCCCGTTTAGTGTGATGGGAATGTTTATTAAAAAGAGCACTTGGGGTTGATTCCTGTGGAAGAGATAGGAAGGACTATGGGATTGGAGGGAGAAGTCAAGCTGTGATGCAGACCCAGTGATAGCTTTAGCCAATACCCCTCCCTCCTAATAAAATGTTCTGGAGCTGTAATGGCATTCCAGAGTTGTTCCTACTGAGATGGGATGTGTAGGCCTTTATGCTCCCATAGCCATCAGTCATCAAGCATGGACTGTCTCAGGCACGGCCATGACCTTGTATGAGGCGATTTTTGATAACTAAAGCAATCCAGAAGGAACAGTCCCAGCAGCTAGGGCAACAAGTCCTTTTTTGTAGAGGACTATGGCATCATCTCTACATGTGTACTACAAAAGCCATGCTTCTAAGGAACTGGAGCAGAGATTTCTACCCAAGTTTCTGGCTGTAGGCTTCAAAGTCTTTCCATTACATCCCAGCCATCTTCATGGTCTTTTTGCTATGGAATGTCCATTTGAGGGGCTGTGGATTGTTTCAGATGAGTCAGGTGAAACACAGCTTGGTGTGGTTGGAATTGGAGAGAGAAAGATTCAAATTTGGATTCTCCCAATGGTTAGCAGCATGACTTTGAGCATGATAACCATAAGAGCTAAACTTTTTTGAGGTTTTATTATGTTCCAATGACAGTTTTAACTGCTTTGCATGCATTGAATTATCTGATCCTTTGTCTCATTGATCATAGGCAATAATACTTACTAAGCAGCTTTGTGATGTGGATTATAAGTGAGCTAACATATTAGCTAAATCTCTTTGCATGCAGTGGGCTTGACACAGATGTCAGTGTATCTCTCCGTCTCCCCCATCATGCATGAATGATTCTAGACACCCAAATATATTGAGAACTCCACCAGCCTTGGTATATAACAGTGATAACACTTATAATAACAACAATAATAGTTATTACAGCTTTCATTTATTGAGAGTTTACCATTTGCCAATCAGTGAGCTAAGCCTTTTACATATATATTAGCCCATTGAGTCTTCATGATACTCCTGTAGGGCAGAAACATGATCCCCTTGAGTCTGCACTACCCTGAAAAGAAACCCCATGGAACAGTTCTCTTTCCAAACCACCACCACCATTAATCATTTCCTCCCTTTAACACACCCCCACACTCATTTTTCTTCAACTTAATTTTCTCTTTCTTTTACCACTGCCTTCTTTTTATTTCTCTTTGTTTCCATTTCCAGATATATTTAATTTTTCTTTTGTCTTATATCCTGAATTATTTCATGCTCAAAAATTACAATCCTGGAGAGAAAGAAAAAAATCCTCCCCTTTGCAAAGCTCAGCACGAGTGGGAATCCTGCCATTGAACAGTCTGTCCGTGTTCAATTTTAGCATCATATAATTTCCTGCATAATTGTTTAAATGTCCTCATTCTCATCCCTGTCGCTCTCCCCACACTTTGCTATTTTTTAAAGAAAGCATCCAAACTGCATGTCTGGTTCAACAGGGAATTTCACAGAGGAAAAATGCCAGACTGCATCATATGCCTTGAGTTATCACAATACCTAGGAAAAAAAGCTGTGCATCCGAGTTGTAAGTCCTCCAGTCACTCCTGCCTTTGGTGACCTCTCTTCTCTGCCAGTTGCTTCAAGGCTAGGCATGCAAAAATTCCTCATGTGTTTGTGTCATTCGATTCCCAAATATCACATAACCAAAAATATTAAAATAAAACTGCTCATAACATTTTCCTGAATGCCATCTGGGCCCCACTGGAAGCTGACACTATCTGTCAAACCCAAGATAACCACATTTTCCCCTCCTTTGTATGTGTTAATGTTTGTTATAATGGATTTCTCTTTAATGTCCCAATTACATTTATGACATTCTTTCAACCGAGTGGCACTAATGACTTTCATTATTATTTATGCTCCTCCTTAATTATAAGACTCTCACCTCTCCCATTACACACACTCCTTCATAACCCCCTCACTTGCATACATGCTCTCTGGTATGAGGCTAATGTGCCTTGGCTTCCAATTTCAGAATACACAATGATTAATTACTCCTGTTAAATCACTCTACCCTAGGGTGATCAGACTGGCAAAATGAGAAGAAGGGCCAGATTGCTGCTCCAGAAGGATTTCCCAGGACACCTGTCAGAAAGAATTTAAAAAAGAGGAGAAGTCCCCAACACCCAAATAAATAAATGCATGGCATCCATGCTTTTCTTAGCCCTAGGATGAATCACGAGGAGATGCAATTTTGAATTAATATATAATAATAGAGCATTTAGTACAAATGCCCTGCATTGTAGATGATGATAGCAAGACTCATCAAAGTGACTAGGAACTGAGCATCCTGCCATGGAGTACAATGCTTCTTCCATCAATTAAAATAGTCTTTTAAAATAGTGTACCTACTGTGGTACATTTCAAAAAGTGCATCAATTCTTTTAGCTCCTACATCAAGAAATGGAATTTCTTTTGCACCCCTTACATCTGGGTTGGGCTTCTGATTTGATTTACCCAAAAGAATATGGCAGAAATGACATTGTATTTGTTCCAATCTTGGACCTCAAGAGGACTTACAGCTTCTGCTTTGCTCTCTTGGTATCTCCACTAGTTCCATGGGAACAAACCCAGGACATCCATATACAGAGAGACCCCCACTGGGCCAGACAGCCTTGGTTGACTTACCAGATGAATGGAGATGCACAAGCAAGGCCATCTAAGATCACCCAAACCCATAACACACCATCTATCTGAGTCCAGTTCAAATTGCTAATCTGCAGAACCAAGAGTTCAGGAAACGCTGTTGTTTCAAATGTTTTGGGATGGTTTGTTACACAGTGTGATCGAACTGATATATATGTGAAAGGAAAGACATTTAGGCATGCGGGCTGTGATGAAGGTCAAAGGAAAAACCAATCATTAAGGCAAACTTATTTTGCTCCAGGTACAAAAAAAAAAAAAAAAAATGAACTCGGCAAGTCTGAGAGGAGCCAGTATTCTCATCCTTATTATTTTATAATTGAGAAAGCAGAGGTCCAGAGATGGCATAAAATCAGATTGATACAATAATTTTCATAAGATCTAGGGGAAGGAAGCAAGGTTAAAACCTATTGGACTTATTGGGTTCTAAAGATGATGCATGTCCAAGTACCACACTTGCTGCCTTGACACACAGACTGAGCCCACTGCACCAGTAGCAGCATTTCCTGTGTTTACTATGCCTTCCCCACTGCTCTAACCAGGACTGGCAAAAAGAGGTAGCTGGAAGCAGGGAGTGCACGGAGGTCAGCACAGCCTCCTTGATTCTTTCCTCATTTGGAGGCAGAGCTGGCTCTTTCACAAGAGCTGTTGGGCTTGAGAAGAGTCAGAGACAGCTTTAAGAAGCTGGCTATGGCTTAAGAGCCATAGCCAACGTTACTTCCAGGCAGAGACACAAATTTAGTTCAATGCCGCATTTCATTCACTAAGAAGCATGTGTAAAAGGGCCTGCATGTCTGTTTTAGAAGAGTGAGATTCTTTAGCTTTTATGTTTGTTTTTAGGACAATCCTTAGAATCACTGACTTTTGTATGTTGGCTCTTTTTTGTAGAAAATTTCCCATGTAAAATCACAGTGTCTTAAAAATTGAGCATAGGCTTGCTGGTTTTTTCCCCTTTGCTGAGGAACTAAAGAGATGAATGCTTTATTCTTAAACCACATGTGCCCAAATTTGATTTAAAATAAACAGAAGTTGAAAAATAACAGTGATTATTTACAAAGTTCCAAATAATTTGTCTTCTAATTTAAATTAAATTTCCTGTTTACCCTATTTTGTTTTTATTTATTCTGACCTAGTTGAAATTTCATGTATATATCATTCTGGGGAAACCTTATTTTGTATACTACTTAATCATGTATTCAAAATATTTACTTACTCTCCTAGACTTTGACTCAGCCCTCAGTCTTGTTCCCTCTCTGTAAAAACGTAGGGCTAAACTATTTGATTTTTGAGATCCTTTCGAAGTCTGTAAAATTAATTATTTTATATAAAGAGGCATCCCTGCTTTAACTGCTGTGGATGAATTTGGATCTTCCAATTTAAACATTATGAAGTTTGTGTGTGTGTGTGTGTGTGTGTGTGTGTGTGTGTGTGTGTGTGTGTTAATTTTGGAGGTCAAAATCTTACTCTAGCAGATTCTTACTGTTAGATGATTACATATAGAGGAACAATAACTGAAGGAAGTTATTAATATGGCTTCTGTGGCCTTTCCCATTGGATGTTGTGGTCGTGTGATAATGTCCAGGCAATGGGTTTTAAGAGACATCTGTAAGGTAAGATTGGGGGGAAGATACACTGCACACCCAAACTATAGTTGTTAATGAACTCTTTATGTAAATATCCCCCAGTTGAGGTCATCCTATCCCTGTAATAAGTTAAATACTACTCACATATTCTTCTACACATGAAGTTCTAAATTCCGAGGTTTTATAATTCACAATGTCCCTAGAACAATAACCCCAGTGGCAAACACTGAGCCCATTTTGCCATTTCCTGGTGAGCTGTGTCAGAATCATCTGGAAGGTCTTATAAAATTTCTGATTTCTCATTCTGACCTAAGGAATTTTAATTTGTTAATTCTGAAATAGGGTCAAGGGACCCACATTATTAACATTGTGTTGTTAACAAGCTCCTGAGGTTTTGAGATTTATTGCTCTGCAAGTTGTTTCATGTAAGAAGATGAAGGGATTAAATGAACTTTAAGTGGCCAAAATGTTATTCTTGTCTTTGTGCCCAACTCCTGATATTTTTGCTAAAGAGACATATGAGAGTAACCATGGTAGAGTAAAAGGTGACAGGAACCTTCAGTAGCTGTGGCAACTCTACTGTGTGTGACCTAGAGTAATCAGTTAACTTTTCTGGGTATCACTTTCCTTGCCTGTAAGAACAAGTTTTAGACAAGAAAATAATTTTCACTATCTTTGATAAGGTGACAGGGTGTCCTTATAGCTTCTTCTGGGATCACTGCAGCTGCAGCTCTGGGCAGTGGTTGGACAGACAGGGCCATACAAGGACTCCTCCAGTCAAGCACTCCCCTTTGATTTGTTTACAGTTTTAAACAGGATTGTCTGGAGAAAGGGCCCCAGTGACAAAAGTCTGGACAAGATGTTTCCCAGGGCCATTCTGGCTATGCTGTTCTGTGGTTCTATACAAGTAGCTATTAAAGGGAGAATTACACCAGAAGTGTAATTCAAGGATCACTTGAGCAGTAAGGTTGATAACATAGTCAGACCTGCAGTTATGGAGCAATTAGTAGCAACTCTGTCTGAAAGACAGCAAAGCATGGTCTCTCATTGATTTTGTAGCTATTTGTAAGTAACTCCCAAAGCTAAGGAAACGTCTGGAAATCACCATTAGAATTCCATAATTGTTACACATTACTTGCCATGCTGTGCCTCTGCTGTTATTCAAGGCACAGCACTAGCTATGATGGCTAAATAGTAACATCTTGGAGCACATAGCACCTTGAGTATTCAGATATAGGTAGCACACTCCTACTCATTCTTCAAGATCTTGCTCAAATGCCACCTCATCAGAGAAATCACTTCCGATTCTGCACATCTTCATTCAGGGACGAATTAGTCATTCAGAAACCTGAGTTTTCTCAGCATCTAATCATAATCATAAATAAAAATGGAAATAATGAACACAATTACTTGGCTTGGTTTTCCTCCTTACCTTGGGGAGTCGCTTAAGTTTTACCAAAATAATAAACTGGTACATGATCACTTTCACTTTAATCTGTCTTTTTCTGCCATCAGACTAAGTTCTGTCTCAAGTTTAGTAATATTTTGGCTGATGAATAAAGAAATGAATACATGATTTTTTTTTATACCTTATATGTTCTCCTGATTCTCCCAATTCCTATAAACTGTATTGGCTCCAAATCAAGACGACTAGTCCTGATTCAGTTACTCAGCTAGGCTGTGATCTAATTAAAACAAAAGGCACTGAAGTATGCATGGCCAGTCAGCGAACTCATTGGATATTTACCTCCCTAATTTAAAAATGATTTTAACTTGTAAGCAGTGTTTTAGTTGCTAATTAGTTCTGCTAATTACTAATAGTGTGAGTCCAGACAATTTCCTTACAATGTCTAAGACTCTTTATTCCTTCTTTGTAAATTATGAGTAACACTCATAATAGCATTTATCTTCTAGTATTTTTGTGAGTTAGTAGATATAAAACACAGAACTGTACCAGAGACTGTAGTGAGAATGACAAAGAAAATGTTCTAAAGTTTAGAAAATTTTAATTATACATTAAAATTATCCTTTCTCTATTAACGCACCGAACTCTAAAAATAGGTTTTTTAGTGTTAAAGCATTCTTTCTCTTCTGGGATAAATCCTAATATTCAAAATTAATTTGTCATTTGTCTTGGATTTGATATGTAATGAAGAACGACCCAGAAGGAAATACCAGAAAACAACAGAAGAGAGGATAATGTTGATCACTTGCTAAAATGGCTGCAATTATTTGATTCCTTGCATCAAAGATGCTTTCTAATATGACTTTGCTCTTTCTCCCATCAAAAGGTGGAGTGCTTGAGTATGGCCTGGGCTTACGACTTTCTTTGGGTAGTAGAATGCAACAGACATGAGTAAATGTCGATTTCCAGCTTAGGCCTTAAAGCTTTCCATGCTTATGTTCCTTCTCTTAGAAACCTGCCCAGCCACTGTGAGAACCACCATGACTAGGCTGCTGTAGGATGAGAAGAGACATGTGGTCCTCTTGCTTCCACATCATCCCAGCCAATAGCCAGCCTACTCCTAGAAGCAGAGTTATCATGTAGAACAACAGATTCAAAAAGCCCGGCTAAGAACAGAACGATTACTCAGCTCACAAACTAAGTCACCAACTCACAAAATTGTGAGCTGTATAAATGGTTATAGTTTTTAGATACTGGGTTTAGGGTTGGCTTATTATGTAGCAAAGCTAACTAATATAAAGGACACGGGCTTTGAGATCCACCAGTTAGATATCTAATTGGGGTTTCTATTCTTTATAAAGGTAACTGACATCATATTGTTTGACATTTTCATACATATATTGAACTGATTTTTTTAATGTGATCAGGGAAGGGCTGGCTATTAAGTATAGGAGTCAGATAAGTTTGGCTTGACTGCATAGTTCTAATTTTATTTTGATTAAAAAAATAAACCTCAAGATTAGTGTAAAAGGTAGAGAGATCCTCACAATCAACACACGCACACATTCCATATATACAAATATACCTTCATTTTTGATTCTTCCGTAAAGTCCTGGAGACCTTCCAAGATAGATCTGCGGGATTAAAAAGTTAACGGTTTTAAATTATAATGTATAATAACGAAGTAAAAGCTAGAGAGTAAGGAAAACATGATTTAAGCCTTGCTGTCTTCCTGTGAATCACGATTCTGTCATATCACAGACTTTCTTATTGTCCTCAGTATGTTGAATGTCATCAAGTTTAGTCAGATAATGCCTCCAAAACATGACTTACTCTCCAGAGAAAGGTTCTCTTTGCATGTTTTATACAAGAATTACTACATTCATGTATTCTCATCCCTGCTGTTTTTCTCCTCCTCCCTTTATTTTTCTTTTCTTTTTATTTTCCTCTTCAATGTGAATTGTCCACTGACTGCCATTATAGAGAAACAACTTTGTTGATTGTCCACGTTCCTGTTTTGAATAAAGTTGCCCTTTTGGTGAAGACTGATTTTCTTAATCACCACATAAACAGAAAGGTAGAACAAGAAAGTCATGTGCAGTATCTTTCAGTCAGAAGTTCTACATGTAATAATAATAATAAAAAAAAACACTGAATGGGAGGAAAGTCAAGATGAAAAAAAGAAGGAGCATAAGAGTTAGAAGAAGAAATAAAAATGAAGTCTACTTTCTGGCACAACCCAGAAAATAATGAAAATCTCAAAGGATATGAGATGCATATCATAGATAATCTTAGAAACCTAAATGAGCACAATATAGGAATGTAGAAAGCTCGATAACTTTAAAACAAATTTGGTTTTTGAAGAATGCAGTTTATAAATTTTTCCTACTGTGTCTGCTGATAACCACAAAAGAGGATCTTAAATATTATAACCACAAAGAAATGATAAATGTTTAGGTGATCGATATGCTAACTATTCTGACCGGTTCATTATACAATATAAGAATGTATTGAAACAAAACTGTACCCCATAAACATGTACAACTAAAAAAATCCTTGTAAAAGTATATTAAGGAGTACAAATGTTAAATAGTATTTCTACCTGTTCTGATGAAGTTAAATAAGAATTAAAAGTTTGTTTCCCTTTCCTCCCCTTCTGGTTTTACTCTAAAAGAATAAACATAAAACTATTTCAGGTGACCAACACCATAATCGAATGCGCGATTTCTTTTCATTGACCTTCTAAGTTGATCTATTATATTCCTGAGTTGGATCTCTCTCATCTTATCACTTCTTTCCTTCATTTTACTTTGTTTTGATTTGTTTTATCAGAGTTCACTTAGTTTTTTTTTTCCCCGAGAATGCTAATGGAAATCAAATTTCTGTGTCTACAGCTGAGTAAGTATTTTGTCCTCACATGTTTTTTTTTTTTTTTTAATTTTTAGCTTGGCTGCATATGGAAATCTCAATGATTTTTCCCAAGAAGTTCAAAGGCATGCCACATCTTTGTTGCTGAACCAGTCTTACTATTGGTGGATCTAATACAGGATTGCTTAATTTGAATTTCCGAAATGACTTGAGAATAAATTTATTCATGAGTCATTTTTGTTTTCATTCATTACTTTGTGGGTCTTTTGTAATCTAAGGCCTTATGTCTTTTCTTAGGATTTGGAAAAATTTTCTTGTATCATTTCTTATTTTTTCTCTACCTTTTTTTGGTCCTATATGGAATCTTAACTTCTATTAGCTTCTCTTCCATATTTTTCATCTCTGCATTTGTCCTCTATGTTCAAGAAAATTCCCAATATTTTCTGCTACTGCTTTTCTTTAGTTATTATGGCGATTATATTTTAAATTTTCAATAGCTATTCCTCTTGTGATTCTTCCATTTTCATGGCAATCAGATCTTGTTTTTTTTTTTTTTTTTGATCTAATACCTTCTTCAATAATTTCGGGTTACTAATTAGAACCTTCTTCAATTTCAAAGGTTGCTGCTGTAGGTTGCTCCATCTGTTCATTTTGTTCACTTTGTTCTTTGTTTTCTTCAAATATCTTATGGAACAAGAGCTCTGTTGATAAATACATGCATGTGATGTAGTCTTATTTAGTATACCTACATGACCTCTTCACCTGAAGGTAAAGACTGATCATAAGTTCTATGCATATTAGTTCATTGTAGGGTGTTAAGGTAAAAAACAGGCAGGCTACCCCTTTCTAAAGCTAAACAAGGTGTGTTTTCTTCTAGGTTGTTGTAAAGGACTACTGCTTTGGCCCAGGGGACATAAGTAAACTGGAAGTAAGCAAGGCTTGTTCAGGGCTTAAAATTGGGGCATGTCCGTGAGGAATGATCTTTCTGGGAAGTCAGGTGTCAGGCTGTAAAACAATCATAACATAGCATTCATCGCTTTTTATAGTGTCTTGTTACTTACAGATATTTTTAGCTTGTATTTTTTCACTAAAATGTGTATGATAACTCCAATACCTAAAGTCTTCGCTTGTCTGTTTCTGTCACCTTTTAGTTCTTGCTCATGGTACCTTGTTTCTTTGTTTGCTTGGTTGCCTTCATAGTGGGATGCTCATTATAGATTTGGAAAATTGTATTTAGGGATAATATGAGGTCATGGATAAAGGTGTACACTTCTACACAGTATTGATACCTGCTTTTGTCAAGTACTTAGAGGTACTATTCGTCTTGGACAACCTTAAACCTAATTCAAGTCATGAAGTTTTTTATACTACTCAGTCTCTCTGAAACTAAGTTACAATAATGTCCAAGATTCTTATTTTGAGGATGTAGTGCTTTACAGAACTAGGTAATTATGGAATTATGTTCCCCTTACTGTGTAAAACTTGGTCTTTAATTTTTTCCTGTTACCTGAGATTGAGAAAAGGAAAGTTCAGATTTTTAGGATGAGTTAATGCCCTCAAGGAAAAGCTGAGTTGTTCATCTCCGAGTTTCATTTTTTACTCAAGTTTGGAATGTATAAAAGTCTTATTATCTTGTTAGGTTTTGGATTCTGTCAATTTTTAAAAATATTCTATATAGAATTTTTTTGTTTTTTTCTCAGTTGGTCTGCAAAAAACTGTTGAAATGAGAAGTGTTGAAAGTACAACATCTGCATGGCTCCTATTCTCTGTTATATTGCACCTCCTACTTTAGATTGTGTGCATGTCAATTAGCTGACTAGAGTGCATGATCCTTCAAACCATGGACAAGTTTTACTTACTTTTGTATTTCCCATAACTTCTTTATTTTAATAAGTAGTAAAACAAACTTCAGGTTTTTAATTTTTGTGTGTGTCAGTTTCTATGTTGTGTTTTTGTATAATTTGTCCATTTCATATAGAATTTTGTACATTATTGACATAATGTTCAGAATATCCTATTATTATCTTTTTCTATGAATGTAGGATATGTAGTGATGTTCCCTTTTTTCTTGTTTATATTTTTAATTAAACTTTCTTTTCTTATTGCTCTTTGATTATTCTTGCCAAAGTCTGTCAATTTGGCCAGTCTTTTAAACAATTTTCCTTTTGACTTTATTGACACTCTCTGTTATATGTTTGTTCTATTTCATTATTTTCTAAGTTTATCTTTATTGTTTTCTATTTTTACTTTCTTTCAATTACATTTATTATTTTTCTAACTTCTTAGCATAAATGCTAAGCTTATTGATTTATATTTGAGCATTTTTCTTTTCTAATGTATGCATCAAGTCTGTGAATTTCTGTCTAAGCATAGCTTTCATGGCATCTAATTTCTATTGTATCGTCTTTGTCCTATCAGTTATTTATGAGTGTATTTTAAAATTTTCATATACAAGAAATAACCCAAATTTTCATCAGCACTAGCATGGATAGATTATGGAATACTCATAGAATGAAATACTACTGGCAATTACAATAAACGAACACCTGCTGCATACAGTGGCATGCATTAATAAAGAAAATATTGTTAATCAGAAGACAAAAAACACTTTTTTGTGCATGTATATTATACATTGGTATACATGGTTAAAACACAGACAAAACTAAACTACTGTAGGGTGTTAGATGTCAGGATAGTGATTATCAGCTTGGGAAGTGGGAGCTGTGATTGGTACTGTTCACGAGCAGTCTTCTAGTGTGTTGGTGATATGCTAGCAATATCTGTGTAATGTTAGTGTTGGCTTACATAAGTATGTTCATTTTACATCTTTACATCATCATGTACTCTTCTTACTGTGCAATTAAGTGTTTGTGTGTTATACAAGGCTTTAAAGAGTATTGGATCTGTTTAATAAATGTTTTTGAGTGATTACTATTGGCAAGACACTACACTGGACATCAATGTGTATAAATGATGAGTAAGCTATAGCTTCTACCTTTGTAACACTAAATTTAAAATATAGAAGAATAAGAAATTATATAACTATTTCTATAACATCTATTAGAATATGAATGAGACTGGGCCAAGCCCGTGGAGCACTTGGTAGAGTGCTGCGCTGGGAGCGCGGCAACGCTCCCGCCGCGGGTTCGGATCCTATATAGGACTGACCAGTGCACTCACTGGCTGAGTGCCGGTCACGAAAAAACGACAAAGAAAAAAAAAAAAAAAGAAAAAAAAAAAAAAAAGAATATGAATGAGACTTACGAACACATTGGGGAATCAAAGAAAATGTCAGTTTATTGAGATAATTTAAGATTTGATGATGTAAATAACAGTAGAGTTGTGTGCCCAGGGTTGGGTACTCAAAAGTGGGAGATAATCATAACAAAGGGAATTTACTGAACATTTGCAGTGTACTAGGCATTATCTTATTTAACCTTTATAGCAATCTCATACAGTTACTACTATCTTGATTTTACATACAACTCTAAGGAAGCCAAAGTTGTTATAAATGAAATAACTTGCACGCAAGTAGTCTTTAAGAGCAGAGTCAGGAATCAAACCCAGGTTTGTTTAACTGTAAAGTCTAAGACTATAGACTCTCTTCTGTTCTGGCTCTTACAAGGAGAAGGACATGCCAACCAGGAGAATGAGTATAGAGTTGCATCGGATAGTAAGTACAAAGCATAGGTGTGGAAAACAAAATGTTTTAGCTTATTATTTTGTATTTATAAGGAAAACACTCCTCTCCCCCTGCCATTCTATTCAATTCAGTAAGAATTAATGAAGGAAAAACTACCCCAGCTACTCCAGAGGCTTTCAGTGGGTAAAAAGGGAATAGAAAGATCATCTCTATGTTTTTGAATGTCAGTGTCCTCATTCTTAAGTTTAGAGGGCTGAAATTCCACCAATTAAGTAAGTGTTATTTTTCAGTACACATCTGGAAATGAAAAATGTGAGCAGAGGACAAAAAGAAAGTGCAAGCTCTGTGAGCATTATCACCCATTTCTTTTTTTCTCGAAAGAAAAAAATAAAAAGACTAGTTGTTTTACAGTGTCTACAAACTTCATCCCCTCTTTGGGAGGTTATCAGTTAGCAGACTATGTGCTGAATGTGTCTTTGGCTAGTAGATATTTTTTAATTTTTTAGAAAAAGAAACTTAAAACAAAGCTTTTCAAAGGAAAAAGCATTTTCTATATAAAAATGCAGTACAGAACTCTGAGATCTTAAAAATTATGAGGTTTTAACCTGAAGCATGTTCTTGGTGAAAAAGGGGAATGAAGGTCTTGAGGCCTTTCACCTCTTTTACAAATACTTTAAAGTTTGATACCTTATTAAAAACATATAATAATGAGCTTTGTAATCAGGTCATTAGGTGTATAATATTTAATGTTGCTTTTGTGGTGAAGATTTTCAACGGAATTTCTAATTTGTTATACTGTGCATGAAATCAAAATTTATGCACAAAAAAATTTTCATTTAATCAAAAAGGGGGTAAAACACAGTGAATTTTAACTTGCTTTTGGACATTTGCCCAGTTGTGCTAAATTGTTTAATAAATAAGATAAAAGTATTTAAATCTTATCTAGGAATGGCAGAATAATCATAATTTTGCCAAGTCATTGCAATTTTAAGCACTCAGAACATGACATATATAGTAATTCAGAACATGACTTACAGTGATTCTTTGAATCAGGATTAATAAAATTTTTTCACTTCCTTTTATAAAGCAAAAGTGTATTACAAGCAGAATATTCTAGAATTGTAGAAACAATGTTGAATTTTCACTCTTAATTCATCATTCAAACCATCTTTTGGGATCTATTATTCAATTGCACACTAGGCCTATCTCCACTGACCAACTACTTCACACTTGCGTTTACCTGCAGTATACTGTGGCTGCAGAAAAGTATCCACCTGCACAGAGTGGTCATTGTGATTTTGAGTTTATGGCCTTAAAACTCAAGTAACTTTCATAAGCATTTGGTAGCATAGTGACTTAGAGCTCAGGCTCTAAAGTATGAATGTTGAGTTTAAATCATGGCTCTGTTACTAATTATCTTGATGCTTTTTGGCAAGTTACTTAATCTCTCTGTATCTCAGTTCCCTGCTTTGAAAACTAAAGATTAAAGTTAATGTTCTTGGGAGGGAAAAAATAAAATAATTTCTGTAGATGATATGATTGTTTACTTAGAAAATTTGAAATAACTGGAAAAAAAACCACTTCTGGAACTAATAAGAGATTCTAGGAAGGTTGCAGAATACAAGGTTAATATATAAAAGTCAATTGCTTTCCTGTATACCAACAATAAATAAGGGAATTTGAAATTAAAATGCAATGCCATTTACATCAGCACCAAAAAGAACAAAGTACTTTGGTATAAAGTGTAAAAAAATATGTACAAGATGAATATGAAGAAAACTGCCAAACTCTGATGAAAGAAACCAAAGAACTAAATAAATGGAGAGTTAGTAAATGTTCATGAATAGGGAAGACTCATTATTTTCAAGATTCTTCCCAACTTTATCTATGAATTCAATGCAATTCCAATCAAAATCCCAGTAAGTTATTTTGTAAATTGTAGACAAAGTGATTCTAAAGTTCACATGGAGTGGTAAAGACCCAGAATAACCAACATTATGAGTTCTCACAAGAGAAGAACGAAGTCAGAGGACAGACAGTATCCCCCTTCAAGACTTACTACAAAGCTATGGTAATCAAGACAGTATGGTTAAATAATAGATAAATTGATCAATGGAACATGGTAGACAGCCCAATAATACACCCACATAAATATACTCAACTGATCTTTGACAAAGGAGTGGAGGCAATGCAATGGAGATAAGACAGCCTTTTAATCAAATAGTGCTGGAACAACTGGACATCAGCATGCAAAAATAAAAAATGTCATACTTTTCACCCTTCACTAAAATAAACTCAAAATGTATTACAGACCTAAATATAAAACACAAAACTGTAAAACTATTAGAAAACAGCATAAGAGAAAATCTAAATAGCCTTGGCTATGGTGATGACTTTTTAGATACAACACCAAAGGCATGATCTATAAAAGAAATAATTCATAAGCTGTACTTCCTTAAAATAAAAAAAAATAAAATAAAAATAAAATGCTTCAGCTCTGTGAAAGACAATGGGGAAATAAAAAACAAGAAAATGAGGAGGTGACATCAGCAAGATGGGAGAATAGAAAAGTCTTAGGCTCCATTCCCTGCTATAGAAAGTTCAACTAGCAACTATCCATAGACCTGAACATCTTTTTGAAAATCCCTGCACTTGAAAATAATCCCAAGATATCTACATGGTCTGCAGAACTGAATGAAAATAGAATTAGAAGGATAAGAAGAATGGTCTCATTTGACTGTGCACTCCTCCCACTCCCCCAGGTTGGCACAAAGCCAGATGGAGAGGATTTCCCCAGGTCCACAATCTCTACCGGGAAAAAAGAGAACCAGAGGCAGTCATATAGCTTCCCTAACATTTTGAGCATTTCAAGATGCTTCACAGAAAGCCCACTGTGTTCTCACCTCACAGGGAACATGGGGCTAATGACATAGTTAGACCACCCAGAGTCAGGAAGAAACAAAGAAAGAAGGAAGAGGTCATAGTGGCCAGTGTGGATCTTGGTAGTACCTCTTGTTTCGTGTGAGCTGTGGCACCAGATCAGAGATACCAGCCAAATTCATAGCCCACATGCAAACCTGATCTGGTTGCCTTCAGAAGCATGGTGGTAAATTCAACCTAGTTTGAGTCCCTAGACAGCTAGTCTCCACTCCCAACCTCAGGGATGACATCAGTGACCCCACCCAGGCAAGGAGATGCCTGTCTCTGCCTTTTTCAGAAAAGCATATGGGCTAACCCTCCCTGACCTGGCAAGTCAAGCAGTGGCTCCACTCAGCTGAAAAGCCTGCCTAATGACCTCTGCCCAGGCAGGGAGACTCCTACCTCCACTCTTTTCATAGGAGCATAGGGCTAGACCTGCTTGACTGGGAGGTCAAATAAACAGCCAATCAAGTCAGCCAAAAGGCCACCATGGCTCTTTACTCTGGTAGGGAGGTAATCTTCAATTTATGCATTTCTAAGGAGCATAGTCCCACTCATACATGCAGTGATTCCACCTAACCTCAAAGCCCAGTCTGTGACCTTGCACAACTGGAGATCCCAAATAGCAAAATTGTCTGGCCAGGGAATATGTCTTAGGACTGGCATGACCAGAAGCCATCATAGTACCCAGCCAGTAGCTTTGCCTGGTAGAAGAGCCCAGCCAGTGGTCTTGCTGAACAGTGGAACCCAACCAACAGTCCTACTTGATATCACAGCAAAGGCAGGAACCCAACAAACCAGAGAACACACAACAAGTTCTATTTGCTTGAGGTCATCATCAGCTATCCCTTCCAAAATCACAGGCTAGCCTGGTTACTGAAGGTGTATCCATAAAGAACACCCCAGAAACAGAAGAGGGAGAGGTTATCCTCAAATGTACAGACAACAACACAAAGACTACAAAGAATCAGGAAATTGTAACACCTTCAAAAGAAACTAATAAAGCTCCAATAATGGATCCTATAAAAGTGGATATTTTTGAAATGATTGACAAAGAATTCAGAATAATCCTCTTAAGCACAGTGAACTACAAAATATATAGATAGATAATTAAATGAAATTTGAAAAGCAATATATGAACAAGTTGAGAAGGTTGACAAAGAAATAAAATAATAAAAAATGAACCAAGTGGAAATCCTAAAGATAAAGAATACAATGACTGAACTGAAAAATTTAACAAGAGCTTCAAAAGTAGGCTATTCAAGCAGAAGAAAGAATTAGTGAGCTGGAAGACAGAATATTTGAAATTATTCAGTCAGATTTTCAAGCAGACAAAATAATGAAAAAACATAAAGAAATACTACAATTGTTATAGTGCACAATCAAGAGACCAAACATTTGCATAATAGAAGTTGCAGAAGGAAAAGAGAAAAAATGTCAGATAGCACATTTAAAGAAATAGTAGCTAAAAACTTCCCCAACCTGGAGATAAATGCCAACACCCACGAGAAAGAAGCATAGAAGTTTCCAATCAAATTCAATACAAGGAGGAGTTTATCAAGACATACAATAATCAAAGTATCAAAATCAGAAACAAAAATTTCTGAGAGCAGAGAAAAGATAAGATACACATCACATACAAAGTAATGCCAAAACAACTATCAGCAGATTTTTCAGCAGACTCCCTGCAGGCCAGAAGAAAGAGGGATAATACATTCAAAGTGCTGAAGGAAAAAATTGGCAACAAAGAATAATTTGCCTAGCCAAGGTGTCTTTCAGAATGAGGGAGAAATAAAAACTTTCCCAGACAAACAAACGCTAAGGGAGTTCATCACTACTAGATCTGCCTTTTAGGAACTGCTAAAAAGAGTTCTTTAAGCTGAAACAAAAGGCCCCTAATTAAAAACGTAAAATATATAAAAGCACAAAACTCAATGGTGTAAGTAAAACAGAGTCATATCTAGAATATTTTATGACTGTAATTATGTTATGTAAAGGAATTTCATCCCTAGTACTAGGGTTAAAAGACAAAACTATTATTAACAATTAAAGCTAAAATAAATTGTCAAGGGCTACACATTACCAAATGATGTAAAGACTGACATCGAAAACATAAAAGTGTTAGGGGGCAAGGTAAAAGTGCAGAGTATGCAATCAAAGTTAAGTTATTATCAGCTTGAAATAGGCCATGATAAGTATAGATATTCTATGAAAGCCTCATAATTAGCATAAAATGAAAATCTTTAGTAGAAGCACAAAACAAAAATAGAATAATTCAAAGCACACCATTACAGAAAGCCATCAAACCACAAAAAAAGACAGCAAGAGAGGAAGAAACAAAATACCTAAAATATAATCAGAACACAATTAACAAAATAGCAGCAGTAAGTCCTTACCTATCAATAATTACCTTGAATATAGATGTATTAAATTTTCTGATAAAAAGAAATAGAATAATTGAATGGATAAAAAAACCAATACTCAACTATATGCTACCTACAAGAGATCCACCTCACTTTTAAGGACACACATAGACTGAAAGTGAAGGGATGGAAAAAGATATTCCATGCAAGTGGAAACCAAGAAGGAGCACAGGTAGCTATACTTATATCAGACAAAATAGACTTTAAGTCAAAAACTGTGAAAAGAGACAAATAAGGACATTATACAATATCAAAGGGGTTAATTCTTCAAGAGGATATCACAATTTTCAATATTACATGCACCTTACATTGGAGCTCCTAAATAATATAAAACAAATATTAAAGTATATGAAGGGACAGACAGATTGTAATACAGTAATGGTAAGGGACTTCGGTACTTCACTTTCAACAATGGGAAGATCATTCATACAGAAAATTAATAAGAAAACGTTGGACGTGAACAGCACTTTAGACTAAATGAACTTAACACGCATACACCAGACATTCCATCCAATGGCAACAGAATGAACATTCTTTTCAAGCACACATGGAACCTTCTCCAAAATATGTAACAAGTTAGGGTACATACAAGCCTTATCAAATTTAAAAAATAATTGAAATTATATCAAGTATCTTTTTCTACCGTAATCATATGAAATTAGAAATCAATAACAGGAGAAAATTCAGAAAATTCACAAATACGTGTAAATTAAGCAACATGCTTTTGAACAATCAATAGATCAATGAAGAAAGTAAAAGAGAAATTAAAAAATACTTTGAGATGAATGAAAATGAAAACACAGCATACCAAAACTTATGGGATACTGCAAAAGCAGTTCTAAGATGGAAGTTTATAGCAATAAACACCCACATTAAAAAAGAAGAAAGATCTCAAATAAATAATTTAACATTACTATTCATGAAACTATAAAGAATAAATTAAGCCCAAAGTTAGCAAAAAGAAGGAAATAATAAAGATCAGAGTAAAAATAAATAAAATAGAGATTAAAAAATATAAAAGTTCAACAAAATTAATAATTATTTTTTAAAAGATAAATGAAATTGACAAAACTTTGGCTAGACTAAGAAAAAAAAAAAGTCTCAAATAAATGAAATCAGAAATCAAAGAGGAGACACTACAACTGATATCACCAAAATAAAAAGAATCATAAGAGTCCTATGAACAATTATACACCAACAAATTGAATAACCTAGAGCGAATGTATAAATTCCTAGAGACTTACAACCTATAGGACCAAATCATGAAGAAACAGATAATCTGGATAGCCCAGTAATGAGTAAAAGCATTAAATCAGCACTAAAAAGTCTTCCACCAAAATAACCCCAGGAGCTATACTCAGTCTTTCCTGCTGAATTCTACCAAATATTTAAAGAAGAAATATTACCAATTTTTCTCAAACTCTTCCAAAAAAATCACAAAGGAGGAAATACCTTAAGCTATTTTTCTGAGGCCAGCAGCACCCTGATACCAAAGCAAGGCAAAAACATTAGAAAAAAAGAAAATTATAGCTGAAATCTTTTATGGACATAGATGTGAAATCCTCAACAGAATACTAGCAACTGAGTTCAACAGCACATTCAAAGAATCATCCACCACGACAAAGTGGGATTCATCCCAGGGATGTGAGGGTGGTTCAACATATGTAAATCATTAAATGTAGTACATCACATTAATGGAATAAAGGACAAAAACTTTATGATTACCTCATTAGATACAGAAAAAGCATTAGACAAAAGCCAACATCCTTTTATGATAAAAACTCACCAAATTAGGTATGGAAGAAATATAGCTCAACCCAATACTGGCCATACATGAGAAGCCCACAGCTAACATTATACTCGATGGTGAAAAATGAAAAGCCTTTCCTCTCAAATCTAGGACAAGACAAGTATGCCCACTCTTATTGCTTCTATTTGACATAGTATTGGAAGTCCTTGCCAGAGCAAATAGGCAAGAGAAAGGAATAAATAGCATCCAAATAGGAAAAGGAGAAGCAAAATTTTCACTCTTTGCTGATGACATAATCTTATACAGAAAACCATAAAGACTCCACTAAAAAACTGTTAGAACTAATAAATGAATACAATAAAGTTGCAGGATATGAGATCAGCACATAAAAATCAGTAACATTTCTATACACTAACATAAATTATGCAAATAAGAAATCAAGAAAATAATCCATTTATGAGAGCTACAAAAAATATACAAAAATAATTAACCAAGAAGGTGAAAGACCTATACAATGAAAACTATAAAATGAGGGCAAAATAAAGATACAAATAAATAAAGCATTATTTCATGTTTATTTATTGGAAAAATCAATATTGTGAAAATGTCCATATCACCCAAAGCAATCTACAGATTCAGTGCAATCCCTATCAAAATTCCAACATATAACAACCACAATTACTTGAAGTTGATACGACAAGCAAACAGAAAGGACATTGTTGTGGGGAGAGGGAGGAAAGGGAGGAGGGAGGGAGGTTTTGGTAAGGGCAACAATAATCAACCACAATGTATATTGACAAAATAAAATTTAAAATAAATAAATAAATAAATAAAGTTAAAAAAATAAAAAATAAAAAATAAAATTATATTCACATGATAAAAAAAAATTCCAATGTAATTTTTTAGAAAATCAGGGAAAAAAATCCTAAAATTTATATGGAACTACAAAAATCCCCCAAAGAGCCAGGGCAATCATTAGCAAAAAGAACAAAGCTGGAGGCATTACACTACCTAATTTCAGACTATACTGCAAGGCCATAGTGATTAAAGCCGCGTGGTACTGGCAGAATGCAACAGAGTACAGAGCCTAGAAAAGAACCCCTGCATGTACGGTCAACTGATTTTTAACAAAGGTGCCAAGAACATGCAATAGAAAAAGGATAGTCTCTTCAATAAATGGTGTTAGTAAGATTGGGTATCCACATACAGTAGAATAAAACTGGATCCTTATCTCATACCATATACAAAAATCAACTCAAAATAGACTAAAGACTTAAGTGTAAGGCCAGTAACTTTTAAAACTACTAGAAGAAAACATAGGGAAAAGACATTGACCTGGGCACTGATTTTTTGGATTTAACTCCAAAGTACAGGCAACAACAACAAAAATAGATACATGAGATTACATCAAACTATAAGTCTTCTGCACAGCAAAAATAAATAAATAAATAAAAATAACAGTGTGCAGAGACAGCATATAGACTGGAGAAAATATTTGCAAGCCAAAGGGGTTAATATCCAAAATATAGAAGGAACTTGACTCAATAGGAAGAAAACAATAACAACAAAAAACAATTAAAAAATAGGCAAGGGACCTAAATAGACATTTCTCAACAGAAGACACACAAATGGCCAACAGATATATAAAAAAATCCTCAACATCACTAATCATTAGGAAAATTCAAATTAAAATCACAATGATTTATTATCTCACACCTGTCAGAATGGCTAATATCAAAAAGACAAAGGCAACAAGTGTTGGTGAGGATTTGGAGAAAAGGAAACCCTTGTACAATGTTGGTGGGAATATATACTTGTACAGCCATTGTGGAAAACATATGGAGTTTCCTCAAAAAATGAAAAAATAGAGCTACCGTATGATCCAGCAATCCCACTTCTAGATATTTACTCAAAAGATTTGAAATGTGTTTATTGAAGAAATATCTGCACTTCCATGTTCACTGTAGTGTTATTATTAAATTATAGTTATGGAATTAACATAAGTGCTCATCAGCAGACAAATAGAAAAATAATGCATGGTATATACACACAATGGAATACTATTCAGCCTTAGGAAAGGAGACAATCCTGTCAATTGCAACAACATGCGTGGAATTGGAAAACATAGTGCTGAGTGAAATAAGCCAGGCACAGAAACACAAATACCACATGTTCTCAAATACGTGGTACTGAAAACAATTGTACTCATAGGAGCAGAGAGCAGAACTATGTTTACAAAGGCTGGGGGTCGGTGGGTAGTGGGGAAATAATGGTCAAAAGATAAAAAATTTCAGAGAGGAGGAATAAGTTGTTTTTTGTTTCCTTGGAAACAAGGACAGAAAAATTCACTCCTATATTTTCTTCTAAGAGTTTTCTAATTTTAGCTCTTACATTTAGGTTTAAATACATTTTGACTTCATTTTTGTGTATGATGTAATGCAGTGGTCCAACTATGAGCTTTTGCATCTGTATATCCAGTTGTCCCAGCACCATTTGTTGAAAGGATTATTCTATCCCCACTTAACTGTCCTGGTATTCTTGTCAGAAATCAATTGATCATGGAAGGTTGGGGATATTTCTAGACTCTCAATTTTATATCATTGATGTCTCGGTCTTTTCAGGTCACTATAATAAAATACCATAAACTGAGTGTCTTATAAAAAACAGAGATTTACTTCTTGCAGTTTGAAATTCCAAGATTAAGGTATTGGTTAATTTGGTGTCTGGTGGGGACAAGCTTTCTGGGTCATAGATTATGCCTTCTAGCTGTGTCCTCTTGTGGTGGGAAGGCCTCTGGGGCCTCTTTTATAAGGATGCTAATCTCATTAGGGCTCTGTCTCCTGATCTAATAATTTTCCCAAGGCTTTTCCTCATAATGCCATCCATTGATGATTAGGTTTCAACATATAAATTTTGGGGGCACACAAACATTTGCATCATAATAATTGATCTATAGGTCTGTCTTTATTCCAGAACCATCATCCTTTTTTGATTAATTTTAGTTTTGTGGTAAGTTTTGAAATCAAAAAGTGTGAGTCCTCCAACTTTGTTCTTTTTCAAGACTGTTTTGGCTATTCTATGTCTATTAAATTTCCATATGAATTTAGGGTCAGCTTGTAAGTTTCTACAAAGAAGCCTGTTGGAAATTTGATAGTGATTGTATTGAATTTGTAGATTAATTTGAAGATTATTGCCATTTTAACAAAATAAGTCTTTTGATACATAACTTGGGATGTTTTTTGATTTATTTAATGTCTTTCAAAAACATTTTGTAGTTTTCAGGGTATAAGTTTTGCACACTTTTGTTAAATGTATTCATAAGTATTTTGTTCTTTTTGATGCTATTATAAATTTAATTGTTTTAATTTCACTGTGGATTATTATTGCTGGTGTATATAAAACAAATGATTATTGTATACTGATCTTATAACCTTGCTGAGTTTATTAGTTCTAATAGTTTTTTAAAGTAGATTTCTCAGGATTTTCTATACACAAGACCATGTCATCTGAAAATAGATGATTTTTCTTTTTCCTTGCTAATCTGGATGCCTTTACTTAATTTTCTATGTAAGTACTGCACACTAACCAATTGTGCCACTAGAGCTCCATCTTTATTTAGTTTTTTAGAGCATTCAGTAATATGTTGAATAGAAGTGGTGAGAATGGACATCTTCTCTTGTTTCTGATTTTATGGTAAAGGCATTCAATATTTTACCATTAAGTAAGATGAGTTTTGTAGATGCCCATTATCAGTTTGAGGAAGTTCACTTTGGTTACCAGTTTTTATCGTCAAGGAGTGTTGGATTTGCCAATTTTTTTGGCATCTATTGAAATTGTCATGTCGTATTTTTCCTTTATTTTATTGATATTGAGGATTTTTTACTTGGATATATTTTGTATTGGGTTATAATTTACAAATCGATATAAAATTTACTCCTTTAATTTGTACAGTTCAGTGGTTTTTATTATATTCACAGTTTTGCCATCATAACCACAATCAATTTTAGAATATTTTTATCACACACCCCCAAAACCCTGTCCTCATTAACAGTCATTTCCCATTCCCTTCTGCCCTCAGCTGTGGCAACCAGTAGTCTGTTTTCTCTATAGAGTTCCCTATTTTGGATATTTCATATATATGGAATTGTGTGATATGTAGCTTGTTGTTACTGGCTTCTATGACAGCATAATTTTTTCAAGGTTCATCCATGTTTTAATATATACCAGTACTTTATTTCTTTTTATGTGGATATACTAGTCAATTGCATGAATATACCATACTCCATTAATTCATTTTTCATTGGATGGACTTTTTAATTGTTTTCACTTTTTTGCTATTACTAATAATGCTGTGATTAACATTCATATACAAGTTTTTGGTTGGACATTTGCTTTTAATTGTCTTGTATATACACATAAGGGTGGAAAGTTACCTTATAATGCAGTTATCATATGACAATTCCATGTTTAACTTTTTTAAGGAACTGCCAAGCTGTTGTTTTCCAAAACATTATTTTACATTCCCTTCAGCGATGCATAAGGGCTGATATGATGTATTGCATTAATTTCAGATGTTTCAGCCTTTTATGTGGAATACATCACAATTGGCCATAGTGTATAATCTGTCTTATATATTGTTGTACTTGGTTTCTTAGTATTTTTTGAGGATTTTTGCATCTATATTCATAAGAGATATTGGTCTGTAGATTTCTTCTTTTGTAATATCTTCATTTGGTTTTGGTATCAGGATAATATTAGTCTCATGGCATGAGCTGGGAAGTGTTCCCTTCTATTTTTTGAAAGAGTTTGTGAAGACATAGTATAAATTCTTTACAGTTTTGTCTTTCTAGGAATTTGTACATTTTATCCAAGCCATCTAATTTATTGGCATACAGTTGTTCATAGTCTTCCCTTATGATCTCTTTAAAATTTAGGTAAGGTCAGTATTAATGTCTTCTCTTTATTTCCTGATTTTTAGTAATGTGAATATCCTCTTTTTTTCTTAGCTAGTCTAGCTGAAGGTTTGTCAATTTTGTTGATATTTTTATAGAACTATATTTTGTTTTTCCTGTTTCCTACTGTATTTTTACTTTCTATTTCATTAATTCCCATTCTACTCTTTATTTCTTTTTAGTAAATCTTTAGTTCTTTTCTCTTAGAGGACAAATTTGTTTCCTTTTGTTTTTTTCTTCTTTTTTTGAAGAGATTATACATATTTATGGGGCACAGAGCTCCACTGTAGTCTTTATTATTTCCTTTCTTCTGTTTGTTTCAGGTATACTTTGATTTCTCTCTCCCAATGTATTAAGGTAGAAAATTAGGTTATTTGTGATTTTTTCATCTTTTTAAACATAGGTGTTTAGAGCTATACATTTTCATTTAAGCAGTGCTTTAGCTGCATCCCATGCATTTTGTTATGATGTGTCTTTATTTTCATTCATCTCAAAGTACTTTCTAATTTCCCTTGTGATGCATTCTTTGAGTCATTGGTTATTTAGATTGTATTATTTTATTTCCACTTATTTGTGAATTTTCTCAATTTTGTTGTTATTGATTTGTTATTTCATTCTCTTGTAGTCAGAGAAGATGCTTTGTATGTTTTCAATATGTTTAATTTATTGAGGCTTGTTTTGTGGCCTAGCATATGATATGTTCTGGAGAATGTTCAATGTACACTTAAGAAAAATGTGTATTCTGCTATTGTTGGGTGAAATCCTCTGTAGATGTTGGGTAGATCTAATTAGTTTAAGTGTTTTCCAAGTCTCTTATTTCCTTGTTGATTTTCTGTCTAGTTATTTGATCTATTGTTAAAAATGGGCTATTGAAGTGTCCATTACTGTTGAATTGTCTATTTTTCCTTCAGTTCTGCCAGTTTTTGCTTCATGTATTTTGGAGCTCTATTACTGGGTGCATATATACTTACAACCGTTACATCTTCCTGATAGATTGAACCTTTCATTGCTATAAAATGCTCTTTTTATGTCTAGAAACTTTTTTAAAAAAAATTTAAAGTCTATTTTGTCTAATATTACTATAGCCACTTCCACATTAATATGGCTTCTATTTGCATTATATATCTTTTCCATTCTTTTTCTTTCAATCTCTATGTGTCTATTAATCTGAAGTGTGCATTCTGTAGAAATAGCATAGTTGGAATTTCTTTTTCAAACCAGTCTGACAATCACTGCCTTTGGATTATTTAATCAAGACACATTTGATGTTATTATTGACACAATTGCATTTATGTCTGCCATTTTACTTATTTGAAAAAAATCCATGTTTTTGTTTTCTCTATTCTTTCTTTACTGTTTTCTTTTGCATTAAGTGAATTAATTCCAGTGTAACATTCTAATTTTGAGTACATTTTTACTATTATTTTGAGTTATTTTTTAAATCATCTTGAGAAACTTTTTGATTTTTGTGTTGTGATTCTTTTTTTATGTTTTCCTTTTTCTTTTTTAAATATTTTTTTGTTTTGTGATTCTTTAACTGCTTCTCTGTGCTAACCTTCCCTATCCTTGCAATGGTTCTGATGTTGAGGGGTAATGGAATATAGGAGTACACAAGGCAGCAGCATTTATGTGTTTGTATCCATGTGTCTAATTGCTCAGAAGAAACATGCTGACACGGTGAAATTTGATTGGTGCTGCAGGAGGTTTGTTTTTAGGAGTCTTTTAATTACTTACATTTACTATGGCTGTTTGATGTGGACCTAGTCTACACCTGCCAGGGTTTCTACTTGTGTACTGTACATTTCCCTATAGCCAGTAAAATTTACCAGTTGCAGTAAGCAAGCTGTGAAAGACAAACTGCGAAAAATATTTGTTTTCACTTCTTGTCTCTGCAAAGCATGGACAAATTAATGAAAGGCTTTATCTTTATCATACAACAACAGTCACTATAGATCTGCGAATGCAGGCAGTTACCAAACAGAAGTACACTGCAAAGCTTAGTGGGGGATAAAAGTAATGAATAATGTAACAAGACCTTAAACTGGATTGTCACACCGAGCTAGCTTGTCAGAGCACTGGGTGGCTTATTTGACAATCCATCTTCCTCAGCAGTCACTAAGTATGTGTTGGCCAGCCTCATTGGAACACCTTGGTGTAGAGTCTATCCGGTATTCTCACATATTAGGTTCACACCAAAAAATAAAGTGGTAATGGGCCAATGCTTAAAGCCACCAAAAACAGTACATTGTACCCATATACATACAAGCCAAGAGATACCAGATTGGGGGGTCATAAAAAAACAACTTTACCATTATAACCATTTACTTCACCAGAGAAAGTGTCTTAAGTACTCATAGAAATTTCTACTACATATTAAAACAGCAGAAAACTATTTTGGAGTAATTAAGACAGCATCTGTCTAAGCCCATACTGAATTAGTAGAAACAAATAAACTAAACTGTGCAGTTAGACTAGCTCATTACATTAACTGGTTTTAAAACTTAGGGTATCAGTATCACAGCATACAAATGTTTTCTAAAATATTTATATACTTAGTAATAAATTTGTCAGAAAAAACACCATCTAGTTATGTCAAAGCCCTCTCTAGACATGCTAAGTGCTATGCAGAAAGAGGACTGTGGAGTAATAAAATTTACATATTAAATCATGATCTAAATAGAATTTATTCCAAGGTCAAGGGCCCCCAATTGTATTCACTTGACTCTATCCATATCAGAGTATCTAAATTTTATTCACAAAGAAAAAATTTATCCTCCTTGAGCATGGCTAGGTTATCCAATTCCATCCTGCTGAACTTTGTGGGATTCATGGAATGAACAGACGAAGGTGCCCCGTTGGCAAAGCCTCAGGACAGTGGTTTATCCAAGATGTGCTACGAGCTTCTTGTGAATTATGCTTAGGGGCCAATAGGGCCATTTTTGTTTGTTTTTCTGGACCCTCTGAGTCCAGAAAAATAATGGGTATTTTTGTTTCTCCTACCTAGGCCTTACATTTATTGCCCAGAGTAAATCACAAGGGCAGACCTGGCATGATCAGCTCAGAGACTGTCGACGTACAAACTTCTCTCAATTATCAGGTGGCTGATTGCTCTTCTGTAGGCCAGTGACTGCCTAGCTTGAGTTTTATAAAATTTAGAATATTCACCATCCTGGATTTGTTAATGCCATTCATAATAATATTTCCAACAAAATAGTTAAAATTGAAAACTTCTGCAGAAGTTGCATTTATAACTAACTGTCAGCCTTTGTTAACAAATTTCTTGTAATGAACACGTCTGAGATGGACTCAAGTGAATTTTACCTCATAACTTTTACCATACTAGAGAATCTTAATTTGCTAAATTACCATTCAAAACTTGATCACAACCGTTAAGAACAGGACTCTTTAGTTTAATATATTTTGTAAGTATTATAACAATGAAGACTTGATCAAAGAAGCAGAACTTCTAGGATCTATGTCTATGTCTATGTCTATAATGTCTATCTAATCTCCAAAAGAGGGGATTTGTGAGAGGGATTTGATCTTACACAATTGGCTTCTGCCCATGGGCTGGACATAAACTAAGCAGGGTAGGCAATACCCGTTGTTAAATATTCAGGAATGTTGTTAAACTGTTGGTAGCTGACTATCAGCACTCTCTTGGGAAGTTGAACATGAAGTGGGTAAAAACAAGAAAAACTGTAAGCAGCAAAGCTCTGTTGAAAACTGAGAGAACAAGCCGCAGCCCACATCAGTCTTTCACTGCCACAATATGTCCAAATTTGATGATGCAGGTGGCCTGCACTGTGGAGTTAAACACACATCTGCAGCAGGAGTGGAGAAGCTGAAGGAAGAAAACTGGTAGTGGCAGGAAGAAAGGGGGGCCTGGCTTCTCCTTTAGTCGGCTAACAAGGTGGGCCAGCAGATCTACAACAAATGCACCAGCAGCAACAGTGCCGGCCGCTACACTGACTTTCCAAGTGTAACCACGGCTGCGGCTTTATTTCCACCTTCCAAATCTTAAATTTCTCTTATGACAAATCCTTGTCCATAATCACACCAGCAGAGGAATTCTAGAAAACACTATCCTAGATTAGTTAAATTGACACAATATGAAGCCACAAGAGAAGCATGTTTGGGCTCAAATATTCTACTAATGAATTCATCCCATTCATGTGTCGCAATCAAGTTTTTTTTTAAAAATGGGTGGACTACATATTTAACCTGTTAAAACACTGGACTTTAGCATCTATAGAGATGACCATATGGTCCTTGTGTTTGATTTTATTAATATGGTGTATCACATTTATTGATTTGCATATGTTGAACCAACCTTGCATCCCTGGGATGAATCCCACTTGATCGTGGTGAATAATTTTACGTATGTGTTGCTGTATTCTATTAGCTAGTATTTTAGTGAGGATTTTTGCATCTATATTCATCAAGGATATCAGCCTGTAGTTTTCTTTTTTAGTTGTATCTTTACCTGGTTTTGGTATCGGGATGATGTTTGCTTCATAGAATGAGTTTGGGAGATTTGCGTCCGTTTCAATCTTTTGGAATAGTTTGTAAAGAATCGGTGTCAATTCCTCTTTGAATGTTTGGTAAAATTCTGCTGTGAATCCATCTGGTCCTGGGCTTTTCTTTGTTGGGAGCCTTCTGATAACAGCTTCAATCTCCTTTATTGTTATTGGTCTGTTCAAATTTTCTATGTCTTCACGGTTCAGTTTTGGGAGCTTGTGTGTGTCCAGAAATTTATCCATTTCCTCCAGATTTTCAAATTTGTTGGCGTATAGTTGTTTATAGTAGTCTCGAATGATTCCTTGTATTTCAGATGTATCAGTTGTAATATCAACTTTTTCATTTCTAATTTGTGTTATTTGGATCTTCTCTCTTCTGTTTTTTAGTTAGCCATGCTAATGGTTTGTCAATTTTTTCCTTTAAGAACAGGAACTAGACAAGGATGCCCACTCTCACCACTCCTATTCAACATAGTGTTGGAAGTACTAGCCAGAGCAATCAGAGAAGAGAAGGAAATAAAGGGCATTCAGATTGGAAAAGATGAAGTCAAACTGTCCCTCTTTGCAGATGACATGATCCTATATATCAAACAGCCTAAAGCCTCTACAAAAAAACTCTTGGAGTTGATAAATGATTTCAGCACAGTAGCAGGATACAAAATCAACACACAAAAATCAGTAGCATTTCTATTCTCCAATAGTGAACATGCAGAAAGAGAAATCAAGAAAGCTTGCCCATTTACAATAGCCACCAAAAAAAAAAAAAAAATACTTAGGAACTGAGTTAACCAAGGATGTGAAAAATCTCTATAATGAGAACTACAAACCAATGCTGAGAGAAATTAGAGATGATACAAGAAGATGGAAAGATATCCCATGCTCTTGGATTGGAAGAATCAACATAGTGAAAATGTCCATACTACCCAAAGTGATATACAAATTCAATGCAATCCACATCAAAATTCCAATGACATTTTTCTCAGAAATGGAAAGAACTATCCAGACATTTATATGGAATAACAAAAGACCATGCATAGCCAAAGCAATGCTGAGCAAAAAAAATAAAGCTGGAGGCATAACACTACCTGACTTTAAACTATACTACAAAGCTATAATAACCAAAAAAGCATGGTACTGGCATAGAAACAGACACAATGATCAATGGAATAGAGTAGAGAATCCAGAAATCAACCCACACACCTACAGCCATCTGATCTTTGACAAAGGCACTAAGCCTATACACTGGGGAAGAGACTGCCTCTTCAGCAAATGGTGCTGGTATAACCGGACATCTGGGTTCTCAATTCTACTCCACTGGTCTGAATGTCCATTTTTACACCAGTACCATGCTGTTTTGGTTATAATAGCTTTGTAGTATAATTTGAAGTCAGGTAGTGTTATGCCTCTGGCTTTATTTTCTTTTTTTCCTCAGGATTGCTTTTGCTATTTGGCATCTTTTGTTGTTGCACATGAAAGGTAAGATTGTTTTTTCCATTTCTGTGAAGAATGTCATTGGTATTTTGATAGGGATTGCATTGAATCTGTATGTTGCTTTGGGTAGTATAGACATTTCCACAATGTTAATCCTTCCAATCCAGGAGCGTGGAATATCTTTCCATCTTTTTATGTCTCCTTTAATTTCTTTAAGAAGTGGTTTGTAGTTCTCATTGTAGAGGTCTTTCACCTCCTTGGTTAAATTGATCTCTAGGTATTTTATTTTTTTGCGTGACTATTGTAAATGGGCTTATTTTCTTTATTTCTCTTTCTGTTAGTTCATTATTTGAGTACAGAAATGCAACTGATTTGGGGGCATTTATTTTGTATCCTGCAATGTTACTAAAGTTATTAACCAGCTCTAGGAATTTTTTGATAGAGTCTTTAGGTTTTTCTATATATAGTATCATGTCATCTGCAAATAGAGAAAGTTTGACTTCATCTTTTCCAATCTGGATTCTCTTTATTTCTTTCTCTTGCCTGATTGTTCTGGCTAGTACCTCCAGTATTATGTTAAATAGAAGTGGTGAGAGTGGGAATACTTGTCTTGTTCCTGTTCTTAAGGGAAAGGCCCTCAGTTTTTCCCTATTCAGGATGATACTGGTGATGGGCTTGTCATAAACGGCTTTTATTGTGTTGAGATATTTTCCTTCTATACCTAATTTGTTGAGAGTCTTTATTATGAAGGGATGTTGAATTTTGTCAAATGGTTTTTCAGTCTCTATTGAGATAATCATATGGCTTTGTCCTTGAGTTTGTTGATGTTATGCATCACATTTATTGACTTTCATATGTTGAACCATCCTTACATCCCTGGGGTGAATCCCACTTGCTCATAGTATATAATTTTTTAAATGTGTTGCTGTATTCTGATTGCTAATATTTTGTTGAAGATTTTGCATCTATGTTCATCAAGGATATCGGACTGTAATTTTCTTTTTTTGTTGTCTTTATGTGGTTTTGGTATCAGAGTCATGTTGGTCTCATAGAATGTGTTTGGGAGAGTAGCTTCTATTTCAACTGTTTGGAATCATTTGAGGAGAATTGGTAGTATCTCCTGTTTAAAAGTTTGATAGAATTCAGCTGTAAAGCCATCCAGATCTGGACTTTTCTTTGCTGGAAAATTGCTAATTACTGCTTCAATCTCATTGCTTGTTATTGGTCAGTTCAGGTTTTCTATCTCTTCTTGGTTCATTCTTGGTAGTTTGTAGGTTTCTAGAACCTTATCCATATCTTCCAGATTTTCATATTTGTTGTCATACAGTTGTTAATAATAGTCTCTAATGATTCTTTGTATTTCTGTAGTATTAGTTGTTATGTCTCTCTTTTCATTTCTGATTTTTGTTATTTGGGTCATCTCTTCTTTTTTTTGTTAACCTATCTAATGTTTGTCTATTTTATTTATATTCTCAAAAAAACAGCTTTTTGTTTTGTTGATCTTTTCTATTGTGTTTGGGGTCTTGATTTCGTTTAGTTCTGCTCTGATCTTAATTATTTCTTTCCATCTACTACCTTTAGGTTTGGATTGTTATTGTTTTTCAAGTTCTTTGAGGCATAGTGTTAGGTCATTTATTTGAAGTCTTTCCATTCTTTTGTAAGCATTTATTGCAATAAATTTGCCTCTTAGTACTGCTTTTGCAGTATCACACAGGTTTTGGTATGATGTTTCTTTATTTTCATTGGTTTCTAGAATTATTTTGATTTCCTGTTTAATTTCTTCCTGAACCCATAGGTCATTTAGGAGCCTATTATTTAGTTTCCATGTATTTGTAAAGTTTCCAGAGTTTCTGTTGTTATTAATTTTCAATTTTAGTCCATTGTGGTCTGAGAAGATACTTGGAATGATTTCAATTTTTAAAAACTTCCTGAGACTAGATTTGTGACCAAATATGTGGTCTATCCTGGAGAAAGTTCCATGAGTGAATGAGAAGAAAAAATATTCTTTGGTTGTTGGGTGAAATGTTCTGTACATATCTGCCAGGTCCAGTTGATCGAAGGTATAGATTAAATCCTGTGTCTCTTTGCTGACTTATTGCCTGGAAAATCTGTCCCATACTGAGAGACGGGTGATCAGATCACCCACTATTAATGTGTTAGCACTTATTTCTTTCCTCAGGTCTAAGAGTATTTACTTTATATATCTGGGTACTCCAGTATTGGGTGCATATATATTTATGATTGTTATGTCTTCTAGCTGGATAGGTCCTTTTAATATTATACAATGGCCTTCTTGGTCTCTTTTTATGTTTTTTAGTTTAAAGTCTATTTTGTTTGATATAAGAGTAGCTACTCCTGTTTGTTTTTGGTTTCTGTTTGCAGGGTGTAACTTTTTCCATCCCTTCACTTTTAATCTGTGTGTGTCTCTATAGGTGAGGTGGGGCTCTTGAAGACAGCACATACTTGGGTCTAGCTATTTAATCCAATCAGTCTGTCTGTGTCTTTTGAATGTGGAGTTTAATCCATTGACATTTAGGGTAGTTATTGACAAGTATTGATTAATTCCTGTCATTTAATTGCTTCTTGTTTAGATGGTTTAAATATCTTTTGATTGTTATTTCCCCTTTTATTTCTTTTCTTGAATGTTAGTTGGAGATTTAAGGTGGGATGATTTAGCTTCTTTTTCTTTCTTGCTGGCATTTTTGTTTTAATGGTGGGTTTTGCTCTTTCTTGTGTACTTGTGATAGTGGTCACCATTATTCAGATTCCAGATGAATAACTTCCTTGAGAATTTCTTGCAGGGCTGGTAAGGTGTTGGTGAACTCCCACAACTTTTATTTCTCTGGGAAATACACTATTTTCCCCTCATTTCTGAAGGAGAGTCTTGCTGGGTAAAGAATTCTTGGCTGGCAATTTTTTCTTTTAGTATTTTGAATATATCATTTCACTTTCTTCTGGCCTGTAGGGTTTCAGTTGAGAAGTCTGCTTTTAGTCTGATGGGGGTACCCCTTTAATCGACCTGACACTTTTGTCTTGTTGCTTTTAGAATTCTCTGTTCGTCTCTGAGCTTTACAAATTTAACTATAATGTGTCTTGGGGAGGATCATTTTGGATTGAATCTGTTTGGGGACCTTTGAGCTTCCTGGATCTGAAGGTCTGTATCTCACCCTACACCTGGGAAATTTTCTGTTCCTATTTCCTTGAATAGATTTTCTATACCTTTTCCTTTCTCTTCCCCTTCTGGAATACTGATGATTCACATATTAGAGCGCTTGAGGTTGTCTGCTATCTCTCTTAGATTTTCCTCTTTATTTTTAATTCTTTTTTCCTTTTTTTTTTTTTTTCTGTCTGCTTGAGTTATTTTGAATGGACCATCTTCAAGCTCTGAAATTCTTTCTTCTGCTTGCTCTACCCTGCTGCTCAAGCTCTCGGTTGTGTTTTTTATTTCATTGAGTGAAACTTTCATTTCTGGAAGTTCTGCTACACTCTTTTTTAAGGTATTAATCTCTTTGTAGATTTCCTCCTTCATATTCTGGATATTTTTTCTTGTTTCATTTTGTTCTCTAATTGAGTTTTCCTTTATTTCTTCAAGTTTTCTTAAGATTATTGCTCGGAATTCTTTTTCAGACATTTCAAGGATTCCCTGTTCTATGGAGTCTGGAATTCGAGCATTACTGTATTCCTTTGGTGGTGTCATATCTTCTTGTTTATTTGTAGTTCAAGTATTTTTTCATTGATGTTTGGTGATTTGGTAGAGGGTTTGCTTCTTCTATCAAACTGAGGTTGGCTGTGAAGTGGCCCTGGCTGCTACTGTGGTGGTGAATTGTCTTTGCTTTACAGTAGGTGTGGTGGTAGTTATGGGTTATGTTAAACTACCTTGGTTCCTGTTACAGAATCTGTGGTCATAGATTGAGCCCCTAGCTGGCTCACCTCAGTGGGTCAAGTGGTGGGGGCTGGCATTCCCCTCTGGGTCCAAGGAGTGGGGAGGAGTCTCTGGTGCCACGTGAGTCTGCTGGTCTCACCTCTCTGCAGCTCAGGAAGTAGTCATTTTGCTCTATTCTTTATTGCTCATGTTTGAGGCATTTACCAAATGTCTTTGATCATTGGGTGCTTATTCATATTAATGACTGTGGCACTAAGCTGCCAATTGAGAGCTCTGTGTGTTTGGTAAGGGGAGGGATAATTGATTTTTGGATTTCTTGAGTAGTGGTGAGGTAGGGATGAAGTGTTTTGTTATGTCCTTAACTGTGGAGGTATAAGCCTACCTGCCTAATTTCAGGTGGCCGTTGCTTCAAGTTTGGCACCCCATTTGCCTTCCCCTGATGCACTCTTGTTCTGTTAATTTAAAGAAACTGTGTTGGGCTTGGTTATGGGGGATTTGGAGAGGGGCTAAGGATCAAACAACCTTTTATACAAACTTTAAAACAGTCCTCCATATTTATAATTTTATCAACTCTACTAAATCATTAATCCTCACCAAATATTCTGCATCTCCCAAAAGAGTTGCTACCTCATATTGTCATCTCATCCACTGTCTGCTCTTTGTTTCTCTTTGTCTTGTAATCACTTTAGTGGGATAAAGAGAGATGTGTGTGTTCAATCTCTAATTTTTACCTGGAAGTTTCCTGATGGGACTTTTTCACCACTGTATATCGCAGAGGGAATGTCTAGGAAAAGCATGGTCTGAAACATCAGACAGATGCTTCATGCTTGTGTGAGTCTAGGCACAGGAGAATCCGATGACACTACCTCATCTTTCTTCCTTTATCATTGATGGCAAGATTGAGATTTTTATTTTATTCTCACCAATACAAAATATATGTTATCTGTGACAATTAAGTTTTGTGTGACATAAGCCTACACAGATAAGAGAGTTAGATAATTCTTCAAACATCTTGAAGCTAGTGCGTGAGATGGAAAAGAAAACCTAGTAAATGAGGACTAAGGTTCAATATGGTTACTATGAGGTTTGAAAGAACTAGAGGCCATGGAATCACAGTGAGGAGACATCTAGTCCACACTGGGGACACCATCAGAGCTACATGAAGGACGCTGCATTAGTAATTTATTGTTGCATAACAAATTGCTTCAAAACTTGTGCTTAAAAGAATAATAAACCTGTACTGTCTCTCACAGTTTCTGTATGTCAGTTCAGGAGTGGTGTGGCTGGGCAGTGCTAGCTCAGAGTTTAATGTATGACAAGTGCTGCAATCATCTGAAAGCATGACTATGGCTGGAGGATTGGCTTTCTAGGTAGCTCACTCATGTGGCTGCCAGGTTGGTACTGGCTGTAAGGAGGAGGCCTCAGTTCTTCTCCAAGTGGTCCTCTTGACTGTCCTCTCTTCATGGTATTTGTTTTTCCCCAGAGCAAGCAATCTAACAGAATAAAGCAGATACCTTTATAACTAGTCTTGGAAGTCATACACCATCAGTCCTAACCAGCCCTGATTAAGTGTGAGAGGAGACTCACAGAGGTGTAGATACCAGGAGATGAAAATCTTTGCGAGCCATCCTGAAAGCTGGTTACTACAGATGTGAAATCCATTGGATGTAGAAGTGTATTATGGGACTATTATGAGCAGTGGAGAGAGTTAGGGATTATCGATAAGTACTACCAAGTAAGGAAAGAGGGACAATGCGTGGAAAGACTTAGAGGCAAAAGCAAGGGGGATGCTAAACAGTTTGATATGGCCAAAGCTCATTATGGGCAGGAATCATGGCAGGAAGTGAATCTAGGTAGGTTAGCAAGGACGACATTGTGAAGTTTTCAGCTTCCATGAGAAATCGGCAGGGTGTTCCAGGTGTAGAAGTATGATGGCCAAGGACACAAGGCATATTAAAGGTAAGAAGATGGTAAAAAGTGGGAAAAACATCGGAAAGTGTGTGCACCTTTCTACGTGTTATTTTCATTTTTGCTCTGTTTTGTTGTTATCAAAAGTTGGTGGGCATTCTGAGATTATAGGAAATTTTAAATAAAAATTATATTAAATATTTATGAATCACTTAAGCCTTAAGAAATGAACCTGTAGAAATGTCACGATGCTGTTCAACACATGTGAACAAATTTTATTATTTGGTAAAATATAAAATTTCTACTCCTCCGTCAGAGCCAGCACTTATTTAATGCTTATTAGTTATGTCAGTTTCTGTTCTGGAAAATGAAAAGGCCATCTGACTTGGAATAGAGAGTGAAGCTCTGAAGTTCACAGGATCAGCTTTTAGCACCCTAATGAGATTTGAAATGCTGAGAGTATTCAAATACAGGAAATTTTTGCCCAGGCAAATCAAATGTATGATTCTGTCACAACCTCTGTTTCAATCTCTTTCTCTCTCTTTTTTCAGTCTCTCTCTCTCTCTTTCTTACAAGACATCTTGTAAGACTCGGCTTGCAATATATTTTCTAAGTTGATCTGTGGTTAAATGGAATGTGTGTTAAGAAACGACCTTGATATGTTCTAGTCAGTTCTGTGGAGTAGGCAGAGTGTCTTTGCTACTTTCAGAACTCTGTCATTCCCATGTACCTCAGAATTTTTAATCATTCCTCTCAAATCTTGCTTTTCATAAATGGAAGAGAGGAGTAAGAAAAGCAGTCAACTAAGGATTTTAGCCACAGTCCTGGCACTACTAACCCTAACTCATGTAGCTTCTCTAGTTATTGTTTATTTATCTTTAAATTCCCTTTCAGGTGCTGTGCCAATCTGTGTTTCTATAATTTGAGCACCTTCTCTGGCATTTGGGGATGGAGTAGTGATATTTTCCTACATAAGAAAATATATATAAAGGTATACTATAATTATAAGGTCATCCAACATTGATGGTTATTATCTATTTGCAGGTAATGATTTACCTGCAATAAATTTTTAAAAAAGGATTGGATTGTGCTGTTAGCGTTGTTCATCTTGCAAAGAGGCAGTTTGTAGTAGGGGGAAGGGCTTCTGATTTTGACTCAGGTCTTATGACTCCAAGTTTTGGATTCAAGTAAGAGATACAGATAGATAAAAACCTTCCCCTCCCATATAGGAGGAAAGTTGAAATTTAGCATGGGCTTACCCTTTCCTAAAAGTAAAATCCATATTTGCCTTCTGGTCTATGATTTGTCTTTCCTTTGTTAACCAGAATTCCCATTACTAAATCCTTTGAGTAAATGTGTTGCCTGTATTACGATAGCCATTGATAAAGTTTTTATATATTCAGAGGAAAAAGAGAAGAGACATGGAAGTATTTATTTTCTCTTTAGCAACATAGCCTGAATTGATTCATCAGCTTAGATCTCTGGTACCATGGAATGCAGAGAACAGGGTTCTCCAGAGTTTAAAGAGGAGATAATTTTTGATAGGAGTTGGAGGAAGGAAGATCCAACTTCTGAGACACCATCTAAGGAGTAAAGTTGAAAGGTGGTGACTTGATCAGGGAAATCCTGATCCTCGGGAGACATAAGGATATTATTGAGTGAAACATCAGGGGACCACTCATCATCAACTTTGATTACTTTACCCCTTGCCTTGAGCAGACCAATAACATGAACAAGGAAAGATGGCTGAAGCAAGTAGCTGACAGCCCAACTACTTCCTCTGATCCTACCTGAAATTGCTTTTACAATTTCACGACATAAAATTTTATAACATATGTTTTATTTAGGTATGCTATTAATGTTGAGACTGACAGTTAATAAAATAGCAATAAAATTAAAAATAAACTAAGTTTTGAAAAAGTCATGTCTGGGAATATAGATTAATTTTAATCTAATCAAAGAGTATCAACCATTCTATGAAGAGGATTTTTCAGATTCATTGCAATCTATTTATACCTTCTGAATAAACAAAAGAATTTATCTAAGGCTTCAGAAAGATTCTAGAGAGCCAATCCCATCAAAGTATTAACCGTACAAGTCAGGAATGTACAGCTGAATGCTAAAAATAAAGATCTCTTTATTATCTGGAATGATTTATAGCAAAATCACCAAGAATATCTCTTGGAAAAGATAGCTTTCTGGAAATTTAGCTAAAAATTATTGTCATAGATTTTTTTTCCTAATTACATCAGAAATTAGTACGCATTGTTAGTAATTTAGAAAGTACAAGAAGTATAGAGAACATAAAAATCATTCCCTACTACTGTCAACACTATAATGTTGTCTTCCCTTCAAAATTGTAAGCTTCACTGTAATAGATACTAGGGGCTAAGCCATTTGTGAATTGTGAATTACTTATCTTTTCACATCTTTTTCATAAACATACACTCCTTTTTGCATTAAACCATTTAAAACTATGGCTGACTATGAAAACAGTAATTCTTATATAATGTTATTCCATCAAAATTAATTCTTATTTGAGGTACTTCTGACCCTATCCTATCATTAGGCTTTCTATATGTGGCATGATTAATATTACCTAAAATATTTCTGCTATTTATGATGTATTTCTGGGAAAATGATTACATGACTGACATGCTTATATATATAGGCTCTGTAAGCAGAGAAGTTTTTAGTAATGGGATGACTGGATTTTAGGGCTATCTGCTGAGTTCCTCTAAGGTCAGTGATTTTTCTCAGGTCTCCTGTCAAGTCAAAAAATAAGCAATTCTAGAATTTCAGCAAAATGAGAACTTAAGTGGAACCTGGAAATATGAAAAAATAATTTAAAATATCTAACTGCTTCCTTTCCAACCATGGCCCATTCTTGCCGTATAATCTGCCTAAATCCAGAGATTTTGACATAGGGTATTCCTGTGAGTCTTTATTTATTTATTTATTTTAATGGGAAGGCGTTTATTGGTTTTATTATTTCAACCTGCAGTAGTTTCCCAGATTGTCCAGCATTTAACAGTATTTACTTAACATCAAAATCTCTAGAATTTCAATAAACGGCAGCTGTTATTTTAGTATATTTTGACAACATATTTTAAAACTTTGCTTTGTTTTATTATATTGGTTAGTTGATAATTTTCATGTTACTCTCACTTTACAGAAGTTGTATTTATGTAATTTTAGGTAATTTTATGTAATATGCTATTGTAATTTATAGAATATATCTGCTCTTAGTTAGCACATGTAAAAACATTTAATATTATTTTCACATTGCATTCAATATGATCATAGAAGGTAAGAATAATACCATTCTCTTTTTTCCAGTTTTATTGAAGGATATTTGACAAATAAAAATTGCATAAATTTAAGCTGTAAAACCTTATGTTTAATGTACATATATACTGTGACATGTTTACCACAATCAAGCTAATTAAAATATCCCTCATCTCACATATTTACCTTTTTCTTTTTTTTGATGGTGGTGAGAATATTTAAGATCTACTCTCTTAGTATATTTCAAGTATGCAATACAATATTCTTAACTATGGCCACCATGTTGTACATCAGATTTCCAGAACTTATTCAACCTGCATAGAAACTTCATATGTTTTGACCAACATCTCCCTATTTTTTCTAACCTTCAGCCCTTGTAACCACCATTCTACTCTTTACCTTTCTCTGAATTTGACTTTTTTAGATTCCACATATAAGTGAGATCATGCAGTATTTGCCTTTCTGTTCCTGGATCTTTTCACTTAGCAGAATGACCTTCAGGTTTATCCACGTTGCCATAAATGACAAATTTTCTTTTTTCAAAAGGCTAAAAAAATCCCTGTGTGTGTATGTGTGTGTGTGTGTGTGTGTGTGTGTGTGTGTGAGTGATTTATCTATCTATATCTATATCTATATCTATATATGTATATACAGACATATAGATATATATCACATTTTCTTTATCAATTCATGCATTAATGGACACTTAGGTTGATTTCTTATCTTGACTATTGTGAATAATGTTGCAAGGAACAGGGGAGTACAGATATCTCCTGAAGATATTGATTTCATTTTTTTGTATATAGACATAGAAGTGGGATTGCTGAATCATATGAGAGTTGTATTTTTAATTTTTCTGAGAAAACGCCATATTGTTCTCCATAATGGGTACACTAATTTGCATTTCCACAAAAAGTACAAGGGTACCCTTTTCTCCATATCCTCATCAACACTTGTTGTTACCTTTTGCCTTTTTTTTCTATAATTCTCGAATTTATATCTTTTTAAAAAATAAAAATACAACCTTATTTTACTTATTTTTCTGTTTTATTTTATTATTTTTTAAAAATGAAGCATAATTGATTATACATATTTTAGAGGTACAGTGTTGACTATCAGTATTTTTACAATATGTGATGATCAAATCAATATTATTAGCACATTTGTTATTACAAATTTTAATTCTTATTTCTGTCCCTTACCCACTTTCTCCCTTACCACCCTTTCCCTCACGCTTTCTCATCTGTAGTAACCTTCTAGAGGTGGGAAAGTTCTCTTCTTCTGAAAGTTCAAAGTATTATTGTGGTTTTTCTTTTTCCTTTCCTTCTTTCTTAGTTCTCACTTATGAGTGAGGATATGCAGTATTTCTCTTTCTCTGCCTGGCTTATTTCACTTAAAATTTTCTCCAAGCTCATCCATGTTGCTGTGAATGGCAGAATTTCATTCTTTTTATGGCTGAGTAGTATTCCATGGTATAAATATATACACATTTTCCTTATCCAGTCATCCATCAATGGACGTTTAGGTTGGTTCCATATCTTGGCTGTTGTAAGAAGAGTTGCAATGAACGTGAGAATACTTTTGCCTTTTTGATAATAGCCATTCTAAGAGGTGTATGGTGATATCTCATTGTGGCTTTAATTTGCATTGTCATGCTGGCCACTGATGCTGGGCATTTTTCCATATACCTGCTGGCCCTTCGTGTGTCTTCCTTTGAAAAATGTTTATTCAGGTCAGTTGACTATTTTAACTCTTATTTGTTTCCTTGCTACTGAGTTGAGTTTCTCTATATTCGGATATTAATCCCTCATCAGATGTATGATTTGCAAATATCTTCATTCATTCTGTAGGTTGTCTCTTCACTCTGTTGATAGTTTCCTGTGCTGTGCAGAAGATTTTTAGTTTGATGAAATCCATTTGTCTATTTTTGCTTTTATTGCCTATGCTTTTGGGGTCATATCCGAAAAGCATTGCCCAGATGAATGTCAAGAAGCTTTTTCGGTATGCTTTCTTCTAATAGTTTTGCAGTTTCAAGTCTTGCGTTTAAGTCTTTAACCCATTTTGAATTGGCTTTGTATGTGGTGTGAGATAAGGGTCCAGTGTCATTCTTCAGCATGTATATATCCAGTTTTCCTAACACCATTTACTGAAGAGACTGTCCATTCTCCACTGTGTATTCTTGGGACCTTTGACAAAGATCACTTCACTGTAAATGCACAGATTTATTTTTGGACTCTCCATTCTGTTCCATTGGTCTATGTGTCTGGTTTTATGCAAGTACTATACTGTTTTGATTATTACAGCCCTATAGTATTTTTTTAAAATCAGGTAGTGTTATGCCTTCATCTATGTTCTTTTTGTTCAAAGTTGCTTCAGCTATTTGGAGTCTTTTTCATTCCTTATGAGTATTAGAAGTGTTTTTCTATTTCTGTGAAAAATGCCATTGGAATTTTGATAGGAATTGATTGGGCCTGTAGAACAGTTTGAGTACTACAGACATTTTATAAACATTTCTTCCTTCAGTCTATGAATATCATATATCTTTCCATTTATCTGTGCCTTCTTCAGTGTTTTTCAATATTGTCTTATAGCTTTCAGTGTACAGGTCTTTCACTTTCTTGGTTAAATTTATTCCTAAGGTGTTTTTTATTTTTTTATTTTTTTGATGCTATTGTAAATGAGGTTGCTTTCTTAATGTTTTTCCAGATAGTTACTTGTTTGTGTAATGAAATACAACTGATTGTCAGTGGATATAAATGCAACTTTTATTTTGTATCCTGCAATTTTACTGAATTTATTTATTAGTTCAAACACTTGTTGGAGTCTTTAGAGTTTTCTATGTTTAAGATATTATTTGCAAACAGACATTTTTTCTTTACTAATTGGATGTCTTTTATTTCTTTTTCTTGCCTAATTGCTCTGGTTAGGACTTCCAGTACTATATTGAGTAGAAGCAGTGAGAATAAAAGAATCCTTGTCTTCTCCCTAATCTTAGAGGAAAAACTTTCAGCCTTTCACTGTTGAGTATGATGTTAGCTGTGGGATTGTCATATATGGCCTTAATATGTTGAGGTACATTTCTTTTATACCTGAATTGTTCAGTTTTTATCATGAAGGAGTATTGAATTCTGTCAAATGCTTTTTGTGCATCTGTTGAGATGATTATTCAATTTTTATTCTTTTTTCTGTTAATGTGATTTGTCACACATTGATTTCCATATTATCCTTGTATCTCAGGGATGAATCCAGCCTGATCTTGGTATATAATTATTTTAATGTGCTGTTGAATTCTGTTTTCCAGAATTTTGCTGAAAATTTTTGCATCTATGTTCAGCAGGGATATTAGCTCATAATTTTCTTTTCTTGTGCTATCATTGTCTGGCTTTGGTGTCACAGTAATGCTGGTTTGAAAAATTAGTTTGGAAGTGTTTTTTAGTGTTTGAGAAGAATTGGCATTAATTCTTCTTCTTTAAATGTTTGGTAGAATTTACAAGTAAAGACATCAGGTTCTGGGATTTTCTTTGTTGAGAGGTTTTTAATTACTTATTTGATCTTCTTACTGGTTATTAGTCTGTTTAAAATTTCTATTCCTTCATGACTCAGTCTTGGTAGGGTGTATGTTTGTAGGAATTTATCTACTTCACCTATATTATCCAATTTGCTGGCATATATTTATATTTCTCTGTTATCCATTGTTATGTCTTCTCTTTCATTTATAATTTCATTTATTTGAATTTTTTATTTTTTTCTCATAGACTGTCCAGCTAAAATTTTGTCAATATTTCGCATCATGTCAAAAAACTAACTCTGTTTTGTTCATCTTTTTTGTTTTTCTAGGCTGTATTTCACTTATTTCCGCTGTGACCGTTATTTCTTCTCTTCTGTTGCTTTTGCACTTAGTTTATTCTTTTTCTTCTAGTTCTTTGAAGCGTAAAGTAAGGTTGTTTGATTGAGATCTTTTTTTTCTTTATGTAGTTATTTATCACTATAAACTTCCCACTTTAAATTGCTTTTGTTGCATCCCTACATCCTATAAGTTTTGGTTTGTTGTGTTTACATTTTCATTTGTTTCAAGACTTTAAAATTTTTTTTAGTGATTGGCCAGTATGGGGATCCAAACCCCTATGACCTTGGTGTTATCACACTGTTCTCTAACTAACTGAGCCAACCAACCAGCCTGTTTCAAGATATTTTTTGATTTCCCTTTTGATTTCTCCTTTGACTCATTGGTTGATCAGGAGTATGTTTTTTAATTTACATTTTTTGTGTGAAAATTTTCAACTTTTCTCCTCATTGATTTTCAGTTTTATATCACTGTGGTTGAAAAATAATGCTTGGTTTGAGTTCAGTTTTTTTTCAGTTTGTTAAGACTTATTTTGTGTCTCACACATGATTTTCCTGGAGAATATTTTGTACATGCTTGAAAAGCATGTGCCCAGAAAAACATTTCTGTGGCATTTACATCCCATCAGTCTAAAAGGTTGTTCAAGTCTACTTTTTTTTATTGGTTTTCTGTCTGGATGTTCTATCAATTGTTGAAAATGGAATACTGAAGTCCTCCATTATTATTCCATTGCAGTATATTTCTCCTTTCAGTTCTGTTAATATTTGCTTTATATATTTAGGTGCACCAGTGTTGGGTACATATATATTCACAATTGTTAAATCTTCTTGATAAATTGATCCTTTTATAATTATATAATGACTTTGTCCACTGTTTTTACTTTTGACTTAAAGACTATTTTGTCTCATACAAGCATAGTCACCTCTGATGTCTTTTGGTTTCATCTGCATTTTGTTTTTCTCTTCACTTCCAGCCTATGTGTGTCCTTAAAGTAAGGAGAGTCTCTTTCTTGTAGGCAGCAAATATTTGGGTCTTTTTAAAAAAATTTTCTAAATCCATTCAACCACTTTATGACTTTTGATCAAAGAATGTAGTTCATTTATGTGTAAAGTAGTTATTGATAGATAAGGACTTAATATTGCCATTTTACTGTTTTCTGACTGTTTTGCAGTTCCTTAGTTTCTTTATTGCTGTCGCTTTTTGTGATTTGATGATTTTCTATTTTGGTATATTTTTATTGCTTTCTTTTTATCTTTTGTGTATCTACTACAGGTTTTCTGTTTGTTTGTTTTATTTAATGTGAGGCTTACATAAAAAATATAGTATAACATTTTATTTTAAGCTAAAAACTTAAATTCAAGTGCATGCAAAAACTCTACTCCTTTACTTCTTCCCATATATTTTATGTTTTTGATGTCACAATTTACATTATTTTTATATTGTATATTCATTAACAAATTATAGTCACTATAGTTATTTTTAATATTTTTGTCTTTTAACGTTTATGCTAGAGTTAAAAATGATTTATGCATTAATATTATAGTATTAGAATATTCTGAATTTGACTATATTATTATTTTTACAATACATTTTATACTTTTATGTATTTTTAGTTAGTGTCCTATTTCAACTTGCAAAGTTCCCATTAGCATTTCTTGTAAAGCAAATTTAGTGGTGATAAACTCCTCTGGCTTTTGTTTCTCTAAGAAAATATTTATCTCTCCATTTCTAAAGGATGCTTTTCTGTGTATAGTTTCCTTGGTTGGCAGTTGTTTTCTTTCAGCACATTGAATGTATCGTCTCACTATTTCCTGGTCTATAAGGTTTCTGTTGAGAAATCCACTGATAGTCATTGGGGATTCCATTGTATGTGATGAATCACTTTTCTCTTGCTGCTTTCAAAATTCTCTTTTTGTCTTCAACTTTTGAGAATTCGGTTATAATGTGTCTCATAAATGATCTCTTTATGTCTAATCTATTTGGGATTCTTTGGACATCATGGATCTGGATGTTCATTTTCCTCTTTGGATTTAGGAAGTTTTTTGTCATAATTTCTTTGAACAATCTTTTTGCTCCTTTCTCATTTCTGTTCTGTTTGGGACTTGTGTAATGTATGCATTGGTTTACTTGATGGAGTACCACAAGTCCTGTAGGCTTTTGTTATTCCTTTACTTTCTTTTTTGTTTGTTTTGTTTCTTTGATGGGCTAATTACAAAAGATCTGTATTTGAGCTTGCTTGCTGATTATTACTTATTCTTTTTAAAAAATTTATTGAATCAAAATTGATTTTGCATATTATTGGGGTTCAACATTGAGATATGTTGATCAAATCAATATTACTAGCATATATATTGTTACAAATCATAATTATTCTTTATGCCCCTTGTCCATTTTCTCCCCAACCTCTCCCATTCCCCCCTCTGATTACCCTAGAATTCTTCTCTCCTCTGAAAGAATAATTGTTTCTCTGTTGATTTGTTGCCTAGATGATCTGTCCAATGCTGAGAGGTGTGATCAGGTCCCCCAATATTATCATAGAGTAGATGCTTCTTCTGTCACTCTGAAATAGGAGCCATAAAAAAGAACCAAATAGAAATTCTGGAGCTGAAGAACAAAATTACATAACTAAAAAATTCATATTATTCCTTATTCTTGATTGAGTCTGTTGTTGGAAATCTATGAATTTTTTGGTTATGTAATTTTGTTCTTCAGCTCCAGAATTTCTATTTGGTTCTTTTTTATGGCCTCTGTTTCTTTGTGAAACTTCTCATTTTTTTTAAATGTATTGTTTTCTTGATTTAATTTAGTTGCATAACTGTAGCCTTTTGTAGATCAGTAAGCTTCCTAAAGAAAATTATTTTGAATCTCTGTCAGGTAGTTCATAGATCTTCATTTCTTTAGGGACAGTTACTGGTTATTTATATTGTTCCTTTGGTGGTGTCATGTGTCCCTGATTATTTGTGATCCTTATGGTCTTGAGTTGATGTCTACACATTTGAAAAAGTAAGCACCTCTTTCAGTCTTTACAAAATAGCTTTGGCATGAAAAACCCTTCACCAGTAATACCATGCAGAGAGGCTGGAAAGGCCAGCTGGTGGGGCCCATGGGTGGGCTTGCTGCCTGAATCCTTTGGCAGGCTGGCCTAGTACATGGGTCAAAAGGTAGGTGGGGCTGGTGCTTTGGTACACAGAGGCCTTCATTTACAGGGGCAGTACTGGAGTCTGGGTTCACTGAGACAAGCCTGGAGTTTGGGGCTACATGTAAAGGCCTGGGGCCTGGGCTTATGTGGGCTGACCAGTAATCTGGGTCCATGGGGTTCAACCTGGTATTAGGGTCCACAGTGGTGGACCTGGCCACTGAGTCTATGGGGGAATGCCTGGAGCCTGTGTTCATGGGAAGTCACCTGAAGCTTGAGTCCACAGGGGATGACCTGGTGCTAAAACAGGCCTTGAGCTTGAGTTTGCAAAGGGTCAGTTAGTACCAGGGAAGGTTTAGTGCCTGGGTCCATGAGGATTTGTGCAGTCCTGAGTCCACAGGGCTGGCCTGATGTCAGTGTCCACTAGGATGGGCCTGGTGCCTGGGTCCATGCAGGTAAACTTAGAGTTTAGGTTCACAAGGGTGATCTTGCATTCTGGGGCCATCATGCCAGCTTGCCCCAAGACAGGGGCTAGACTGGCACTGGGTTGAGTATGGATCTCAGGTCCATGGGTGCCATCATGGAGTTAGGAGCTATGGGGGCAGATCTAGAGCCTGAGGCCTCAGGGTCTGTTCAGCATGCTGGAGTGTTCTTGTAGCTTGTGTCTGGGGGTCTGAAGTAGGGGCTGGCCTGTTTATGAGATTCACTAAGATGGGCCTGAAGCTGGGTTTTGTGGCAAAGTTGGGTGCTCACAATGACATTACTTTTGTGTGAGCAAATGAAAAGCTTACAAAACAACATCTAACTGATGTTCCCCAACAGTGAGCAGCACTACCTGATACATTGAATAATTAATGTGAAACTGTATATATGCAGGTTTCAGGGAAATATTGAGGAATGACCCCTTTATCTTTACACCATATTATATTACATCTTTCACAATGCTGTGATAAAAAATGAAGTCATTCAAAATAGCTGCCAAGTTCATCTGCTGCTTTGGATTTCCCACATATATTTTAATATTTTGCCCTCTATACTCTCAAAACAGCACAAATCTGAGGCAAAGGAGATAATGAAGGTAACAGGATTCAAATATCCATGGATGGTACAGAGCACAGGAAGTAGAGGAAATTTATTAGTATTTTGCTTCTTTTTTAAAAAATTCACCATTAATAAAGAGCAAACATAATCCTCATATTTTTCTCCATGTGAATATAAAACCAGAGGTTGCTGTGTATGTATCTATGTTGGACAGTGCACTACATATTTGGAATCCTACAATGACTATAGTAAGAAAAGAATAAGATCACTATAACCCCAAATCACCCCGTGATTTACAGCAGCTTCTGTATTTTTTTGAGCCCTTCATTAAAAAAAAAAAAGTCATTCTAACATTCACAGATAAAATCTTCTATACTCAACAGCACAACCATGATAATTTTGTCTAGATCTCAATTCTAGGCACCATTATTAGGGTTTCATTTTTTTGAGGAGATGTTATTATGGGGGACATATTCATGAGCTCGTCCTCATAGGCCCCCTGGTGAATTCCATGGATACCTTTCATTGAAAGGATGGGTGTAACTGAAAAAGGTATTGGGAAATCCCAATGAATGATGGCTGTGAAGATTGGCCTAGCTAAATACCCATCAACATATCCAATTTTTTATGTTTATAGACTACTAGGATTGCTTAATATTAATCTAGTGTTTCATATTTTATTGAACTTTATATCCATGTAACTTTTAAATTCAAACCTCACTACATCTCCATAAAGGAGGTAGAATTGATATTATCTTTTAAATGATAAGAGCAGTGTATTCAAGAATTTAATAATTGTTCAGGTTCTACAGCAAGCCTAGAATCCACATCTCTCATCTACTAGTCTATGCTCATTTCCTAGCTAGCTATGGTAGCATGAGGAAAATGGACAACAGACCTGACATTACACACTGAGTGTAATATGCTAGTCCCTTAGTTAAAATAATTCTGTAAAATTTCACCATGTTTTGAAAATAAATATAGAAATGTGTGTTTATTAAGTATGTGATACACTGTAGGCATTATTCAAGATACTTTGTAAAAAATTTCCTTAGACAAATCTGGGCTTAATTGTTGACATCTTTATAGTGAAGAGTTTAGATCAGGAAGTCTGTTAAAAACCCTTACATGTGTCCACGATTATGTAATTCAATGGCTTGAAATTACAACTTCTGATAGATTTTGAATGTTTTGTCCCCTCAAAACTCTTGTGGAAATTTGATCCTTAATGCGGCAGTGTTGGGAGCTGTTTGAGTCATGGGGGCAGTTCCCTCATGAATGGATTAATGCTCTCCCTGGGGGGTAGGGGTAGTGAGTGAGTTCTTGCTTTATTAGTTCCCACGAGAGCTGGTTGTTTAAAAGACCCTGGTACTTTCTCCCTCCCTCTCTCTTGCTTCCTGTTGCCATGTGATCTGTTGTACGTGCTGGCTGCCTGCCATTTTCCACCATGAGTAGAACAGCCTGAGGCCTGCACCAGATGCAGCTGTCCCAGAATTGCAAGCCAAATAAATCTCTTTTCTCTATAAATTGCCCAGTTTCAGGTATTCTGTTATAGCAGCAGAAATGGATTAATACAACATCAAACTTAAGAATAAGCTAAAAACTCACCTCCTTTAAAAAAACCAAGCATTTAAATGGGTCATATTGTCCCCACTTTTCCCATGCCAATGCTTGGACATGCTCAGGCTGTGGGTTGAATGTCCCCTCAAGCGCATATTAGAACTTAACCCCCAATATGGTGGTGGAAGATGGGGCCTTTAAGAGGTGATTGGATCACGAGGACTGTGCCCTCATGAATGGGTTGATTCATTCATGGAATAATGGGTTGATGATTTTATGTGTTGTCACTGGTGTGGTTCTGATGGCTTTATTAGGAGAGCAAGTGAGGAGGTTAGCTCTCTTGCTCACACCATCCTTGCCATGTGATTGCCTGCAATGCCATGGGACCCCGTAGAGAGTTCCCACCAAAAAGAAAGTCCTCACCAGGGGTGTTTTCCGGACCTTGGACTTCCTGGCCTCCTAAAATGTAAGAAATAAATTTTATTTCTTTTTAAATTACCCAGTTTCAGGTATTTAATTATATGCAACTGAAAATGAACTAATACAGGCCAATTCACCTGTCAGTCAAAGCTCCCCTAATTGAGTAGAGCTGATGCTCATTTATTTGGATTAAACATCACCACAGAATAGTAGTTTTGTCCCTGGACCTGTGATTCACTACCTACTTCTTCTTCTCTTGGAACCATCAGGACCTAACTGGTACCTAATATCTTCAATTACTTAATGCTCCCCCCAAGAACATAGTGTCATGAGAGTAGAAATTTTGCTTGTTTTGCTTATTGTTGAATCATTGGCATCCAAAATAGCACCTGGAGATAGAATCAGCTTGGTAAATATTTGTCAAATAAGTTAATAATTGGATTATTAAGTATTCTAAATCAGAGATGGTGGGACGAACCAAGGCACTGGATTATTTCTCAGTCTCTATTTTTGATTAACTACTAGTTGATCTGGGTTGAAGAACTTAAAAAAGATAAAAATCCTATGTTATAACATAACACTAACCACTTACAAAGCATTTATTTAAACATCATGAGTCTCAAGATGCTCAAATTTAGGTGTAACTCAGATATCACAGGTCTCACGTCCCATGGTAGGTGTAGGTATGGTCGTCATACTAACCTTCCTGCCTGTATCCTTCATGTGCATTATGTAAAGCCTTAACCTCTGCAATGCCAGTTCTCAATACAGCAATGGCAGAACTGGAAACAGTACCTATTTTAATAAAATCTTTTTCTATTTTTCTCTGTGACACAGAGTTTCTTCAGTTTGTACAATTGTGCTTAACCATTAGTCCTGACTAATTCATGAGGTGGTTTGTTAGGGAGAATGAAATTAGATAACCAATGAGATGTCCTTTAAAAAGTAGTAAGTGTGACATTTAACCCTTTGCATTTTCATAAACACGTAGTGCCTTTTATTCAAATCAAATGTGGTTTGACAGTGCCTAATGAGGAACTTGGGGAAAATAATCTGAGACAAGAAAGATGTCTTGGAGAAGGAGGAAGAGGATGTGCCTGGACAGTTTAGGATTGAAAGGAGTTTCTATAATGGGTTGTAGACTGAGGTAGGGAGTTAGTTCTGAGCCAGCCCAAACACAATGGCAAGGCACCGAGCATCTGAGTGGAAAGAAACAGAAAACACAGAAGTCTTAATTTTACTGCATTCTAACTTGGGCAAGCCAAACCCCCATTTGGATCAAATTTCTAGCATGGTCTATGTGCTGTTAGGCATGTGAAAAATCTGAAAATATTTCTCGCCTTTTTTTATTAAGATAGCAGTTTATAAATTCCATCACCCAGAGAGAGATAATGAGACATAAAATACATAGCAGATTTTTTGAAGGCCCCTCATTGATTAAAGTGATCTTAGAATCTTGTCATTAAATGCCATCTTATGCCCATGCAACAACTTGCTTGATTTCATTTAGAGCAACAAAGACTAGTACGGCCAGGAATCAATGAAAAGCCTATTTAACAAACTACGCAAGGGCTCTGCCACTCTCCACTCTACCTATTCAATTTGTGCTCCCTTTTCCCTTCTCTTTATTTCAGCCAGTACACCCAACTCTGAAGATAGGAAAATAAACTTGTAATGAAGCCCATGAACCTCAGCAAGTACCAGCTATCTCTAGAGAGTATTTGAGAGAAAACTATGCAAGCTTTAAATTAAATTCCTCAGAATTTAATTATTGAGAAGCACTTGAAAATCTCGGTTTTGGGATGCTATATACTCATCAATGCATTTTTATGACTTCACACAAATGCTATTCTCAGGAACTAAGCAAAGACATTAAGATGAATCTTCATAGTGAAGTTTTGTGATGTTCTATTTAATAAGAATTTATTGAGGACTCAATAAGTCCAGGAACTGGGGACTGGGTGTATAAAATAATTTATTAAGGACTCAATAAGTCCAGGAACTGGGGACTGGGTGTATAATTTTTGGGTGTCCTCAAAAATTTTACACTCACAGACAAACACAAAATAATTATGACAGTGAAATATATGCTATATTGGTTATTTAACAAAGTATGTTATTATATATATATAAAAAAGACTATGTGGATTTAGCATTTTCTCTCCACCTCCACTTATAAGAAAAAAATCACTGTTGTGGTTCTGAAGTCCAGTGGAAGGGGATTGTGTTGGATTTGGATTGGCTGAGGTACAGAGAGGGAATCAAGCAAAATTTTTGAGTAGGGGAGGTTGAACTGGATGGATGAGCAACGTGAGCTTCTTGAAAGAACTGGGCACAGAGGAGGGAGCTGTAGGCAGGTGTGCTTCTTGCACCTACTGCTCTTGATGGTGGGATGACAGTAAGATAGGTGTGTTGTGGTGTCTGTGGACAGTGTTGTGGACCAATTAGAGGTTCCCAAGGGGCAGCTGGCCGAGACCACAGCAGACCAGGAGCAGGGCTATTTTTCTTCTGCCAGCACGTAAATTTCAGTTTCTTATTCTTTCTTATATCTAACTGTAACTTTATAACTTTGTACCAGTCTACCGACCCTTCCCTTCTCCCCTCCCCTTCCTTCCCTTGCCTCTGGCAACCACTATTCTACTCTCTACTTCTCTTGTTTTTCTCTTTTTAATATATTTTCCCTAATTGACCCATAATAATTATGTATATTTCTAGAGTACAGTATGATATTTGGATACTTCCATACTGTGTGCAATGATCATATCAGGGCATTTAGTAAGTCCATCACTTCAAACATTTGTCACCTCTTTGTGCTGGGAACATCCAACATCATCTCAACGAGCTATTAAAAGATGTGCAGTACTTTCTTGTTGACTATAGTCTCTCTATATTTCTATAGAACACAAAAGCTAATGATAATGTATTGTATGTTTCAAGATAGCAGAAAACAGGATCTTGAATTTATAACCACAAAGAAATGACAAATGCAAATGTCTAGGTAGTAGATATGCTAACTATTCTGATAGGATCCTTATACAATATACGCAGGTATTGAAACAACAAACTGTAAGCCAAAAACATGTACAATGCAAAAACTAAATTAAGAAAAACTAAAAAAAATTCTAGTTTCTTATGTATTTCATGGTAGGAGAAGGGAGACCTCCATACTAAATACAATTGAATAGTTTGTCATTCAGATAGGAGGAGGCTATGTACAGGTTAAATATGAGGAGACAAAAATTTAAAAACAAAGGACATTTCTTGCACTTAAGATTTGGAGCTATATCTATATGCTTATACAGACGGTCCTGACTTACAATGGATTTTTCAAATTTACAATGTTGCACACTGTCACAATTTCCATGTAATGTACAGTATTCAATAAACTACATGAACTACTCAACCTTTTATTATAAAATAGGCTTTATGTCAGATGCTTTTGCACAACTGTAAGCTAATGTAAGTCTTCTGAGTATGTTTACTTGTGGCAGCTTTGGAAGTCTATTTCAACTTATTTCCCTGGGTACGAGATTAGAACAGATAACTCCATGAAGTCCCATTGAGGTCAAGTGCACAGGACAATTTTGTGGGATCTATATTGCATAATCATGAGCAATTTCTTCAGCAACTTTTATGACATTGCACAGAATCAACATCAAAAGCTGTATTTACAGTCTTCAACCCTGCTAATGGGACCTTCCCAGTAGTAGTAAGGTGGGATAAAAGAAGTATAGGTATCCTTTCATTTATCAACAATCAGCAGCCTTTGTCATCTCACAGACACAGTTGTACTTACTTGCTATTTGATATCTTCCTGCACCCCGACTTGCTCATCCTCAACATCCTTGCAGTCTCAGGAGTATGTATTTACATTCCCCTTCTAACTTTTCTCATTTAACATTTGATGGAATTTTCCTCTGAACCAGTCAGGAATCCTTGATTGCCAGCAACAGAAACTCATCTTTAGAGCATTAAACCGAAATGAATCCTCTAGAAGGATATCAGGGGCTTGCTGAACTGATGAAAGTTTAGAAAAGCAATGCAGAAACCAAGGCAGTTCCAAAAATAAGAAACAGAATTGCAGTTCCAATTGGTCAGAACACATTTGCAGGGACATGGGAACGCCAAACATTTCAATCTTTTTTTCTTCTAAATTTCGAATCCCAGGGATGAAACTTCTGACTGACCTAACTTGGGTCATATGTTCACTCTTTTGCTGGGACAAAGCTACTAAAATGATTGACTTTCAGACTGGTTCTAATGTACGGGAGTTACTTCTTCAAAAGGAAGTCAAAGAATACATTGAAAGAGAAATTGATGGTAGCTGAATAATAGAGAATAACTAAGGCAGCTTTACATTCATGGCCTTGGCTCATTGCCAGCTGTCAGTCTTCCTGCACTGTCCAGCCACCCCCATGCCTGCTCGCCACCATACCCTGCTCAGCTCACTGCTTTTCTCATTCTTCAGACTTGGCACAATTTCCAAGCTTCAGATTCCTCTCATTATGCTCTACTTTCTATAGGATAGGATAGTTACTATGAAACAAGAAAATGCAAGTGAAAGACATGATGCACTGAGCCTTGAACTCTGAAATAATCTAATAAATATTAGATGTTATCGAAAGTCAATTAACTCAAACAATTTTTTCTTGGGGCCCTTTAGGTTGTATTATAAAGATATATGTGGGCTCCAGTGGAGGAAGTCCATTGAATAGGAAATCTTCATTTTCTAAAGGTCTCATGGTTATTTCCATTTCTTAGATCCTGTCTTACTAGATAGCAGCCATGTGGGTCTCTCCTTGGGGCAAGAGTACTTATTTCTGAGACAGGTCAAGAGCGGAACTGTCCCTGGGATCCCCCAGCCTGTAACAAAGCCAGATTATCTAGGAACATAAAAAGTTTAGAAAAAAAGCTTAACACATGGGACAAGCATTGAAAGGACTAGTTAACAGTTTGAGTTGCTCACCACTCATTTAGATGCTTTCACAGTCAATTTTCCTCCAGGATTAGCACAAAGAACTTCTCTTAGCTGAAGCCTTGGTTCTTTCTCTTTGGCTACACTGCCTTAGGTAGAATGAACAAAGCAACTCTGTTGCTTAAGTCAGAAACCTTGCACTATCCTTGATTCTTTCTTTTCCTTCACTCCCAGTCTACTATATTACTAAGTCTTGATCTCAAGTACATTCACTGTTTGTTATGGCTACTGCCAATGGTTTAGCCCATGATGTTCTCATCTCTTGCCTGGTACATTAAATGTGAAGATATGTTATATATATACATATACATATACATATACATACATACATACATACATACATATATATATATTCACACACGTATATATGTGTTTTTTTCTCACATGCAAGTCACTTTCCTACTAACTAGTCTTAAGCAAATCTGAGGAGCTGTCTCCTGTCTCACCCAAGTCCTGACCCCTCCCTTTCCTGTGCTAACTTCTTCCTATCACTACCCTTAATCCACCCAGATTCCCAGAAGCCTCTGGCTTCCTCATTGCTCTCCAGTGACCATGACGTGTCACAGTGGTTCCCCTCAAAGCTGAGCAATGCTCCCTACTCTATTTGTATTCTGACTCCCATAAAGCTGACTAAAGTTCCAAGTTGAGAAGCATTATTCCATTCTTCTGAAACAACCCTATATATTTATAGATTGGCAACCTGAGACTCACAAAGGCAAAGACATTTCCATAAAAACACAAGGCTTGGATAAAAAGCCATTTTTCACTTTTATAGTCCTTTGTGGAATTCTACCAAGATGATGGGTTAACTGTCTTTGTATATGAGATATTTCAATAAAACGTATCTGAACTTTAGTAATGAATATATTTATATAGAAGCAGAGATTCAACATTTGATAGTAAGAATGGAAATATCACTTAGGGATTATCTGGCTCAGAGTCCATGCTGTATAGATGAAGCAATTTAACCTCAGGGACTGCTGGGCTCAGAGTCCCACAGTGAGTAAATGGTACTGCAGGGCTGGACTCCTGATCTCTTGGGGTTACTGCTCTTTCCAAAATGCTTTGCTGTCTCCATTGCAATTGAATGTTATGAGATTGCTTGCAGTACAATAGATATAGGAAATAAGTATTTAATAATAAATAATGTTTATTGTTGATTTCAACATTCAAAGCACTATCCTAAACGTATTAAGTGTGTTAACTTTATCTGTGCTTTTATTTAATTTTTTAATTTTTAAAAAATTGGCAAATAAAATTGTATATATTTATCATGTACAATGCTGTTTTGAACTATATATACAATGTGGAATCAAGCTAATTATCATATGCATTAACTCTGTATAATAACTTATTTAATTCTTATAAAAAGATATGCTGAATCAGTATCCAGATTTTATAGGTAAGGAAACTGAGGCCCAGAGAGTTTAGTACATTGCCCAATGGCAACATAGGAGTGTCGACATTGCTGGCCAGACTAGGATTATGAACACAACCAATGAGGCTGCAATCTTAAGGACTACCCTGTGTGTCAGTCAGAACTAATTTTCATTGAGCTCTTGCTATGTTTCTCGCATTGTGGGCCACTCTTTACCTGCATTATTTCAATGACCTCTATGCATTCCAGATGTCTACTGGTAGACCATCAGCATTGTTGAGAAACTCTTTTACACCTGTGGCAGGAAACCCAAAATTCTTCTGGAATTTGTTCAGAATTTTACATGTTGTTTACTATTTATCCCTCCAAATAGACACCTTCCCAAGCCTTTACTCACCAGAGTCCCAAGAACCCAAGCCTTTTTCTGGAGAAATCCTTTACTGAGATTTGTAGATAATGCGCATGAGGATATCACGTTGCAGTACAACCAGCAAACAGATTAAAACTGATTATTATTAGTGGCTGCTTTCTTAAGACCTTGGGCTGAAAGCCTATAGGGGTCCCTCATTATTCATCCTATAGGGCTCCTCTCCACTTCTAGAAACTTACAAATTCTTATTTATTTTGTAGAATATTGATTTAATACTCTTTATTTCACAGTCTTTCTTTCTTACCATGCCTTGAGGCTTATCTTGTCACAGCCAAGTGTCCTGTCATTTTGTTTTGCTAAGCAAAAGGTTGCTTGCTCCTGAGAGAAATGACACCAGTCCCCTAGGTGGTAGAAGCTGCTGCAGTCAGTTGTGGTTTTAAACAACAACCTTTTCTCTTCTCTCTCTCTCTCTCTCTTTCTTCTGCTATTCTTATAATAAAATTATCCTGTAGAAATGGTTAACCACATTTTAGCAGAGGGAGATGGAAGTTTAGAGAGGTTAAGTGACTTACTCTGAATCAGCCCTTTGCAAGATGGAGGAGCAGAGGGGTTCCACGTCGGGATTTTCCTCCTTCCAAACCCTGTGCTTTTAAACCTAGCAAACTAGCTCTTTCTTCTCTGATGATCTCCATCAGCAGTTCTAGATCAACATTTCTGCCTGCACTGTAATAAACATGTACATGTTCTCACACCTTCTCCATGTCCTATTCATCTTCCATGTGATTATATATACATAACTTTCCCCAAATTAATTTTGTAGCAAAATTATTCAACAGTAAACCTGTAAACTTAAAATGATTAGATTTAGTTTATGTCTTCAGAATCACAGATTCTATCAAATACTTATCTTTTTAAGGTAGCAGTTAAAAAATCTTTATAATTTTTGTATAAACAATTCCCTAACTGCTTGATTCAGCTTTATAATTCTTATAATTCATATTTGAGATATGCAATCAACAAATGAACACATTATTGTTGCAAGAATTAAAATAAAAATAAATTGTATGAAAGTGGTTCACCCCCACCCACAGTCAGGCCCACTCTGTTCCCCAGAGTTATTTCTCTTGTCTGTTGGGCGTTTGCCTTCCATGCCTCTCCTGAGAGTGTTTTAAATAGGCATTTACACACACTCACACACACACACACACACACACACTCACACACACACGTACAGTTTATATTGTGCAGTTCAAAAGTACTAAATTGCTATTTTTACACATTAGAAATGTTTTGCTTTTTTAAATCAACAATATGCCTTGGGCACCTTTTTGTATCATTATATGCAGAACTTTCTTTCACCATCATCTTTCTCCAAGATTATAGCAAAGTCCTCCTAAATATTATTCCTCCCCCTAGCTGCCAATATGATCTTTAAAAACAAATATGGTGGTTAATTTCCTGTGCAGAACTTTCCAATGGTTTCCCAATGCAACTAAAATAAAATCCAAACTCCTTACTGTGGCTTCTTAGGCCCTACATGATCTGCACTTTCCTTCCCCTGAATTTATCTTCTACCATTCTTCCATGCTGGCTGCCTAGCTCTTATTCAAGGATTTCTTTTACCTGGCTGTTCATTCTGACTGTAATTCTCTTCCCCAGTCTCACTCCGCTCTGTTCAAAAGCTTATGGCTCAGAAAGCCCTTCCTTGGACAGTATCCTTCTATATTCTCCATTTCCTCATCCTGTTTTATTTTGCTGCAAGATATTTTCCCATTAACTGCAATTGCTACTACTTTTTAATTATGTTTGCCTGTTTGTTGCCTGTCTCTCCCGTTCGAATGTTAGCTCTAAAAGGACATGAACCTTTTTTATTTTGCTCACCATCATATTCCCAGAGGTTAGGACTGTGTGTGCACATTCATGAAAGAAGGATTACCCGAAAGCTTCAGAATCAATCTGTACAACTGCTGTGCAGTATTCCTCTAATATCTATACCTCACTGTGTAGTAGGTTCCCTTTTTAGCATCCTTACTGATTCATTCTTTCATTTTTTATGCTATTACAGGCATTACTGCAGCGGACATTAAGAGAATGGTTACATCTGGAGGGAGGCAAGGACTGGGTGATTGTAACTGGGCATGGAGTGAAGAATCTTCTATGGTAGCTTACAAGTTCTAGTACTTGAACTGAGTAGTGGTTATAAAAGTGTTTGCTTTATAAATATTCACCAAGTAGTCAGTTGTTACAGTATTTTTTTGTAGCTCTTTTACAATAAAATTTTTTTTTTTTTTTTTTTTTGGTCTTTTTTGTGCCCGGTAAGGGGATAGCAACCCTTGGCTTGGTGTTGTCCGCACCCTGCTCAGCCAGTGAGCGCACCGGCCCTCCTTGGCGGGAGCACCGCCGTGCTCCCAGTGCTGCACTCTCCCGAGTGAGCCACGGGGTCGGCCCTACATAAAAAGGTTTATTTTACCATAAGGTAGGGAAGAGAGAGAGAGAGGAAAGGGAGAGAGGAGAGGGAGGGAGGGAAGGAGGGGTGAGAGAGAGAAATCTTTGCAATTCACATAACTGGTTCCAGCCAGAACCTTACCTCAATTTACCTGTCCACTAGAGTTAAGTTGCTGCCATCATCTGTTTATATTTCTCCAAAAGGACCATTTACCAAGTGGAACATCCACTTAGGATTCTCTTTACTTGATGAATGAACCTAAAAATCAAAGAACCAGGAAATTCCAGGACTGGTTGCTCATTATGTTTGAGAAAAGCAGATCACAAAATAAAGGAGTTTTGAGCCAAAAAGGATCAGTAGCTCCCGGATACCACATTTTCATAAGGCAGCCTCTGCAGAGTATTCCCCATTGAATCTTCCCTAATCTAATTTTCAATAATTTAAACAAAGTTATGTAAGTCACTGATGTACTTCTACCTATATTTATTTATTGCAACTCTTTCCACTTAGTCTGTTGATGAATCCTTTCTTCCTCCTGGGTTGTTATAATTTGAATCTCTGGATATATTCTAGTCTAAAACCCTATATCCAAGGATATAAATGGTCCTCCAGCAACCTTTCTTTTGGGTCCTATCTTTCAAACCTTTCAGTTTAAAATTCCAGGTACTAGGCTGGTCGGTTGGCTCAGTTGGTTAGAGTGCAGTCTTATAACACCAAGGTCAAGGGTTCTGATCCCCATATTGGCCAGCTGCCAGAAAATAAAAACGTATGAATAAAAATCCAGGTACTAAGTGAAAGAACAATTTATTTTAAGAAGGAAACATATATTGATAAACTCTGACCATGAATCTATTAAACACTTTGTATTTGAATATTTAGACAAATTATTTTACACTTAAAATTAAACAGTATAGTAGTACCTTGTTCCATAAGAGTAAATCTCTTTACCTTTTAAATCAAATCAGTAAGGGGAAAAGACCCAACAATTCTAAATTAAACAAATGAAATACCTTTAGCATAGAGGAAAATGCTTAACTAGTAAAAAGGCAAAATTGATTGATCTTGGGCCAAATTCATTCTAATTTTTAGCAGAATGTTTTGTACTTAGGTCAAAGTTATAATATGATAATACTAAAATGTAGCTATTTTGCTTTGGTAAGTCACTTTTTTCTCACTCAAAATGAATCATTTGAACTCTAAGATTCCAAGTATACCTCTAATTCTTGAATAAATAGCTACTTTGTGGGGCTATTTAAGACATAATTTTAAAAATGTAAATGTTTCTAATTTGAGAAAGTTTAGGGAAAAAAGCCCTTGACATAGACTTTCTTTTCAATATATTTTTGTTGGAATGTTTCCTTCCCAGTGAAAAGACACTAACTCAGACAAGACTCATGCCCTAGTTTCAGAAGTAAAGATTTAGTCTGCTATTATTTTAAAGGAAGAAAGCTATTGGAACCAAACACTTCTTTCCAATGTTTTTGAGTGGATAGAAAATGTAATTGCATCTCTTGATGTTATTGTTATTTATTGATTTATATCTCATCCTTCACAAGATTAAAAGAACTGCAGAATTTCAAGCAACTCTTTTCTCCTCAAAGACTGGCTTATTATTTTTCCAGCCATAGCTGGTTACAAAGGTTAAGTATGTATAGCTTTGCGTTCTTATTGATGTGAGAATCAATCCACTAGCATCTACTGAACTGGGCTTAGAGGGAGTAGAAATTAAAAATCTAAGCATGCACTCCAAAGTGAAATACTTTTCCTAGTTGTCATTTATGTGATGGGTATTCTGCTGAAGATTTGAATTAAGGCAGGATTTTACTGATGTGCAAGTGACTCATGTAGTAGAAAATAATTTTCCTCTTGAAACAAATCCACTGTGGATGTGTATTATAGACCTGCTATCTTTTCTTAGACTATGGACTCCTCAAGGGCAAGGCCTAGGACTTATTCATGCCTGGGTCCTCCAAGAGTTTCATTCCTGACGTGCAGTATGGGCATCATAAATGCTTTTTGAATTGGTTGCTCATGACTTCCTTTCTTGATATGGAATCGTGTTGGTGTACAACAAGAAAATGGTCTGGAGAATCTGCACATTGAATTTTTTTATTCATTCATTCAACATATATTTACATTCTGAATATGTGCTAGATGCTGTGTTAAGTAAAAAAAATAAGTAAATAAAATAAACAGAAATAAGATACAACCTAGTGTTAAGGCCAAAAGATGTAAACAGGTAGTTATAATAAATTAACCTATGATGAAAAATACATAAGAGAGGAACCAACATTGAGATAAGAATTTTTAAGACTTATTACTGGAAGAAGGGTAATATTTTAAACAGCAAAGGTGAACTTTAATGATACTTATTTCATACTTCTGCATTAGATTTCCATGCAGACAGCTTCCGGGGGGAAACTGAAGAGAGGTGAGGGCTGGACTGGAGACGCAGATTGGGAGGATACTTGACTGGAGATATCACTTGAAGTCATAATTTTGCCAAGTGAGAAAGTAACAAGGTAGAGAGTGGAAGTCCGTGAGGAATACCCAGAGCAGAAAAAGAAGATTCAGACAGGGAGCCTATAGGAGAATGGAAAGAGCATAATACAAAGAAATCAAGAGAGAAGGAACTCTCCAGTGGGAAGTCACTGCTGTAACATGCTAAAGACATAAACAGAGATTATTGGATTGGGTGATTGGTGGTAATGGTGATCTTAAGATCAGTTTCTGCTAATTGCTTGGGACAGAAATACTCATGCAGTCACACAGCATCATTTTAAATGCTAGTCTAGTCTTTCCTTGAGGATCAAAAAAGTATTATGTTAGAATTCTTGGGTTTTTTTGGATATCAGCTATAAGTAACTGGCACTTAAAAGGGGTAGAAAATTGTGAGAAATTTGTATTTATCCCTGAATCTATTAAGTTCAATTTCATATTATAGTGACAGTTACAATTTAACATTTATTCTGATGATTAACATTTGTCTCCTTCACTAAAACATGAGCTTCATGAGGGCAGGACCAATGTTCCTTTGCTCACCATTGTATTTCTGATGTAGCAGTGCTTGCCAGGTATGTTGCTGCACTTAATAAAAGGCACTGAATGATAGTACATTCTTTCTATTTCTTTTTCTTTTTTTTTTAATCTGCAAAAGGATAAGTCCTTAAAATTTATCTATTACAAGATTGCTTGAATTCTAATTTTATTTATCTCATAGAATGATGGTTTGTGACTTCAGGACAGTTTTAAAAGAATACTACTTAGATGCCACATATTCTGAATACTTACACATTTCAGGATGTCTTTTTCTTCCCTTCCCTAATGCTGAAGCTCTGCAATGGAAACTGTTTTTCCTCAAAACTCAGTAGACATCATATCATTAGAATTACTTTGAGTTATAGAGAAGGTTGATACAGAAGTACAATTTTATTTTAAAATTAACATGTACTCTCTTATTACATAAAAATAAGGAAAGAAACTAAACGAATCCTTCACATCTCAGGTCAAGTTCTGGAGAACCAGTGCTTGAGAAGGAAGTCCTAGGAGTAGACACATATCAGAGAGTTGGGGAACCAGATAGGGAAGCACAGGAAGGCAGGCAAGGGTGTAGTCTCAGGCAGAGTTCCATGAGGGGTAGCTGCAGCTTTATTCCATGGGAGAACTCAGGAGTGTAAGTTATGCTTCAGTTATTCCCATCCAAGACAAGGGGGATGGGCTTCTGTACTTCTGCATCAACAGTCATTGGCTATAGGTCAGGGGAATGAAATCCCCAGGCACCTCTGGTTCCCCACCCATTTAGGCTAAACAGTCTCCAGCATTCTGGTGGCAGTCCTTTGTCAAGGAGTCACAGATGCTACTTTTGGGAATGAAAGCACGACCAAGCTGTACAGTGCATTAAAGTGATCAAAAGGTACTTGGACCTAGGGGAACTGGGCAGAGAACTGGCAATATCTGTTCTTGGCCCTAAATAATAACCTGAGCTATTCTCATCCTACACAACATGCCTCATATATCCCCAAGCCAGCTATTCATCTCTTTTTCTTAATATAAAATCACACAGTTTAAGTTGTTAAAAGAAGCGTTCTTCAAAGTAGATGGTATTATGTGATTGGTAAGTCCAATGACTTCTTGCTTAGAATCGCAAGATTTAACCCCAAGAGTTTCCCTGATGGCTGCTATGAATCCCTGTACTGTCAGAGAGCCTGGCTTACCCAGTGAGCATGCAGAGATGCCCTCTTTGCAGTGAGCTGACCATTAATGTGGCAGGACAGAAGAGCTGTGTGTGGCAAGAAGCAATGTGGTTCCTGATCCTAGACGGAGGGAGAGAAATAAGCTTAAAGAAGACCACACAATCCACTCTCAGCTGCTCGCTCATACTTCTTTTGTAAATCTAGTAACATCCTCCCAATTCAAAAAGGACCTAGGCATCATATCATTAGAAAGACTTTGAGTTACATTTTTTCTGTTAAAAAATACATGTTTTTCTATTTCCTGATAAACACAGGGGATTGAATATATAATGTCTCTCTCTGTTTCCTTCCCCAAATGTGTTAAAATGACAAGAAAGGAATAAGAAAAGATGCAATTAAGCAAAGACAACAAGAATAAGAGAAAGGACAGCACAGCATGAAGAAAGGAGACAGAAGAGTGGTAATTGGCATCTGAGTGGAGGAAGCTGTAACTGAAGTGTCCACAGAGGAGCAAATGAAGGGCCATAGAATCTTCCTGCAGGACTAGAGAAAGGCTGGTTCTCTGATGCCCTAGGTCTCTTGGGAGGCAGGGCTCAGGCACACGAATTGAACACCAAATAATTCACCTAAATTCCTTACACAAAATGGTTAGTTCACTCATATCCTTCCACTATCCTTTAAAGCTAGCTTCTCTATGCACAGGGGCCTGGAGGTTTATTCCCTGTAGACACGGAGCCACAGAAAATCTGGACTCATGGAGAAAGGATTATAATGAAACTCTAACAGAATGAAAGTTTTGTTGGAAGCAGAAAAAAGAAGATTTGGCACTGCTGTGAAAAACAGAAGTGTGAGTGACAGATTTCCAAAAATTGAGCAAAATGATACAAAAAATAATATTTTCTGAATATCTTTCACAGATAGATGAACTTGCTTATGTATTCACATATTGTTTGGAATGTTTTATAATATACTACCTAATTCATGCTACTGACCATTTCGGTTATTTAAAGGGTCAAGGATTACAAACATCATCACTGTGGCCAGATACGATGTAAATACACTTGCTCACTTACCGTGGCATTCAGCCTTTATCTTTTTCTTAGGATGCAATTTTGGAAGTAGAATGACCATGTTGAAAGGAATATCTATTATTACAATATTTTAATAAATTCTGGAAATTTCTCTTCAGAAATGTTATTCAATTTAAACTCCATCCTGCAGAGTCACTTAAGGTGTAAAATAGACCCATTTTTTAAAAACTCTACAATATGATGTATAAAAATGCTATAGAATCTCCTTAATTGACAGTTGAAACAACATTTTTGTGTCTTCATTTTTTTGTTGTTGTTTTTTCTTTTATGAATTGCCTTTTGGGGGTTTCCCCCCCACTTTCTTATTGTGATTTTTAATAAACACAATGAATTAATGATTTTAAACACCTGATTGCTGTACATGATGGGTATTTTTCTTGGCTTGCTATTTATTTTTTTAATTTCATCCACCTATCATTTGATATATGGAAAATTAATTTCTTTATAAGAACCTAACTTAAAAAGTAGAAAAGAAAATCCTGCAAGGCTTAGATTGAAAAAGTAAAGTCGTCCCTATCCCATTCTCCCCTCCCACTCTTACAATTTATTCTAACATTTTAGTGATTTATTCTAGTATTTCCTCCATATTTCTAAACTGATTCTTATTTCTTAATTTTCATTGTTATACATGTTCTAGTGATATCCTACTTTGGATATTGAAGATTCTTCTTTTTTAACATCTTTCTCAAATTCTTCCTACATTTTCTTTTAAAGATCGTTTAAACATCAATTAATCACTCAACTGATCATTTCCGTTTCCTGTTGCCCCCAGTTCCACCCCAAGAGATCTCTCTGGATCAATCCCAACTCATTACTCTCCAAGCCTGATACTTCACTGTCTTTTTAGGACAGTTTTATCCTGGAAATTTTCTATCTCATTATTGTTGCTATTGTTATTACTCAGTTTATTCTCTTGTTATGGAGGAGCACATCTTCCCAAGGGTGGCTGACTTTACATTTTTTTCTTGTTGATTACTTTCCTAATCTTTATGTCCATTTTTTGTTACCTTAATTAAATTTACTTATTTTTTAAAGTTATTTTTAAAATTACATTTTGAGAACTTTAAAATGTTGCTTATTATTTTTTGAAAATATCTCTTCTACCTTTACTCTTGAATAATAGTTCAGCAGGATGCGTAGACAATTCTAGATTAGTGTTCTTTTCCAGCACCCAGTGTTTATTATAAGAAATATGGTGCAATTACAGTTCTCATTGTTTTGTATGTGGCCCATTAGTTTTCTTTCTTGAAACTTTAAAACTTTGTCTGTAACCCAAGTGTTTGGAAATTTTTCAATGGCATGTCTTGCTACTGGTTGTTTTTATTTACAGTGCTCATAACTTCACAAGGGTTTTCAATCTGGAAATACATTTCTCTCAGGTCTTTAAAATATTGTTATATTGATATTATGATAAATTTCTCCTACCTTTTTTCTCTGGTTTTTCTTTCAGGAATAGCGTACTTGTATATTACACTTTCTGGGTGGTGTTTTTGCTTATCTCTTTTTTTTTCTTTCTATTTTTTTATTTGTGTGGGTGAGTCATATTTATTGAAGTTTCCAGAAACTTGTCATGCTGTCTTTTTATTAAATATTTTGGAAACTTCTTTTTTATTTTTCCAGAGATCTTTCATGTACTTTGGTTGTTTTTTGTAATGCCCTGTTCTTTCTCAAGGATTCAACATCCCCTCACTCAGAGGATATTAAATATAGTATTCTTAACTCTTTTTCCCTGCATCATCTTGGCTTCCTTTTAATCTTATTACTGTTTGGTTTAGTCTTACTTTGTTTTTTTTCTAACAGTTTATAGACTTTCCTAAAAGGGCTGGTGATACTTGCCTGACTGTTTATATGTAAAATAAAGTCACTAAAGAGCTGATTGGAAGCAAAGTGTATGTGTAGGGTTTGTCAATGTGTAAACATCCCAATCAAGTACATCCTGACTTTTTTACTGGGGTCTTTTCCTTTGGGTTTATCACTATCCTTCATATAGAAAATTGCATTTTTCTTAAAATAAAATTTGTCAATGTATTTACTTGCAATTTTTGCCTTTTAAAAAAAATAGACCTTATTTTTTTAGGGGTATTTTAGGTTCACTGCAAAATTGAGCATAAGGTACAGGGATTTTCCATATACCCCCCTTCCCCACACATTCATAGACTCTTCTATTATCAACATTTTACACCAGAGTGGTACTCTTTTTATAATTGATAAGTCTACATTGGCGCATCATCATTACACAAAGTATATAGTTTACATTAGGGTTTACTCTAAGTATTGTACATTCTATAAGTTTGGGCAAACATATGATGACATGCATCTACTAGTATGGCATCATACAGAGTACACTCTAAAAATCTTCTGTGCTCCACCTATTCATCCCTCCCTCTCCCCAACCCCTGGCAACTACTGATCTTTTTATTGTCTCTATATTTTTTTCTTTTCTAGAATGTGATATAATTTGAATCTTTTAGTATGTAGCCTTTTTAGATTGGTCTCTTTAATTTATTAATATGCATTTAAGGTTTTTTCATGTCTTTTCATAGCTTGAAAGCTCATTTCTTTTTAGTACTGAATAATATTTTATCATTTGTATGTACTATGGTTTATTTACCCATTTACCTACTGAAGGATATCTTGGTGGCTTCCACATTTTGGCTATTATGGATAATGCTTTCACGAACATCCATATGCCAGTGTTTGTGTGAACGTAAGTTTTCTACTCCTTTGGGTAAATAACGAGGAATCCAACTACTGAACTATATGGTAAGAGTATGTTTAGTTTTGTAAGAAACTGTCAAAGTGTCTTCCAAAGTGTCTGTACCATTTTCAATTCCCACTAACAATGAATGAAAGTTCCTGTTCACTCCACATGGTCACCAGCATTTGGTATTGTCAGTGTTCTGAATTTTGGCCATTCTAATCGGTGTGTAGCAGTATCTCTTGGTTGTTTTAATTTGTATTTCCCTGATTTCATATGATGTGGAACATCTTTTCATATGTTAATTTTACATCTGTCTATCTTATTTGGTGAGGTGTTTGTTAAGCTCTCTGGCCTATTTTTCAATTGGCGTTGTTTATTTTTGTATTGTTGAGTTTTAAGATTTCTTTTTATATTTTGTATACAAATCTTTTATCAGATATGTCCATTTCAAATATTTTCTCCGTGTGTATAACTTCTTTTTTTATTCCTTGGTAGTATCTGTCACAGAGCAAAAATTTTTAAGTTTAATTAAGTCCAACTTATCAATTCTTTCTTTTCGGGATCATGCCTCTGCTGTAGCTACAAAGTCATCACCAAACCCTAGGTCATGTAGATTTTCTCATGTTATCTTCTAGAAGTTTTAATGTTTTGTGTTTTGCATTTAGGTCTGTGACCCATATTGAGTTGATTTTTATAAATGGTGTAAGGTTTGTGACTAGGTTAATATTATTATTATTATTATTATTATTATTATTATTATTATTATTTTGCATGTGGATGTTCAGTTGTTCCTGTACCAATTGTAGAAAAGACCATATTTTCTCCATTGTATTGCTTTTGTTTGTTCATCAAATATCAGTTATGTGGGCCCATTTCTGAGCTGTCTATGCTGTTCCATTGATTAATGTTTTTTATTCTTTTCCCAGTGCTCCTCTGTCTTGATTATTGTAGCTGTAGAGGAAGCCTTGAAATCAGGTGGTACAGTCCTACAACTTTGTTCTCCTGCAATACTATGTAAGTTATGCTGAATTCTTTGCTTCTCTCAAACAAAACACAACACAGCAAAACAAAAATTTTAGAATTCATTTGTTTACATCCAAAAAATAACTTGATGGAGTTTTGGTTAGGATTGCATTGAGTCTATAGATCAAGTTAGGAAGAATTGACATCTTGACAATATTGTCTTCCTAATGATATTGATGAATATGGGCTATGTCTCCATTTATTTAATTCTTTGATTTCTTTTATTGCTGAAAGGCTGACAAGATGTAATGGATAAAAGAACTGAGGACTTTAGTAATGTCACGGTAAGGGAGTGGTGGTGGGGCATTGTGTAGTACTATATTTAGATCTGTTTTTTGGTGAGCCTGTGCTCCTGGACTGTGAACTTCACCTGTACTTCTTGGTCTTCTTTTTTGGTCCCCTCAGGTGGGACAGAATGGCTGGAGGGTTTGGATTGGGTATTTCTCTTCAACCAAGTGGATAATGCTCTGATAAAACCCTAGCAGTCTGACCAAAGGGCAGATCTTGTTAAGAAGAACAGAACATTCTAGGATATTTTCAGAGGGTTTTTTTCCTCTCTTTCTCTTTTGAAAGCAAGAGGGGATTTTTCTTTGCTATTCATTGTGAGAACCTGGTAGAACTCCCATAGGTAAAACTCATAAAAAGTGCAGGGCCCCTGTGTGAATGGGTCCCCTGCAGTTTTTAATTCTCACAATTGTCTACTCTGAGTCTCAAGCAATTGCCAATTACAGTTCAAGTTTCCCTACCCCAGCACTGGTTCCCGGGGAAGTTACAACTCATGGGTTTCTGCTGTGGTAAGTTTTGATCCTCTGTATTAGCCTGTCTATCTCTTTAATTTTTGTGGCAATAGTTTGCCCTGTGACCTCACTTCTCTGTTGGATCTAAATATTGTTGATTTTTCAGTTTGTTCAGCTTTTTACTTGTTAGAACAGAATGGTGGCTTCTAAGCTTCTTACTACAGACCAGAAAGTGGAAGTCCATTTTTTTTTCTTTTAACTTGTATATGTCTTAATAATTAAAGTGAGTTTCTTATAGACAATATATAGTTGGGTCTTATTTTTTGATCAATTCTGACAATATCTATCTTGTAATTGGTATATTCATACTATTGATATTTAAAGTAATTATTGATATAATTGGATTAGCATCTATCATATTTGTTATGGTTTTCTATTTGATACATTTTTTCTTTGTCCTTATATTGTCTTCCATACTTTTTCTGCCATTTGCAGTTTTAATTGAGCATTATATAATTCTGTTTTCACTCTTTTCTTAGCATAGCAATTATTCTTCCTTTTTTAGTGGTTGTCCTACAGTTTGCAATATATATTTACACCTAACCTGAGTCCATTTTTGAATAACACTATGCTATTTCATGGAAAGTATTAGTACCTTATAATAATAAAATGTTCCTGATCTCTCCCTGTTGTCCCTTATTTCATTGCTGTCATTCATTTCGCTTAAATATAAGTGCGCGCGTGCAAACACACACACACACACACACACACACACACACACACATCTACATATATATCCAAATACATTGCTGCTATTATTATTCTGAACAAATTTCTATCTGTTAGATCAGTTAAGAATAAGAAAAATAAAAGTTTTTATTTATCTTCACTTATTCCTTCTCAAATGCTCTTCCTTTCTTTATGTAGATCTTAGTTTCTGACCTATATCAATTTCTCTCTCTCTAAACTACTTTTTGTAAAAATTATTTCTTACAGTTCAGGTCTCCTGGCAACTAATCCCCTTAATGTTTGCCTAAAAAAGTTTTTATTTCTCCTTGACTTTTGAAGGGTATTTTCTAAAGGTACAGAATTCAAGATTGATGAGTTTTTTTACTCTCAACATTTTAAATATCTCACTCCACTCTCTTTTCGCATGCATGGTTTCTGAGGAGAATGTTAGGTCTCTTTACCAAGATAAAAAATCAAATAAATCATGGTACATTTATAAAACTTGTTTCAGTTTTGAAAGTTAGTAGGTTAGACCTGAATATATTGGCATAGAAATAATAAAATTAGTTACAGATATTTAGAATTAAATGAAAAATTTTTCGGAAGAATATGCCTATGTATGTTTAGGTATGATTAAACATTTAAATGTATCAATATGAGTATAAATTATGTATGTGTATGTTCATATAGACATATTGTATACTTGCATATACTTATGTATACACACATACACACACACACACACTTGAAATGTCTGAAAGTATACCCATTAACCTGTTAACAGTAGTTAATTGTAAAGAATTGAGAACAGAGGATGATGGAGTTGGAAAGACGCTGTTTCACTTTAATACTTCATGCACTGCTGTATTTTTTTTATTGTTTAAAAAGTATGCAGTATTTTGATGATGATGATGATTTAAAGCAGTTTCTACTTTTAAAACATAAATCAATAGATTCATAAAGTTGGAATTCCTAAACCGAGATCTCATTCCCAAAGTAACTGCTATAGAAGAGCAGCAATCAATGATCACATCAGGAAGGTAACTCTTGGGTTAAAAGCAAACATACCATGGATAACTGAATTCTATTAATACACAGGACTCTCAGAAAAAGAATACACAAATCATCCTGCTAGGCAGAGAAGAAGGTGCCCATAGGACAGAGTAGGCACAACACAGAGCGTCACCCCAGTGGAATGGTCTCTTTAGGAGAGAGTATCATGAGCTGACCACACAGTAGAAGACCAAGATGCAGACTCCATGGCAATGACCCATGAAATCGTGGTATGAAATCATGCTCCCTAAAGGCTAAAGGTGACCCTGGAGCATGGTCTTTGGGGTACAGATAAACTATGGAATTCTGTGGAATTACATGTACCCAGAATTTAATCATTATTAACTAATAGAATTTTCTCTCAAAATAAATCAAAATAAAAACAACCTCAAAAAATAAAATTAAAGGAAATAAAATCTAATAGGTCTGGTGTAGATTTCCCCCAATCTTATCCCACTCAGGCTATGGTAAAATAATGTCTCAAATAATTGGAACTTTTGGTGCCACAGCTGTCCCTATGCAAGGAAAAAATAGGTACATACACTGTCAGATTTATTTTTCACCCTAATGCATTTTCCAGACTTGTGCATAATTTCTTACCCCCAACATATTTTACGGTTGAGTGAATTCTTCAAAGAATTTTTGTATTGTGGCAAAGAACATGTGTGGTGTTTATTTGTGCTACAAATAAGTATTTCTTTCAAGTAGAGAAAGGAGTGGGAACCCATTTACTTGTTCAAAAGCAATTCAATTTCCTTGTTGACTGTCAAACAAGCCAGGGATGAAATTGATCAATTTCAGAAAAGTAATGAGAAACATTGGCTAGGGATTCAAAAGGGTCTATTTTAGGAGAAAATCAGTATGTAGATATACTTCAAGCTAATAAAATTATGCCCAAACTAACTACAATCTTTTGACATCAACATTATCAGAAAAATATTTATTGAGTTTCTTACTATGTACAAAATGATCTGAGCCAACATTCTCTGTGGTTCTTCATATGCGATGGTCCTTATGTAAGGCTTCAGTCTTCCAATTATTTCAGCTGGCTCCTGTACCACTGATGATATTGCTGTTGGGTAAAAGTAAACTGTGAATCTATGTGTGTGGATATTTGTATTGTAAGGTAGGTGAACTGCTGGAAAGAGGCAGGAAAGCAGTCACCAACAGCTAGGCAGAGAAAAGTGATAAAGCGTTTTGTTAGGCAGAAATTATGATGCCATATTCAGATATAAGACAAAACCAAAATAGCTGGTGAATATGTTGTAAGTTGGATTGTAGGAGGAGATACATTTCCCCAAGAGGTAGTTTGAGGTCACAAAAGAGCTTAATTGCAGTTTGAGGAGTAAATTTTTTCTTAATAATATTTATATCGTTAATTGCTTTTAAAGCTGGAGATTGAGATTACGATAATAGTGGGTTATTGTGCGAGCAGCACTGATTAGAGGAGTAATCAAAGACAGGCAAATAAAAATACAAAAACAAGTTTATCAAGGGCTTGTCATATGGTTGTATGAGAAAAGAAGAGGTTGTATTGAGGTGCTGGAAAGGATAACAGTAGAGAGTGAACATGATTTGCTAGAACAAGGGAGCAGAAAAGATAACTTGACTCTTGGAATTAGATTTCCTTTGATATCTAAACACTAGGTTCCTAACACTCAGAAAATCTGGTTTCTCATTTCAGCACTGGCAATCACTACCTGTCTGTTTACAAAGCCAGTTATTTAAACACCTTAGACCCTACAACTGATAAACAGAAGGAGGATGAACTAAACCAGAGTGCACCATTTCCAGTACAAGTGACCTCACTGACTGGACCAGACATCACTAATTAATCACAGAACTCTTTCCTATTGTGTACAAATGAAGCCTCAAGATCCTTGTTAATTAAGCTCTCTAGACAATCACGCCAGTTGAAGGAATTTCACACCACAACAAAATCAGTTTCCAATGTGGAGAACTGTTTCCAACTGTTTTTCAAAATAACTCTTATGTCATTGTTTTTGGTTCATGCTGAAGAGCAGGACACCCTTTGATGGAAACAGGAGAATTGAAAAAAGGAAGTGGGGCCAGGCAGGCAAGAGACTAGGTGTGTGGAGCAAGCTTGTGTTAGTGGGTATTTGTGTTGGATGGTCAAACAAATACACTTGATTACTGCAGCTACAATCTTTCTATTAGGTAAAAGAATGTTTGACAGAATGACTAGGGAAAGATCAGAGAAACTCAGGTCAGAGCACTGGGAAACTAATAGGAAATTTAGTGTCAAAATGAGCAGGTGCCAGAATAAAAGTCCTTTTCTCTTGTGAGGGAGAAGAGGTGAATGTTATCTCTCCCAGTCAGAAGAGCAGTTGAGGAAACACGTAGCTGTTGTGAAGATTAAGGGTAACATGAGACCAAGTGGCCAAAAGCAAGGACAGTTACATCCAGAATCAGGGACACTGCAACAATTTACAGAGATAAGGGATGTTTCTTCACCATTCAATGTGTGGTTATGATACTTGTGGTCTGAGTTATTTTCTTACACATATTTGAACACCTGTTAGTAGCCACAGTTGGTGCCCCTCCCAGGTGTGTTTATTCTCTGCATGCTGCTGCAAGGACTTCGGCTAACGGACACACACACACACACACACACACACACACACACACACACACACACACACACACACACACACACACAATTCTATTGTTAATTGCCTGTTTTTCCCATTGAAGAAAACCCAAGTCAATAAGATTCCAATTTTGTAGCCTGCAGACTAATGTCTGTGATATAGCATATAATTATTGCAACAAGCTATTTCCACAGAGGGCTTTACAACCTGTCTTGTGTGTAAATGAAGGTTATATACAAGTGGAATTAACTGAAGGTTTCTGATCTTAGGGAGATTTTGGGTCTGTGTAAGCAAATCCCCTCTCATTTTGCCTTCATTAATAAATTCCATCTCTATTTTCATCTTTTTAATGAACAAAAAAAATTAATAAAATGTTTCATTAAATTTTATATTAGATGTTAATTGAACAGACTAATAATCCAGATGTTACAGATTTATTTAAAATATATCACATTTCTTAATTATAAGTAAAGTAACCTATAACAATACGACTATTAAGCTTATTTTCTAGTTATGATGCCAAATGATCTTAACTTTTAACTTGTAGTATCTGTTTATCTCTCTACATACATGGAAGGCATTTGCTTTTCTCATATGAACATACTCCCCAATTAAGTTTTCATTATTTTTGTCAAGTTTTTATATCTTCTCCATTTTCTTTGGTCTTGCATAAAGCTGATGCAGTTCACTTTGGGCAGGTATGCAATTCCTAGGCACTTGCTTTTTCTCTCACCCTTATCCTCTCTCCTGCTTTGTGCACGCCTGCATTCCTCATTAATGACCTCTAATCAGAATCTTTCCTAGTTTCACCAAAACAACTCTTTTAACCTGGGGCTTTGTGCAATTGCTTAATTCACTAAAACTCATTATCTATTGTTTCACTGTCTTCCTTTTCTTCATATTTCTATAGGTTATTATCAGAATCGGGGACCAAATCTCCCTGTCCTTCTAACAATGAATGCTTACCTCACTTTGACACTCATGGCCTAGTGTACATTGTTTTACTTTATCTGTACTAGGAATGCCATGAGATGTGGCTTTCTTCCTTACAATTCTATTTTTAAAAAAAGCAAACTTATTTTTCTGACTAAATCTATGCATTTATGTGGCGTATTCTTTCATTTGGTTCTAAAAATATCTCTTTAATTCCCTGTCCTCTGAGACGCTCTTTTCCATTTTACTCTCAGAGATCCCCAGGTTAAAACAATGTAAGAAATTTAGAGAGATAGCAGAAACGTTGCAGTGAAAAACACTTGAGGACCTAGGAGAAACACATAAACAGATTAAAAATATGATCAGTGTGATGATAGAGGTGTCCATGGGGCAAAGTATGTGAACGGAAATTTTTAATGGCCTATCAGGCATGAAAAAAGAAACGTGATGGTGATCAACAGGAAAACTGATATCTCCATACCCAGTGGTGAGGAGTATAAATTAATATAAGCTTTCTGAAGGGCAATTCGGAAATTTGTATCCACAACCTCAAAGTGGTTTTCTCCCTTTGAAAGCCTTCTCAGAAAAATTTGCAACCATATTGTAATGTGATATCCACATTATAATATTGTTCAGAGGTACTTGGATAAAGATGATCACAGCAGTGTTAACCACTTATTTTCTACTCCTATGACCACCATATTAGGCTGGATGCTTAACATTTTATCAAGTCCAGACTGGTACTTCCTGGTTACCCTACTCACAATGGCCACATTAATATTCCTGAGATGTTAATTTTAAAATTTTATCTCCCTATTCAAGAATCTGCTGTGGTGCCTATTGGCTAAAACATCTACTTCAAATGTGTCTGGCTGTTTCCCACTCTGTCTGTGCCTCCCCTTATCCAGCATATGTCTCATTACTTTTCAGAATGAATCCTCTAATTCTTGTTCACTTTTTCTGCTCCCTACCTGAGCCAGATATTGTCTGTTTGCTCTTTTATAAAGACTTCCCACCCATCTGCATCCTGCTCTGTGCTGACCTGCATGGGCTAAGCAACAGGGACCCCAAGCCCACTGGCTTTCTGTAGGGTTTGACCAAAGGGGAGATCTGGTAGGAAATCAAAGAAATGGAGGTTAGTGAGGTTAAAGGTATATATATTCCCTCTGGATGAGGTTGCTTCAGGCTGGTTTTTTCCCTTGAAGGATCCTTCTGCTTTCTCCAAGGTAGCCTGAACAATGTAAAATTTTTCTTTCTGGGTTACTACAACCTCTCCCACTCCTCAACCCTTCACACTCAGGGTGGTAACTGCACTGCTGATACTAGCCTTGTGCTCTGGCACTACCCTTCATGATTTGCCTACGCTTACACATTTTTGCAATTAGACACTTTGTAAATAAGTCCTCTTCAAATTATCCTAATTTGAGTATGTCCTTTGCTTTTTGGGGATCATGACTAACATATTTCCCTTTCCAGGAAGTATTTTTCTTTTTTTGTATTTTAAGTTTTTGGGTAAATTCCAATATGGAATGCTAATGATCTTGTGGAACATAATGAGGATGTTGGACTGTATCCTAAGAGCAATGAGCAATAGGAACCAAACAAATGTGGAGTATACTAACATTTATAAAGCAAATGTATTTCAGAGGGCCTCATCTCAAAAGCCCTGTAGTGTCAGGTTTAGCCTAACTTTTAAAAATTACATATAGAAATGTTAAGTTTGCAAAAGACAGGAAACTTTCCCCAGACTAAAGTCTCTGTTGTAGATAAAGAATTGTAACAAAGCAAAATTGTTGGCTCAAGGACAGATGTCCTTGGAGCAGGTTAACCTACTGATTGATGTGTTAAGAAAGTGGCTTTATTGTTATGTAAAAATACTGAGCAAATTGCTGTAGGAAAAGACAGTAGTTGCTAAGCGCAAGCTTTTGTTGTTGGATTGACTTAACCTTTTGCAAACTGCATTATGGAATGTCACTTTGTTATTTCACTGATGTTACCAGCTTCTATTGTTAAACTATACTTAGCCATAACTCCACCTATGTTCCTTTTCTGTAACTTTCTGGCCTGGAGAATACATACCAAGAAAGGATCCCAGTTCAGGGTTAATTTTCTGAGGAGGAATGCCTCTCTCTTGAGGGCTCCAGGAAATTAATCCCTTTGGGGTTTCTCCCTGCTCAAAAGAAATGGGCTCTGAGTAATCCTGTGTGTCTCTGTCACCCAGGGGAAGAGAGGTGAAAAAGAGAGTGCAACAAAATAAAGGTTTTGAAATGGAGCAAGACGCTATGCACGATTTTTTAAAAAAATATTACTTTGGTTGGTAGAAACTTGATTGATAGGGAGGCAAAGGCTGTTGAGGAGACTTGTTAGTAGCTGTTGCTATTGTTAAGGTGAATGTGTTTATGCTGGACTAAAATGGATATAAAAACTAAAAGATTTTGTGCTCCCTGGTATTTACTCAAAGGAGTCAAGAACTTATGCCCACACACGATGTTCATAGCATCTTTATTCATATTCATCAAACCCTGGAAGCAACCAAAACATCCTTCAGTAGGTTAATGGATAAATACACCATGAGACAATGAAATGTTATTCACCACTAAAAAGGAATGAGCTATCAGGCCATGAAAAGACATTAAGGAAACTTAAATGCTTATTACTAAATGAAAGGAGCCAGTCTGAGAAGACTACATACTCTGTGATTCCAGTTATATGACATTATGGAAAAGGTAAAACCATGGAGACAGTAAATGGATCTGTGGTTGCCAGGGATTAAGGAAATGAAAGGGATAAATAGGCAAAGCACAGAGGATATTAAGGGCAGTGAACTACTCTGTGTGATGCTATAATTTGGAGTACATGCCATTATAAATTTGTTCATACATATAGATTATACGACACCAAAAGTGAACCCTATGTAAGGTATGAACTTTGGATGATGGTGATGTGTCAATGTAGGTTCATCAATTGTAATGTACCACTCTGGTGGGTCATGTTAATAATAGGAGAGGTTATGCATGTTTGGGCAACGGTATCTGGGCTATCTCTGTATTTCTGCTCATTTTGTCATGAACCTAAAACTGCTCTAAAAAACTAAAACCTTGAAAACAAACAAGCAAAAATAAAAACAAAAGCAAATAAAACTGAAGGACTTGATGAGTTAGAAATAAGGAATAACTAGGTATTTTTGGCAGAATAATAACCCCCTAAAGATATCTGTGTTCTAATCTCCAGAACCTGTGAATTTGTTACCTTATATAGCAAGAGGGAATTAAAGTTGCAGATAACATTAAGGTTACTAATCAGCGGTCCTTAGAATAGGAGATTATTCTTGATTAGCAGCGTGGACTTAATGTAATTGCAAGGGTCCTTTAAATGTAGAAAAGAAGGGCAGCAGAGTCAGACCTAGAGAAAGATCTGAAGATACTACATGGCTTATCTTTAAGATGGAGGAAAGGGGGCCACGAGCCAAAGAATCTAAGAAGCCTCTTGAAGCTGAAAAAAGCAAACAAATGCATTCTCCCCTAGAGCTTCCAGAAGGAATGCAGCTCCACCAGTGCTTTGATTTTAGCTCAAAAAATCAGACCCATTTCTGATTTTTGACCTCCAGAACTGTAAGATAGTAAATCTGTGTTCTTTTAAGACAACAACTTTGTGGGAATTTTCTATAGCAGCAGTAGAAAGAGAGTGCACTAGATTTCTCTCTTCTGCAACAAAGTGGGTGATGGTATTATTGACTGGCATAAGAGACATCCAAAGACGTCCAGGTTTGAGGTTAAAATGAAAAATTAAATTGGGATATCCATATAGATGTCTTTGGAGATTTCAAGTAGGCACTCAACTGTATGAAAATAAGGCTTAGAAGTACATTCTTGGGAATAATATTAGCTTTCACTAATTAGACACTTATTACATGCCACACACGTATCAACCGTCCACATCATTTTAACAACTTTTTAACGTTGCTGTTACTATCCCTGCCAACAGATGAGGAAACGGAAGGCCTAGAGGAGTTTCAATTTCTAGAGCTAGTGAAGTGTAAACACTAACAACTCTTTACCTCTTCATTTACAAGATGTTTTGTACCAATGCTTATAACCACTACATCAGGTGAGAACTTTCTGTGTGGAGGCGTAATTGAAGTGTGGGTAAGGATAAAACTGAGCTTCTCTGAAGATTTTGGAGGGGAGAGAGGAAGAGAATCCAAAACTGAGCTTTGAGGAACTCGGTTAATGACTAATAGGAAAAGATGCGTCTACAGAGGGAACAAAAAAAAATTATTCAAAGTGGCGAGAAGGATCTACGGGACAGAGTGCTATGCCAGGAGCTGAGGGACTGGCCAGCATTATCAAAGATTGCTAACATGTCAGTTAGGAGGAGGAATAAAGAAAGAAGATCTAATTTCAGTTGGCTAATAAATACAAGAGACTACCCACTTCCTCACACACTGACTCACATTTTATAGTAGCAAATTATTTTATTTAAATTTCTATTATGAAAAATTTCAAAGACACATAAGAGAAGAGAAGAGTATAATATATAATGAAACTCCATACTTTCACCTGGAAATAACCTTGTTTTGCCAGTTTTTGTTTCATCTATGTTTTTCTGAAACATTTAATAAAATTCTGATATCATACCGTGGCCTCCTGCAGTTTGTGCTTAGTACATATAAGGACACTTCTTTATGCAACCACATTATTATTGTCAAACCCAATGAAATTAACAATATCTTATTATAATCTAATACCAACTCTACATTCAGATTTTTCCTGTGTCTCAAAAATATTAGTTTTCAACTGGCTTATTTAAATATAAGCAAACTTTTAATCTTTGTAGATATTTCAATATTTGCCTATAAAAATGTGTCTGTTTTTTATTTTCATTTAGTTATTAATGAAATTTAGTATATATTTTTAATCATCATTTGCTGTTTGTACTTTTTTTTTTTGGTGTATTGATTTTTTATGTTGAGTTTGTTTTCCTCTAGGGTGCCTGTTTCTTACTATCTGTAAAAGTTCTTTGTCTGAAATATATTTTTATTTGTAATCATATAAATAATAAGATGTCGTTATATTAAACTTTTACACTTGATCTTATCCAAAAGGCCAAGAAAGCATTACATTAAATTTTTAGTTTCTTATCTATCTTTTTACAAAATCTACATTTAATATAAACATTTTTAACATTTACTTCAAATTAATTTTTTTCTGAATTCATGCTATAGTTAGAACTGACTTTTCTTCTCAAGGAAAATACAAATAAATCACCCTCTGTCTTTGAGTTATTTTAAATACTTTATTATAATTAAAATCTAATATAACAACTATTTTAAAGAGTGAAAAGATTTCACCATTTTTTTCTTTTTCTTGAAACATAGACAGTTACATCACTTGATTGAAGTAATATCCTTATCACATACTAAGTCCAATATTTATTTGACACTGTCAGAAATCTCTATTTTATTAATTTTAATATTTCTTTCAATAACAGAATCAAATAATTAAGCCTTATATGTTCTATATCTGATAGGTCTCTTCCTCCCTTGTCACATTTATTATTTAAAAAATTGTTTTTGCCAGCTATTCTCATTTTTTTATCAATATCAATTTTACTATATTATTTCCCATTTCTGTTTCCCCTCATTGTCTGCCCCATTTTCTTTTCTTTCTCTCTCCCTCTCTCTCTCTCTCTCACCCTCTCTCTCTCTCTCACACACACACACACACACACACACACACACACACACACACACACACACAGACTCACACACATCCCTTCCCCCATCATCTACAAACTCATATACACACTAATTTACTTTTTGTGTGTGTGTGTGTGGCTGGTTGGTGGTTGGTTTGGGGATCCAAACCCTTGACCTTGGTGCTACAAAGTTGTGCTCTAACCAATTGAGCTAACTGGACAGCCTCTAGTAAATAAACTCTTTATAAACTCACTTGAAATGAAAATGTAAGAAATGTGGCAGGGAATACGGGTGTCTTGGGTAATGCTGAGTCTGCTTGTCCAAGACCAGTTAAGTGTTCTGCTTTATTCAAACTTTCTTTGATGTCCTTAAGTAGAGTTTCTCAAGTGCTTCTTCATGTAGTATGCAATATTATTTACTAACCTCATTCTGAGGCATATTATATTTGTGTTGCTAATGTGAAAGAAATTTCTTCTCTCATTGTATTTTCTAATTTGTTATTGTTTTTTATAAATAAAATATTTTGTTTTTGTGTATTAATTTTGTAACCAGATACTCTGTTGTCTTCCTGTTGTTTTTTTTAGGTGTTTTTTAGGCATATATTCATAACATCTTCAAGTAATAATAATTCTTTCTCTTTTAATCTAATATTTACATCTCTTATTTCATACTTTTAAATAACTGCATTGACCCGTACATCCACAATATTGCTAAATCATTGTGGTACTCCTTGAAATTTTTGAATGTTTCCAGGAATTGTGAGTGTGTGTGTGTGTGTTTGTGCGTGTGTGTGTGTGTGTGTGTGAGAGAGAGAGAGAGAGAGAGAGAGAGAGAAATCACATCAATATTATCTGTCTATTTTTATCTTATTAAGGACTTATCTTCAGAAATGACTGTTGCATTTTTTTTCTAAATTATTTTAGTAACCTTTGGAGTTAATTAAATTGATTTCTACTCCCCTAAATAATAATAACAAATAATAATTTCTACTTCCCTTAATAATTTCTACCTCCCTAGATTTTGGAAATGATTTTGAATGATTTTTTTCCTGATTTTGAAAACATGTCATTTATTTGTTTAATAATGCAAGTGTTGAAGACTCTGCAATGTCTTTTCATGCAGTTGAAGCACTTGATTTTATATTCAGAGACTTTTACTCTTATTTTGTAGTGAATGGTTGGAATTTTGATTTAAAAAATTGTTCAAGAGAGAGTTTAAAGTATTTCTAAGTAAATGAGTATTTTAAGAAAATTCTAATTATGTTATTATTTATTACTTTCATTATATTGTGGTCTAAAATATTTCTACTCAGAACAAAATGAAACACATGGGTATCTCTAACCAAACCACTTATTTGTTCACATATATTTTGGGTGGCTTTTCCCTGACTAACTTCACAGCTTTTCTAAGCTCTGTGTGTGTCATCACTCTTGGGTCTTTTAAAATTTTTTAAAATTTTATATTAACTTCTCAATATACATTGTAGTTGATTTTTGTGACCCTTTACCCTTTCCTCTTTCCCCCCTCCCTTGAGTCTTTTTGAAGGCTCCTTTTCTATCTACTTTTCTGTTGGAAGAACAGCAGAACAGGGGTTGATGAAGAGAAGACAGGCACTGCTTTATAGCTTTGACTATAGAACATGTCATTGGAAGAGAGTTTTTCAAAAAGCATTTTCAATGGGTACAAAAATAGAGTTAGATAGAAGGAATAAGTCATAGTGCTTGATAGCACACTAGAGTGAAATAGTTAACAATAATTTATAGTATACTTCAAAATAACTAGAAGAGAAGATTTGAAATGTTCCTAACACAAAGAAATGATAGAAGGATGAAGTGATGGGTATCTCAGTAACCCGCTTTGATCATCATACATTGTATACATGTATCAAATTATCACATGTACCCCATGAAAATATACAGTTATTATATATCAATTTAAAAAAGCATTTGCCATGTGTTTTTATTAATGATTAGTTTAGAAAAACTTTTTCTGTGTTCACTCCTCCATTTCTCCTAGCCAGGTCAAAATAAATCACAAATAAAAGAATTTGTTGCTTCTCCTTTGAGTCATTAGTTATCCACAGCAGCAGGCATGTATTTCTCTTTTTGTAAATTAAATTTCAGCTTCTTTCTATTGGATCCCCAGTTTCAATTTGCTCAGTCCACACTCTTCCTTATGGGGCTATCAGTGAGGTGTTTCTGCTTTATTCTGTCTTTCAGGATTTAGTCTTTTTCCCTTACTGGCTCAGAAAGTAAAATCATATCATGTGAGATTTTATACCACTGGCACATTTTAAACTTATATTGGAATATTGTGTTAGGTTTTGGAAGAATGTGATGCAAACCTACTTTTGTGCCAGTATTTCCTCCCACATTGGATTTTCTTTTTTCTGCTGTCTTGTTCTTGGTCATTAAATGATAACAAAGAATAATCAGGAAAGCTATAATTTTCATCATGGAAATTAAGACCCTGTGGTCTCTGAGCCCATCTAAACGATCTGTGTATATCACAGGAAGTGCTTTGTCACAGTACAGATAGTAAAGCATCATTTTTTCAAATTATTGTTCTGTTCTGTCAAAAAAGAATAACTACCTATACTGTATGACAATAGTTGTAGAGAGTGTTATGGTAAAGACATGATAAATCAATTCAATAACAGAGATTGCTTGTGTCCCTACTATGGGACATGATTTAGGAAATGATAAGCAAGAAAGATATAGCCCCGATGCAGCTTACAGTCTAGTGAAACAGACTGACATTAACCATATATTCACTCAAAGTATAGAAAATTACAATTATGCTAATTGCTACTGAAAAAGAGGTACATATTGCTTTGAAATACTCTGAGGTTGGAATGAACTCTCATCTGAAAATAAGGGAAGGCTCTTTAGAGCAAGTAAAATTTGAGCTGAGGTCTAGTGGAATAGATAACTTAACCAAGGAGAAAGGGAGCTTGTGTGTTAAGGGAGAGTGATTTTAGTGTTTCAGATTAAGGGAAGAGGATGTGCAAAGGCATTGCAGTTGGGAGAGAACATGCTGCATTGAGAAATTGTGAAAAGTGCCAGAGTAGCTAAATAAAAGAGCTAGGGTGTGGGCAGCAGACAAGGTATAAGATGAAGCTGAAGTATGTATGGGAAGAATTGTTCAAGACCCTATAGAACATTTTAAGAAGTTTGCACTGTATCCTAAAGCAATGAAAAACAATAAAACAGTTATGATAAAGAAATAAAAGAGAGTTTTTGAAAATATAACTTCAGTAAATAAAGAATTGGAAGAATGGAGGATACAACATTCTCTGTAAACTTCTCATTATGCTGTTAAACCCCATCTATTCTTTTCAAAATCTCGCATCTTATGAACAGGTGGATGCTGAATCCACCCATCTAAATTGATGAGTTCAGCCTTCCATAATGCTTTGATGCTTAAGTCCTTAGTCCAAGTAAAGATAGCAATTCTTCATATAAACTAGGGACAATTTGGTAAGTATTCTAAGACAAAATGCTTTGAGACCATCACAGGGTGCCTCTGTATAACAGAGAGTAGGTTCAAGAGCTGTACAATTGCTTAACATAAGTTATTAGGGAGTGGAAATTCTGCCTGAGATTCCAGGCTCCAGATTCTTGAGTAGAGCACCCACACTTCTCCCTTGCCCACTTCTGACTGAAGCTATCCTAACAATTGTAAGATGTAACGTAAGATAATTTGGAGTTTATAAACTAATTTCTCAGAGAACAACTTGGTTTAGAGTAAAAAGATAAAGATCCCTTGGTCAAATTAACATTAACAAAATGTTAAAGCATTCAGTCATTTAATACTAATAACACCAAGATAATTAAAATAGGAGAACGAAACTAAGTTAATGTGGAAAGAACGCATACATTCTAAAAGTAGGTATTGTTGATTCCAAAATGAAGCAATCCTATATTGCATAGCTTGAGTTAATGTATATAGCCACATATGGTGATACCACTCTTCTGTAATATGGAAACATCATTAGTTATAGCACCATATTATGCAAAATCTAAAGCATAGTATTTTTTAAGTAGTAAAAACTTATGTGATTTTTTTGAATAAATATAGTTATTTCTAAATATTTTGCATAGATTTCCAAGATGTTTAAATCGAATGAGCCCTGGTTGTTTGAAAGAAACAAACTTTGTCCAAAGGACAATAGAATAGACATAACTGATTGCTTTCCCTGAAAAATTCATTCTGCTCATGTACAATAATGAAATCCCAGACTAATGCACAAGAAGAGAATTTTATTGTCAGTCTACAAGGCCCCAACTAGAGTTACTTGTATTCAGTGAAATGTATGAATTCAGTCATTCAATACTAAATTGTATTATTAAAGCTTCAAGTGATTTGGGATATATCTCCAGAGCACTGTTTTCCAATTCAGCTGGGTTTTTTTTCCTGTAAGAATATCATTGTCTCCTTAAATTACTTAATTATTAGAAAGCATCATTCACTCCAAAGTTTCTAGTGGCATTACTTGTTAAAATGACACACAAAGCATGATATGTGTTGTGATATGGACAGCTACCCATGATCAATACTCATCTTATATGCCAGCTACCCGAACTTAAGAGGAATTTATAGCATCAGCTCTATAGCAGAATAAATGCAAATTAAGAGAGAAAAGAAGAGATAAAGCAAAGCAAAGGAAGAAAGAGAAGTTAAGAAAAGAAAATAATAACTTATTATATCTCTTTATAACTACAAAATATTGTAAATATGTAAACACATTTGTAGTGGACATTTTTAAGGTTATACCAAAGATCTCTACCTCCTGGTATTCATGCCCCATGAAATTCCTGCTTCCTCACTGTAGATCGAATCTGGAACTTGCTTCTAATTACTACAACATGGTAAAGGTGATAGAATGTCATTATTGTGCTAATGTTACATAAGACTGTAACCCATATTGCTAGGAAATTATCTCCCTCTCTTTTCTCTTGCAACATTTGCGGAAGCAAGTAGTCATGTTAGGAAGGCCTACATGGCAAGAAACTGTTGAAGGCTTTCAGCCAAGAGTCAGCAAGACTTGGAAGCCCTCAGTACAGTAGTCCAGAAGAAACTAAATGACTGCCAACAACCATATGACCTAGAAAGTGAATTTTTCCCCAGTTGAGCTTCAGCTGAGTCTGCAGCCCCAGCCAACACCTCAACTGCAGCCTTGTGAGATACTGAAGCAAAGAACCAGCCAAGCTGTTTCAAGACCCACAAAAACTGTAAGACAATACATGTCACTGAGTTTGTGGTAACATTGGTATATTGTAATATATAAGTAATAAAAAATTCAGTATTTCTATACTTCATGTTTTTTAAATATAAAATATAGTAGAATATGTTAGATATCATTGTGGGTTCTTTAATTTCCACAATATTTTATCTGGAAGATGACCAAAAGCATATAACTCAAAGGAAAGAGATTTATGTAATTTGGCACATATTTTTGAGTGCCAATACTACACTGTTCTTTTGTTTTTGGGATAAGACAAACTTGGTCATGCAACAGTAAATATAGAAGTATAAATAATTTGGTTACAATGTCAGATCAGATTTTCTAATATAGTCTTTAAGAATTTTCCAGTTATTAAGGTAAGTAGATTTGACTTGAATTACAAAAGCCAGAGAATGACATAGAAAAAAGAAAAAACAGGTGCATTCTGTTACTTTTGATTTATTTGAAAATATCTTACTTTGGTATGTTTTCTTTAATAACAATTCTTTTAGACATAAAATTCCAGTTGATGATTATTTGTCCTCATAATTTTAGAGGTATTATTTGACTCTTTACCCTTTACTTTTGGTTTTGAGAAATCTTCTATATCATTCTTCTAATCTGATTTATTTACTTTTTACCTTTAAAGTTTTCATTTTCTTTAGCATTCTATACTTTTTCTACTAGGCGTGCTTTATTTTTTTCTTACTATGCTTGGCTCCATTATGCTTTGTAAATAAAAAAATTCATGATTTTCATTAATTCTAGAATAGCATGTGCCTTTTTCTATTTGAATATTCTTTTGCTCCCATTCTCTGTATTCTCTTAACATGGAAAACTCATTAGGTGCATATTAAGTTCTATAGTCCTTCTCTTCATTTCTCTTGAATTCTTTCGTATTTAAAAAAATCTTTCTGTGTTTCTTCCTAGATAATTGACTTATATCTTTTACTTCACCAAAGATTTTATACTTTTGTAAATTACATAAATCATGTGTAAATATTTAAATGTACATTTATGTTTACATACATTTATAAGTACATATACATTTAACTACAAAACATTTTTTTTTTTTTTTTTTGTCTTTTTCATGACCGGCACCCAGCCAGTGAGCGCATGGGCCATTCCTATATAAGATCCGAACCCGCGGCGGGAGCGTCGCCACGCTCCCAGCGCCGCACTCTCCCGAGTGCGCCACGGGCTCGGCCCTAACTACAAAATTTTATATGGTTCTTTTTGTCCTCTTCCAGATCTTTTTTTGTAGTGTTTTATTTATTTCTTATAATTTTTTAGCTTTAATCTTTTCATCATGTTTTAACAGATAGGTTAATAATCAAAATCACATGAATATTATACTGTTATATTATACATATATCTTGATTCATTCATTTATCTTGGTATTTTGATTTGGATCTTGAGCTCGTATGTGGAAGGATTTTATCCATGACAATCCGTTAGATCCTGGGTTATGGATTTACCCTTCCACAGAGATGTGTAGTTTTCTCTGGCAAGTGCCCTAAGACTATGGCCATTCTTTGGTTAGTTTTTTTGTTTAGGGTTTCTAGACCATACAGTGTGTTTAAATTGAAATTTCAAACCCAGACAGGGTGACTGTTACATTTATAAACTCTAAAGTAGACTGTGTTTTTGTTTTTAGCTGCATAGAGCCCATTCAGACAGGAACACTCTTTGCCATCACCTCCCTGGGTTAGCTGCGGATGTTTTTCTTTTAGACCACATTTTCACTGCAGATGGCCATTTTGATGTATCCTACTTCAAGAGGCAGTCTCAATTCTAGTGCTGTACTTTGAATGAGCAGAATTTGCTGTCTCCTCTCCCTGCTTGTGGAGTGTGGTTTCCTTTTATCCCTTGATGGCAGGGATGCTGCGAAGTAGATTGTAAAATTACTTTTCTGGTTTTCAGTTTTCTTTTATTCCTCCCTGGTCCTTGGTAATTTTCTTTGGCGGTTTGTGAGGTCATTTGTACATATAAAAAGCTGTTTCTTATATTTTATCTAATGTTTCTAGATATTTCTCTAGAGAGTATTTTGTAGTATCTGTTTTTCTAGAAAGACTTTTCAAGGTGCAGGTGCCAGGTTAGCCCTGTCTTAAAGAGGCACTACACTAACATTATGAGAGGTTTGCACAGACTTGAATATAGTCTTCTCTCCACAATAATCTCTTTTGTAAAGCTGAAGACTTTTTCTATTCATAAGATATCGGGCTCTCAATCAACTTACTGTGAATAATCAGTTACTGGCACAGACACAAATAATAAATCTACATCGATAAAAAGGTCTCTAATTAAATAATGTAATTTTATGTCTGTGCAAGAACATACAAAACTAATCAACAGTGATAAAAGTCAGAATGGTGATTACTTCTGGATTATTGATTGGGAAGGGGTTAAGGGAAACTTCTGAAGTGCTGCAAATTTTTACATATTGATCAAGGTGGTGGTTATACAGGTGTTTACTTATGCAAAAATTCATCAAGCTATATACTTAAAATTAGGATACTTTATATACTTTATCTTATATTTGTTATAGCTCGATTTAAAAAAAAATAATGTCCAAAGGTGCCCTAGCTAAACTATATTCAGAACTTCCAGAGCCATTAATAGAGTTATTTTAAAAAATATTCTAGGTTAAAAATGTTAATAATTTTCTCAGAATCTGAGTCCCAACATTATAAGAATTAATGACCTCTAGTAGAAGTGGAAGTGCAAAGTACAGAATCATCTGGCCATGACTAATCTGGCAGCCATTACCAGTCAATTAGAGTTGGAAAGTGAGACTAGCTCTATTTGGAATGCCTGGACTGCAGGATCTGTAAGGACAGACTGGTCTCATATTTTATGTCTCTGAGTGACAGATGTTGCCCCTCTATCAGCAAGTTAAAGAAACAAGCTTAGAAGAAAGTGAATATTCACTGCTGACCTTTTGTTTCTCAAAAGAAGCCTTAATGTTCAGACATTTATGGTGATTTGTTAATTGTCTATCCTCATATGCATTTGCTCTTAATATTCTTCATACACTGGTCTCCCTTCAAATTCAGTCAGTTCCAGAATGTCGATTCTATTGAATTGTTTCATTTCAGTAAACTACAGAAGCTTAAAGAAAAAAAAAGCCTAACAAAATAATTGGTTTCCAATGTGGAATAATCTGAGGATGCTGTGATCCAATCCAAAGTTTACACTAGTTACATCAGTATGAGTTACTTCCCTGTAAATGGTTTTTCTTCACAAGTTCTGTGCATCTAGATGAAGTATCACAGGCCTTTATTACCTACCTACTTAACAGGGGCAATGGAGGAATGGAAGGGAAGTGGCAGAAAGCAGCAGTAAAGAGAGAATGTCTGGTCTCTTCTGCTATGCATCATTTGTAATATCAAATTACTTAGACTCTTTGAAGCTTTATTATTTATTGTTTGGAGACCAGATATTTGCTCAAATTCCTTTCCAAGAAAGACCTATGATGAGCCAAATTTCAGAAGCAGTTGACTTTGCATTTTGTTCTTGTCAGTGAAGTCTGATTTTCAATTAAAAATCAGTAATTCTTAAAGAATTGGCTACCAATATGTATACATTATTGTATTGCTTCTATCTTTATGTACACCATCTTTTGAAAGAGAAAAGTTCACTAGAAAATTGAGTGTTTCTTAGTGATCCTAAGAAGCAGAATGAAAGAATAGAGAATGTGAGAAAGGAAAGGAAGAAAAGACAGATAAAGATTAATCATCAATGTCCTTCCAATGAACAACATGGACTTCATCCCACTGGGGCCTCCTGAGGAGCAGGTAGAATACCTTTCAGAATTGCCCACCTGAAGATGAATAGCCAGTTTGGACATTCATCCACAGCTCCTTTGTCCATTGGATGAGGGTTGTCGTTTGGGTATTAACTCCCCTATACTTCCAGAATGAGCGTGCAAGTGCAGGCCTATGAACACAGAAACATTGGAGAGGGTCCTTAGCAGAATGCAGAGAGAACTTGGTGCTTGCTGGTGTAGGCTGGCAGGGCAAGATGAGTCTGAACTTGCAAAGAACTGCCTCCTGCAGCTGTGATTGAAATCAGAGGTGGGTTTAAGAGGGTGTGTCACAAAGCATCAGAGGCATTTGGCACACATGCGTAATAACAATAAAAACTTCTCATTAATAGGAGAGTTATAGTGACTCCTCCTTAGTCAATAATAGTCTAGAGGAAAGCAAATGGATTTAGTAAATTAGGGAAACTTACACTTATTATTCAGTTTTCTCAATTATTACTTCCTGTAGCATTTTTAACTCATTAACTCTGTTCAAAGAATTCTAAGTTCTACCTTCAAAAGCTTTGTGGCAAGATTTGGGTGTGTATACTTTGTAAAAGCATCCCTGATGCTTCTGATTGGTTCTATGGATAAGAACCAGTGATACTTATTTAAGATTAATATGTTAGCCATTGTTGATTTGGACTTTTGCTCTTTGAGTTCAGTGACGCCATCTATCAAAGGTTTTGTGCGTCTTCTAACTCAGGATGCACTAACTGGATGTTCAGTAAACATGCTTGTCTGAAGAGCAAGAAAACCAAAAGCATACACTGTATAAATTTCATAGGTGATCTAAACATTCTCCCAATTTTCTACTCTGCTGAATAAAATGGCTAAAATTCTGTAATTAATGGCATGTTTGCTGTATGTGTTTAGATATATACTAGACACAGCCAGATACCTGTGGTACAGAGAAGCAAACACACACAACCTTACATGGTATTACAAGCAAAGGTCTTTTCAATCAATTCTTCTCAAACTGTGGTCCCTAGACCAGCAACATCAACATTATTTAGGAATTTTTTGGATGAGCAAACTCTCAGGCTCCATCTTAACCCTATTGAATCAGGAATTCTGGGGGTGTGGTCTAGTAATCTGTGATTTAACATGTCCTCCAGGGGAATTTTAAGACCCACTGAGATTTGCAAATCACTGTAACAGATGATTAAAGCCTCAAGACAGTAAGAGATCTCACATCTTAGTTAACTTAGAGACTAGAAGACCTTGATTGCTGTATTGGGAACAGCCTGATGTCTCACACTCTTTTTAAATCCTCTCAAGAAAGTTCTGTGAAGGAATTTGGGAGGGGGTCGGGAATGGACAATGAGAGACCTGGAAGGAAATAAGGAAATGCAGAGACTTTGGCAGTGTAAAAGGGGCGGCATCAATTCTTCCTCTACTGGAAACCCCCCATCCAGTTGTTTTTAATGGACACATAGCCATCCCACTGGACGCCAACCCCACTCTGGTTTAGAACTTATGAACTGCACATTGCTGGCGGGTAGAAGAGCCCTGGCTTATCCTTCATCTGTATTTTCCATATGGGAAAATGAAGGTGTCAGTCTAAGGCAGAGCCACCAGTTGGCAGACCTGGAAGATAGTCCGGACAACTGGCTGCAGTTTGACTTCAATCTCATTCCTCTCAAACTCTCTGCTAGAGGTTAGGCACTGTTGCAATTCTTCCTTACTGTTTTTAGGTGGAATTCCCTGATTAACCTCACTGTGGACTCCGCCAGCTCTCTTCTGCATTTCCTCAGTCCCACTAGCCTCTCTTATGCTCCCAGAATCAGCTCACACACACTTAAGTTTGTAGAACTAGCTTTCCACATCTGGCCTAAGACTGAACTGTTGAGTCCTTGTTTGGGCTGTCTCTCACTGCGCAGTCAAAACCCCTTGCTGACTTTTGCTCCTGGCATCTCTTAGAGTCAATTCCTATGGCAAGAAATGTTTTACGTTCCGGTGGGTAATTCATGGACAGAGGGGATGATGGGGAATCAGTTCTTGATAAACGAATTTGTCTTTTAGATTTTTTTGTACTTTATCACTCCCTTTTAGAAAATAAAGAATATATTTGGTAATTCATTAACAATGTGAATAGCTGTAAAGTAGCAATACTGGGGTAGCGTCCTCCAGCTTACATCTGGTTACAAGGCCACCCCATGCCACAGCCAGGACTGGACTTTGAAGAGCTGCAAACTGCAACTCTGTCTGTTTATGCTTACTCTATCCCGTTCCCCTGAGAATGTCAATTGTTCACATTAGTAATTTCATCTAAGTATTAATAGCAAACAATCAAAACTAAACCACACTAAGGAGGTAGTTACCTTTTACAAAAGGGTACTGGTTAACCCATATAAATCTCTAAATGGCAGCAAGAAAAAGTGAAGTGGGAATATGTGAGTAGCATTTGAAGTGAAAGTTGAATGTGCTGGTTGCTCTTTTTCAGGAGTGGGGGCATTTCACTTGAGTATGTGTTTTGTTTTATTGCCTATGCTTTCACTGAAAACTAATGTGTGAACACGAGTGCTTTTTGAAATTCTAAATTATCTTTGGATGGTAAGTGTTCTTCAAATTTCACATGGTCTTAAGTATAGATTAAAGTAGTATCCAAAAAGATGGTATTTATATCATTCCATAAAATTCCAATTTCCTTTAAAAATGTGTTAATTGCGTATGGTTATTATGTGCAAAATGTTGTTTCTTTTGAAAGAATATGCAGTTATCTCTCTCTTTATATATATTTTTTAGATGGGCCCATTAATAATACATATAAACATCATGATAAAATCATTATTCCAAATACATTAAACTGAAACTGGAATAAGCAGAGCAATAAGATTTTTTTTAACTGTTGAAATGAAAATAAAATGTAGACAACTATAATCTGATAGTTATTTATTGAATTTACATTTGGCTGTCACTTTTATTTATAAAAGAAATAGAGCATATTTTCAGTTTTTTCTGTTTTAATATACTTTGCAAACAATAGTGTTCACAGGCATTTTTCTTAAGATATCAATTCTTCATTAAATTATCAAGAAACACTTAATCTGAAGATCCTGTCAGAGTGCTCAGAAATGCTCACCATAGTATTATTTATAACAGGAAACCTAAATGTTTAATTGGATATTTGTTCAATATAGTATGGTTCTCCTACTCAATACAATATTCTGCATTCATTAAAATTATGTTTTAATGGGCTGACCAGTTAGCTCACTTGGTCAGAATGTGGTGCTTGTAACACCAAGGTCAATGTTTTGGAACCCCTTACTGGCCAGCCACCATATTAAATAAGTAAATAAAATAAAACTGTTTTGAAAAATATATCATAACATAAGAAATTATGACCATATATAAATAAATCAGCATAAAATTATGATTTTTTTATTTCATAAAATACATGTATATAAACAAGTAATTAACATTGGTTGGAATACCTATCAATATAGTTATGAAAATACTGACTTTTAAATTTTATCTCTATGCTTTTTTATATTTTTCAATATTTTCACAACTTGTAATCATACAAATAGTAATTATTTTAAAAGGAGAGCCAGCTGAGCATCCCCATATGAATTTAAACTTGAATTGTAAAATCCGAATCCATGTGTCCAAAGCTATCTATACCTACAGTATTTAGAAGATATTGTGGATCTGGGGCAGGGGGAACAAAAAAAGACTGGCTTCTGGTTCAGCATGTAAGAAGCTTGGAAGTTGTACTTCACCCTAACAACAGGTAAAAAGCTGAACAAACTGAAAAATAAATAACAACTCTTAGATCTGCAAGAGAAGTAAGGTCCGAGAGCAAACTGTTATCCGCAAACTGGAGGAACTCCATGGTAAATATGGAAATTCAAAACCTTCTGAAGCAGAAATTCACAAGTAGCAACTTCTGCAGAAATCTGTGTCTACAGGGGAAACCTGAGCTGTAATTGACAATTGCTTGAGGCTCAGTGTAGACAACTCTGAGAGTTAAAGACTGTAGGGAGACCCAGTCATAAAGAGGCCCCACACTTTTTGTGAGTTTTACTTCCAGGAGCTCCACCAGGTCCACAGTGAATATCAGAGAAAAATCCCTTCTTGCTTCTAGCTGAGGGAGGGGAGAAAAGAATCATCCTGAAATACACCATTCAAAATGGGCGGAACACCATAACATACACCTCACCAAATAAGCTATACAGATGGCCAATATGATATTAGGGAAATGCAAATTAAAACAAAAATGAGATACCACATCTATTAGGGTGACCAAAATTCACAACACTGATAACACCAAATGCTGCAAGTAGGTGGAGCAACAGGAATTTTCATTCATTGCTGGTGGGAACACAAAGTGCTCCAGCGTTCCCAGCGTAGAAGACAGATTATTGGTTCTTACAAAACGAAACATATTCTTGCCATACAATTCAGAAATCATACTCCTTCTTGGTATTTACCCAAAAGGGTTGAAAATGTATGTCCACACAAAAATATGCACACGGATGTTTATTGCAGATTTATTCATAATTGCCAAACATGGAAGCAACAAAGATGCCCTTCAATAGGTGAATGGATAAACAATCTGTGGTACCTCCAGGCAATGGAATATTATTTAACACACACGCACGCATGCACGCACGCACGCACGCACGCACACACACACACACACACACACACACACACACACACACACAAAAGCTATTAAGCCGTGAAAAGACATGGAGGAACCTTAAATGAGTATTACCAAGTGAAGGGAGCTAGTCTGAAAATTCTACACACCATATGATTCTAACTGTATGACTTTCTGGAAAAGGCAAAACCATGGAGACAGTAAAAAAAATCAGTGGTTGCCAGGGATTAGGGGAGAGGGAGAGATTAATAGGCAGAGCATGGAGGATTTTTAGGGCAGTGAAAATGCTCCGTATCATACTGTAATGGTGGATACATCTTGTCATACACTATTCCAAACCCATAGAATGTACACCACCAAGAGTGAACCCTAATGTAAACTATGGTGATAATGATGTGTGAATGTAGGGTCATTATGGTAACAAATGCACTACTCTGGTGGGGGATGTTGTTAATGTGAGAGTCTGTGCATGTGTGGGGGCAGGAGTCATATAAGAAATCTCTGTACCTTCTGCTCAATTTTTCTGTGAACCTGAAACTGTCCTAAAAAAAATAAAATCTATATATAAAAAAAGAAATGAAATTCTGAAAGCATTGCCACTTTCAACCAGACATTATCTGCAAAATGAGCACTGTAAATAAAAGCTTACTTTTCATAATACGAAGAGTTTACCATCACAGACAATTCCTATAAATTGTGTCTAAATAAGCCCCTTTTCTTTCTGATGACTTAAAATATTAAAATTAGTGATGTTAAACCAGGTGGTTTTTTTCTTCTGTTTGTAAGGGAGTTTGCTAATAAATTTGTGATCTTTTTCTCATTAATTTTTCCACAATTCATTTAGAATATTTTGCCCAATTACTGAAAGGAACACCATACTGGATACACTTGCATTATCTAGGAGACTCTACACTCACCATGCAGTTAATGTCTCAACACATCACTGATGAATGCAGAAAACTGAGTATTTTGTTTTTTAAAGGAAAATTCAAGTCAACTGAAATCATTTTATAACAAGGTGAGAAACACGATAGGATAGTTGTTTAGAGAAGGTGTTTCTATTCCATCCTTTATTTGCTACGTTATTATAGGAACATGCATCCATCCAATTATCTTTTTTTAAACAAATATTTTACAAGCACTTAAGAGGCACTACAGCACAGGGATTATAAGTATGGACATTGAACTGTATTTCCTGGATTCAATTCTTGTTCTGCATTACTTATTACTGTTTGAATTTGAGCAAGTTACCTATCCTCTCCTTGCCTCTCATTTTCTTATGTGTAAATGAGAATAAAATAATAATTCTTCTCTCATAGAATTTTTGTAAAGAGAGAGAGTGTGTGTGTGTGTGTGTATATACTGGTACAATATATAATATGTATATAGATAGGCACATGTTTAGACACACAGATGACAGTGCATGATAGCACATAGTAAATTAAGTGGCTGCCATGAGTACTACTATGTGCTTTTTGGGTTTTCTTCTTCTATAAATAAAAGTACTAATATTACCCACCACAGTGTTATTGTTTTTCAAGTCTTGGTATGGTGTTTGGCAAATAGCAAGAGTCCAACAAATTTACATATCCCCAATGTTATCATCATAGTTTTATTTTATATGCAAAAGCAACAGAAATAAGGAATTTCTAAAGATGTTTGAGATGCTAAGGTTTCCCAGGTTTTGCCTGCAACCTAATTTATGAGTAAAGTATGGTTTATTGCTGAGAGTTGATAAAAAGAACTTAGACATTCCAGCCACAGAATATATTTTGCAAGAATCAGGGTGCTTCAGCATCTAAATATGATTGGACATAAAGGGTATACTGTGGAAAATTCTTTTTAGAGTTTTTGTCAAATCTGAAAGTCACATATCATCAAAAGACAATACTCCTTTCTTTTGGAAATAGCAATAAACTGGAAAATCATTGAGTTTTCTTTGCAAAATCAAATGTTTCTCATTTGTTCTCCTGAAGTTGACTTCAAATGACCACTGATGATTGTCACTCTTCTGTTCTGCTCCCCCCTCGCAGAATCCCAGGAGGAGGGGGAGAAGGTAGACAGGTAGGTGGGGAACTCCTAAACAATGAGGACTTTAAATCAAAGGCTGTGTCACCTTCAAGGTGGACTGACTCCTCCCAGAATCAGAGCCCAGTCTTGGTTGTGGTGGGGCTATCTGTGACCAGAGACACCTGCTTCAAAGGAGAACTGAAACCCTATGGATCCTTTTAAATGTCTTTTAGGTATGTGAGGCTCACTCACAGAGATGGTGGGAATCAGCCTATATAGGTCACCTGCCACATGCCACGTATAACCCCAGGTATGACATTCATATTGTTTTTGTTGCTGTTGCTTTTGCTGTTGTCAAGTATAGGTTAATAATACATTTGATCTTTACATCAAACCATGTACAGACAAGGAGATTGGGTTTCAGAGAGAAAACAAGCAATAAAGTCAGAATTCAAACTTAGGTATGTGTATGCCCCAGTGACTCAGAGTTGCTCTAACAACTGTATACTCACACTGGATCAAAAACATGGTAACTGACCTTGAGCAAATCATTCAACATCTGTGAATCTAAGTATCCTTTAGTGTCACAACACAATGCCTGCTTCACCTATCAGATGTGGTTATTATGAATGACATAATTATCAGTGACTCTGATAGTTAATTGGGCCAGCTACTTTTTTAAAAATTTGGGTTGCAATTGTCCTGGATCAGCTCAAGGTCTAAAGTTCCTGCTGCTCCACTAGACGCTGATATTTGTCAAGGGCTTAGGGTACACTTCCAGGTCTCCTGTGTCAGGGCACACAGCTTTGAAAACAAGGGGAAAGAAGGTATGATTTCGTCATGGTTTTCGTACATTTTGCATCTGGATGACTGCCCGTGTGTGAATAAAGAGGTCAGCTTAACAAAGAGCCGAAGGAGGGGACACTCCGTCACTGATGCGTATGTCTCTGGCACAGCTGCCCTAAAAATACTTCTTCACTGCCAGAGATCTTCTATCTCAGTGTGCCCACTGTCACTTATGACCCCACAGCTCCTGCTCTTTTGTCTCAGATTTCTCTTAACAACAGGTGCGTACAAAACTGAGGGATGGTTTTATTGGACCTTGATGCCATGACTGCAGCTGCTGGTATATAAATAAACTGGAGGTAATGAGTACTTTTTGTCTAAGACCAACAAAGGTGAAGTATAAATATTTGTTAGCTTTTTAAAAAAAATAGGAGACTGCAAAAACTTCCTGTACAACTGATTTTAGCATCTCAACTAACACTCAGAACTGGTAATTTTTTGTAGATATGATGTGGCTATTAGAGGAGAAATAAACTAAATATAGTACATGCTAGTGTGGGTTAAACCATGGTAGACACTTAATTTTGTTTTACAGGTGTGTGTATTTCACCTGAATAGCATGTTTTCTTGATTTTCTTCCGTGTATATTCCCTAACTTTGGCACCATATATCAAGAGATAAGAGTTATCAAGAGGTTGATCTATTTTCAGGCAGAAGAAATACTAAAGCTCCCCAGCACAACAAACAAAGTACTGATGAGAGAAGAAAAGATGTTATTCACAGACAACTGTTGTATGCATTACCGAGAGTTATTTTTTCTTTTTCTCATTATATATGTATATGCAAATGAATATGTATATGCATATGTATATGTATATGTATGTGTGTGTTTCCTTCCCTTTATTGTTGGTGAAATTGTGAGGTTTAATTTGGTGCTGCAATTTCTCCTCTGTAACTAACAGGAAAATTAGCTATGACTCTGAGGAGCTTTTAAAGACTGACTATTACAATGGAGCATTATACTCTGGGACCATCCAGTCTCTGAGACTAGAGGGAACTGAATTTTAAGTAACTCCTTCAATACCTCCTTTTCAACACATGCTTAATAGCATATATCCTTTAACCAAAGAACACAAATGATACAAGGAAGTCTGAATTAGATTTCATATTTGATGCAATTAGTTACTATTGCAAAAGTAAGATCTACAATATGGCATTAAGAAATAATTTTAATTCTATCAAGTCACTTAAATTTGTTAGGTTACTGACCTTTGTGGATTGTAGTGTGCATATAACAGCTCAAGATAACAGTGATGTGAATTCATATTTAAAACATGTCATTGGTTAAAGTTGTGTCTGATTTGCAGGTTCAGAGCAGTCTTTTTCAAAATCTCTACATATTAAAATATGAATATGGATGAAAATCTCACCAGCATTGGTAAAAATCCTAATTTCAGAATCTGGAGGGAACTTAGTCAAATAATTAGGCCAGCATAACTAGATTAGAAATTAAAACACAGCCACAAACATATCTGAAATATACTTGATGACATAACTATACTTTTCTTCATAAAAGAGAATTTGGGAGGTGGGTGGGTGGTGGTGCAGGAGTTCAGAAGACAATTGGCATCCCTCCCACCGCTTTGCCTTGACCAAATAATCAAAAAAGTAAATAATGGAGAATAATACAACCAGCTAGACCTCTCCTGCGCACATGCTGCTTTTTGAGTTGTCTGAACATCGTTTATTCTCTTTGCCTCAACGATGCCTCCCATTTCCATACCCTCGTCCTTACTTAATTAATTAATTTATTTTTTAATTCATTGAGAGTAGGAATCAGGAAAAAATAGGCATACTGTAGACAGTGAATGTCCATGAACCATAGCACCTCAGAGTATTGCGGAATGGGAGGTGGGAAAGAACAGTGATTTCATATCAGGTGATTAGAAACACATGAAATAAATATGAAATACATTTCTGGCGACACATCAACTCTGACTGGCTGATAGTGGGGGTCATCAGTTGCTGTGTTTAAAAAGCTCGGTCCATTCTTAGCAGGAAGAGTTGTGTGATAAAATATCAATTTATTTCATGGGTGAAGAAGGGATGATTAATTGTAAAGTTCCATGTATTTAAAAATCATCTTAATATCCACTCATAAAAATTTGATTAACTAAATCAAGGTATACACATTCTCATGGTTGAGTTTATCTGTCAACTTGACTGAGCTGAGGGATGCCAAGACAGTTGGTCAAGCGTTATTCTGGGTGCTTCTGTGAGGATGTTTTGGGTTGAGATTAACATTTAAATTGGTGGACTTGAGCAGAACAGATTGTTCTTCATAACGTGGGTGGGCTTCACCCAAATAGTTGAAGGCCTGAATAGAAGAAAAAGACTGACTTCCCTTCACTAAGAGAGAATTGTCCAGCTGGTTGTCTTTGGACAACTGTAACATTGGCTCTTCTTGCCTGATATACTTCGAACTAGATCGTCAGCTCTTCCTGGGTCTTCAGCACCGCATGAGCCAATTCCTTATAATAATAATCTCTCTCTCTCTCTCTTTCTCTCTCTCTGTCTCTGTCTCTCTCTCTCTCTCCCCTCTCTCCATTCTTTTGGCTCTATTTCTCTGAGAACCCAAATACACACCTTAGTGGAGAACTATAGTCTCAAAATTACATTGTAAAAAATATTTAATCTCAGAAAACCTTGATGTAAAATAAAAAGGATGAAAACCAATATTCTATATACAGCATTACTACATGTTATAATACGTGTATATACATATAAGGAAACCTTGAAGGAAATATAGCAAACATTAATAGTGATAATCTGTGGTTGTTAGGTTGCTGTATAATTACATCTTTTCTTTTTAATTATCCAAATTTCTAAATTCTCTATAATGAATACACACATACATCACTTCTTAATCAGTAGGAAAAATGCTATTATTTAACAAAAATGTAAGCAGCTTAAAAGACAAGTATCATGGTTAACTTTTTCCTGTTTGCAAGAAAGAATAAAGAATAATTCAGTTCCCTTGAGAACAAAAACAAAGCATATATCAAAGAACTGAAGCAACAATTTCTTTCAGCAGGTATACTGTCTGAACAGATGGCATTTGAGAAAGAAATTACTGCATCTTAATAGAAGGTAGAGATACAATTATACAATTTTCCCAAATGTTGACATTGAAAATAGATGACATTTAGGGGCATCCCATGATTTCCCAAGAACAGTCCACTCTTTACATATTTATAGCTGTTTCTTCTACAGAGATTTGTTTATAGGGGACCAGATGTTACCAGCTCTTGCTACTGTGCAAAACGCAGGACACCAAAAGAAAAAAAAATCAGTGAAAAATAATTTTTTTGTATTTCCTACTGTGATTTACTGTTTTCCTTACAGATTAGTGGAATATGGTTTAATGTAGAACTGAGTAGTTTTTCCACCCTAAGCCCGTTCTTCTTTTATTTTTGTTTACTATTTAACTGACATAATTTACCAAAAGCTTAACTTAATGTGTGTGTGTGTATATATACATACGCATATATAATATATGTAAACATTTTCTGCCTTCTTTCATCTTCTGCCCCTTCTTACCTAGGGTGGTGACTGTCTGGTTCTGTCTCCCTTACTTCTTAATCTCTGAATTAAGGGACAGTGTGTGCTGAGTTTGATCAGCACAGGCTTATAGATAGTTAAGCATTTCATCAGTTTCTTCATAAATTAGAAAATAATGAGCTAATGACCTATTTCTTCCTCCTCCTCATCCTTTTTCTTCTCATTTTCATTCTTTGGAAATTTAGTTTCTAGTATGGGAGTCACTTGCTGATTGATTAACCTAAGTTTCCAGCTAATTTGGGATAACAATTAAAGCCTTGCAGGGGTTTTTGTAAGTGCTAAGCAGCTAGTAAAGCAAACCATTGGAAAAATTTTTGGTATTGGAGCAATGCTCAGCACACTCTTCCCTTTTCTGTCACAGAAAGAATCTTATTTATGTTTATTCTGTTTTCAATGGACTTTTCATCTCTTTGTTTGTAACTTGTTTCTTTTTCTTTTGTCCTTTTCTCCCTCACCTCCTTCACACACTCCATCTCTTTCTTGCCTTTTTCTGTGCTTTGTGTGCAGATTAGAGAAAATGACCTGTTCACTATGAAACCAGGGTTGGCTCCCAGTTCATCATTCTGCACAAGCCACCGCAATGCCTCATGTACAACAATTGCAACTGAAGGCTGGACTCCATCCAGCTGGACTCCAGCTTAGTTGGAGACAAGGTCAAGGAGGACCTTAGGAACTTGGCCATCTGGGGTGAATAGTGATGCTACCAACAATGATTTACTTTTCGGGGGGAAGTTCCCCAACCTCTCTATACCTCAGTTCCTTTATCTGTAAAATGGGAATAGTAATAGCTTCTTTTAGAGTAAATTGGAGTTTTAAATAAGTGAACGCATGTGACAAAATCAAATGAAACTGTTTCTGTGGGTCAAAACCTGACAAGTATTATCAATTTCATATGTTTCAGCCTCATACAAAACTCTCTTGAAAGATTGCATAATGCCAATCACTGAATAAATGTTAGCTATTCTTGTTAATATTACCATCATGTAAGAAACAAAAACAGCAAAGTGAAATGTCTTGTCTGGGGTATCAGTGGCGTCTGAATGGATCTGGGGTCTTGAACATGTTATTGGATGGTGTGTGAAGTGGGCTGAATAGTGGCCCCCCGAAAGATATGTCTACATCCTATTCCCTGAAAAAATCACCTTATTTGGAAAAAGAATCTTTGCAGATGTAATTAAGTTAAAAAGTTTTGAGTTGAAGAGTGATGGAGTTTGGATGTGTTGTCCCCTCCAAAACTCATGTGAAAATTTGATCTCCAATGTGGCAGTGTTGGAAACTTATTGAGTCATGGGGTGGATCCCTCATGAATGGATTAATGCTCTCCCTAGGTGGGGGAGTAATGAGTGAGATCTCGCTCTATCAGTTCCCTCAAGAGCTGGTTGTTTAGTAGACCCTGGCACCTTCTCCCTCTCTCTTGCTTCCTCTTGCCATGTGATCTGCCTGTACCCACCAGCTGCCTATTGCCTTCCGCCATGAGTAGAAGCAGCCTGAAGCCCGTGCCAGATGCAGCTGTCCCAGAATTGTTGGCCAAATAAATGTCTTTTACTTACAAATTACACAGTTTCAGGTATTTCTGTTATAGCAACACAAACGGACTAACACAAAGAGATTACCCTGTATTTTCTAAGTGGGTCCTAAATCCAATGACAAGTATCCTTAGAGTGAGGCAGAGCAACATTTGAATCACATAAAAGGAGGTGGCAATGTGACCGTGGAGTCAGAAATTGGAGTAAAGTGCCCCAAACCAAGAAATGACAGAAGCCACCAGAAGCTGAAAAAGACAAAAAACAGATTCTCCCCTAAAGTTTTCAGAGGGAGATCAGCCCTGCTGACACCTTGATTTAAGCCAAGTGATACTGGTTAAGGACTCTGGCCTCCAGAACTGCAAGGGAATAAGTTTCTATAGTTTTAAGCCACCAAGTTTATGGTAATTTGTTATAGAAGCCCTAGGAGAGTAACACAGGGTGCAACTAAATTCTGTGGCAGGTGTCAGGCAATTCAGAGAGAAAAAATTCCCACACTGATTTCTAATCCCTTGGAACCTATCGGATCTCATTTTCAATTTCATGGATCCGTTTGACTGCTGCACAGGACCTTCAGGAAAGTCTATGAAGTTGAAAACTGGCATTCTCCTAAATGCCTGCAAGTGTAGTGATATATGGATATCTCTCCCTGCCAGCCAAGAGAAGACAGAGTTTGCATGCTCTGTGTGTTGAGCAACTCATAGGCAAACAAACAAACAAACAAAAGACAAAATCTAAAGACAACCTTCAAAATACCTTGTTTCTCATCTTCTCAGTATCTACTGAAAGTCTTTTCCAGCCAAGCAATCCTATCCAATTGTTCCTCTATTATAAACCAGTTATTATAGAATGAATTCATAGGAAAGAGCGAGTTCTGACATATATCAGGTTTAACGCTAATTCAACTGGATTCTTTGGTTGTTGTTCAAATTCATCATAACTGAAAACTGTTCCTTTCTGGCTATCTGAAGACCTAAAAGTATGTGTCAGGTATTTAAGTCCATGTGTCAGAACTGACATTTTAACCAGATCCCCTCCCCCACTTTTTTTTTTCCTCTTTGGAAAAAAAAAATGAATTAACATTTACCCTTATGTTTAAAAAGTATGTAAACAATATTTTTTTCTTGATACTGGCTTTCTATTTAAAAATTTCAAAGCTAGTTTTAAAGTAAATGGCTAATTTGATAACTAGAAGACACAGATGCTGATGGGAACATTCTTGCCATGTAAGCAATCATGGGTTGCCATTTACCTTCACTATACTGTGCTAATAATCTGTGCATATGCCTAAGGTGTTGTGAAAATTCCCTTTGTCACATTGACCTCTACTGGATGGAACGTTACACCAACTCAGCTCAGCTTGGAAACTTTCTCCTATTGCCTAAGGCTCCTGTCTAAAACCCTAGCTCGAAAGGAGAGGGGAAGCAAAGGAAAATGCAATCAAGAAGGAAGGGTTGTAAGAAAACAAACAACAACAACAACAACAAAAAAACAAGTGGAAGCAGTAGTGAAGGTCAGAGATTATAGAAAAATGAAGGAAAAAAAGAAAAAGCGTAAAAGTTTGAAATGCTGAGAAAAATAGCTCACAACTTTATCAACCTTTAGCAGTCTCTGCCTGATCAAAAGGCGATATACAATTTGGCAGTTGTCTAAATGATTTAATCATTTAATTAATTGGAAGTAATCATGATCATTCATTCATTCATTCATTTATGCCTGAATGACTAAGGTTGAATGTCTCTGCTGATCAAATATTCAGGCTCTTATGTTTTTATTTGGCAAGTCTCCATTTCATTTTGAGCTCTGCAGGTTCAGCCTGTATGACAGCCAGCAATGCACAGCCAACAATTTCAGCAAAGTGAGACATGCACCACTTCCACTGATAAGTCAGGTATTTTATGATGGATCTGAGAACTGGATTATGCAAAACGCAAATACATAATCCAAAGATATGTATTCTTTGCCCACACTCTTTTAGGATAGGAAAATGTTGGGTATTATAAGATTTCTCTTTCCTCATCACAGTCAGTCCTCTTTTAGTGGCAAAATACCCTCTTCCAGCTTTTAAGCTTCATGCCGTTAACAATGTTGTGGAGTTTCTGGTGGTGTGCAGGAATCCGCCCTAGGAATAGGGATATCATCAAGTCTGCTGGCAACCTAAGTTTCTCTGTCCTGTTTGCCACATGAAATAGAAATACCCCCTCTCCCCACTTTTTTTTTTGCCATCAAAAGAACCTGCCCAATGGAGCACTTTCCCAGGCTTGGTTAAAACATTTAAAAATTTTTTTTTAAAAGCCCCTCCATCAATCAATCACTTCCGTTTGTCTTTCTTTCTTTCCACTCTTCTCAGTTTTTTTTTTTTTTACCTCAGCATTCTATCTTTGAGAAAGGTATGCTCCCTAATGCAGCTTGACTTAAATTATGACCCTGCTGCACCGTTTCTTTGAGCTGCTATTTTCCCTGCCTGTTCCAGCTGCTGAGCACAATTGCTACAGCTCAATTATTAAAGAGATGCTAAAAATAGCCCAGTACAAGGCTGTTGACAAAGAAAAATCATTCAAACACAGCAAGAGACACAACCAGGGCAGCAAGCTCTCACTGTTATTAGATCCTTACTTCTCCCCAGCCCCCATTCCCTTTATGCTTTTCTTTTCTTTCTTTCAGAAATAATAAAATAATAGGCAGCTTAAAAGGTCCCTTTATTGGTACCCATAGGAATTTGCATAAGCTGATGACTGCTTTGCCACCACAATGACTCCTTACTAAAAAAGCAGTCTTGCCTTAGAAGTAACCTTGCATAGATGCATGCAGAGGAATTTACAAATGATTCTTTACTTTGCAGGAGGTGTGTGAGTCCCATTCACTGAGTCCTACCAGTATTCAAAGTACCCCTCCTGAGATGTATCACTTTGAGTTGTTAAAATCAGAGTTTTTCTCCTCAGGTTCATTTTAGAAAAAATATTTTTAAATACTAGAAATTAGAACAACTTTAGAAATATAGAAACAAATTACCCAAAATTTAGAACATTATAGTCTCAATAACCACTTCCTCCCTATATACTATGTGACACTGCTGGACACAAATTACGTACCCCTTTGAGTTTTCTTTTTCATATCAGTATATATTTATTTTAAATGTTAAGTGAATGTCTTCCTTTTCTCATAGAAAAGAGAGGGGTGTTATAATGAGATCAGTCTTGAAAAGCTGTAAAATCCTCTGTGCTTCAATTCACCAGTATGAGTCATTGTGTGCATGTAATGAAAAATAAATATGTAAAGAAGATAGAATAAAATAAATAAATAAATAATATTGAACATTTCTGGGAACATAATATAGATGTGTCTGTTAAAAGAAATTGCTAAAATTCAGGAAAAATGAAGAAAAAGAGGACTACCACACAGTAACATTTTGAAAAGTTCAAATTGTTTTACTCCAAGCAGCCATGTAGGAAAACACACACACACGCACACATTCCTACACACACACACACACACACACACACACGATTTTTTTAAAAAAAGGATTATTGCCCACCTAACTGTTCATGATACAAAAAAAAAAAAGTCAATCACAGAATTTCATGCAACAACAAGCAAACAAAAAAAGCAAAGAAAGAAAGGGATATATCTATATTTCTATGAGTTCTGGTGGGGAAAATTATGTGCAAATAAGTTATTGTTTTTATGCCAAGGAGAAAAAATAATCATTCACTTATATCAAGGAATTCAGATAATTTACCGTCCTTCCTTTCTTGAAAATGTTACCTAAAGAAATATAGTGGCCAATAAGATTAAATCAAAACAAAGATGTATTGAATAGGGAAGACATAGCATTGGGGGAGAAAAGGATAATGGAGAAAAAAATAAAACTATACAAATAGAATTCCTGTTTTACCATTTGTTAATAATGTATGAGACAATATATATGTTAGAAATAATTTCTGAAAGAGAACAAATATGAGGCAAAAACCAAACAAAAACATAATCTTCTGTGAAATCCAACATTCTTACAATAAAAGAGAAAAATAGGCATAGGGAAGTATAATGTAAAAAGTTGATATAAATGATCAACCACCCTTTGTACTTATGGAAATACATAGACATACAGGGTATTTTTTGCTTTTATATTGAAGTTAACTAATACCAAAATAAAATTAAGTTGATAATGTACAGACTAATAGAGAAATGAGGATGTAAAATTTAAGTAATAAGAAAAATGTAGGAATTTTAAAAGGCAAAGAGGTATGAAAAATAATGCAAAAATCAAATCAGAGGCAACAAAAGCAAAAATAAACAAATGGACCTACATCAAACTCAAAAGCTGCACAGCAAAAGAAAAAACAAAATAAAAAGGCAGCCTATAGATTAAGAAAAAAGTATTTGCAAATATCTGCATATATTAATAAAACATTTGCATGTATCTGATAAGGGGTTAATATAAAAAGTGTATAAGGAATTCACACAAGTAAATAACAAAAAGCAAACAACCTAATTAAAAAAAAAATAAAGGGCAAAGAGCCCAAATAGACATTTCTCCAAATAAGACATAAAAATAGCCAAAAAGTAAATAAAAAGGTACTCAATATCATGAATCATCAGAGAAATTCAAATTAAAACCACAATGAGATATTATCTCATAACTATAAAGATGGCTTTTTAACAAGAAATGGCAGATGCTGGCGAGGGTGTAGAGAAAAGAGAATCCTTATACACTGTGAAGGTTGTGTAGGTGTCAACTTGATTAGATGAAGGAATACTGAGAAAACTGGTAAAGCTATCTTTTTAGGTGTGTCCATGAGGACATTTCCAGCAGAGATTAGTATGAGAGCCTGAGCGGACGGGGTGGGAAATACCCTCCCTCCACTGGGGGCCTGAAGAGAACAGAAAAACAGAAAAGCTGAATCTCTCTATCTGCTGGGACTGGGATGTACTCTTCTCTCCTGTCAGTGGATATCAGAGCTCAAGACTCTTCACCTTTGGGTTCCAGGACTTACACCAAGGACAGCATATCACCAGAATGATTGGTTTCATGATCTATAAATGACTGGACTTCTGCCTTGGATGATAATGTGGTGGTAGTGTGTAGCTGACCAACACTTATTTGGATATATCGGAGAGCTGCTGAGGCAACCAGTACTAAAAGGGGTAGAATTCCAGAAAGAAAGAGAGCTAAGTCCAACATTTTGCATACCACTTTCACACTTAGGGTATTTGCATATTCCCGGTATAGAGAGAGGCTGAAAGAGGCTGAAATGTCGAGGAGAGAGATGCTGCTAAAATTCAGAGAGGAGAGTAAACCCTTCAGCAATTCCGGGAAGCAAAAATTGCATTTCTGGTCTGCCAGTGCATCTAGAACTTGAAAGGCCAACATCCCCAATAAAGAGAAATGCTGAGAAGTGATTTCAACAGTTTTGAATTTTTTTCTTCATACAGTTCCTGATATTTAACCTTTCTGGTGTGTGTGATAAGGGATAGAAGCTGTTCAGACAATAGCTGAAAAGCAGAGCAGAATTTCAGCAGTCTCATAGTGCTGGGGGTAGCAAAAATGGAGTTCAGGTCCTGCCAAGGAGAAGCGGCCTTAATAAACTCCCAGGTTCTCATTTGGGATCCCCGGTGGATTAAGAGTGTGAACAAATCAGGTAGATTGAGCCTTATCAGTACTGCAACTCTGTCCTGATATAGGTGACTTACCCTCATTTTAGATATATTTCAGTGGGTTAGAGGAATGCTCTCTGGAGAATGACACTATCATTCAGAACTTCTACAATCATTCACTTAAAATATCTAGTATTCAGAAAAAAATTCAGGCTTTATAGTCCCTAAATGGAACTATTGCATTATTAACTCCGAAACTTATTCTTCTGGTAGTTGACACATCTCATTTAGCATCACCATTTACCAAGATGCTTAAACCAGGGACCAGCCTGTCATTCTCGCCTCTCCTTCTTCCTCCCTTTCCATTCATCGTCCAAATCCATTAGCAAATCCTATAGATTTTACTGATCAATACATCTGTCATCTCTCCACTTTTCCCATTTTCACTGTCACTGGTCTGGTACAGATCTCATTTTTGTTTAGACTGGTTGGTGCTCTCCAAAAGAAATATAAGTCACGTATGCAATTTCAAATGTTCTAGTAGCTAAGATTAGGCCGTAATGCAATATGTAACCCAATATACCCAAAATATTTTCATTTTGGCATGTGATCAATATTTTAAAATATTAATTAGATATTTTACATTCTTTTTTGCACTAAGTCTTTAAAATCCAATGTGTATCTTAGCATATCTCAATTTGATTGTTAACTTTTCACCAGGCGTACGTGATCTGTATTTATTTACCATTGAAAACATAGATTTTAAAAACAAGTTATTTCAAACATACTCAAAAGTTTTGAAAAATTTCAATTGAGTACCAAAAAATAATTTTCCTTTAGTATTAACATCCACAAAATTGGTTCAGGTTTTCAGAATATTCGATTTGACCTAGAGGAAAAACATGTTTCAAAACTGTCCAAGACAAGTAAATTCACTAACTCATATAAAAATTCAGTTTTGTTAATATCCAATTAAAGGCACATTCCATATACATTGAAAGAGACTATAAAATTGTCAATACTAATATAGCATTTTTCAAAGTTTCTTGTAGTATTTCACAGCCAATTTACATAATGCTGTCAACTACAATTAAAACTTCTGCATATGTTTTCAAGTTAGAAAAATGCATAAAATTAATACTCTTATAATACAAAAACTTTCAGTTTTAATCAAATTCACATATTTGTCTAGCTAGGTTATAAATAAGCAATTACGCTAGGATTTCAAATTTTGCTCGTTCATATGCAATGTGAGAAAATAAATTATACTGCCATTTTTTGTCTTTGATATTTTGAATATTTAAATTATTCAACTCTTCACTTATTCAAATAATTCAAATAGTTGAATATTGAATAAACATTCCTTTGTTTCAAAAAAGTATTGACTTGGAGTTAGCAGTATAATAAACTTGCAAATCTCTTTCTCAACTCAAACAATAAGCATTGGCAAAGAACAAAGCATTATTGTCTTATATTTCTACCAACATTTCAAAATTGTTAATGAGTTGTAACAATTAAGTGTGTATGCCGATCAATTTTAATGAGTGTATCCATGATATTTTTCATAGGGCCTGCTATGAAAAATTGAGCACGAATGTTTTTAGTATGTGTGTGTCATACAGTGGAACAAAACAATAAAGGAAGCATCCAGCTCTATTTTGAACTTACAACAAATTCAGATTTTTGACATAACACAGCTGGAGTACTGTCTGTCTGAACAGAAATGATATCAGGCTGAAACTATTGTTTGACAAATGTAAAAGATCCAATAATATATGATACAATTTCCCTATTTCAGGCTATGAATTAACAACATTTCTCAAAAACATGGAAGTCCTTTGAGACAAAACATATCTAAACGTTAATTGAATAGTTTCTCTTACATCCAATGGATATCTAAAAATAAAGAACACTTGCAATTTTTAACACTTTAAATTACTGATTTTGATAATTTTAGAAAGATATTATATTCTATGAACAATTGGTTTATGGCTTAATCAAAGATCTTTCACTTTTTGTGAAAAATTACATTTTACAAAATTTTCTAACTAAACTTCTATGACTGAAATGATGATTTCCTTTACCATGTCTCTAAAATTTTTTTTTCTTTGTGCCAAATTCCAATCCATTTTATTGCTGGACAACTCATCTAAAAAATTTGGACACTTAAGCTTCTGATTTTAGGTGAGTAACTTTGTCAATTTTTTTTTTTTGTGGCTAATGGGAGGAAAAATCATGTTCACTATGTATTTGATGAATATAAGTCTTAATATTGTCCATCTTCTTTAATTATTAAAATTTCATTTTGCTCTGCTATAGAAAATTGCAATTTCTATTCATAATGAAATTGTGACATAATTCTCCATTCCCTTTTTCACTATACTATTTGATCTACTGCATTTCCACTCAACCTACATCAGTAGTATGCCTTTGATTTAAACTTAAAAATTTGTCTGTATTTATTTTTAAAATCTGAAATGTAATTTAATCATGTGATAATTAAAACAAGTATTTCAATTTGATTAAAATTAAAATTTGAATGAGTATTGCTGTAACGTGTGACCTGCACAAAATATTTAATTAATCACATTACAAAGTTACACCAGTGCATAGAGAAAAACAAAAACATTTGAACTGAATTAATCCGTCGACAGTGACTAGAGTGGATAAATGTTCATGCGTGATGTTAGAAATAACTTATGTGCCTGACATGCACATTGTGAAATGACAGTAATATCTCTATGTGACACACCTGATAATGGGAAATGTAGTCCTATGAAAACAACAAAGTTGCATTTAGTGGGAATATATTTTACACTGGTTTTGATTTTTAGTTTAAATTAAAATTGATTAATTTTAATAAAAAATGTACTAATGCAACACCTGACACATTTCTTTTCTAGCACTTAGTTTTCCATAATTCTATGGAGGTGCTATAATTAACCTATTGAAATAAAATCTTTAACACCAGTGAGGAAAAAAAAAGAAGACTCAAAAGGATATGCTAGAAATGGAAAAAACACTGTAACAGAAATAAAGCCTTTCATGGGCTCATCAGTAGACTTAATAAGGCCAAGGAAAGGATAAATGAGCTTAAAGATATAGCATTAGAAACTTCCCAAACTGAAATGCAAAGAGAAGAAAGAATGAAATTGAATAGGACATCTAAGAGTCCTTGGACAATTTCAAAAGGTATAACACAAATTTATTTGAAATACCAAAGGAGGACAAAAACAAAAAAACAAAAAAACAGGATATGTATTTTTAGTAATAATAAATGAAAAATTTTCAAAATTAATGACAAACAAAAACACAGATTTAGGTTTTATCTATTCTGTATGGTACTCAAAGAACAACAAGCATAATAAATATCAAAATATCATCTCATAAGTATCATACTAAAAATGCAAAAATAACAAAGAAAAAGTCTTGAATGAGGCTGGGATTGGGGGTGGGAGAGAAATCTTACCAAAGAATAACAGCTGACTTCTCATCCAAAACCATGCAAGCAAGAAGAAAGTGATGTGAAATTCACAGAGTAAAAGTACTGAATGAAAAAAAAATTCTAAATCAGAATATTATATCCAATAAAATTATCCTTCAAGAGTGAAGGAGCAATAGAAACTATCTCTGACAAACAAAAATAGAGAGAATTCTGTGCCAGTAGGCCAGTTCTGCATGAAATATTAACAGAAGTTCTCCAATGAGAAGGAAATGATATAGGTTAGAAATTAAGGATATAGGTTAGATAAGAAATAAAGATAAAATATTTTAAAATTTTATTATTTTAATTTTAAAACATTTCTTATGAGAAAAATTATTTTATTTTCCTTATTCTTGATCAAAAAGATAACTGTTTAGATATAAAAGAGTAGCACTGTATTCAGTGATTATGTCATATGGATAAGTGAAATGAATGACATAAGAAATGGGAAGAAGAAATTGAGAATACTCTAAGTTACCTGCACTATACCTGAAATAAGATAGTGTTGTTTCAGGGTTGACTTAGATTAGTAATAAACGTATACGGAAAATTCTAGAGAAACTACTATTTTTTTTTAAGAAGTATAATTGATATGCTAAGAAAGGAGAAGAAACAGAATCATATTATGTTTTCTAAGGATGAATCCTGGTTTGATCATCAGACATTGTACATAGGTATTGGTATTCAACTCTGTACCCCATAAATTTGTATAATCAATTATATTTCAATAAAAAAATAGACAAAAGATACTTAACAACAGGATGTCAAAACACATGAGGCAAAAACTGATAGGAACTGCAAGGAGAAATAGACAAGCCACTATAACAGTTGGAGATGCCAGCATCCCTCTTTACTAATTTACAGATCAAGCAGGCAGAAATTCAGCACAATTATAGTCGACCTGAAGAGCACTACAAGTCAATTTGCTCTAATTGACATTTATGGAGTAGACCATACACCAATGGCAGAATATATATTTCTATCATGCTCACATGGAGCATGCACCAAGATAGATGACATCATGAGTCTTAAAAAAAATCTTAACAGTTTTAAAGTAATAAAAGTCATATACAATATGTTCTCAGATAACAATGAAATTAAAATAGGAATCAATAACAGAAAGATGTCTGGAAAATCCCCAAATATTTAGAAATTAAACAACATGCTTCAAAATAACTCATGGCCAAAAAATGTTTCAAGAGAAATTTAATTTGGATTAAATAAAAAATTTCTACTTATCAAGATTTTGGGATGCAGAGAAAGCAGTGCTGAGAGGGAAATTAATAGCATTAAGTGCATATATTGGAAAGGAAGAAAGATCTAAAAATCACTTACCTAAGGTTTCAATTTATAAAATAAGAAAAGAAGATTAATTTAAACTTAAAGCAAGAAGAATAAAGTAAATAATAAAAATGAGAATAAAAATCAATGAAATTGAAAACGGGAAAACAATAGAAAAATATCCATGAAACCAAAAGGTGATTTTTTGATTTTTGGATAGGCTAACCAAGAAAAAAAGAGAGGACACAAATTACCAGTGTCAGAAATGATATTGATTCCATGGATATTAAGAGGGCAATAAAGGAATACGACAAATTACTACAAAGTCAAGTACTAACTACAAATAATTCTATGGCCTCATATTTAATGATTCAGATAAAATGGACTAATTCCTTGAGAAACGCAAACACCAAAGCTCACTCAAAGTAAGAATAATCTGAATAGGCCTACATCTATTGAAGAAACTGAATGAATAATAATAAATACTGTTTTTTGTTTTGTTTTGTTTTGTTTTTTAATTGCAGCATGCCCAGATGGTAGACACACTGGTAGATTCTATTAAATATCTTAGGAAAAACAAGATACGTATTTTTCATGATTTCTTCCAGAAAATAGAAGCAGATGGAACAATTATCAATCATTCTATGAAACAGCATTATTCTAATCTCAAACCCAGATAAAACCATTATAAGAAAGGCAAGCTACAGCTCAATGTCTCTCATGAACATAGATGAAAAAGTCAACTAAATATTAACAGATCAAATCCAATAACATATAAAAATATATATCATGGCTACATGGGATTTATTCCAGGTATATAAGTTTGGTCCAGTAGCTAAAAAAAATTGATTAAACCCACAATATCAATAAACTACAGAAGAAAGTGATCACATCAGTTAATGCAGAAAAAGTGTTTAACAAAATCAAACCCATTTTCGTGATAAAAATATTCAGCAAGCTAGGACTAGAGGGAACTTCCACAACTTGATAAAGGAAATATGCCAAAAATCTACAGGTAGTTTCATATTCATTCATGAGAAATTGGACACTGGTCCCCCTAAGATTGGGAAAGAAGCGAGAGAATAACCTCTCTCACCATTCTATTCAACATCATATTAGATACCCTACATAGTGCAATAAAGTTAAAAAATGCAATAAAAGGTAGACGGATTGCAAAGAAAGAAACAAAACTGTATTTATTCATAGATAACATAATTGTCTATGTAGAAAATCCCAAAAAATCAGACAAACTCCTAGAGCAAATAAGTACAGCAAGGTCATAGGAGACAAGTTAATGTACAAAAGGAAATTGCTTTCCTATATATATCAACAGTGAATGATTAGAATCTGAAATTAAAATCAGTATCATTCACAATAGCACTCACAAAACTTAAATACTTAGATGTAAATCTAGCAATATATACACAGATTCTACATGCTAATTATATTAGTCCATTTCTGTTACTTATAACAAAATACATGGAACTGGGTAATTTATAAGAAAATGAAATTTATTGCTTACAGTTTCAGAGGCTGAGAAGTCTGAAGTCCAGGGTACACATCTGGTAAGGACCTTCCTTGGTGATGGTTTTACAGCAATGCAGGGGTCTCACATGGTAGAAAGTGGCAGAGCAGAGAGAGCAGAGAGACAGCTCCTCCTGCACTTCCTTTCAAAGCCCTCCGAACTACATCCATGACCACCATTTTTAATCCATTCACTAGGGCATGGTACTACAATCTAATCACATCTCCAAGGCCCCAACTTTCATTTACCATAATAGGATTTTCCACCCTCAACAGTTACAGTGGGAATTAATCTTCCAATATGTGGATTCTGGGGGACACAATTCAATCAAACCACAGCACTGATAATTACACAACTCAGGAAACAAATCAAAGGAGATCTAAATAAATCGATGTTGAAAGACAATATTAACATGCCAATTCTCCCAGTGTGACCTACAGATTCTCATAATCCTTATCAAAATAACATCAAGTTATTTTTAGATATGACAAATTGATTCTAAAGTTTATATGGAAAGACAAAAGACACAGAATACTGAACAAAATACTGAAGTAGAAAGGCAAATTTCAAAGGATCCCACTACCCGACTTCAAGACTTACTATAAAACTACAGTAATCAAGACAGCATGGTATCGGTTAGAGAATGCACACACAGATCAGCGAAACAGAAAGGACAGTCCACAAATAGTCCCAAATATAGTCAACTGCTCTTTGACAAAGGATCAAAGGTAACCCACTGGAGAAAGCAGTCTTTTCAGTAAATGGAGCTGGAACAGTTGGATGTACATCTACAAAAAAAAGAAAAAAAAAAAAAAAAAGAAAGAAAGAAAACCTAGAAACAGAAGTTACAGCTTTTACAAAATTAACTCTAAGTGAAGCATAGACCTAAATATAAAATGCAAAAGTATAAACCTAGAAGAAAACATAGGAGAAGATCTAGGTGACCTCGGGTTTGATGACAATTTTTTAGGTACGGCACCAAAAGCATGACGTGTGAAAGAAAAAAAAATTAAGTAAACGTTTTAAAAAAATGAATTCTTCTGCTCTGAGAAAGACATCGCTAAAAGAATGAAAAGGCAAGCCAAAGATAGAGAAAATATCTGCAAAACACATAAAATTAATTGCAAAACAGAATTATAAAACTGAAAACTAAACTCAGAAGTTTATTCTTAAGAAAAACTAGTAAAGGAGATAAGTTTTTTGTTGGGAGTTATCTAGGAAAAATAAATTATATATAATAAAATATATTACCAAATAGAAAGGTGAAATGCCATACGTGTGAATAAATACCAAACATGTATGAAGCTATTCGTTGCTGAATTTGACTCATATGTACCTGAAAAGAGCAATAATAATTAAATAAATTCAAAATGTCGTTCAGAAATACTAATATAATTGCCTAAATGATTCTATCCAGATGATTTTATAACTGAATTATTTCAGGTACTTTCTTTGGTACTTATATGTTCTGAAACAAAGAAAATAATATAATGCTTTTCAATTCATTTTGATGAAGGTAAATTTCTTGGCAACCAATCTCATTGGAGAAATGATTTTGCTTTTATTTTGTAATGTAACAGGTATCCAACTGCCTTATGTATATTTATTAAGGGGAAAAGGTCTAAAAACAGAAAACGCTTTAGCCCAGGAATTAATATGGCTGATTAAAATACTGTATTAATTAAAAAATAAAAATTATAGTTTTTAAAAATCTTGATGTAAACTTATATGTGGATATATTAATGTAAGACGTATTTTTAAATTTATTTTTTATTGTAACATAGTTGGTTGTACATATCTGTAGGGTACAGAGCTAAATATCAATACCTGTGTGCAATATGTGATGCTCAAATCAGGATAATTAGTATATTCACCATTTTACAATGCTTTTCATGTCCCTTTACTGATTCTTCCCTTAACCTCTTCCCCTGCCTCTTTCCCACCTCTGACAACTGCAGTTCTGTTCTCTCCTTTTGAAATCTCAATGTATTATTGTGATTGTTGAATTTTTCACTGAAATATATTGACTGCAATGAAAAATGCAGTCCCTATTATAGATGCTAAAAGTGCTGAAAATGCATCTGACTGGATTTAACATATATATCTTACAAAAATTCTCAGTTTAATAGAAATAAAATACTAGTTGTGCATTCTATCTCAAACCAATAATTGATATTTAACTTAATAGTAAAGTAATAGATGCATTCTCAATGAAATTAAGAAGAAACATAGGTAAAAATACCGTGACTTGACATTGCTCTACTGCTTCTTGGCTAGAAAATTACCATCAGATAAGATTACATAGTAAGTGGTATAAATTATAATGTCCTTTTATTGAATGAGTGTTAAGTGTTTAGTGCAGAGCTTGGCATATAACATGTGCACAATAAATACTAGTTACTATTAGAGTTTATGACTATTGTTACTATAGTTACCATAGTGTTCCTATAGTGTTTATTTAAAAACTAAAGATAATAAACTGCCAAACTATTAGAACCAATAAGATAATTCAACAAGAGAGTAGTTTAAAAATGATACATAGACATGAAGAATTTGTAAGAAAATTAGATGGTAATGGGATGGGGACAGGTCCTAGTCATTACAGCAACCAAAAATGAAATGCCTAACATAACAATAATTGTACAGAATCTTTCTGGAAATAACTCTATGATAACCACAGCTCATTATTTGATCAATGGAAAAAAATTTATGGAAAAATACATGCTTATCATATCTTTGGATTCATAGATCCAATAAAGTAAAGATGCTAATTCTATCCAAGTTGATTCTACTTAACATTCCATTTAGATCATTAGAGAAACTTGAGAAGACTACTCCATAGTTTATCTGCAGAAACATCCACAAAAAAATAAAAAAGCAAATTGAAATATTTGTGAATAAAACAGAGGAACGAGGGCAGAATTTGGTGCAGGAAGACACAGAGCAGTGAAAACGACTAAACAGTTGAGAACTAGACTCAAGATCTTATTATAACCACTTATTAAATAATACAGTTGGAATTTCAAGCAATAGGTAAAATAATTAATTTAATAAATTGTGTTCAGACATGCTGGGGAGGTATGTTAGAATCCTATCTAACATCAAATTAAGTATAGCTGTATTTATATTCAATTGGATTAAAATAAAAATAATACAGCAGTGATAAAATTTTGGGTGCTGAGGGTATTCATACTATGACAGTAGACTCAGAAACCATAATATAAAATACTGATAGATTTTACTACCTAAAAACTAACATATTTATTTCAATGAAAAATGGCTATGAGCAAATTAAAAAGCAAGTGATGAAATAAGATGTATTTAAAAAGTAACAACTTCAGATAATGAGATTATATGACACACACATGCAATCAAGCATTTATTTAAAAAAATAACAGGACTCTAGTAGAAAAAATGGTGAAAGGGTTTGTAGTTAGTAAAAATAACTATCAATCACTGTTAAGTTTATAATAACATTTTTTCATTTATGGTAATTTTAAAAATGCAACTTCAAAGAACAAAACTATTTTATGTTCAGTTTTTGACTTGGCAAAGATATAACTATTGATTAATAGCTAGAGCCAGAGATGGTGCAGGGTGATGGACAGCCTCACATAAGTTAAAATTAGAAATCAGTGCAAATTTCTAGAAGGCAATTTGATGAAATATAATAGAAGCCTTAAAAATTTATATGCTCTTTGATGTAAAAATTCTACCTCTAAGTTTACTACCTTAAGTGATAAAACAAAATATTCTTTGAAAGATTATTTAAAATCACAAATAAAGGGGAAATCCCTAAAGTAAATGTAAATGCTGAATAAGAGAAATATATTAAAGAGTATAAGAGACTATCAGGAACTTTAAAACATGATGTTGTAAAAGGCTTTTTGTTGGTATAGAAAGAAATTTATTTCTCTCTAACACTGTTAATTCAGCACTGTTAGTGATATGAGAAAAGGAAATTTAAAATAAAATTATTTGATGATCTCATTATATGTATATTCATATAAAATATGAAAGAATATATACATATATACCAAATGTATTTATGCATAGTGGTAGGATGGAGTTTAACATCTTCGCTCTTTCTTGTTATTTTTGCTTATATATATTTTCAATTTTTTCTCTGATAGTTAATTCTAAAATACAATTAATAAAATATAATGTTGACAGTAGCAAACCATCACTTCACGAAGATTGAGAAATATCATCTGAACATATCCTATATGCTAAGAACTGTGCTATATCTCTTGTTTGTACTATTCAGTGCAAACACCCATAAGCTGGTCACCATCTCACACCTGACTTAACTGTCTGTCTGATATGGAAGAAAGGTACAGTTAAATTCATCCATATTCAAAATCCCCAGCGTCATCAACATTTAGTGGCCTGAGAATTCCATTACATGTACTGAGTGCCACAGAAACAAGCATAGGAATGAAAATAACTCTAAGCAGAAGGTCATTATCATAATCAGCATCCACATTCATCCAGGAAGATAGACTTTCACTAGTTCTGATGACAGCATCCAGACATTTCATGCAAGTCTCTGGTGTGAGGATTTTTAAAACTTCCTTCACCAGTGTAGTATATCTGTGGTCTTCGGTATGGATCTGAGTCCCATCTTACTGTATAATATATTGTGAAATCAATTAAATCAAGCAGAACGTCACTCTCAGGAAGTATAAATATCAGTCACAGCTCCAAATGTGAAGTTTTCTGACATTTCTGTCCCTACAGTTTTCAACTGAAAATTCCCTCTGCTATAGCTTTTCTTTATGCTCTGTGTCTGTAATTAATTCTACTGGCCGCCAAGGACAGGGTGAACGTAAGAGTAGAGAATTGCAGGTAATTGGAGCAGAAAAAAGTGAAGACACGTCATCTCATTCTTTATAATTCAGCCTCCTGGTTGTGGAACACTTGGCTGGAAGGCTTCCAAAGCCTGAAGGGGGCAAAGAATATCTTCAGATAGCATGGGCTTCTGTAACTGGTTGGGATTCCTCATGAGCCTCCCAGACCATCTTAGCAGCAGAAATCCAGAGGAAATGTGTCTTCAGAACAGAGGGTATAAAATCTGATAAAAAAGTATTGGGGCAACAAACAGCGCTGTTAGTTGCAGACCAACCCAGCTCATTCCCCTCCTAAACTCCCTGCAATACTTTCCAGCATACAGCTAAATACCCCAATTCAAATATTTATAATTGCCAAAATGGTAGGAGTAAAAGTCCTATATATAGACATTGGCATTTGTAAAAATCAGGAGAAAAAGGATAAACAAAACTAAAAAGAAAACATCTATTAATAGAATAATTGCTCCAGCAGACAAAAGAGTTCATATACCTCTCCATAGTAACAGGAAAAAATAATGAAAACTCACGTTCTCTGAAAAGAGAGACCAAATAAGAGATGTTGATAAGCTGAAATAAGATTTTAAGACAATCAGAGGTGACAACATGAGCTGAACAAGAGCAAGAAAGAAATGAAAGAGAGAAATTAAGCCACTACAAAGGTGAAAGTCATGTCAGAAGAAATGTAAATGGCAAAACAAATCTGTCACATTGCCAGGGACATGCTGGCAAACTTTCAGTAACACAAAAGAAGATGAAAGAGAACGAGAGAGACAAAATAAAAACGATAAGGAAGAGAGATAAAGGAGAAGAAAAAACAAGTATACGTAATATTTTTCCTAAAAAATGAAAATTAAATGTAAAAACAAATACAGAAGCAACCAAATTATGACAGCACTTATATGATAAAAATTTGCATCCACAGATCAAAGAGAAACATGATTTTCTAATAATAATTAGAAACAAAAACAAAGTGCGACATAAGGATTCTGTATCCAAGCAAGTTATGTTTCAACTGGAAGCATGATGATCCGGCACTGTCAAATAGAAAGCATTTGGGGAATATGCCACAGGTGAGTCTTTTTTGAGTTAAAAACAAACAAACAAAAACCCCCAAAAACTGCAGAGTGAAGTCAACACATCCACAAGATGAATAAAAATAAGGAACTTCAAAATATCAAAGTCCTGGTAAAAGAACTATCAGTGTGCAGAATGCTTTTAAGTATTAAACTAAAACTAACCTGTTGTGTGAATATGGAGTAGAAAAGCCAAATATAAAGTCTACTAAGTGTGATGCTGTTAAAGTAGTAATGTAACTAACCTGAAACTGGTGGAGGAAAGAAGGATGGCAAAGGGCAGTTCCAGTGTTTGATTTCTTCTTCTTCTTCTTAAGACAGGATCAATAAATCTTTAAGCATTGAAACAGAAAAATCTGGAATGATCCTGAATTCCAGATTTGACTTAGAAATTTAAGTTTTTAATTTAAAAGGTAAATTTAGAAACAAATGTTCTTATGAAAAAGAACATACATTTGAATTTCAGCTATCCCTTCAGTTTTATTACAATTCCTTATTTTTTGAAATTTAGATTTTATTTTCATAAAAATACATGAGCATCATATTTGAATTTTTTCCAGAAGATTTGTTATAAAAACAGCATCTTCCTGTCCAGGCCAGCTTCACTTCTTTCCACACCCTAAAAATTATCACTTTCAATTTTTTTTAGTTGCTTTTCATTTCCATAGTTTCATAAAACATATTCATTTTTAAGTTCATGTATTATATTTTGTTCTTTCTAATATATATTATATAAGAGAATTATTAATATATTATTAATTAATTATTAATATTAATAAATATTATTTATGTATATATGAGAATTTAACTTTATAAACTCCCCCTCCACACATATAATTCTAGGCCTCTGACTTTCTATATGGCATAATGTAGTTACTGTCTTAAGTTTTCAGTAAATCATTGCACAATCTATATTCTATCATATTATTCAAAGCAGAACTAAGTAGTCATGCTCATACATATATATTCTTCTTCTCCACACTCCCATGTGTACTTAACACTGATAAATCTCATCTGATTCACTTGCTCTCTAGATCTGTCCTTTAACTCTCTTTCTGGGATTTTCCTTTACAAAAATCCTAGAAATTCCTTCTCCTTCCTCATGTTTAAAAGCCATTTTACTGAGTTACATATCTTCTTGTTTCTTGATTGTCTCTTTTGGTAGAATAATCCTCCATTAATGGGTTCACGGTAAAAGAAAATTGAGACATTTCACCTATTGCTCTTAGGGTGGGCATATGATTTTAGAAGACACATCATTTCACCTGATTTTACAATATTGCTTCAATAATTTTATTGTTATTGATAATTTTTATACTATTTTCATAACTGTTCATTTGTATGTGACCCCTGTCTTCATCTCCACCATTCTGACATTTTCCTTCATGTGTGTGTGTGTGTGTGTGTGTGTGTGTGTGCGCGTGCGCACATGTTTACATTCCTTCAACTTGCCCTTGGCTTTTTTTTTTTTTTTTTTTTTGGCTAGAGATTTAGCTTTAAGCTTTCTAAGTGCTGAAGATTATATCCCTTGAACATCTGCTTTCTAAACTCAAAATTTTTTGATACCTCTCATTTCCTGTTGTTTCTCCTCTTGTTCTCTTTCTGCTTGAAAGTTTATGACCATTTTGTTTGTGTACTGTTTTGTTAGTGATCTTTTAAGAGTCAACAGAGTTTCAAATGATTAATCTGCTATATTTGGTGGCTATGTATATAGTCTTCAACTTTTAGTAAAATTTAATGAACATTTACAGAAATCTCATATATATGATTCTACTTTAAAGTCCTCCCTTCCTTCCTCTCTCTCTCTCTCTCTTTTTCTCTGCTTCTTTCTTTGACTCCTTCCTGTGTATCTGTGTATATGCAAATGGTGATGCCTGCAATGATATTCACCAAATATCGAGAGTAGATATTTCTGTATGGTAAAATCTTGGGTGATGTTTGCTTTTCTATTTTTATACTTTGTGTTACTTCAAATTTTTAATGTAAGAGTATAGATTTTTTGAAAAGTTTCTCCATTAGAGAAAAACACAAATTAGTCATTTTTGAATCATTCAAACAAATAATCCAGTTAACGACGTAAAGAGAATTTGTTTATGTTGCTGTCTTCTATTGGTCGTCTAAGTTGCTCTAAATTCAATAAATAACCTTAGACTTTTTAGGACTATAAGAAAAGTAGTGTAATTATATTATAAAATGTAGGACTTCAGTCTAGTCCTCCCAATAAATAACAGATAAAACAAATTGTTTTGTAAATTTAAACATTTACAAAGATTCTATATGTCTATTGCTCTTTCTTTATCATGTCTGTCTACCGACCTGCAGTGGAGAAAAAACAACTTGCTCTCTATACTTTTTCTGTCATGAGGGCTGGGAGGGGCTGGAGTGGGGAGGAATTTTCTTCCATCAGCTGGGATAAGATTTCAGACTTGTGCTCTGGTGAAGTCCTTTCCTGGAAAGTAGACCTTTACTATGGACGAGGCTCCGGATGTAATCTCACAATGGGTATTCTTCTCTACTCCTGCCAGGGCCATAAGGGGAATTTTCCCCCCTCATCTGGAAATCCTGATAGAGTTTCTGGAAGGAAAGCTCTCAAATGTGTACAGGTTCTCCTGAGAATGTAGCACCCAGAAGTTTCTTACTCCCTGTCTTCTACTCTCATGCTTTAGCAATGAACTGCAATTACCATTTAAGAGTTCTTACCATTTTATGGCTTGAGCTGCTTCAGCTCCAGCAGCTTCTGCTCCAGCTAAGCAGATCTTTGTGCTGTATGTCTCGACGCAGTCATCTTTCCAGATTTAGAGATTACAACTTGCCCTCTGACCTCAGTTCTCTGATTGGTCCAAGAAAAACCTAAAGATGAAAGTGACAGCTTCCAAGCTCTTTACATGTTGGCATTGCAGTAGTTCATTATATACCAAAATTATATGAAAACTATCGTATCTTTCCTTTATCTACTATACAAGGGTCAACAATGAAATTTTTCTGTATTTTAAGAGTTTGTGATTCACTTTAATCTTTAATGGAGCCATAATACAAAAACAAATGAGAAAGAAAAGTCTGTATCCTGTCCTATTTGGTATATACATTTAGGCCTGCCATTTTGGTCTTTTGATCCAAGTAGATTGGGTTAAGAAGAAATGGAAAAACTATCTTAATAGCAGGGAAGATTTTAAGTTTATATAATTGTGCATGTGAAACAAACTAAAACAGTTCCTGTTACATCCACTTAATAGAAGAATATTTAAACTAATGGATCCACAAGTTTGTAACTTGGGGAAGAGTTGATTGAATGCTTTACATGTTGGATTAACTCCAGGTTTATGCATAGCAATGTGCACTACATTATGAATGACTATATTTCTTTACATTTTAGTTAAATCTGCATTTCATCTTTTCCTAACATTATTATTATTATTATTATTTTTGCTTGTCTATTTTTATTCTTTCACACCTTTTTTCTTACTTGGATAACTTCATGCCTTCAGTCTTTACGCCTATAGTCTACTACACACAGGAAAGTGCTACTAACTAATCTAAGTAAACTGTAGTTTAAGTAAAGAATTATTTGAGGAAATAAGTGATATGAAATCGCTGGAAACCACAATTTTCAGACTTAGTGGAGGTAAATTATAAGTTTAATGGGGATTTTTAACATAGGTCCTATTAGAACAATTTGTATTTAATGGACCTGTCTTAAAAATCAGTCAAGAAAATTTAATACACTCGTTCAATTTTTTAACAAAAACTTAATATTTAATATTTACAAAGTGACTAAGTACTCGGGGTTATAAAGACACTAGATAGGGATCTTGTTGGAGAGCTCACAAGTAAATAACTAAATATAATGGACAGTAAAAATAACATTAGTAGTCAGATAACAAGAAAAGTTAAAAAAAAACATGTTGTGGGAGGATGAAAAAATGAAGGTTCAATTATATAATTGTAATTGAGGGATGCTTCAAGAAAGAGGGCACATTAATGTTGAGAACTGAACCGATAAACCAGAAATTTGCTCTGACTGAGGTCAGCTAAATTCTTAATGCCTTGAAAGATCTGGAATGTACCATCCTGAAAGTGTTTACCATAAGACCACTTAACTCAGAAGCTAGAGATGTTGTTGCCAAAGGAAATTATCAATTAACTCAGAAATGCTGAAAAGCATCTTGTGACTCTTGCATATCAATAGGGTGTAACAGGAATGAATCATTAGCCTATATGATACTATGTAACCAAAAAAACATTAATGTACTGATTAATGGGCTGTCCGCTCTCTTCCCATTGTCTTCCCTTTTTCTGTGATTATAAAAAATGCTGAAACCTGGGCTGGCCACTTAGCTCAGTAGGTTAGAGTACAGTGTTACAACATCAAGGTAAAGGGTTCAGATCCTGATATTGGCCAGCCACCAAAAAAAAAAAAAAAACCAAAAACAAAAAAAAAACCAAAAAAAACCTAAAACCTGGCTTGCAATTCAGAATACATGGTTCAAGCCCTCTAGAATCTGTGTTTTCCCAGGCTACAGTCACACATATTTTGGCTCAAATAAATTTTCTGATATATTATCAGTGCCTCGGGTTTTTTTTTTTTTAATTCAGGACAACAAAGCAATGATACAACTTTTAAAATGTTCAGAATGGGTGGTGAAAGAGAGGTCAGAATTTCAGTTTAAGGAAAGGTTAATGACTAAAAAGCAAGGAAGGCACTATAGAGCTAAGATATGAAGGTCTTCAATTCAAAAGTAAGGAGTGTTTAAATTATTCTTTTGGTAGTAGAGAGCCATTGATATTTTTTAAAATAAATGTCAAATTCATAAGTTGTCTTATAAGGGCCAGCAATCTGGAGAATTACCAATTCTAGTGGGAAAGATAAAGTGAAGAAGACAAAGATAGGAAGTTAAATCATTAATGGGAGCCAAAGCCAGGAGATTATTGAACAGGAAGCTTTTGGGGGCAAGGTTTTGAGGCAAACATTGAAAGTAAACTTGATCAAATTGACAGGCAGTGTAAACGTGAAAAATCAACATTTGGGTATGACATAGAGGTCAATGGAAAATAATATTCTTTTGGTTCAGTGATCACCAAAACAGAATGAAGAGATAACAGAATTGGGGAAAACAAAGAGGTGCTGGATATGAAAGTGCAAGAAAACAAGCTCTAAAGCAATTGGGAACTATGTAAAAATGCATTTTGAGTGAGAAGAAAATTGGAAACATTTACACCAATTAAGCTTAGGGGTCCAAAAATTAGCAGAACTGTATCTAATATAAGTATTTTTATTGTTTTTTAACCACCCCTTACCCATCCATCACATAGATTTGTTTGTTTTTAAAAATTTTTTATTGAGTTAAAATTTACATGACATAAAATTCAATATGTTAACCATTCCAGAACAGTTTTATCACTCCAAAAAGAAAACCCATGTCCATTAAGCATTCATTTCCTATTCCCCCACCCCCACACATGGATTTTTTGAGGATAGATTATGATTTCCAATAAATCTCTGGGGCTATTGCTTGGTCAGCTTAGATTTATAGACTAGAGGAAGGAAAGTGACATACAGAAAACAGAAGGAGTTACAGAAATAGCTGGAGTGGTTACAGCTGGGCTTGTTTGAACAGTTTGAATAGCTGGCTGCCTGTATTTGGCAAGTTAGATTACAGCTCACTATGTCTGAAGAAACCTTTAGGCCAGACTTAATTTAACAGTTGACATCATTCACTACTGTCCTACCTGACTTGAAGATTAAATAATTTAATCAAGACTCTTCAGAAGTACCAAGGATTATAGATGTAACCATAGTCTATCACAATTCAGCAGGAATAATTTTTTGAGTTTCAGCTATTTGCTATGCAACATTTCACATTTTTCATTTAGTTAGGGAACAAAGTAATTTTACATAAAATATAATAATCTATTGATGGCTATACAGTCAAAAGATAAGTACTATAGGAAATAGAGAAAGAAGATATTACCCGTGACTCCAAAATCCTTAAAGAAATGGAAAAATGTTTTAAAGGGAAAATAAAACTTAATATGCCCTGAAAATTGATAAAGATTTATTCATTCAATAAGTTAGACAGTCATTCTATCAATTGTTTAGCCAACATTTGAGAACCTGCTCTTCCAGGGCCTGTTGGGTGCTGGAGACACAAAGGCAATTACATCATCCCTCAAGGAAGAGATTGTAACAAAGAGTAGAATGTGCTAAGTATTATTATGAAGCAGGTAGAGAAGTGTAGGGCCTTAATTAATACTCAAAGTGTGGCCCGTTATCATCAGCATCACTTACAACTTTGTTAGATATGTTGAACCTAAGTCCCAATCCAACAATGAATTAGAATATGCCTTATAACAAGATCTGCAGGTGATCCCTGTCTACATTCAATTTGAAAAGGTCTGGGATAGTAAGCATTTTGTCTTTTTCAGATTTAGGTTCAATGGCCTGGCATTTGAACACCTTTCTTACTTGGAAGAAATACCAAAATAGGTGGTAAATAGCATGATAATTCCTCTCTACACCCCTTTGCACATAAGTCAGGGCACAAGATTCAAACTCAGCAGACTGTGCTTATGAATTTGAACCTTGAAAGGGTGACTCAAAGGTATAGGTCAATTAGAGATCATGGCTATGGTGTGAATAAAAGCACAATGGTGAGCCGTAGGGTGTGATAGTTGGTGGCATGCTGGGTTGCAGCATCAGTAATCTTGACTGTACATTTACTCCAGAAGTGTTGTGCATTTACTCCAGAAGTTTCTTTCTAAGCTTCTTCTCTGTGAGCCAACCAAGAATCATCAATAAATTCCCTTTCTCTGTAACTTAAGCAAAATCAATTTTTTATCTTGTTGGATCCTTTTCTAATATACTCAAGGAATGGGCATTCATGTCAGTCTGAAGTTCGTGTTGGCAGGAAGGAATTGGGTATTTGAATTGTCTCCTCTCTCAGTTATCTTTAATGAAAGTTAAAACTATTTGAAAAATTTTTAAAGTTACAATAACTCACATAATCAATGTAGCTAATGCAACACAAACATAAAATATTGGCGTGTGTGCTTCTACTTTTAAAAATAGTATTCTATTGTTTTCAGTGAAAAATGACTATGCTATTTATAAAGAATTTAAACAATACGTAGATGGACAAATACTTGTATGAGGGTTAAAAAAATCATTCCAGATTCAATCACTCAGAAATAACCTCTATTAACATTGGTGAATATGATTTCAGTCATTTTCAAAGCATATGTAAATAGATAAATTGAGAGATAGAAATGTTTTATTAAAATTGGATCATACTATCAAAATCTTTTAAATGACAAGTGTAAATTCAATTCTCAGGCTTATATCAGAATAAAAGAAAATGAAAGAATTGTTCAATTTTAAATATATGTCTTCACCTAAAGTAATGTAGTTCTGTAAAAGATCTTTTTTAGGTTAGGGAAGGAAAAAAAATTAAAAAGTTAAAGTATCTTTTTATAAAACTACATGTTTCAATTTTAGCAGCATCAATCAATACTATAAATGAAAGATGAATATATTTTCACTCTCACATTACCTCACATCTCCCTTCCCTCAGATTCTGATTTTATTACTTTTTGCTTTTACATGGCAAAGTTTGCATTCAAATTTGGTTCTGTGGCCATATTTCACATGACTCAGTAGCATTAATTCTTAATTATATGGATTCATTACTTACATTTTTTTCAACTGCCAGGACATTGTATTCCTGAAATTCTAATTGAATTATTTTTATTGTTAAGATTTTAAAAATTAGTAGTAGTAAGAGGTGCCGTGTATATCTTTATGAATGTTTGCCTGGGGGTTCTATACCTACAGTACGTGTTTGTCATATTCTTGGAGTTTACTATATTTCTAAAAGACTCTTAGACATTTTTAAACTTTTTCTGGCATTGAATATTGTTTTGGATAATTATAAGGACAAACTCACTTTTTCATCTTGGAGATGATTTAATTTCTCTTTCCCTTACACAAATGTAGATTAACAATTATTTTAAAACATTTTATTGTAATATACTACACATACAGAAAAGAACACAAATCACAATTATTTAGTGCAAGGAATTATCAAAAAGTGAACACTAGACCGAGATAAAAACGATCAGTGCCTCAGTGCCTTGAAACTTCTCTTTACACAAAGATCAATATTGAAACTTTCAACACCATAGATCAGTTTTTTACCTATAAAACATCATATAAACAGAATAACTAAGTATATTTTAATTTCTATCTGGCTACCTTTATTGAGCATTTTGTTTGCATTTATATTGCAATATATAACTTTAATTTGTTTATTGTTATTGCTGTATCATATTCTAATTGTGTAACTATACAATATACGTATCCGTTGACTTACTGATGAACATTTTACTGTAATTTTAGGCTGTTTTGAAAATCATTTTATAAATATTCTCATAAATGTCTTTTAGTATACACATGTGCATATTTTTGTTGGGTATATAGGCAGAAATAATATTTCTTATTCATATAGCATAAATGTATTCAAAGTTAGAAGACACAGAGATATTCCCTAAGTAGTCATAGGGAATTTATACTTCAACTAGTAGTGAGCAATGGTTCTAGTTGTTACACACAATCTCAAATACTAATGTTGAAAATTTTAAAAATTATTGTAAATCTGTAATTGTATCTCATTGTGACATTATTTAGCATTTCCATGATGTCTGAAGTTGAGCCCCTTTTCAAGAATTTACTTGCCATTTGGATATATTCTTTTAGGTGGTTTCTGTCAAGATTCTTTCCTATTGTTTCTTTCCCACTTTCTTACTGGTTTATAAGATGTCCTCTGTATTCTGGATATGAACTATGTGTCATTGAATGATCAAGATTTGTTTTTGTAGTAGTTGTTGTTATTGGATATTTATTTGACTGGCATTTATTGAAAAGCCTGCTCTTCAATGTGAACTTCCTTGTAGTTCAAGCGATCACATATATGTGGGTTTGTTTCTGGACTATTCCAGAAGGGTGTTCTATCTCTGTTGTTTGTTTCCTTATCTTTGCACCAAGTCCATCTTGCCTTCTCTTTCATTATTTTTTTCCAATAAAATAAGTCATCATATTTTAAAGAATAAATACTCTTGCCTTGTTCTTCTTTTTCAAGAGGGTCTTGGATTTTCTTGGCCCTTTGGATTTCCATATAAAGTATCAAACCAGATTATCAAGCATACCAAAATAAATCTGCTGACAATATTTTGGTTGGTATTTTTCTAAATAAAATTTGTGTTAAAATATAACTTTTAAGTACAAAAAATTGCACAATTCATAATGTATAGCTTTTGATATTTTACAAGAAGGACATATTGGTGTAACTGCTATCCATGTGGAAAAAAATAGAACATTGTCATTTCCAATGAAAATAACTCATGACCCTCCAGTCACTCTCCCTTACTCAAAGATAACCACTATCTTGAATTAGTTTGGACAATTTTTGATTTTCTTATAAAAAAAAGCATATATATTATACTCTTTTTTACTCGACATTGTAAATATGATTCATCTGTGTTGTTTCATGTAACGGAAGTTTATATACTATCATTGCTGTATACGACACATTGTGTGTCATCATAATTACTTTATGGATTCTACTTTTAGTGACCTTGGATTTTTTCTTCCTGGGAAGTTTTGCAAATAATTCTGCTATAAACATTCTTTTTCCTGTCTTTGATAAAATATATACCTATTTCTTTTGAATATATGCTTAGGAGTAAAATTACAAAGTTATAGCATATACATATGTTCAACAACTAGATAACGAGAAAGTCAAACCATTTCCCAAGTAGTTTAATAAATTCCTTTCCCCTAAAGTGGTCAGAAAAATTCCATTTCCACCAACAGTAGGTGAGAGTTCCAGTTGCTTGGCTACTTGTTGATGTATGTATTTTTATTTTTGTCATTCTGATAGGTGTTAGTAATACCTCATTTTGATTTTAATTTGCATTTCCCTAATGACTAAAAATCTTGAGCACCTTTTTATCTGTTTATTAATCATTCGTATATCCTTTTCTGTTTTCAAATATTTGTTCACTAAATTTGTACATTTTTCTCTTCGGTTATCTGTCTTTTTTTCTTATTGGTTTCTTGGATTTAAAAAATATTTTCTCAGTATAAGGTGTGTGTGAAATATGTGTACTGAAATATTCTCCCAATTTAAGTTTTGCCCTGACTTTTGATAACATCTCCTGATGGATAGAAGTTTAACATTTTAATGTAGCACAATTTCTCATTTCATCCTTTGCAATTAGTACTTTATGTGTTCTGATTAAGAAGTCCTTGCCTGCCTCATTTATAAAATTATTTTTCTATATTGTCTTATAGAAGCTTTGTTATTTTACTTTTCACATTTTGATCTACAATTCATCTGGCATTGATTTTCTGCATGGTGAGAATTAGGAGACATGACTGAATTTTTTCATACCGATATGCAAGGCCCCAAAACTTCTGTTCAAAACGATTTCACTTGCCCTTTAAACTTTACTTTCATCTTTATCATAAATCAAGTGACCACATATAAAAGGATCTGTTGCTCACCTCTGAATTCTCTTCGATACATATGTGACTTTATGTCTCAATTCTGTATTCTGTTCTTACCGGTCTATTTGCTTATCCTTATCTCAATAAAATACTGTAGATTTAATATTCGATTAAATTTTTGGTAATGCAATATGTCAAGCTTGTTTTATCCTTCAAGAGTCTCTTGCTTTTTTGGCCTTTTTCATTTCTATGTAGACTTAAGAGTAAGCCAGTCACTGTACTCAGGAAGAGAAAAAAAGTCAGTATATTGATTGCAGTGGCAATTAATGTGTAAATGATATTGAAAAGAATATTCATTTTCAAAATTTTAAGATTCAATCTAAAAGCGTGTAGGGCTAAATGAAATTTTCTTCCCTCCTCCTTCTGTAGGTTTGATTGTTTTGTTATACAAAACAAATTGACAATAGACAGATTAACAGGAGAAAAGACATACAAATTTATTTATGCACATGTGGACATGGGAATCCTACAAACATGGCAGTGAAGAAAAGTCATATGGTTGAAGTTTTTATATTGTACAGAAAGGAATAGGGGGGCTGGCTGGTTAGCTCAGTTGGTTAGTGCACAGCCTTATAACACCAAGGTCACAGGTTTGGATCCTCATACCACCAATAGCATGGTGACAAGTTATGGGCGGGAGAGGGGAAGAAGGCATGGTGAGCAAAGTCTGTCTTGATACGTAGATGAAGCCTCACAGGTAGCAGCCCTAAGAAAGAATAAATGGTAGCCTGTGGTAAGTTTTCTGTCAGAACTTTAAAAATGTGAGACGTTTGGTCTCCTTTTCCTGTGATTTAATCTTTTTTTAGATCAGATAAGGCAGATGGGGGGTCTCAGAGAAAGCTAGTATGCATCAGCTGTTTACTTCACTAAAGTAGATTTCCTTTACAGATGCAAGTCTCCTGCACAAAAGGACAGCTTTCCAGAGCTATCCCTGTGGTCTGCAGACCCTCTCAATAGCCATAGAGAGTATATTTTGGGGTGGCATATTTTAGAGCCTGTGTGAGGTTGATGACTTAAATGTTTGACAAAATTCACCAGTTAAATTTTTGGGTTGGGAGTTGGTATTTTCCTTTTTATATCTGGATGTCACAAGAAATATTTCTTTAACCTTGAAATTCAGTAGATCTTTGCATAATATTTCATTTTTGAAGATTTATTTTTGCCTCACTTAGGCTGCTGATCTCTGTGGTACAGCATCCAGCAGAGTTAGGGAACCTTTCCAAAATAGTAATAATGTTCACCATCTAATAAAGTAGGAGTAATAATGTTCGCCATCTAGATAAAGTAGGAGAAAAGCCTGCAGCCAAATGTCTCTCAGTGAAGTACCCTTGTGCAGCCTTTCCATCTATTTTGAAACTTCAGGATTGAAGTTGCTTAAAGAATACTTTTATATGCAACACACACACACACCACACACACACACACACACACACACACACACACACACACACACACACACACACACACACACACACACACACACACAGTGTATTCCAAGATTCAGTACAAGCAGTGGCTAAAAGAAGCAATGGGGAAAAAAGGGGCCTATAGAAAGAAGAAAACTGTTTGATTTTTTCCTCTGATTCAAATATATTTTGGGATAAAGGAAACTTCAAGAGGAGAAATTATTTTTTTCTCATCCTAATTTTATTTGAGTCCATTTTACTTTGGTGGAAATACTAAAAAGATCTCCCATGTGTACCAAAAGGGAAGGAATGCCAAGAAAGCATCACTTTTCTGACATTCTCACATTACTTACTTCCTCATTCTTCTCACGAGGCTGTCTTTATGTACAAACCCTCTCTTTTTTCTTTTAAACTCATCATTTTTAAGCAAAGTGGCACAAACAGAAAGAGGCTAAGGAGTCTTGATAAGGTGGCAATTTGCAGTGTTGGCATGAGTCCCAGTCCGAGTCAGTGATGGATTGCATTAGCTGGTCATAATTCTAGAATGGAGAGAGAAAAAGAGAGGCTTTTTTTTTTTTTTTTAAATAGAGGTGGCAATTTTAAATTTTGTAGCATTTGAGGAGTCTGGTTGCTCTTCCCAATTATTTTTTTTAATCAAAAGATTTTGAAAAAAGAAAATCTAAATTAGTTCTTAAAGCTATGAAGTGCTTAAACATCAGCATTTTAATTCCTATATGTATTTGCTGTGGGTAGTGAAAAAAACAGCAAGTCAACTCAAATCTCTCACTTTCTCTTTCTTTAAAAAATTGCAGCCAATCTTGAAGCAATTACCATGTCTAAAATCTTGACCCATATTGTACCAGGATGTTTAGTACTATGACATTAATTGTCAGGAAGTTAGATAAAGATTGATGATAGAGAGACTTAAAAGAGTTCTCCAGGTGTTGATTTATATAAATATGTTTGCTTTGCAGCCTGAAGCATTTTCTTGCATGCAGGATATAACCAGAGATGTACAAAGTTGTCTGTCTTCATGATATATGGAACCTCTGTATAAAGGCCAGTCCATCAATTAGTTGATTAACAACTAGTTGTTGAGTGCCTACTATAGGCTAAAAGACTCTGTTCATTACTGTGTTGGCTACTATTTGAGTGTCACACTTATTCTTTGTAATGGTGAATACAATTTTCCCTCTGTATCTGTGAGGAATTGGCTCCAGGAACTTCCACAGATACCAAAAGCTGTGGATGCTCAAGTTCGTGATATGAATTAGCATCAAGTTCCTGATATGAATTGGTGTAGCATTTGCATATAACCTACACTACCTTCCCATATACTTTAAATCAACTTTAGATTACTTGTAACAACTAATACAATGTAAATGTAATGCAATATAAATGTGATACAATGTAACTAGTTGATGTAGTATATTAGGGAATAATGGCAAGGAAAAAGTCTGTACGTGTTTACTATAGATGCAATTTTAAAAAATATTTGTGATCTGTAGTCGGTTGAATACTCTGATGCAGAACCCACGGACATGGAGGGCACATTTTATTGTATTTTCACAGAAGAAATTTTGGGTTGTTTTAGAACGTTTTTTTTTTTTTTATAACTTTATGTATAGCTTAACCCCAGTATGGCTATTACCAATATAATCCGATATCTGTATAATAATATCATTTAGTATCAGTAAAATAATAAAAGTAAAACAAGTCCTATAAGCCTTTTAGATGTTATTAAAAAATAACCAAATATTTGTCTTAAATAAGATTATATAATAAAGTAGATGCAGCAAAACTCGCTTTCCCGTCCGCTGGCTTCAAAGAGGCATTTGCTTATTTACTTATTTTTCATTTTTTAAAAATTTCATTTTATCAATATACAATGTAGTTGATTTTCATGTCCCTTTACTGATTCCTCCCTCTCCCCTCTCTCTCCCCCCTTCTACCCATCAACATCATACCTGTTCACTTGTCATAACAAGTTCAAGGAATTGTGATTGTTGTGTCTTCTTCCCTTTCACCCCCATTTGTTTGTGTATTTATTTATTTATTTTTAGCTCCCACAAATAAGTGAGGACATGTGGTATTTCTCTTTCTGTTCCTTAACTTATTTCACTTAATAAAATTTTTTCTAAGTCCATCCATGTTGCTGTGAATGGTAGTATTTCACTCTTTTTATAGCAGAGTAGAATTCCATTGCATAGATATACCACAGTTTCTGTATCCACTCATCTGATGATGGACATTTGGGCTGGTTCCAATGAATGGCCAACAGACACATGAAAAAATGTTCAACATCACTCAGCATTCAGAAAATGGAAATCAAAACCACACTGAGATACCATCTCACTCCAGTTAGGATGGTTTATATCCAAAAGACTGAGAATGATAAATGCTGGCAAGGTTGTGGAGAAAAGGAACCCTCCTACACTGTTGGTGGGACTGCAAAATGGTGCAGCCTTTATGGAAAATGGTTTGGAGGTTCCTTAAACAATTACAGATAGATCTACCATACGACCCAGCTATCCCACTGCCGGGGATATACCCAGAGGAATGGAAATCATCATGTCAAAGGGATACCTGTACTCCAATGTTTATTGCAGCACTATTTACAAGGAGACATTTCAAAAAATAGTTTTATAAAAGATTTTTTGAGGGTTATGGATTAAATTTGTGTGTAGATTTTATCTGAATATTCAGTATATGCATCTTCAAATGCTTCAGTGTAAATTAGTGTCAGCACCTACTTTTGCTGAAGCATTATACTTTTATTTTTTATATACCATGTTTCTAATTATTTAAACAAGTTGTAGTTATTTATTACTGTGTAACAGCCACCTCCAGCCCCACCTTCAATTTATTTTAGTGTCTCGCAGTTCTGTGGGTTACAGAATTTCACTGGGGATTCTTGCTTGAGATTTCTCATGCAGTGCCATCAGTTGGTGGCTGGGGCTATCATGCAAAATACTACTGGGCTGGATAGTTTTCCCACAAGGCCAGCAGTTGATTTTTGTGGTCAGCTGGGAGCTCAGCTAGTCTGTCTCCTGAAACACCTACACAAGTGTGTGCCTTCTCAGTGCAGTTTGGGTTTCTCACAATAGGATGGCTGAGATTCTAGAGGTAGCAAACAAAAAGTACATGTTTCCCGAGACAGGAGTTGAAGATTTTAGTCCTGGGCCAGGAAATTATCAGAATCACTCCCACACTCTATTGATTAAAGCAGTCACAGAGCCTGCCATATTCATGGGGAGGAGACATAAACCACACACTTGATGGAAAGAGTGTCAAATAATTTGTGGTCATCTTTAATCCAACATATAGCTCATTTGAGCACAAGTATGAATATGGTATTTTCTAAACTGCTATATTTGCAGACTGCAATGGTGAAAACATCCCTAATAAAAAGGTTAACCATGCACTGGGACCTGAAATATAGAGGCCACTGTTGCAGTGATCATTAATCTTTCTCATGATTTAGCTAGTTTTTAACCCATGCTACTGTGTCCCTTTTGCAAGTCAATTTAAACCAATTTTCTGGGTCACATTTTATGACACACTTTAACAGGCATTTTACTGATGTTAAAGTGCAGAATATCTGCTGTGTTTCCTCTTCTTTAAATGATGAGAAATGCTTTTAAGGGAGCAACAATAATTTGTTTTTAATTTAGACTATTACATGTAGTCATTCCAGGTCTTCTCAATGTTGCTTCCATATACTATATATTATTTTTAATACTTTATTGACTATCCACAATTGTTTGTTTTTATTTTTTTCACAGGCGGACTTTCATGGCACTCACCCTTATAAAAAAGTAGGCCAGAGATTTTAAGTCAGTTTGGCAGGTACAGGGGGAAAAAATTACTTCACTTATAATTGTATGAATTAGAATTATTTTTACTAACATTTACCAGAGAGTTCCAGTAGTCTAAAAAATTTCACTCCCATTTACAATTAAAAGGATATTTCTTGACTTAAATGAAAATTCATTGTGTTCATGAAAAAATATTGCTCTTTATTTTTGCCCTCCATGGAAAGACATGGGATCCTGGAGCTCTGCAAAATACTTGGATGTCCGTTTCACTTTCAGCTCAGAATAAATGATGAGCAGGGATGTGGTCGCCTCATTCTGAGATACATGCTTTGCAAGGTAACCATTAGCATATCTATAAGAGGAAGGATAACGTAGAAGATCTAGAAAACCAGTTATAGAGTAAAAGATCATTTAGGAGTGAGAGTATTTAATGCAGAACAGAGAAGCTTCACATCAAAAGTACTCTCTTTGTATGTTTTAAAGTCTCTGGTGTGGACTTTCTGTGTGATTTCTTGACAATAATGACCAATGAATAAATATTTCAGAAAATCAAATTTTGAATGAATAAAAATAAATAACTACTAATTCAGTTCCAGAATGGAATTGAATTTTTTTCTTTAGATTTTTAAAAAAATTTAATTGACTAATTGACACATTACAATTGTACATATTTATGGGGTACAATCTCATGTTTTGATACATATATATGTCGTACAATAATCTAGTAAGGGAAGTTAGTGTATCTGTCACCTTATGCATTTATCATTTCTTTGTAGAGTGAACATTCAAAAGCCTCTCCTTTAGCTATTATGTAATACACAAAACTTAACTGACTTAACTGTTAACCATGGTCATCCTACGGTGCAATAGTACACCAGAACTTATTCTTCCTATAACTGTAATTTTATACCCATTGGCCAACCTCTCCCTGTTTTTTCTTCCCCACTCCCCCTTACCCCCAGTCTCTCTGGTAACCACTGTTCTATTCTCTGCCTTTATAATGTCAAATTTTGGGCTGGCCGGTTATCTCACTTGGGGAGCATGGTGCTGGTAACACCAAGGTCACAGGTTTTGATCCCCATACAGGCTAATCACCAAAAAAAAAAAAAAAAAAAAACATTTTTTTTTTTTTTTTAGGTTCCACATATGAATGAGATCATGTGGTATTTGTCTTTCTGTGCCTGGCTTATTTCACTTAACATAATGTCCTGCAGGTCCATCCATGTTGCTGCAAATGACAAGATTTCATTCTTTTTCATGGCTGGAGTAGAATCCTTTGAGTGTTAGAGAGCTATCAATTTTATGGAGTTTTCATAAAAACAAAAAAAAAACTTGGGAGGGAATTATGAAACAGTGTATCAAAGATACATGAATTAGTTTAGGGGCATTGTAAAACCTCTTCCAGTCATGAGAGGGTCACATACCAATGATTCCCAAAGAATAATACCAGCTTCAATTTCTCCCCAGAGTTGGAGAAATATACAGTGGGTGGATTATCAACTTACCTGTCCACTTGGATATGGAAAAATCCTTTCAAATCTTATGTATCCAAAACAAAACTCTTGTCATTTCAACCCCTAGTCTACAATCTGCTCTTTCCTTAGTGTTCTCCATTTTAGTAAATTGAACAGTTACTCAGGCTAAAAATTTGGATTAACTCATTTTCATTTTTTCAAGTTCTCTACAAACGTACATCAGATCGATCTAGAATTGTACCATGTGTGATAATCTCTGCGATTACTGCCCTCTTCTAAGACACCGTTACCTCTAACTGGGTTACATAAAGAGTCTCTCAGAAGGCTAACTTTTTACTTATACCATTTGGTCTTTGCCCAGCAACCTGGAAGAACCCGTGCTCGACACCACCTGAAGGCTTCTCGTATCATTTAGATATCAATCCCAAGCCTTCTCTTGCCCTGAAGGCTCCGCTGGTGCTGGGCTATCTCTTCTGACTCCCATCTTCTTCTCCTCTCCTTACTTCTCACCAGGCTCCAATCACACTGGCCTCTTTGCTGTCTCTAGTGCACTGCCAAGCATGCTTTGATCTCAGGACCTTTGCACTCATCCCCTCTACTCAAATGCATTTGCCTATCTGTCCCACTGTCTCACTGTATCAGGTCTCTTTATTTCTATTTTTCCTTAACTCACCACTGTAGTCCCTTCCATAATTTATTTTCTTCATAGCTTTTACCATTGTCTCACCTAATATCTATGTGCTGATTTATTTTCTTTTCTCCCAACTAAGCTCTAAGCTCCATAAATGCAGAAATGTTTAAAATTCATTGTTATATTCCCTATATCTGGAGTAGTGCCAAGCCAAGAGAGTTGGTAGTTTATATGCATACTTGAATTACTTTTAAAATGGAGCAACAAAGGCCATGAGATATTAATGACTGCCTAAGATGGCAGAGCTTCTCTGACCACTGGGACCTGGTACTTCCCTGCAATAATGCTGGAGAATACCTCTATCCTACAAGATATTTCAGTTCATAGAATTATTTTAAAACCTGTTTGGGAACTATTGTTAACCAGAACTGAAGGCTTTCATAAATCCAACTCTTCCATAACTTTGGAGGACCCATTGCTTTTCTTCTCTTATTAGATTTAAGTCTTTGTTATGAAACCCTGTTTCTTTTTACCTCACAATATTACCATACCCGACCTCTTTACTTGTGTCCTTTCTTTGAATTTGGTGTAGGTTCTATTCATTTTATTTTATTTTTTTGTCTTCATTCTTATGGATTCAAATAGTCCAAAACTGCTGTCAAAATCGTTTTTCTCAACCATCAGTTCCAGTGTCAGTTTCTTCCCTGAATCTCCCACTGTTTCAAGGTGTCACCCATTCATTTTCCACAGTCCTATATCACTCTACTTGATTCTTTAAACTAACAGCTTAAACTAACAAGTTTTGGTCATCTGTAATTTGAAAGATATATATAAATGAAAAATATATGCAACAGGGCTTTTGGCTGCCTGAGCTGTGGATAAGACACTATTCATGTGAACAACTGGTAATTCCTTATTGGGGTTGCCAAGTTTAGCAAATAAAAATATAAGACACCAGAAAAATTTAAATTTCCAATAAATCATGAAAGATTTTTTACTATACGTTTGTAACAAATATTGCACAGAACATAGTAATACTGAGAATATATTTTCATTGTTTATCTGAAATAATTAAACTGGTATTTGAGTATGCTATTATTTTATCTGGCAACCTTATGCTTTATACTCCTTCCTGACAGAGTTCCTTTCTTGAAAGGTTTGATGGGACTAAGCTGAACCTGGGCTGCTTCAGGGCACAGGAGGCAACAAGCAGCCCCACCTCTGCCTGGAACACAGCATTGTCCTAGTTGCTCAAGATCTGGTGGCTTTGGAAGCTTCAGGACCTGGGTAATATTTCCCTCAGCAGAGACATCAGGCCTCTCATAATGGGTTCAGTCAGTGACAGCAGCACCTGATGCTGTTAAAAGAGGGGTTCAAGAGAGCTGCTGCTGACATGTGGCAACCAGGACAGAGGGGAAATCATGAAGATCCCTCATGGGAGAACAGGTGACAAACTATAGAGGGTCCTTGGAGGGAAGTCTAGGTTTCTGATTCATATGGCATGTATTCATGTTAATTTGAGTCTAAATGTAAACAAATCCAAGCTGTACGCACAGGTGGTAAAGCTAGCTTACTTTTGAGTTGTGTTGGGGCCCAAAAAGCCATACTCCAAAGTGAAGGCCTTAGAAGCAGCCTCAAAAACAAAGTTTTCCTCTGACCATCTCTTGTCCTCTTGTCTCCCAGACTCATTCTCTCCTGAGGCAAACCATAGAAACTAGAAATTTTCTTCCCCAAGGTGAGTCATAGATATACTCTAATCTTCCCTCTGCCTTTCTGTCTTGGAGCGGGCCATAAAGAAATTCTCTGACCAGCCTTGTCTGATGGTAGGTCATAAGACACCCTTTTCAGAAAGGGTCCTGTCCCATACCTTGGAGGAGTAAATGCTGCATAGACAGGCCAAGAAGAATCTGGACAGACCTTGCTGGGTTTCCCCACTGAGTCTGTTAGCACTAGATCATGCTTTTCTTGTCCAATCCCATTTCTCCACAGCTGTGCCTGCTTCATAGAACCTAAGTATAACTATGGACAAGTTTCCCTAGGTCTTTGGATCTTCATTCTAAAGGCTCCTGTGTCACCTAAAACTATGATATAATAAAATTTGTTATGCCTTTTCTTCATACCAATTTGTGTTTATCAGGTGATTTTTCAGAAAACCTTCAGGGGGTTGAAGGGATGTCTTCCCTTGGCCCCTACAGTTGCTTACAATAACCCAGTATCCCACCTCATGATGTTCCTTGAAATTTTCTGGTTGGACTGACATCCACTAAATAAGACTTAGCTAATATGACATCTTTTATTTAAGCCTTCTCTGATACTCCTTTTAAAACGTCCTCTTCCATTCTATTTTATGACATACATATTTACACAATGCTGTTTATCACTTTAATTAATGAAATTAAATTTAATTATAATTTAATGTAATCATTTGTGCATTAATTTATTTAAGTATATTCCATGAGTACTTACTATGAGCACTGTTCTAGACATTGAAGATAGAGCAGTATGCAAAACAAATGAAAATTCCTTACGGCACATGTTAATGGAAGTAGACACACACTATGCAAAATAAATTAGCAATACATGTTACCTATTCGGTGGGATGAGTAGTGCATTATTGGTCTCAATTTTTCCCCCTCTTTATATCCACTCCCTTTTCTATGTTGACCTGAGGAAGAAAACCAAGGCAGGGCTTGAACAACAGAGAGTTTATCTGAACCAAATTTGAGTTACTGAAGCCCAGGCAACACCTCCAAGTTACCTTGGGAAGTACTTTGAAACAGCTTCAGAACTTTTATAATCACGAGAAGCAGAGGCCAAAGGAAAGAAGGGAACCTGTAATCAAGTTTTACATTGGTTGTCTAGCATAAAGTGAATTAGTGATTGGTTAATGGCTACATCTTGCTCTTTAAACAATTGCTAATTCCATAAGTCAGGGTAACACTGTCCACGCCGTCATTTCTTAGGTTAATTTATAGCTTTGTGAACAGATGCCATGTTTGAACTCTAGGCATAAAGTAAACTGTTTAGCCATGTTTCGAGATGTGGAGGACATGACTATTACCACATACCCAGCCTCCCAGGACCTTGGGAATTTAGCTGACCTCAGTTATCGTTGCTAGAGCAATTTTCAATTTATTAGCTATTAACTTTGCAGTTCCTCAAACTAAAGGGGTGAACTTTATTTCTCTGTTTCTTAATTTTGTGTTTGGCTAAGTGACTTGTTTTGCCCAGTAGAATGACACAAACATGACAGAATGTCTGTTCCAAACTTACCCTTTGAGAATACTTACATTTTTCCACTTGCCCCTCGTTACTTATGCTATAGCCATCAGAAGAACATACATGGGATAGCCCAGTCATTCTAGAAACAGGATAAGTGCCTCAAGAAGCAGAACAGAGCCAACCCAAATGAACCCTGCCTAGATCAGCAGTCAACCAGCAAACAGCATAAATCAGAAGATCATCCAATTGACCAACATGTTTGTGAATTAAATAAATACTTATTGTTTCATGCTGCTGAGATTTTGTGCTGAGATATGCTGCAGAATATGAAATAGCTGAAGTCCATTCTAGTTACTTTAATTTTCGTTCTGAGTGAAATAGAAGCTTTTAAAAAAATTGGAATTACATAATTTTATTATATTTAACAGGGTCATTGAGTTAGGGCAGAAGCAAGGAAACTACTGTAATAATTCAAGTGTGACATGATGGTGACAAGACGGCCTTAACATTCCTCTCAGCTTGACTAGACTTTAGACAGGCTTCTTCCTGACTCTAAGCTCCTGAACTCCTTTACTTAGAGCATTTACTTTAGACAACACCTAATTGTAAATTCTTTCTCTATCCTTTTGAGATATAAATCTTTTACAAAAGCCTCTGGCCAACTTTACAACTAAGACTTTCTCAAAAACCTGGGAACCATCCTTTGCAATGTAATTATCAAGAAAGATAACACCTTGGGCCGAGCCAGTGGCGCACTCGGTAGAGTGCTGCGCTGGGAGCGCGGCGACGCTCCCGCCGTGGGTTCGGATCCTACATAGGAATGACCGGTGCACTCACTGGCTGAGTGCCGGTCACGAAAAAACAACAACAACAACAAAAAAGAAAGATAACACCTCAATTCCTTAGTCTCTGTGGTAGGGTAAGAGTCTAACATTCATGGGTGCTAATTAGTGCCAATTAGCAAACACAGATGGCCTAACCACAGAGAAAAACATTTAGAAATTTAGAAATAACTCAATGTACTGGACACATCCCATTGATCAACTTCCCCCTCTTAACATCCACCAGTACTTTTCCACTAACTCACCCCTGCACTTAAAAATCCTCCTGCATGCTCAGTCTTGAGGGAGACAGGGGCAGTACTTTCATGCATTGTACCTCCAGGAACCCTATCAGATTCTCACAGTGAAAATCAGAAAAACCTCCCTATATAGTTCCAGCAGGGAGAAGGGAAAATAAACATTTAAAAAAAAAATACATTCAGATTTTCCATTTTTCTTAATAAGGCCTACCTTCAAGAGAATCTATTTTACCAGAGCCTAACCTATTGGGGTTTTAGCAGAGCTAACTGACCTGGGGAAAGGAAAATATCCAACTTTAGGCCAATCTAGCCTTCATGGCAGCAGAAGGGAAGTACCCAACTTGAGCACCCTCTAGTTTTCTTGTCTTTCCTAAGGGGTAGCAATGGGGGTACAAAATAAAACTGAGAAGGACTTGTGAAGGTCATAGCCCAGGGGTATAGATAGACTCAGTAAAAGACAGAGACCTAATCATAAAACTAAAGAATGCTGTCCCTCTCACCACATCAATAGGGCTCCTGTATAATAATAAGGGAATTTAACTAAAAGAACAGTGCTTCCCAGACAATATTTAAGAAGTCTCTAGCAAAACCCAAAGACAAAAGAGGAGATATAAATAAGGACAACAGCAGAAAGTTTACCCTCTGACATCTACAGCTATGGCAAACGGTGAACACTGTCTAACCCCTAGCCAGATAGATCTAAAACCTCACACTACAGTCCCATTTACACCAGCCCTTTTTATACAGTTGCATTGCGGGAGCACCAAATCTGAGAAGGCACTCGCATAGTGTTTGCCTATTCCAAAGAACTCACCCACAGTTACAATAGGTAGAGAGATCAGTTTATTAGACTTATGGGAGGTGCTGGTGGTGGCTGGCCAGCTGGAAATCTGCACCTCCATAGGGTACATACAAAACTTATATAGTGTACAGATCAAAGGAGAGGTATAAATCATTTGCATGCTTATGTGTATTCAGAGCTGGGGAGATCTGGCTGAATAGATAGTCTAACCTGTTTGCTACTCTTCTGGCACCAGAGTATTTTAACACCAGCATGTGAATCTACTTAGGGTCCCTGCTTCCTCCAGTCTTCCGTTTGTCTTTCTCCTTAAAAAGAGATGTGCCTTTCCTTGGGTGAACTTCCTTTGACAAGAGTAGTTTCCCAGGATGGAGGGTGAATAAGTCTATGTCCATCGCCTGGCTTGCCACAAAAATTGTAAAACATAATGACAAAGAAAATAGCTTTAGTCTGATTAAGGCACCTACAGTGGAACCAAGAGGACACATCAACTTGAGCTTCAGGTTAGCTGGGAACACTTTGAACTTTGCACTCAGCCACATTATTTGCATACAGCCACTTTCAGCAGCCAAGCTTAGGCCAATCATAGGCTGCTGATGGAGTTTGGATGCATTGTCCTCTCAGAACTCAAGGAAATCTGATCTCCAGTGTAGCAGCTTGGGTCATGCGGGTAGATCCCTCATGAATGGATTAATGATCTCCCTAGGTGGGGGGATTAATGAGTGAGTCCTCGATCTATTAGTTCCCATGAGAGCTGGTTGTTTAAAAGACCCTGGCACCTCATCTCTCTCTCTCTCTTGCTTCCTCTTGCCATGTGATCTGCCTGTACTCACCGGATGCCTGCTGCTTCCCACCATGAGTAGAAGCAGCCTGAGGCCTGTGCCAGATGCAGCTGTCCCAGAATTGCAAGCCCAATAAACCTCTGTTCTTTATAAATTACCCAGTCTCAGGTATTTCTGTTATAGCAACACAAAACATACTAACACAGGTGCCAACTGATTGTATCATGCCCAAATAAGGCAAATGCCAAGCTGTAACCAACCTGGTCATTTCTGTATGTCACTTCCTTTTTTTCTGGCTATAAATATGACTTACATATCTGGTAGGGTGGAGAATTCTGAACCAATTTTGGCATGGACTGCTGCCCAATTCTAGAATGATATATTGATTTATCTAATAAACTTTCTTTGCTTTGTATCTCAACCAGGTGGTTGATTTACTTTGGTTGACAATACTAAGAAACAAAAAATTCCACACAGTTTCAAAATGTAGAGCAAGCATCATAACCAGACTCATATGGTAGAAATGGTGCTAGTATCAGACCACAAATTTAAAACCACTACAATTAACATGCTATGGTCTACAATGGTAAAAGCAGAAAACATAAAAGAACAGATGAACAATGGGAACAGAGAGATGGAAATTCTAAGAAAGAATCAAAAGAAAATGCTAGAAATAAAAAAATATCGTAAGAGACATGAGGAATGTCTTTTATGGGTCCATCAAGAAACTGGACACAATCAAGGAAAGAATCAGTAAGCTTGAAGGAATGCTGACAGAAGCTTTCAAAACTGAAATCCCAAAATAATAATAATAAAAAAGAATGAAAGAGACCGAGCAGAATATCCAAGAACTGCAGAACAATTACTAAAGTGTAGCGTAAATGTAATGAGAACACCAGGAGGAGGAGAAAGAGAGAAAAGAACAAAACAAAAAGTTGAAACAATGACAGAATTTCACAAAACTAATTATAGACACGAAACCACACATACAGGAAGCTCAGACAACAATAAGCAAGATAAATACCAAGAAATCCACACCTAGGCATATCATAATCAAAATGTATGATCAAAAATGAAGGACAAAGAAAATCTTAAAAGAAGTGACAGGGAAAAAAATACCTCTTATGAAGGATTAGTGCTAAGAATTGCTTGGACTTCTCTTAAAAACCATGAAGAGAGTGGAGTGACCTATTTAAAACATTAAAAGAGAAAAAAATCAACCTAGAATCCTGTACCCAGTGAAATTATCCTTCAAAAATGAAGGCAAAATAAAGAATTTTTCAGACAATCAAAAATTAAGGGAATTTGTCACCAGCAGACCTGCTCTGCAAGATATATTAAAAGAAGCTCTTTGGAGAAGAAACATGATATTGGTCAGAAATTTGTTTTTAGATAAAGAGAGGAAGAGCATTAAAAAAGGAATAAATGAAGGCCAAATAAAAAACTTCTATTGTTTCTATTTGTAATTGATCTAACAGATAACAGTTTGTTCAACTTAATAGTAGCAATGATGTATTCAGTAATTATTGCTAAGGAATTAAGTGAAGTGAATGACAAGAATCATATCAGGGATCAGAGGAAAAATTGGTAATACGTTGTTATAAGGTCCTTGCACTACCTACATAGTGGTATGATGCTGACTGAAAATGGAATTGGATTAGTTGTACTAGTATATTGCAAGAGGAAGTGCAAGCACTTCAGAAAGTAAAAGAAGAATGTTAAAGAGCTAAGAGAGGAGTAAAAAGGGGGTCATACAAAATACTCAATTAAAATCAGAGGATGCAGAAAAAGTGGAAGACAAAAAATTAAAGAACAAGCGCAATGAATAGAAAATAACAAATAAAATAGATATCAATCCTACTTTATTAAAAAATAATTTAAATACACCAATTACAGAGACTGCTAAAAGTAGGTCAGAAAACAAGACGCAAGTATATGTTATCTATAAGGAACTTACTTTAAATATAAAGACACATATCTTAAAAATAAAGGTGTGGAGAAAGATATATCTATCATGCTAACAGGAATCAAAAGAAAGCTGGCATCTCTATATAAATATTAGATAAAGCAGAAGTTATTAGTCAAGTTTCTCCAGAAAAACAGAACCAATAGGATGTACATAGATGACAGATAAATAGATATATAGGTAGATTTATTATAAGGAATTTGCTCAAAAGGTAGTGAACAGCATATAAAGATATGAAACTTAAAGCTGGCTTTTGACGGCAGAAGAAAATGGAGTGGTCCATAAAAGGTGGGAGGGCCAGTGAGCACTGACCCAAGCCATTTTATATTACTGAATGATTTTTCTAAGAAGTTACAGTGTCCACTGGCATTTTCCAGAGGAAAAGTGCAGAACATTCTAGCAATATTAAAAAACCATAAGTCTTTCCTTTGGATCTTATATTAATATGGAAGAAAAAACCAACAACAATGTCCCCCTTCCTTAATCACTTTCCCGCCTCCCATTTTTGTCCCAACAAACTAAAAGACTGCTCCTCTTAATGCCTAATATTCCTACAGGCTGGGCTCATTAACTCTTGTGATTTCTCCATATCCTGGTTTCCTTTGCAATTAGTATGTGCAGCTTCAGACTTTATGGTAATGTTCTGAGTCACAATTTAATGGTTAGCCTTCCACATTCAGAACGCATTTGGTGGTGAAACTCATTATAAATAATACCCTTTTATCAGTAGAATTGAAATTCCCATTACTTGTTACAGGGGCTTAAATAGCTACAGTTTAATTAACTAATGATGCCTTTCTGAGGACAGTCAAATGGCATCTTCTAAAATGCGTTTTCACAGGCAGTGCACAGGCAGTTACCAGGGCAGTTCTGGGAACCAGAGGATGAGACTGGGGCACACTCAGCTTTTTGGCAACAGATTGATTTCTGGCTCAGCAGGGAGAGATGCCCCATGTACCGAGTTGAGCTTTCTGAGTTCATGTGTTACCTGCCAACTTTGAATTTTATCCTCATTCGATGGGACTATCATTTTGCATCATTGTCCATTTCATCCTGACCTAAGGTTTTATATTGTCTCTGTGATTAGGGAATTATTATTTAGTGCTAGGAGTCACCAAACCTATCTGCAAACATGTTCAGTATTATTTGGAAGGTGCTGGATCTCACGAAAAGATGCCAATATCTTTGAAAAAGATCTCCAAAGATAAATATTAAATGCTGCTTTCTTAAAAAACTTCTTTTGGTAACAGCCCTCATTGTAATAATGGAGGACGGGAGCTAAATTACAAGAGAATGAGAAAAACTCAATGCAGTGTATGTCTACAATTAAATATCTTTATTTGAGCTAATCTTGAGAGGCATATAGACTAAACCTTACCACCTGCTCAATAATTCCTTCTACACACCTGCTAGCCAGACTGGCCCTTGCCTTGATCATGTCACCCTGGAAAGTCCAGAGTAGTGGTGGTAGGGGGCATGATGCCAAAAGGGAGAGATATAAATGAGTATGAACATATGTAAGTATTTACATTCTTACATATTAGTATGTCAATTAATGGTTACTTATATGTGTATGACTTTTGCATGCATCATTCATAAATGATTTATTGATACAGCTTTACCAGATAAAACTTGGGACTCTCAGACCAGGTGCCCATTGTCTTAGGACAGGGATCCACTTTGCACACAATGATACTTTTGCCTCAGCTTTCTAATAGCTTCTGGTGTGACATTTTTGAATTGTATCTTTTCTTTTTTGTACATTTTCCTTGTGCTTTTAAGATAAAACCTCCCAATCTTGAGGCTGCACTTTCTTTTTGGCTACTTGGCTCTCTCTGAGCTTTAAAGCATTCACATCTGGCTGTATTGGCTAGAGCATCAGTAGTGCACCACGGATTATATTTCTGGTCATTTAAAGCACACACCTGTCAGCTCTCCCTGGTCTCAGAAACTCATTGAGCTATATAGATTATGCTTGACATTGAACGTTAATCAGCTTGGATTCAAGGCCAGGGATGGCACACAGTGACAGCCATGCCTCTTTAGCCTCTCTATCTTTCAGGGATTCTACTGTTTTCTTACATACACTGATTAAGTTTTCCCACAATTTTTACTTCCTCAGTGCAGCCCCTGGAAGGGTCTGTGTATCTGTCTTCTTGGAATAATCTGGGATTCAGCAGAAGTGTCATTTTGAAGACTCTCCCCAGGAGCAACCTGGACTCACTTGTCACTCTTTACTGTGTCACATTTTCACATATTTATTATAATTCATGCATACTAGCCTTGTAATCAGACACCCTGGCTTGAACTTGAACAGAAAGTGAACACACATACCAGCAAAACTCCCAACCAAACAAAAGAACGTTTTGCCTAATCATGAGACTTGTTTTACAACGTCTCCAATATTAAAATATTTAGGCCAAAGACATTTTTACTGAGGATAATTTTACTAAGATACTCTAAAAAGTGGTCGAATAGTTTGTCTTGAACTGACATTTAATTTTGGCTTAAATAATACAGCAGAATGATTCAAACCAAATTTTATAACCCCACAAATAATTGTTTTGGATTGGTTATCTGCTCTATGTGTTATGTTTGAAAGGTACAACTCTTTTGCTGAATTTGATTTTTCACACTTCTTACAGTTTTTCATCTTGCATTATCTCCTCTTTTAAAAATCATAGAATTTTACTCAATGCTGTAAATAAAATCCAGTAATGGAAGCTCTTCGAAAAAATTGAATGCAAACTCAATGAGTAGAAATAATTTATTCCTTATGCATTTGGAATAAAAAGCTCATTTGGGAACTACCCCATGAATATTAAAAATTATGCTGAAAGTGATTTTGAGGCAACACAGGTAAGGGAGGAGTCACAGCTGATAAGTGCACACATTATTTATCATTGAGCTCTTATCCTAGACATTTCAGTATCATTTCAGAATTCTCCCTCTCTTTCTTCACGTCCAGTCAATTACTGAGTCAAACTAATTTTACCTCATTCATGTCTCTGAAATCAATGTCTTTTTCTCTTCCTCACTGCTGTTTTTGTTGTGGTTTGAGCCTCATCAGTCTTGCTTGGACTATCATACTAGGTTTCTTCCCTGCCTACTTTCTCCAGTGTCCCACCAACTCATCCATCTATCACAATACTGCCAGAATGATCTTCCAAATACCCAAAGTATAAACCAAAACTTTTTGAATCATGAAGTTTAAAGTCTAACATTAAATTCTTTTTCCTGATTCATGTGCAGTAATTTTATTGAGTAATAAAATCAGACTGATTTAATAGTACATGATCAGAGTGCTATGTCTATTTAGTGGTGCGAACAGGTATGTAGTTTTTCAAAGGTAAAGGAAAGCTAGGTTCTATCCTTGGGAATACCACTACATGTGGATAACAGTGTTCAAGGAATAAAAGTTGAAATATACCCATAGACAGCTTAGGATATAAAAATAATAGCATGTTATGGTATATAAAATTTAAGTTGTGGCATTATCTGTTTCTTAGCAATTTTTAATTTGTGCTGTCATTTGCTCAAGTTTTCCTTGAGAGCTATGTTGCGAGTACTGTTGTGAGTAATGAGGAATATATAGAGTGGTCAGGAAAGGTTTCTCTCTATATGCAATTCGCAATAAGTCTTCTCCTGCAGACCACACTTCAGTAGGCAATTGCCAACAACACTATTTCATTTCCTGACTGCTTAATTCATGCTATTCCATAAACTTGCAGGGCTCACCTCTCATCCTTTATCAAAACTCTTATCATCTTTAAAGAGCAAGATCGAATGCCATCTTCCTTTGAAGCTGTTCTAGAACCTCAAATTGGAATTAGTGATTATTATTTGAGCATGAAGGCAAATAAATAACATTTTAAAATACATAAGAAAGCTTGAAGGATAGATTTGCCTTGAGCCTTGTTTAAGGAATCTATTGGACAGGCAATTTTATCCTATTGGAATAGAAAAAAAAAAAATTGCAATACATGATTTAAAACAAGCAGACACAAATAAGATTAATAAAATAAAAAAAATAGGAAAAAAGTTGAGTAAAAAACATAGGTGAAACTGTAAGAACTGAGTCTTAATATTACAGTATTTCAAAAAAAAATTTATTCAATAATCTAAAGACAGTCTCTAGACTGGATTAACGATCCAATTATGTCATCTACACAATACATTCGAAGCAAAAAAGACTAGGCATCTAATTTGAAAATATTGGCATAAAATCAGGATTTGTTCCTTTTCTTTTGAGAAATCCTTTCAAATATCAAGAGGAATCAGAAATAAAAATGTAAATTTGTGTTCAGTGATACATGGAGAAAGCTGAAAATATGAACCCCAAGATAAGAGGAATGGCTGCTCACAGTAGTTGAAATGGAACAGAGGATAGGAGGAGGACCTTTTGCATGCACACTTGTGGTTGCAGAGTTCAGAAGAAGCCAGCAAATTAGACTTCTAAAGTTGAGGAGCATAACCTGGAGGGGCAAACAGAAATGTCTCCTTTTCAACAGTGGAAATGAGGTGCTTGGGGGTCAAGGGTAGATGTTACCTAGACTTAATTTACTTTTTTAAATGAGAAGAGGGGCACTAAACAAGGCTTTCCACAAGTAAGCTAAATTTAGAGGAAACAGATTGTCTATTTTTCAAGAGAAAAAAAGAGGCTTTGCCTAGAAAACCACCTTACAACAGCCCATCTCCCTTGGCTGAGAAAAAATAAAAGACTGAAATAACGCACATGCATAAATATGTGTAAAAAATAAAATGTCTGCTAGGTTTGAATACTGCCTCACTGTAATTTCCTACATTCCTCCTGCCAAAGAAATTGTTTTAAGAAATTACCACTTTCTAAAAATAACAGACAAAAGGTTCTAGTGTAAGAAACCCCTCTATCCCTCCCAAATCACTACATTAAAACAAAACAGCAGCAACAACAAAGAAACAACACTGCCACTGACAGAACAGGGAAAATAGGGACAAAGGCTGGAGGTCTTGGACTTATTTCAGTAACTGCAGCTGGGCTGCCTTAACTTCCTCTGCTGTGAGGCTATAGAGCAACCAAGGACTCAAGAACTTCCTTCTTCAGGACCTTATCTTTGGAACTGCTTTTGGAATACTTCTTCAAGTCAGGAAATAATCTCATGTGGCAACTTTAGGGCATTTAAAAATTCTGTACAACTTTCTTATACTTTTTAAAATACCAGAAATTTTGGCATGCACACCTGAAAGCAGAAGCTTGCGCCATGGAGTTGTAGATGATTTATTTTATTTTTCAGTAACACAAATATGGTAAGGTTCAATGACATTTCTAACCTAATGTTATGGTGAAATACAGTGCATTTGTAATATATGTATCTGTGTGGCTTCCGTAGCCCTGGATACCTCTAAAGACATGCAGGACATGGTTAAGAGAAAATCTGAGTCTCGATAAGATATATTTTCTGATAACGTTGGGATAAGATATCTTTTCTGATAATGTTGGGGTGCAGGCCCTTGGTTGCTGAGTTTAAGAGCATACGACTTCTGCCACTCCTAAAAGTAGCAAAGATTCCCAGTGGTCAACCTGGGAGCATTTGCCATGACAAGAGACATTAAAACATATCAATTCTTTTGTGGCTAGGAACCCAACTTCTGAGATTTTCTCCCAGAAAGGAATCTAATAGGAAATATTGTCTTTGAAGAAAAAATTTTATTTCATATTTTAATAATAAAAGTGAGGAATTGGAAATCATTTAAATGTTTGATGGTAATGCAATTGTTTCATATGGTGTGTCTATGTATGCAAATAGAGCCTAGACAGAGAGATTGGGCAGGGAAAACTGCAAGGTTTGGGGCTGCTGGGGCAGATGAGATTTGCGGGGGTCAAGATACTACAAGAAAGAGATACAGAGCAAAAGAGTCATAAAAATCTGTGTAAAATAAACTGTTCATGGTTAAGGTGAAACTGTGGGAGGCCCAGTAGCACAACACTGGAAAACTGAACAGTAATTTCAGTGATCATGCAGTCTGAGGAGATGAAACTGGATTGAATACTCATTATGAATGTCTTTCTAAAGGGTTTACTCTTATGAAATTCTTACAATGCTACAAATCATGAGGATTTGATGTATAAGTTAAAATTGTCATTTCCAAAAATTTAACATTAGGACCTTAGACATATATTTGAGTTAACTAATAAATAATCTTTGTGTGTTTGGGCAATTTCTAAACAGAAAACAGAAAACAATAATCACTAATTCTATCATTAATATACTTTATCTTTTAAATAGCTATACATTATAAAAATATGCAAGCATATTTGAATGTTATGTTTTTAAATTATTGTTGCTACCTCAAAACTATTGAAATGATAAAAAGTAAGTAGTCGTTTTATATAATAATCAATTACTGGATTTCTGTCCTCCAGTTTTCCCTTTTGTCTGGAGAAAACAGAGTTTGATTAAAGAAAATAATTAGTATAAACAGTTGACTATACTACTTCAATAATTCCAGAGAAATAGGAATTTGTATAAAAGATAATGAGTATCATTTTCTGTTTGTTTATAAAATTATTGCAGTTAATGATGAAGATGAATTTAATAAGATATTTTATTTAACATACTGATATTTATATTTAAGCTGTAGTTAAAACTTTAAATTTATTACCTATTTATATGTTATATATATGTTTATGCCTAAAAACATGCTTATAAGGGCAAATTAGGAAATTGCTTACTCAAATTGTTAATGAATAATGTACAAAAAGATTAAAATTAAAATGCATAATTTTTCTCTCTGTAAAATGCCTATTTGTGCCCAAATTTGCAAGATTTCCTCCATGAACTAAACATATTCTTTAAACTCTCTGTCTTTTTGCATTCTTTAATCATTAAAAAATTATTTCTTATTTTAAAAAAGTTAAGTTTCTAATAATCATTGTTATTTTTGTATATATTTTTACAGTGCTAATTATACATTTTTTGTCTTCAGATATTTATGACTTAATTTTGTCCACTTTGACAACTATTCGTTATGTGCCTTTTCTAAATTCAGACCTTGAATTCAGAATAATAAAGCTGTTAACATGCCTTTTATGCCTAAACCATGTTTTGGTTTCTTAAAATGGCTATTAAATAACAAAATTTCCTCTTTTACTCTATAAAATAAAGAACAGTATGAATAATTAGGTTTATCTAGAATTCTCCAAATTTTAATTAATTCAAATTTTAATTAATATGAGAACTCTTGGGGCTGGCTGGTTAGTTCATTTGGTTAGAGTGTGATGTTAGTAACACCAAGGACAAGAGTTCGGATCTCTGTACCAGCCAGCCACCAAAAAAAGAAACAAACAAACAAACAAACTCTTATTTACCAAATCTGGGGATTGGGGGGAAACTGGAGAATCTAAAAAAGAGTTGATCAATCTAGGTTAGTTATACATAAGTAAAAAATGTTCAGTAAGAATTCTATAATGATTATATGCTTTTCAAGTTAAAAGTACATTTATATTTAAGCACAAAGACTGGTAGAATAACTTTCTACAAAAATAATTGTGTCCCGAGTTCTAAGATTTACAAACCCTCTTTATGAAAAGAGGGTTTAGCAAAGATCTGGAAGGGCACAAAGGCCATTGATTAAAGTACATGGGAATCATCGAAGTCCTATTACTTACCATCATTCTTTTCTTACTTAACTCCAGTAGTCAAAGAATATCCACCTAAGAGCTTTAGCGTTAATAGCAAATATGCAAAAGTTCCAGTTTAGTTCTAAATCTCCACTAAACTTCAGGGTATTCCATGCTGTGCAGACCCTTCAACTGGCAAAAAATACTCAAAGCTTCTGGCCTAGTTTCTTTAACTTCTGTAAAATACTGGTGCTTGTCCTTCAAGTATCACTATGCATAGCTGTAACATTCTTACCAGCCGCCCTCTTCCCCTTACCTGAAGAACAACTCCATAATTTTTAGCTCCATCCATATCCTGCATAGATCTTCAAGAGACTTCCTTGGATAACCCTGCATCATGTATGTGGATAGTTCATATGTAAAGAGAAAAAATAAAGATTGTCAGGCAGACTATGTTATTTTAGATCTAAATTTACACTTGAAATAAGTAAGCCTCTCCCCCAAATTAAATACTTGTAGGTCCACATAGCAGAATTACTTGCCTTGGCCCAGACCTACCAGCTAGCGAAAGATAAAAGGGCAAATGTTTATTCTAGTAGTGGATATAATTTGGAGATTGTTCACAATTTTGTAATGTTTAGGAAAAAAAAAAAATAAAAGCTTTCCAACATTTTCAGAAACGCTTCTAAAATCAGACATGGAATTGGAGAATGTTTAGATGCTTTTCTACGGTAGTAGTTATCTATTGTTGGCAGCAGCTTAGCTAGGTGATTCTGGCTCATGGTCTCTCATGAACTTACAGTCAAGCTGTCAGCCAGGACTGCAGTCATTTGAAGACCTCCCAACTCATGTGGCTATTGGCATGACTCAGTTGCTCTCTGGCTGTAGTCTGAAAGCTCAGTTTCTTGCCACGTGGGCATCTCCGTAGGATGTCTGAGTGTCCTGAAGACACAGCAGCTGGCTTCCCTAGAGTGAGTGATCCAAGAGACAGAGAGAGAGAAACCCAAGATGGAAGCTGGAGTCTTTGATAACCTAATATCAGAGGTGACATGCCATCATTTCTACCACATGTGCAGTAACTTATCATTACATGAGTAGAATATTTTCACCACACAAGAACAATATTCTCAAGAGTATAAATATATAATAGCAAAAAGTAGTAAAAAAAAAAATTAGGAAGTGAAAAATTTTGAGTATTAATTTGTTTTTACTATAATTTAACTAGTTATGTTTAAATAATTTAATTTGTAGTAATGGCTGTGTTTAACAACCAGCTTGCCAAATTCCTGACAATTTAATAGTCAGCTCTCATGAGATAACCGTCCCAGTACACTACTGGGTCTACTCCAAGTGAGCACTCTCTGTTCTAGGATAGTTCTGATAGATTCCCAAAGGTATCTTTTGTTTGCTCTTTTAAATGTCTGATTTCTTGCAGCATATTTGCAGTAAATATGAACTTTCTGAACAAGGTCAGGTCTTAGTCTCAGGAAATGCCCGTAGATCCAGTGTGTTTTGAGTGTCAAAGTAGCCAGAGGGAAATCTCTGTTTTCCAGCTTCCCAGCTCTGCCACATTAGACAGTTTACTCCATATTCTGAACCTGAACCTTCATCTAAAGTTTAGGGTTAAACACACCCCTCCCCAAACAAGAAACCTCGCCTATTCTCTAGCCCCTGCTATTGTAAGAATGAACCAAGGTAATGCAGATGAGTTATCTTTCTAGGTAGCAAGACCCTTTCACATTGATTATGTCCTGTAATCCTGACAATAGCTCTCTTTAGAAAGCATTAATAACTTGCTCTATACCAAAAGTCAGAGGGGTTAAGCGACTTGCCCAAGGTCGCAGGATTAATAAAGCTGCTTCATAAATGCAAAGTAGCAATGACAGTGTTGGCTCAAAAACAATAACCTTCCCTGAGAGCTGAAATCGATGGACAGGCTTTAATTATATCATGAAAAAGTTATTGTGGGACTTAAACACTGACAAAGATTTTTCAGCACCCTCCCTTTATCAATGAGGTCACTTGGGCAGATAGAAACTCAGATTTAATTAAATGGAAAATCCTGCACCAGCAAGTCCTAGACACATTCTCCTCATTTAGCCACCACAGTAAATAATGTGATTTCTTCTGTGTTCACTGCACAGGCAATGCAATGTTACAGGCCAAATGCTTAGGTCTCTCAATGTCACAACCTCCTCAATTACATGATAGATATATTCCCATCGGTGCCAGATAAGGGTCAGAATCTGTTTTTACTTCTAAGCTCACTGAATTTCAAATGGAAGAGTAGGCTGAAATGGAGGAAGGGGTGTTATCTAGCAAAAATACCTTTCATGGGGTGTCTTATGTGGAAGCCAATTGAGCAAAAGGAGAAGAGCTTGAGGTGTCTATTAAATGGTTTCTAGCTGTGAGTGATCGTTCACTCATAGTGACAAATGTGGGAACTTGTCAAAGTGTGAGTGTGGGGGCATGCAATTGTTACACATAGATCAGTAAGTAACAACAATGACAACAACAAAAAGACTTTATTTTTTTTTTTAGCCACAACCTGGAAATGATTCTGGAATCCATGGAAATGGAGGACAAGACAGAGCCAAAAACCAAAACAAAACAGGGCTGGAGTAACCAAATAGCCAGAGAGAAAACAAGCCTATCCTGTCTTGAACTTTCCATACCCAAATGTTTCTGGGGCACGTGAAGGGGCTACACTGGGGCAAACTAATAGTGATATTGGGCATCCAAATAAACCTCATGACATTGTGTATTGTGATGACCTGTTTGTCTGGAATCATTCTTTTCTTCCAGAGTCACATAGTCACTTAGGAATCCTGTTTCATAGTAACATTTTGAATGCACATTAATTCGTATTTTATATATACTCATATATGCACATATAGGTAGCTTTAAAAGCACTTCTATAAGCAATAACTGATTTGACCATCAAAATAATCCTATGAGAAAGACAAGAGCAATACCACTAACCACATTTTGCAGACAAAGAAGCTGAGGCTTAGAGAATTTAGGAAAATTATTTAAGGACCCAATTTTAAATAAGGAATTGGGATTTAATTCCAGAATCAGAATGCATGTGTTAATGATAAGATTGACACCATGGGTTCTATTTTTATGGAAAAAAATATTTTTTTTCTTTCAAGACTTCAGACTGAACTTCTGACTTATTAAGTTTGGGAATGCCAACTAGAGACAAAATGTATGCAGAAAAGTTCAAGTGATGTCCTGAAATCAGGTCAATTGGGGCCCAATATAAAAAACAGATGACAGAAAAACAAAGAAAATCACAAAACACAGCCAACGAAATAAGCGCAGTACTCTCTAAAACGAAAGCATTCTGGAAGAGGAATTTGCCATTCATTACACGGGGATTTAATAAGCTCCTGACACTGGAGACTGCGACATCAAATGTGCCAGTCAGACGATATCCACTTCCTGGAAAAGGCATGTATCCATCAAGGAGATACCTGAGCTAAGTGATGACATGAAAGAGGTTACAACTTTCAGATTTCGTGAACCAAAAATGTCCATTCTATGGGGAAATGTGGTGGGAACATTAGCGTAGTGTAGAAAGTACAACATGACATGTTCAGAGTGTGACCACGTACACTATGTAACCCCCCACTGTTGTCTGCTACTGTATTTGAATGAATAAAGCAGTAATAAATAAAAAGGTAAATAAGTGGGCAAAATATGAAGTTGGATATGACAACAAAATCAATGCTGGAAGTAAGATAAGAGCATTGACTACTGGGGTAGAGCTGTTTGCTTTGAAAGACAGAGGAATCTTAAAAAATAAGAAAGCATTAAATAATATGCATATATAAATCCAGCTGTTCCACAGCATTTAATCTTGCAGGCAATGATGTCTCTTTATTGTTGTTTGTTTGGAACCCTCGCACAGGGTTCCAACAAGGTTTAACTCACAGCAAAGTTATCAATAAGGGCTTGTTGAACAAATTAGAATACACTTAACGAAAATATCTAAAATAAATAAGCTATGGCTATTTTGCCAAAAATTAAGAAGTCTTTTTCTCAGTTGGCTTTTGTATTTGACCATTTATTTATTGTTTCTGGAATCCCCACTCCAGTTGAGATGCAACTTTTCTGGGTCTAGATACATTGTAACTGAGTCGTTTCAAGGAATCCAAAACAGCCAGCTGTGTGGACTGATCAGCCAGGATTTGGTGCAACAAACACATATTCCTACACTGAAGCACTACTGATACTCGAAGAACCCAGTTAAATTTGTCAGGAATATTGAGATTTTAGTGAGATGTTTTGATCTTTGTTACCTGTAATACACACAATATGGCTTGGATTTGTATATAATATTCATTAGTGTTTTATGTTCACTTAACACTCATTTTCTGAGGACCCGTTATGTGTGTTACGATAGTCCTGTTCTACTGAGGAATGAGCAAACTATATTCACTCAACTTTAACACAAGACAAAAAAAAAAAAATGCCCTTAGACAGAATCAGATCAGAAGCAATGCTCTGTGAATTCACAGGAAGAAAGGATTGCATCTGACCAAAGAGGACCAGGCTAACTGTGCAGAGTAAGTGATGTTTTAGTTAAGCCTTAAAAATAAGTAGCCTCTAGGTATTCAGGGATTTCAGTGAGGGCAGAGTGGAAGGAAGGGCTTTTGGGGAGGAGGGCCAGTACATGTGACAAGGGTGAGGGCACGTGTTCTCACCCACGTGCACACACACACATACACACACACAGAGAATCTGAGCATCTATGAAGTGACCTTTGTCTTATCCACTTGAAGAGTTGCAATAGGTGTTTGTAACCCAAAATATCCCTAGTCTTAATCACTTTAGCTACAATGTCAGAGAACAACTGTACTCTATTTTAGTGGTATGTTTTTAGCTTTATTAGAACCAGACCTGCATCAAAATTTTGGTTTTAAAACTTCAGAAGTTTGTCTTTCCCTAAGCATTTCTAGCAGACTTTCACCCTCCTGAAAACACAGAGCATGAGCAGTGCTGAGGTTTCCATGTCACTGAGAAGAAGGAAGGCATGAGTCAGGTACACTCAGTTCAATCATCTTGCCTCAGCTGTCACCAAAGGGACTTGAATCATACTGTTCCCAATCTTGAAGCCCTTTTCCTATAATCTGTTACTCATAGGCAATCAATATTTAGGACTTCATCATTCTTCTCGATTGCTGGTACTGAAAAAGAAGAAAAATATTATCTTCCAAAAGACGCACAGACAGATGTTGCATCAGACAGGAGGATGAGAACCATAGTTCATAAAACTGAACATGGGAAAGGTGGATCCATGTTTCCCCTGCAATTATCAGCTTAGCACCAAGTGGGATCTTCTAGCACAGGTTGCTCAGTGGACCCAAGTGTATGGAATGCATAAATCAAAGCTCTCCACTAAGAGAGCTCTGCGATATGGTCCTTCAGCATGTGACAATTAACACTACCAAGAAATGCCCAGGTGTGGCTGGAAACAACTCATCTTCCATTTACTTTAATATGATCCCAGAGAGTTGTCTATAGAGGGGAGAGATTGAAAATAATAATAATGATAGCAATAATCAGGCCACTGTTTATGACATTCCATGAAGGCAATATTAAAGAATTGTATCAACTGTATCAACAACTAGAAGTCGGTGAGAAATTTAAGTAAGTCTGTTTATTGTTCTTCTCTCCAAGGACAAATGCAACTAGAATTAAGGGACGATGATGGGCTACAGAAAATATGCTGTCTGTTTATGGTCTGTCTCGTTCATCTTACCTTTTGTCAGTTTGAAACATCATGGGAGATGATTTTTTTTTATTATTAGTTTGGATGTATTGATTTCTCCCCATGCACCTTGGGGATTAACATCATGCTTTGGCTTAACAGTGTGAACTCACATTTCTCCTGCTCATGTTGCTGACTTCTCCTCCAACCCCCGTCCCCCTCTGTGGGTCAGGGCAGGGCTCAGGGACTGTCACGACATGTTTGTTTACTTTCATCAGTTGCAATGCCAGCAGGAAGGTACATCAGGGATAATAGGTGTTAAAGATGTCTTTACAGGAACCAAGGAGAAGTAATTTAACATATATAGAGAGATTTCAAGTGATTTTGGTCTTATACAGTACTATGACATTGTAATAATTCTTAGACATATCTAAAAATAATCTTAAGAATCTAGGAAGCAGTATCATTTATATCATAATACATTTTGCTAAGTTAACAATGCTGTACTAGCTAATTGATGTTCAAAGTGAAATCTTCATGTGGTCATTTGCTTAATAACATCTTAGTATTTTTGTTATTTATTACATGTTGATATGTCACAAATATAAAATACATACTATGTTAGACATCCTAACACTCAGGATTTCTCCCCTATTTTCCTTGACCAGCTTCCAAATAGCTATAAGTGATGGATAAGCCATATTGAAAGATAACAATAGGACATTAATAGTAGCTACCAATTTGTGAGTAGTTGAATCAATCCATCTCACTTTCAGGGAGATGGCATTTTCTCTCCACTACAGACAAACAGCCTTATAAGGAAGATGTTAGTATCCATTTGATAGACAGGGAATCCAAAGCTAAGAGATGTTTAAGTAAGCAAGATGAGACAGGTGGAGTGAAGACTGGAATCTAGAGTGATAAGATGCCACAGCCCCCTCTCTGAGAGCTGCACTGTGCTGCTTCTCATGTACGTATGTTTTTCGCATGCACATATTATATACCTCCACCTGCCAATTAAATTAAATTCTAAATGTTGAAGCAACACAGCTTTGAGAATGCAAATATGGAAGCATCATGGTCCCTTCCCTTCTGGACAGTATAACTTGGCAGAACTAACTACACCCATGGCAAGCAAGTATAAGTGTCTTAAGAGAAAACTAGACAAAGTGTTATGTGGGCTTCAGGAGGAGATCTGACACACCTGGTTTCAGAATCCAGAGTGCTTTTTAAAGAAGGCAATGTAATTATATTCTGGCCTAAGAATGTGGATGTTGTTAAAAGTGAATCTAACTGTATCTATAGATTCCATATATGTAGACTGAGGGATAAGAACATGTATTCACAGTTTGGAGGGTTTTAGAGACATAACAAAATAGTTTTTATTTTTTAAATAAGGAACACTACTAGGGCTTTGTTTTCTCATGCGAAGTTTCTCTGTGTTATTATCAAGACATTGTTCCAAGGTAGTCTGAGTATATTCCTGAAAAATGAGCTGTGGAATCAGAAGCCCATTAACTCGTTCTTGCAACTAAATTGTGTATTTTTCATAGAGGCCACTCAGTCCCAGTCAGGTCTCCATGTTTTGCCCTCTCAGAGTGTCCTGTGATGTTCCTTTAGAGCATTTATCATGACTGGTAATAACATAATTATTTATGATTTTAATTTTCATTTTTTGCGCATCTTCTTCACTTGATTACACATTTATGAAGAAAGAAGATCTACTTGTCTGGTTCATTGCTGCATCTCCCTTGCAGGTACAGTGCCTAGCACATAGTAGGCTTTCATCATATAATTATTGAATGAATGAAGAATTGGATCAGAGTTCTGATTAGAGTCCTGACTTTACCTCTTGTGAGCTGAAGTAGCCATGGAACATTTTATTAGTCTATGAGTCTCAGTTTTCTTACCCGTAAAAAGGAGGAAAAAGTAATTCATGACACATAGGGTGGTAAGAGTCTTTTGGAGAACATAATAATAAAAGAGTCTTGCCAATGTTCAAGTGCTAAGCCAGTATCCGTTATTGAGTATTTTTATTGCTGTTATAATTTGTAACAAGCATAAAGCCAGGAGCATATACTAAAAACAAAGTTAATGCCGAGCGTCAAATGTGTTGCCCAATTTCTGAAGTGACCTTGCAGGCCTTCATGAGAATATCTGCACTAGACAGCACTATGCAGCTAAGTTGTCAGTGAAAACCTTTAATAACCCTGTATTTATGTGCCCTCATGGCTTTCCTAAAAATTATCTTCTGGGACCATGACTAGCCCTAGTCTAAGGGTTTGGTAATTGCTTTTGCCCAATCTGAGCACAATCTGTTCCGCTACTTTTGAGCTATGCAAGGGTGAAATAAATACAGAACAAGCTTGCAAGCCACATTAAAGCAACTCAAGATGTGCTTTGCACACGGATAAAACTTAAAAATGCCTGAACTTTCAAAGTCAAAACTTCTCCAAGGAACAGTATCAGGAATAAAAGGAAATCTAGTGGAAATACCCTTTAGTGCTTTGAAATGCAATGTGATATTATATACCCAGCAAGTTGACTTCCCAAGATGAAGCTACCCTCCCCCCCCACTTCACAAAACAAGGAAATAAAGATAGCTTTAAATATTCTTCCCCCCCCCCAAAGATCTCCTTCTCCAGAGGAATGTGTGTGTGTGTGTGTGTGTGTGTGTGTATTTCCCATCAAAGCCAATGTAACTGAAACTAACCACATTTTTCTTTTTGCTCAAAGCACAGTGAGAAGCCCAGGTTCAGAAATTTGTAAAAGCCTCACACTGCTCATCCACCTAAAAAATGTCTTATATCTTTAGGTTATTTAGGTTATCTATATTTTGTCAGCACATATTATATTATATTTTTAAATATATTATTTTTGTTTCAATTTGATTCCACTGTGACCATTTTGAAATACTTCATGGACTATGAAATATTTTAAGCACATATAAAAATGATTTCAACCACAGAATGTTAAAGTCAAACTCAGGTAGAATAAGAATTAAATCAGTAATCTGTAAAAAATGACCTACCCTCAGGAAGATTAATAAAATTTATGACTGAGATGTGATGATGTCTGGATCAGTTAAAATGTCCAAGGCAAAATCAAAGGAAGGTAAAATTTACCAACATGTTTGAAGCTATAACTAAAAAAGCTGCCTTAAACAATCATAATAAATAGGGCCGGCCCCGTGGCTCACTCGGGAGAGCGCAGTGCTGGTAGCGCCAAGGCTGCGGGTTCAGATCCTATACAGGGATGGCCAGTGTGCTCACTGGCTGAGCGTGGTGCAGACCACACCATGCCAAGGGTTGCAATCCCCTTACGGGTCATTAAAAAAAAAAAAGACGATTATAATAAATAGATCAAATTGACATAGTCATAATCACTTCTAATAACTGGGCTTGATTAATCTCTTATCAATGAGCATAATATTAATACTTTCAAAAACCATTAACAATAGGAGCAGCAACTGGCTCTTTTTATCTGAACATACCTAAGTCTACCATCACTTAATACATATTAATACCCTGAATTTATTTGTATTTTTAATTGTAAAGATAATTAACAATTCTGTTCTCCTCAAATACCGAATTTACTGAGTACATGATTAAGTTCCTGTGAGAATAACACATTGTTATTAGTGGCTAGATAATGGAGATAAATTAATCTCAGTGACTTTTGCTAAATTGCATCTCTATAGATTTTGTTTCATATGTGAATCCTGTGTCTCATAATACACCAGATATCAGACAGTGAGTAATTTAAATGAAAATCTTCCATCACGGGTAATATTTAGCATGTTTATTTGCTGTGATTAACTTGTGTCCCCAATAGCTAGTATTGCATGGGTCACAATTGTAATACACTTTTCTCATATTTTGTTTTTCCATGTTGATTATAATTTGTTGACTATTCACAATTGGCATCCCTCTTTGATTGGTACTGCATTGTCTCATTATTCTTTTTGTTTCCAATTATTCTTTCTTTAAAAGAAAGAATAAGTTTAGAGAAAGAATAATTGTCTGACCATCACTGTGATTAGAATTTTCTTTGAGAGTTATGGTCTATTTTAGTTCTCTTAATTTTATTAGAAATTCTTCTAGAGTTTCTCAGATCCTTATCCATTTTTTTTTTAATGCCCAGACCTAGTTGCTGAATTGTTTCACCTATATTTTATCTTAGAATTTTACAGTTTCAGGTCTTATACTTAAGTCTTGAATCCATTTTGAGTTGATTTTACTATGTGGTGAGAGATGCATATCTAGTTTCATTCTTCTGCATATGGATATACAATTTTCCCAGCACCACTTGTTTTCCTTTCCACAGTGCAGATTGTCCAGTATCAGGTGGATGTAAGCCTGAGGGGTGATTTCTGGTTTCTCAATTCTGCTCCACTAGTCTGAGTGTCTATTTTTATACCAGTACCATGGTGTTTTGCTTACAATAGCTTTGTAGTATAATTTGAAGTCAGGTAGTGTTATGCCTCTGGCTTTACTTTTTCTGCTCATGATTGCATTGGCTATTCAGCATCTTTTGTTGTTCCATATGAAAGTTAAGATGCTTTTTCCATTTCGGTGAAGAATGTCATTGGTATTTTGATGGGGATTGCATTGAATCTGTAGATTGCTTTGGGTAGTATAGACATTTTCACAATGTTATTCTCCCAATCAAATAGCATGGCATATCTTTCCATCTTTTTGTGTCTTCCTTAATTTCCTTCAGAAGTGGTTTGTAGTTCTCATTGTAGAGATCTTACACTTCCTTGGTTAATATTGATCCCTAGGTATTTTTTTTTCATTACAATTGTAAATGGGCTTGCTATTTTTATTCCTCTTTCTGTTAGATCATTATTTGAATATATAAATGCAACTCATTTGGGGGCATTTATTTTGTATCCTGCAAAATTACTGAAGTTATTAACCAGCTCTAGGAGTTTTTTTTATAGTCTTTAGGTTTTTCTATATATAGTATCATGTCATCTGCAAATAGAGAAAGTTTGACTTCATCTTTTCCAATCTGGATTCCCTTTATAACAGTGGGTGTTCAGATCACCCACTGTTAATGTACTAAGGTCTACTTCTTTCTTTAGGTCTAAGAGTGTTTGCTTTATATATCTGGGTGTTCCAGTATTGGGTGCATATATATTTATGATTGTTATGTCTTTTACCTGGATAGATCCTTTTATCATTATACAATGGCCTTCTTTGTCTCTTTTTATGTTTTTCGGTTTAAAGTCTATTTTGTCTGATATAAGAGTAGCTACCCCTGTTTGTTTTTGGTTTCCATTTGCAGGGTATATCTTTTTCCATCCCTTCACTTTTAATCTGTGTATCTCTATAGGTGAGGTGGGTCTCCTGAAGACAGCACATACTTGGGTCTAGCTATTTAATCCAATCAGTCCATCTGTGTCTTTTGAATGTGGAGTTTAATCCATTGATATTTAGGGTAGTTATTGACAAGTATTGTTTAATTCCTGTCATTTAATTGCTTCTTGTTTTGATGACTTAAGTATCTTTTGATCATTACTTCCCCTTTCATTTCTCTTCTTCAATGTTAGTTGGAAATTAAGGTGGCATGGTTTACCTTCTTTCTCTTTCTCACTGGCATTTTTGTTTTAACGGTGTGTTTTGCTCTTTCTTGTGTATTTGTGATAGAGGTCATCATTATTCAGATGACAGAGGCAGGACTCCTTTGAGAATTTCTTGATGGGCTGGTGTGTGGTGTTAAACTCCCGCAACTTTTGTTTGTTTGGGAAATACACTATTTCTTCCTCATTTCTGAGGGAGAGCCTTGCTGGGTAAAGAATTCTTGGCTGGCAATTTTTTCTTTTAATATTTTGAATATGTCATTCCACTTTCTTCTGCCCTGTAGGGTTTCAGTTGAGAAGTCTGCTGTTAGTCTGATGGGGTGACCTGATTCTTTTTTCTTATTTCTTTTAGAATTCTCTCTTTGTCTTTGAGCTTTGCAAATGTAACTATAATATGTCTTGGGAGGATCTTTTTGGATTGAATCTGTTTGTGGACCTTTGAGCTTCCTGGATCTGAAGGTTTGTATCTCTCCCTACAGCTTGGAAGTTTTCTGTTACTATTTCCTTTCAAAACCTTTTGAAATAGGTTTACAATGCCTTTTCCTTTATCCTTCCCTTCTTGAATACCCCCAATTTGGATGTTAGAGTGCTTGAGGTTGTCTGCTATCTCTCTTAGATTTTCCTCATTATTTTAAATTCTTTTTTCCTTTTTTTTTTTTTTTTTTTGCCTGCCTGGGTTATTTTGAAAAGACCATCTTCAAGATCTGAAATTATTTCTTCTGCTTTCTCTACCCTGCTGCTCAAGCTCTCTTTTGCATTTTTTATTTCATTAAGTGAATCTTTCATTTCTGCGAGTTCTGCTACTCTCTTTTTTAAGGTATTAATCGCTTTGTAAATTTCCTCCTTCATATTCTGGATATTTTTTCTTGTTTCATTGTGTTCTCTAATTAAGTCTTCTTTTATTTCTTTGAGTTTTCTTAAGATCATTGCGCAGAATTCTTTTTCAGACATTTCACAGATTCCTTGTTCCATGGAGTCTGAAATTTGAGCATTACTGTAATCCTTCAGTGGTGTCATATCTCCTTGTTTATTTGTAGTTCAAGTATTTTTTTCGTCTATGTTTGGTCATTTGGGAGAGAGTTTGCTTTTTCTATTACACTGAGGTTGGCTATGAGAATAAAAATTTCTTCTCCTATTTGCAGGCTTTACTGGTGAGTCTTCTTATATCAGTGTAGTCCAGTGAGTAGTAGGTTACCTGTGGAGTGGCCCTGGCTGCTACTTTGGTGGTGAATTGTCTTGGCTTGACTGTAGGTGTGGTAGTGGCTATATTACGCCACCTTGGGTCTTGTTCCAGAATCTGTGACTGTAGAATGAGCTCCCAGCGGGTCTCCTTGGCACACCTAGGCAGGGTGGGCTGCAGGTCCTGGCACCTCCCTCTGGGTCTGAAGAGTGGGGAGGGGTCGGTCGCACCGAGCACGTCTCCTCGGCTGCCCTGGGCAAGGTGTGCTCTGGGTCCCTGACACTTCCCTCCAGGTCCAAGGTGGGGAAAGGGATCGATCGGTTGCCTTTCTCATTTTTATAATTCCTAAAATTTAAAAGTATTTAATGAAGTAAAGAAATGCCCAGCCAGAAATTCATGTGATGCTTTGTCATGTTTTAATGTCTGTTTAGTTTCAAAATAGTTGACCTGTTTAAAATATTAAACATATAACACTCAAATGCATGCAATTCTTAGGGCTGCTTCTTACCTATCACCTGTCAGTAACAGCACATGATCACTGGAAGCTTTCATGTTTATTGTGTTGAGCGGTCATTTGAAACAATGTCCAGCTAATGCTAGGGACAAAATGCCAGTGAGAGAAAGAGAGAGAGAGAGAGAGACAATAGCATCTACAGTAGAAACAGCCTCTACATCTTATTGGGTATCTACTTTGTGCAAAGTGCAGGACTAGATGTATTATTTCCTTTATCCTCACAATATACCTGAAGGCAAGGTGGTGTTTTTCACATTTGAAGGCTAAGAAAATGATAAGTTTCTAACTTGTTCAAGGCCACTCAACACATAAATAGATGTGGCCTGTCTGAGTCTCAAACATACTTATACATTGCATTTAATTTTATAAGTTGATGTGCTGTTGATCATGAATAAAGAAAGCAGGCAATCTGAATGATGTTCAAAGAAAGATGAACAACAAAAAAAAGTAGTCAGTGTCCTTGGAAGACTTTCCAGGGGTGAACCACTGGACAAGGCAATGAATGTTATTCCTCTTGAAAAGAAACTCTGATGTAGGGCACGAACAATTCAGCTGGTTTTTCCAGGGATTGATGAGTTATGCCTAAAACATTCCTACTGTCTGTGCTCTGATATCTTGCTTACCATATGGTTTCTGATTACCCTACAGAGGTACCGAAGTTGGTTAACATGAAAAATTGGGTGAATTCAAAGCCATAAAAACTAAATTAGCTTCCTGGTTTGTTGATAATCCATTTGAGAGTTTGGTTAAGAAAGTCACTTCCTCTGAGTCAGCTTCTTCTACTACTTTGACAAAATCAGATTTCCTAATTGTCATAGCTAAGTTCCAGACTCAAAGACTGCAGTGACCCAAATAAGGAACTGCCTTTGAAATTGCCTCAGCATTTAAAGTACATCCCTAGGCAACATCGTCTCTTTCTCTTTTGCTCTCTCTAAACATGACTTAAGTCTAAACATGAGGACAAGGTAGAAGGGACTATAAATCACATTTTTGTCCTGTTTTATCACTCTGGAGTTGCCTAATAATGATTTGTGAAGAGGATTCACATTTTAGGGGAACTTTTCCCTGAATGTTTAAATCTTCGAGTTTGTGTTACAGTCTTTTATCCAAGTAAAAACATCTAGTGAGCTAATCCAGGCCTTCAACAATGTTCTAACTATAACACCCCAAATACTATTTTTGTTCTCCCCTTTGTGTCTTTTTTGGTGAATTTTAAAGTGGATGACCCCTACTTAATGCATGTTTCTATTTTGACAGCATCCTCTGCAGATTTTCCCTCCACCTCTCTGATATTACTCCTTTGACTCTTGGAGGCATCCTCTCCTGCTATCTGGCCCTTAAAGTTTGCAGTTTCCCAACCAACGATCCCACTGTTCTCTTCATTCTGCAGTTTCCATGGGAATTTTAAAACATGTAATGAATTTACTTATGAGAGTTAAACTGATCATTGCCCAATTTTTATCTCTAGTACAGTCCTCCTCTCCTTTCATATTCAGGGTCATTTTCAGCTATCCACTAGAAATAACTGCAAAGATGTCAATATCTGAGGCTCAATATGCTTCAAACCCAACTCATTATTTTCATTCTACTCCTGTATTTCTTGAATATTTCATCTAAATTGGCATTTTGGCTACAGCCTTGTCTTAAAAATTTGACCTTATCCCTGTATCAAAGTTCTTCCTGATACAATACAAACAAAATACTATAAAATCCTTTTATCTTTTCTACCAAAGTGTATCTAGAATCCATTTTCTCTTTTCCATCCCAACATTCAACTCCATTCAGTCCCCATTATCTTTTACGTGCAGTATTACAAGAGTCTTGGAAAAGGTTTCTGATCAAGTCTTTTTTCCTCTCAAATCCATCCTTTATACAATCATAGGAATAATGATTCTAAAATACAAATTTATTCATTAAAATCTTCCAATTAAAACACTTCAGTGTACCCTCATTGCATTGAATATAAAATGCAATCTTCTCCAAGTGGAAGGGCATTCTTTAAGACTTCTTAAGATGCAAAGCTGCCTCCTCCTCCTCCTCCTCTTCTTCTTCCTCTTCCTCTTCCTCTTCTATCATCTTTAAGGCAAAAGCAAAATTTACTGAAGAGAACTATATAGGCCTCTCCCTTTTTTGAAACAGACTCTTTCTGGGCTTCTGTGGCATAATGTTCTCTCGGTTTTTCTCTTTTTTCTCTTAACATCCCTTCTCTGCCTCATTAACAATATTTTCTTCATAGTTAAGTGTTGAAATTTCTCAAAACTGAGGCCCATTGTCAACAGAGTGCTCATTTTGACTTCCTTTATATTCTGATGGCTCAATTTTCTATACCTTCTAAGACATTTCCTTCAAATGCTAGCCTCATATATCCAAATGACCACCTCGTATATTGTATGGGATATTTTAGAGACCCTCAAACCCAAGACGTCCATATCTTCTTCTAGTTCCTGCCTCAAAGGAAATCCCCAAATCTCTAGTTCTCCCTGTCCCAGTGAATGGTGCCACCATACCTGTACTTTGATAAACCCGAAAATTAGTATTCTTGGCTCCTCTCTTTCTGTAATCCTTATCATTCAGTTCAACCCCATGTCCTTTCAGTCTTAACCCCCCAATTCTCTTTCTCATCTCTCCATTTTTCTCCAGTTCCCCCCATACTTCTTTTGACATAGCTACCAGCAACAGAACACCACAGCAGGCCTCATGTACTCTCTGCCCACTTTAAATTCTTTCCCACACTGAAACCAGAGATATCTTTCAAAACATTTATATGATTAACTGTCTGCATCTGTCATCCAGTAAACCACCATATCTTCTTTTAAGATAAAGTCACTAGCAGGTATTGAAGTCTATGTGTGCCTTTTTGCCCACACCCCATTGCCTCGACTTGTATTGTCTTCCAGTGACGCTGTTCGTGCAGTGTTCTTCCTCGTTGTCCAAACTCTACCCACATTGCTCTTTCTGCTCATGGGTCTTCTCTCTCTCTTTCTGGTAACTTCACTTCTATCTCACTTTGAGAGTTATGTTCTTAGGCAACCTTCTCTCATTATGTCAAATCCTCATAACTTCCTAGCTGCAACTTTACATTTACTTACTTGCTTAATGTTTGATCAATCTCTTTCCTACCTAGTAGATTGTATACTCTATCAGGACCTCGATATATCTGTTCTTATTCATGTTTTGTATCCTTGGTATCTAACTCCAATCCTGGCTCCTTAAACAAATGAATATATCTTCATGAATGTGATGTTTTCAGCCCGTCTGAGCTCTTTTATGTTCATATCTATCTGTATAAAGTAACTTAAATGGAGGTAAATTAGTGTTATTGCTGCATTTTAACAGTTGTATGTCTTGAAGTGTTTGTTAAGGAGGGGGTTGTTAACACTATATTATTGAGCTTTTTGGCAATTGACCCAGCCCCATTTTTCCATCTATAACATGCATATCATACTGACTTAACTCTTGAGATTGCTGTGCAAAATAATGTGTGACATCAAGACATTTTGCAGTTTCAAAGTGCCACAGAGAAGCTCAATGATGGTGATTATCATTGTCATCATCATCGTCTTATACTACATAGTCTTAGTGCTCTGAAACTTTTAAGAATAAAAGCTAATAATCCCATCATAGAAATGAACTAAAGAATATTCTAAGTCTTATTTACTGTTGATTTAGTAGTGACTTTATTCACATAACTTCATGCATATAAGTAATAAATGCTAAATATAAGTAAACACAAGAAAATAATATGAAGTTAACAAAAGATCCACATTAATTTTTTAAAAATGGGGACATTAACCAAATTTTACAACAAGGATTTAGTGTTGAAAATATTTTTCTAAGTAGCCATCTGACTCTCTTGTAATCAAATGACATTGACTTTTATAAACATATCAAGAGGTCATGTTGCCCCCAAGCAGCAATGATTGTGGATTGAGATCAGAATGTGAAAGAAAAGCTGCCTTTGAGGTCTGGCTCTGGCAGAGACTTGTTGCCTGACCTTGGGAAAGGCACTTCACTTTCTGAGACTTATAAAATGGGCACAACAACAAATCCTCCCTCTTGAGTTTGCTGTGCAGAATATAGACTGGCATATGTGATATATAACCTACCCTATAGATTGTTGTAATGAAGTGATTTATATGTAACTTTATTGAAAGGGGTCTCCTCAACTATAGCCAAGCCTGTTGGGTTAACTGTGAGTCAGAACGGGTGAGGAGAAATGTAGATGCTATTTTCTCTTAAGGGAAGAAACTCTGGACCACCTAAGAGTTTTTTTGTACCCTGATGACAAGTATCAAAAATGTCACTTAACAGTGAAAAGCTATGCACTTCCAACTGTTTTGTCTATGAGATGCATGACCCTAAGATATCAACAAACATTTTTAATGTAAATATTTTATATTTTAGACACAGGAAGATTGAGTTTCTTGTCTCCTATTTCTTACAAGAGTCATAATTAGTCTCTTTTTATCTCCTCTCTAATCTTCAATATATCAATTCTATTTTATTACTCCCATTTACCAGATGAGTAATCAGATTCAGGGAGTGCAAGTGGTTTGTCAGATGTCAGTCTTCTACAAATCATTCCTCTATTTGCTGTTCTCTGACCCAGACTCAGGGAAAGTGTCAGCCGTGTGAGGGAGACAGAATTTGCCTAATTTGCAGAGCAGGTGCCTGGCTCATCTCTCACCCATAAGCCATTCTGCTCCCTCATAATCAGCCTGATTTTTCATTACAACTCCTGATCCTTTCCAAAGAGCCTTTGTTTTTGTAATTTACTTTTCCTCTTTAGATAAACTAATTGGTTCTCCATACTCCAGGTGTCCATCGCCTTCTGATTCCCTCTCCAGGATAATAAGAACATTTTCATCTCATCTTCTGGATCTAGGGACTTGAGTGATGGTAGAACTCTCTGTGGAACAGTTACTGCACCTTCCTTCTGCCTCTGGGTGCCACTTCATTTTTATCTAACACGATCTGGCATTTTCCCTGTGGTGGGAAACACTGTTATTAATTTGGGCAGCATAGAACTCATAGCAGTGTAGAAGTGAACTCTGTCAGTTCCAAGGTCTTGGGGAGGACTTTGGTTGGCACAGACAGTTGTGTATATCCACCTCTGGACCTAGCAACCATGGCTGGTGTGGAGACAACTCCACATCACTGTGGTCATGTAGTTCGTGGGAGGGCAGTTCCCAGGAGATGGGGGCAGTATGGCAGGCAATCATACCAATGTCCGTGACAGCTCCTGCTCCCTGAGAGCAGGCAGTGTTCCCCTGAAAACACTCCTATTCTACCCTCTCCTCTATACTACTATTAGGGCTCCCTCCAGTTGCTTTGAGAGTAGACAGTTTAAATAAGTTATTCTCAAAATGTGGTGTGAACCCCAATGGGGATTCCTGAGACCCTTTCAGTGGATCCATGAGGTCCTTCCTTTCCGATAGGACCTGGGATGAAGCTGGGTTTTCTTCATCTATTTCAATTGAAACAGCATATCACAATAAATTGACTACAGAAGCAGATATGAGAATCCAGCTGTCGTCTACTAAATCAGACTTTAAATATATTTGCAGAAAGTATGAACCAATACCACTCTTATCACTAACATTTTTGTCTGAGAAAATGTAGCTTTTTCCATAAAATCATGGCACTTGTATTATTAACATGTAATAGGTTTATTATTGATACTTTAAAATTAATTTGTAACTATTTTTGAGTTTTAATTTCTAACATGATAGATGGTGATAGTTATAATCCATATTAACAAGAGCTCTTTGGAGTACTCCATGATCTTTTAAAACTGATAATGGATCTTGAAACCACAATGTTGGGGAGCCGCTGGTTTAGATTATCTTTATTTAATTTCAACTCAGTAGAACTAATGGATTTGAAAATAAAGATAGATGGGAACGTTATTCAGACTTTTGAAATTCTAGTTGGGGAGGTCAATATGATTGTTCTCTTGTAGCACCTTTGGTCAACTGGTAGTGGTTTACTGGAGGTCTGTTCAAAACAATCTGGAAAAAGTTGCTAAAATTAGTGAATTGTGTTTGTCGCAGAGTCAGAGAGTGGAGTCATATTTGCCATCCCAGGATCAAGTATAGATGTGTTTCATAAATATAAGAATATATTTGTTAAAAACAAAGATGCCTACGGGGCTCAATGGAATTCACGAGGCCTTAACACAGGAACTATCTAAAAAATTACAGATTATCAATCATATAAATGAAGAACAAGACCTAAAGCTCTAATAATAAAAATAATAACAATAGTATGACAATATCTAAAGTATATTTTCTTACTATGCATCTGGCACGGTACTAACTCTATACACTTTTTTTTATCTTCACCAAACCTCTGCCATGCATAGGTGCTTATTATTATCTTTATTTTACTTGAGGGAATGGAGACACAGAGAAGGGAGAAACATGTACATAATTAGTAAGCCGTGATGGTGAAATTTGACCCCAATATTCTGACTCCAAACTCTAACATCAGAGCTATATTGTACCACCTCTGCTGTTTTCTGTGAAAGATCACAGAAACAGTTGCAAACTTTTACCCTCCCATCAAGAGGTGGTGTCTATGTCCTCCTCCTCCTCCTAATATTTGACATGAATTATTCTGTAAAATGTAGCCAAATGTAATTTTTGCAAGTTTTGAGACCTTGTACCTTTCCTTTCCCTGGATATCCTGCCCCCGCCACCATGTGAGTAAGCCTGGGATAACCTGTACAAGAAAAAGAGACCACATAAAACAAATCACTTTATCTAGCCCATCTTTGGCCAGCTAGCCCCAGCCAATCTGGAAGCTGATTCCTGACAAATTAAGGAGCCCAGGTGAGATCAACCAATCCTGGTCAGATCAACAGAACTACCCAATTGAGCCCAGTGCAAACTGGCAATGCATAAAATTTTGAGCTTATCAGATGGTTACTGTTTTAAGTAATTAAGGTTTTGCATGACTTGTTATGAAGCCTAAATGATACATGTCTTGAGAGGGAATAAAAATAGATGTTCCAATATTCAAGAAAAAATAAAAGAATAAACATATCCTTGAACAGTAGTGAAGATGATGATTCTGTAGGATAATGAATGTAGTAAAAACTGTAGCGCTTCCTTATTTTCATGTGTGCTACCTACTGTTACTCATTCTTTGATATAGTTTAATATGTGGAGGACCTTAAAGAAGCATAATTCAAAGAAGTCAAGATATTTTGAATTTGGGGAAAGAGATAGAAAATGTAAGGATGGAAATGGAAAAAGAGAAAGAGGAAAGAAAAAAGATTTAAGTACGAAAGAAAGCAAATATTAACTTCTCTGTATTATTTCAGCATCTCCAGGTCTTTTGGGGTTAGCAAGGGGAAAAAAAAGTTGCTGCCTTGGGAAGAAAAATAGAAAAGAAAAAGTTAGAACAAATATGGTGATGTTACATGTGCTTGGTTATGAAAGAGTAAGAGCCCGATGTGAAAATATGGCAAAGGCTAACTGCAGCTATGTCCTAAATATAGATCCCCAGAGTTGAATTTTACTTGGGGATGACAGCTTTTGTGGAAATGGCATCTTGGAACATGAAGAACAACCCTGGAGTATACAGAGCAGGGTCTTCTTTAGCTGGGAACAGATAGTCTTAGAGAGTCCTCCAAGCACATCTAGGCCACTAACTTCAATCTAGAATTCATAGACACTCAGCAGAAATTGGACACCTATGTGCTTATTTGTCACTGTTTGTTGCCTCTATTGGTCTAACTTAAACACTCAAGAGTTTATGTTTGTCTTAGATACGCATGTGACAGAGAAATCTGATGCTTTTCTACATTTTATCTCCTATCTGGACTCTGTGGTCGCAGTCATTCCGTATTGAACTATCTACGACAAGGAAGAGTATACAAACTGCAATGATTAATTTGGGGAAACATCTTGTGATGACAGGAGCATTATGCCTTTAAAATCTTCTGACTACCCGCTCAGTGGTTGAGTGCAGGCTTGAGTGTTAAGCTCAATAGATTGGAAGAAGAAAATGGGAAGGGTTTTTTGAAGGCTAATTTGCTTCCTCTTAATATATCAGGCCTGCCTTTGCTCCGTCTATGTAAACAGAGTTGCCAATTTTATTATCAGAGCCTTGGTTAGTGATGAGCTCCTAAAAGGTGGACTTGCTGTGTCTTAAAGAGAGGACACCATGTTCTTTTTCTCTCTTGAGTTTTCTGCTCAAGATTTTGGAAGAATACACCATCTTTGGGAAGGGTAGCCATCCTCTCACCTCTCTTTTCCACTCTTTGAGATATTGGTGATAGTGCAGACTCAGGTCCCGCTTTGATCCCAGCCATCTTTCTTTGTATAAAGTCACGGTTGTAGATCCTGCTTCCAAATCTCGAGTCAGTGTTTTTTGTTTTGTTTTGTTTTTGAGTTAGTTTGTTTTTCCTTGCTTGCTTGTTTTTCCTTCCTGTGTAGTGAGGATAATATAAACAGCAAAAATATGGAAAACCACAATTAGTCTTCTAAGCCTTAGTCACTTGATCTAACCAAGCTTTTATTCAGAGACCTACAGTTGAGTGTCAGACACCTGTACAGCATTAAAAAGGTGGAATTTTGAATCCCAGTACCATGTATTATTCTCTTGGAAATATGGAAGGAAAAGAGGTGCTTGGCATGAAGCTATACAGAGATTTCAGTCTCTCTCTCTGAAAAATGCTACTATAATTCTGTCAAAATTTCATACTTAAAATTAAGATACATCTTATCTCTTGCTGTGTACACCAACCTAGACTAAAGGTGGGTGTTGGAGAACCATGTCCTTATTTAGTGATATATAGCCCACTTTTAAGATGGCCTTCAGATTAAGTCTAGAATGTTGAGTTGTTTTTAGGTAGATCCTGAGGTCTTGAGAATTTTATCTTGGCCCAGAAGACCAAGCACAAAAGATCTCTTATAAAATCCAGGATGACCCAGGTCAATAACTATAGGTCATCTCAGTCCTATCAACTTGCTCTTAGATGAGTTTGCAGTCCCTTGGACTCATGTGTCTCCCATATTATCAGATTTGGAGGATGAGATACATAAGACCTATGTGACATAAACTGACTCATTGAAAATATTGTTTGCTATTTCCATGACTTAAAGATTAAAAAAAAAAAAGTAGCCGATCCATTCTGTTCTCCCTAATGGTGGCCTTAAATAATGCTAAGCATCCCAGAGATTTTACAGATACAAAACATTTTCCCTGAAAGCATCTCTGTCTCCAAAACAGACATTGTTAGAATATTAGATAATGCACAGAAATCTTTACAATTAATTTCTTAGATAAAACTAGTTGTTATGGAGTCAATATAGATCATTTTTTAAATGCAATCTGATTCCCATTCCTCTAGGTATATTCCCAGCAGTGGAATAGCTGGGTCATATGGTAGATCTATCTGTAATTGTTTGAGGAACCTCCAAACCATTTTCTATAAAGGCTGCACCATTTTTCAGTCCCACCAACATCATGCTGAAGGAAAACCAGTACTCCCATGTTTATTGCAGCACTATTTACAATAGCCAAGAGTTGGAACCATCCCAAATGTCCATCATCAGATAAGTGGGTAAGGAAACTGTGGTATATCTACACAATGGAATACTACTCTGCTGTAAAAAACAATGAAATACTACCATTTGCAACAACATGGATGGACTTAGAGAAAATTATATTAAGTGAAACAAGTCGGGCACAGAAAGAGAAATACCACATGTTCTCACTGATTTGTGGGAGCTAAAAATAAATAAACAAATAAAAATGCAAACAAATAAATGGTGGGGGGGTTGGAAAAAGACACAACAACACAACAATTCCTTGAACTTGATAAGACAAGTGAACAGATATTATGTAGATGGTGGGGGAGGGGAGAGAAGGAGGGGAAAAAGAGGAACAGGAAAAGGGACACAAAAATCAACTACAATGTATATTGAAAGCTAAAATAAAAAAATTAAATTAAATTAAATTATAATAAAATTTTAAATAATATGCAATCTGAAATTCTAGCTTTGGGTAGAATAAACTTTTCTTAATCCAATTCAGAAAAATCTTAAGTGTACAAAGTTTTACTTTGACTGAAAAATATCAACTCTCACTTTAGAATCAAATGGTAGCAAACTAAAAAAAAAAATTTACCCCCACAAATGCCCAAGCTGAGGATTTGTGCTGAGTAAGGGAGTGGAAAAATTGTGGCCATATCAGACCTGAGAGTAGCAGCAGTAATATCCCCCATGAGCTTTGGAAACTTAAGCAGAAATGAGTTCCATATTTAAATATTTCTGAGCCAATTAAATGGAGAAATATTTAGGGGAAATTGATTTTATAATGTGGAATTTCTATTGCAATTCACTGCACTCTCAGAGCTAACTTTACAGCTTCATCAGAGTAAAGAGATGGAAAGGACTTTTATTCTATAGGTTCTCTCCCTCTGTATGCCACAGATCAGGCTCAATTCCATGTTAAATATCTGGATGGATCATTTTTCTCATCTTTCCTCCCACAAAATTCAGAGCTAAACTGATAGTTGCTGTAACTATCTTTAGCTTGAGTTTTTTGGTACCACTATGTTCAATCCTTTCTTTGCAGGTCACTGGCTTCTAACTTTGGCAAATGTACTATTTAATCAGCTGTCCACAGATTAGTATTTTGACTGAGTCCCATATTTTAAACTTAAAAATTGGCTATTGAGTTTTGTGTCACAAAAGGACAGAGTGATGCAGTCTCTATGAAACCAGCTAGTAAGTGATTGGGCACATACAGATTTCTAAAGAATGTTTAATCTGTTCTTTATCTTGGATTCAAGTGTTATAAGCTACACGTAGTCCACTGAATAGTAGTAATTTTGAAATAGTTTGTGCCTACTTAATATATGTGTGTTTTTGCTGTCTCCACAGGCACAGGACTTTCATCCCAGCTTATTAAGGTGCATCCTCTGGTCCGATGCTTCAGTTAGCAGAGAAATTCCACACTTCTTTCAAAGACCTCGTCCATCATTCTATCTTCTTTCTTACACTTCCAAAGCCTAACTCTTTTGCTGCAAGGTCTTTGAGATAAAGTACGGATCATACTTTCATGTCTGGTTCTTATCCTGGACCAATGTGGGGGCTTTGAGATCTGAGAAGGAATGCAAGGACGAAGGTCTTCAGAGAGGTCTGAAATCATATAGGGGCAGCAATAATACAACCAGACAATTCACACCTTGAAGATTAACTTTCTCTGTGATAACGCCTATATCTTATTATGCTAGAAAAAAGCCTAGATTCTTCCCAGACTTGAAACACATCCAAATCCATCACATTATTTCCTTAGCCTCAATGCAATCCAGGAAAAGTGAGGGGAAGATGAAAGTTGGAGAACCCACTACAGTGACAAAAATTTAGAGAGGCTGGAGTAGATGGTAAACCTGAAAGGCAAGCAGAGGAAGGAAGGAGTCAATGAAGAGTTAGCAGAGTCCTGTTAGGGTCTAGGCTCCTAAGGGGAGGGATTGAGTTCAATCCCATCCTCAGCACATATTGTGCTTGGCACATCTTAAACACTCAGCAAAGGACTTCAAATGAACTATTTTAATGAATATGACAAGATACATGTGGGACAAATTTCCATTCAGTACAGACATAAACACCGAGCTCACATCTATTTTTTCTAGCTCTGTATACTTAATTTGTTATAACACAGGCCATTTGGAGAATCCGATAAAGAAAGAAAGAATAAAGGTGTAAATTTCTTTCCCATAAAATGCAACTACAGTGTTTTGCATATCATTTCTGGGCCTCATAGATCCTCCAAAGTCCATCCAAAGAATTTATAATCCATTGGAGGTGGGGGCCATAAACATTTTATGATTTTAAAATGCTACAGACTTTCTACTGTCCACTTTAGTTGAAAGAAAACAGGAGTCCTTAGTTCCTCATCGATGTATTCATCCTACCTTATTTTTCTCATTTCCCACTATACTAAGTTGCTTTGAAATGGCTCATAAGCATGCACAGAAGTTAGATCCGTGTAGCAATGATAAAATTATGCAATTTCTAAATATATTTCTCACCTTTGATCATGAAAGAAAAGCTACCCAACCCTCCACACTCACAATAATGTGTGGGTATATCGAATGGTTCCGGATTGGTGTAACATTTTTCACACTCTTAAGATGTCCACTAGGGTTGCAACTAATGCTGAAGCTTCCTATGAAGAAGCTCAGAACAGGGGGAAGGAGGAAACACAGAGATGGAATATATGAGCACAGCTCAGTAGCAGTTAATGGGTCAGAATGCAGTAGCATATCACACTTGGGCTTAATTTTTGGAAATAGTCACCCGCAACCCAATGTACTTGCTATCAGGAGATAGCAGTTAATATAACTGTACAATGGCTGTACAAGTCAAAGTGGAAAGAAAATAGAGCCTTCAGAGATCCAAACTATTTCAGAACAAACAATTTTCACATATTTGACATAATCATAAACTCCTAAGGGTGTTGTAACATGGAATTCTTAGCAGAACAAGAGGAAAACGCCTACATCCCCCATGTTTGAATTAAGTCAGAAGACAGAAAGAAACCTCCCAAGACCGAGTGTTACAAAACAGTGAAATGGGTTCACAGAAGATGACGTTCTTAATTCTGGAGTTTTGTCAGAATCCCCTGTGGGGTTAAAACCCATATATTCCTGCAGTTTCCCTCTCCCTGCCCACAATTTGGGGTGAAATGGAAAGGTAAGTGCTGGACAAGTGGGGAGGAAAATTACATTTACTAGGTGGTACTATGTGCTTGTTTTGCATTTCACCTTCCTCATATTCATATAGATAGCTAAGAACTGTTTGTCCTGGGATGACATATAGTTTGCTGATTAAATACACTTAGATACCAGATGGCCTGGGTTCAAGTTCTGCTCTTCTCACTTAGAAAAAATGTGACATGAATGAGTTCTCTATCCTTATCATCCCTCAATTTCCCATATTTAAAATGGCATATTAGTAGTCAGAGTTACTGGTGATCTTGGAGATTAAAATGGGAGAATTCATATCAAGTACTTGGGACAGTACTTGACACACAGTGACCGCTGGATAACTGCTGGCAATTACACTTAAGAAAATTTTGTAAGAGAGAAAATGGAAGGTTTGGAAGGTTAAGTGGTAGTTAGCTCAGGATCGTGCAATGATGGAGATTTTTAAATGAGTCTAGCACACTTATAATTGTCCTGGGGCCCATACAATATAGCTTTGAAAGGAGAGGATAGATTCACTATTGTTTAAGAGCATGCCACACTTTTGATTCTGTGATTTACTTAGCACAAGAAAGCAGGACTGCACCACTTTCAAATGAATTCCTCTTCTGAATGTGAAAATAAATAGCAAAAATAATGCAATGTTTATTTATGTGAAAATCATCTTATTTAATATGAATGGTGTTTTTCTTGGCTCATGTGCTTCAACCCCATGCCTGCACACAAAGACAGAAATCTAACCATTTTACATTTTCTGGTTTATGTACAGTGAGAAAGGCGGGGATTTTCAAGATCAGGGCACAAAACCACCCCTTGGTCTGAGTTCATCTGCCCTAATAGTTCTCTTGGCTGTCGTTCCTGAAATTTGGAGAATGTTTGTCACCATGATGGGCTACAACTAGTACGGCATAGTCTGAGTGGTACACCTGCTGCTATCAATTCCTGACCAAGGTGATTAGATATCATCTTTGTTCTACTCTAATGCCCACCCCCACCCCCAGCAACATTTGCCCTGGGCACAGTACTTCTGGGATTTTCCCCAGGCTCCAAGTTCCAAATTACTTTCTCAACTGGATCCATTTCTGTCTGAAACCTTGCTTCTGATCTTATCTTAACTTTGCTTCTGATCTTGACTTAAAGGCTGAGACTTCCCCTTGCTTGCTAGCAATTCTTGCCCAGGATGTAGATGTCACTTTCCCTTTGCTTTATGTGCCACGTTGTGAGATAATGCTATCCCTACTATTTCCAGGATGAGTCTTAAATAACTTTTCCTTGGACACAGGTGAACACTCACAGAATCTATTTGACTCAATTGGATCCAATTCAGTTTAATTCAATACAATTCAAGTACTCTGGGCATCTGCTTTGAGACTAGCACTACGTTCGACACTATCTGGCCACTCACCAGAGGATAAAAATGTATAATAAGAATAAAATATCACATATCAATATGAATATTCTTCCTGTCCTTTTTTCTTAGCTTTAACTTCAAATAAACTCCATCCATCCATTTTTTTTTGTTTTCCTAGAATAAGCTAGCAGGCTTTTAAAAGTCCTTGTCACATAAAAGGCAAGGCTCTGGTTTGAGGTATTACCAGAGATCTGACAACTGCTTTGGAAGCAGAGCAATAGCAGTTCTTTCCCATGGGGGCCACAGGCAATTTGATTTTTTTCATGTATGTGTGAGAGAATGTGTGTGTATGGGGTGTTTGCTTAAAAATGCAGCCGACGCTTCCTAGTCTTTGAAAAATTAAACTATGTCTATCAGTGTGCACCAAATCTCATGGCAAATTTTACCTTTTAAACTCTGCCCCTGCTTTGTGGGCAGTGGATGTAAAAATGGCATACAAACATGTCCACATCCATCTGCCCACACTCCCACGCTCATGCATTTGGATTTCGCTCATAGCTTGCACACTGGTAAATACGACACCACATCTGCCAAATGTCTGCATCAGTGACATCTGACATTGGTGTGCCAGTCACTTCTCCTGGGATGGGATTTACATAGCAACAGACCCAGCAAGCTCCATTAAATCTCTCCTTACCCTTTCCTCAGGGCAGCGAGTGCCCATTAAGAAACCCCAGTGGTTCTGTATGCTTTTCTGAGTCATCACTGGCTCTTTCAGCTGGCTGCCTCACCAGCTCTCCCCTATGCCTGGCCTCTCTCTCTTGGGGCTGGTATGCATGGCCACACTTTGTTAAACATTCTGCACTCACACCTACGTTTTTGTGACAGCTGAGGACCAGGAGGAGATTTACACTATGGTAGCACCTGTGAACCTATAGTTGGTAGTGGACTTCTGGCTGCCATCCAGTCATCTACTGTTAACCACTAAGGTGACAGGACAAGGTGAATGCAACCTAGAAGTGATATTCCATCATAAAGTCATGTTCCTAGTCAATACCTTTGGAAAATCCTGCACTATAATTCCCTCCTTGGAGAAATATGGTTCACCTTAACCATTCAAGGCTCTGATAAGGATTGCAATAAAAGTCTGCTTAACTTTTCTTGACATGTGTCCTCCAAACATCTTGACCTTGAAACTCTTACTTCCACAGATAGCTTCCTAAACATACACACATACTTTAAACACATACCACAAATACCACCCATTAACCAAAATTCTGTGCAAACAATACTTATTTGAATTTCCCTAAAGCTGTTTGTCCTTAATATCTTGAAAAGCATATGTCATAGTGGCTAGAGGACATACTCTGTATTAGAGCTCATAGCCTAGCAGAGCGACCTTCAGCAAGTCTAAAAATAGTGACTACATTATAAGGTCACTGCAAAAGTTAAATATAACAAAAGAACTAGGAACAGCACCAGGTTTCTTGTAAGTAGGCAATAAATATTAATTATTGTTAATTTTCTATGTGGATTCTATTTTGGGAAGTGCTAAACAAAATATAGCATATTCTTGCTGGTCACGCTGTTCACTTTTTTTCCCCTACAGAGTTAATTTTGGCTTCTCATTTTAAAGTTATTGCCAAAATGAGGTCTGTTACCAGTATTAAACCCAGGATTTATTTTTTTGTCCACAAGATAACCAGTTCAGTAACCCCCTGCAAACCCAGCTGTAAACAAATTTTGCTCTGACTTTAGCTGAGCTACTGCTGGGCAGGGAACACCAGGGCTTAGCTCCTGCAGTGTCATCTGGTTCCTCTTTACTTGACTTGTGCGTTTTTGAGCTAATACATTTGGGAAAATGGAAGAAGGGATTTCTGAGGCTCCGGACAATTGTAAGAAGCTCAAACTTTGCTGCACTGAGGAAACAGTAAGAAGAGATTTATTTATTTATTTTTAAATTCATTTTAATTGACAAAAAAGAAAAGGCAGGGGCCTTACCTATTCTTTGAATACTCTGGTAACCACTGGCTTAATCCAGATTTAGACTGGCCTTATACTAGGTGAAAAGTGGGATTAGCATATGAAAGGAGAAGTGAGATTGCAGGGCCTGGACTAGGGCGAGGCAAAGGAGGCATTCACCTGTGTGCAGAATTCAAGAGGTACAAAAAACTTCAGTGATTAAGGTAAACAATATTTTATTGCAATATTTGAAAAATTAACACAAAAAAATTATAAAGAACCAAATAATAACATTTCAAATTAAGGCGAGATCAGAATTACTGAAGTGTCCTTTTCCCTTAGGCTCTAATATGGCCAAGCACAGATAGTACTGTGGGATGGAATAGGAATGTAGGAGTGATAGGGAAAAATTAGGTCAACAGGAGAAAAAATGGACAATTTCCATCAGACTAATGTTTTTCCAGCTGAGCAGATTTTAAGAAGCTGTATCAAACAGCAAAAATAGCTTCTGAGCAAAATTTACAAAAAAAGCATCTTCTTAACTGTCTTAAAGTAAGATCAACATTCAAGATTTCCATAAGCAAACGCAGGAACAGGGTAAGGATGATTTATTGGGTACCTGTTATTACCTTTCATGTGATCCTTTAAACTTCACAATGACTCCAGACTTAGATATTTGTATTACCATGTGATTGCTAAGAGAACAACACTTGCTGAGTAATGCCCAAACTAAAAATTAAACAGGGATAGAGAGAGAATTTGTGATAGAGGTGCTTTGCTCCAAAACCCTTGTTTTTTAAAAATTTTTTTCTTCCCCTTTTTTGTGTGTGCTTAGCTTTTTTATTGGTAAGATAGTAATAGCACTAATTTCTACTACTTATTCATGCATCATGTTAATAAGTGTACTTTGTAAACTGCAGAAACCTTCAGAAATATAAAGTTGATTTATTCTTTGATTCATTCACTACCTATCAGCTGAGCACTATTTTTGATCTGAGGTTTTGCAGCGGGGAAAAATAACCCTACTGTTTGGATCTGAAGGGTCACAGATTTGCAGATTCTGAACATTTAAATTGAGTGTTCTCAATTCTCCGTGTAATTCACATTGAAAATGAAAACGTAGCTGGTTTATTTCTAGTGTACAGTGTCTGGGATTTGTTATGAAGTCATATAGGATATTCCCTAGGCAATTGTCCAAAGTTATACTTCTCCTTAGCTATTGGAAATTGGGTCTACAGGTACAAATAAAGTATCATAGCTTAGTAACAACCTCTCCTTTGTTCCTTTTGGTTCTTCAGTTTATCAATATAACGAGATTTCTGAAGGTAGAGTAGAGTAAACAGGCTCCACTCTAGATTTCATGGTGAACGGAAATCTAATCCTAATTTCAGACAATGAGCACTATGTTTCCTGAGTTGGTGATAAATTCATGTCCATGGCAAGGTTCTGAGAAATGCTGCTCTAGTTAGATAACTTAATTATATTTAATCACGTATGCCAGCATATTTGAAGTTCAGTCTTTTATAATGAATATGGATATCTCTGGTAGGTAGTTTATTACTTATTAATCTAATGACTTAAAATTCCACTATAAAAGCTTTAGTACAAAAGATTGTCCAGCCTTGCTCAAATGATTACTAATGGGTTGCTAATACCTGTTGCACTGGTTATGTGAATAATTATGTGGGCTCAAATTGCAGCAGTGGCTTCAGGTGAATAGCTCTTTGGGAATGGAGATGTCCTTCAGCAAGCAAAGCAAAATCAGAGTGCTCAGACAGGTTCTCTTAAACACAGTATTTCCCTTGACCAGAGAGAGCTACTTCAGATAAAGAGGAGAGTTTATATGAAGGTCTGGACTATGATGTTCTTTCTGGACATGCACGTTAACAGGAGGAAATACAGCAACTTTGTAGAGTGGTGAAAGCCTGGGCATCGATATCAGATACCCTGGCTATAAATTCTCACCTCTTTACTTTCAAGAAAGTCTACTGTAACTTTGGACAAGGAATTTTATCTCTTTGAGACTTGCTGTTCTCACCCAAAAATGCAGTTCTGATATCTAACTAGTAGTGTTGTTGAGAGAATTAAATGAGATCATACAAATGTGATGAAAAAAATTAATAAGTAAATGCTCAGAAATGTTGTCTCCTTCCTTTAGTCTACCAAGGAGAATGCTTCTCTTGCTCTACCTTTCCAGTCCTAGACCCCTTCTATAGAATCTGTCTCTGCCAGAGACTCTGTTATACCAAAAAAATTGGACCGATTCGGGAGGAAGATGGAAAAGGTTTATCAAAGAAATGAAGTCAAAAAATGTGTAAAAAAAATAAAAAATAAAAAATAAAAAATAAAAGACGGGCAGGGAAGGAGAGTGTAGAATGAGAGATCTGTAGAATGTGGGAGGCCAATATCTGAGAAAGTGAGAAAAGGAGTGTCCAGAAGCTTCTATGTGTTTCCTTCAAGAAACTGGAATAAGGAATTTGTCTTCTTATTTCATTTTTAAAATTTTAAAAAATTTTTACTGTTGTCTTCGAATGCTTTGACCTCACTAAGAAACCTATCCAGGTATCCTAAGTTACAAATGATTATATTTGTAAAGTTACTAATACTGAAGCTGTCACATAGAAAATTCTTTATAAATTATAATGTTATGATAATAATTTTGATAACAGCAAAGATATTGATAATGATGTTGAAGATGATGATAATGATAATTATCATCATCATTATTATATCTGGAATAAAATTCCAACAAAACTGTATTTGAATAGGTATGTCTATTGACATATTAAGAGTCTTTTATGATTGGAACATTTAGAAAATAATGACCTGTACCAGCCAGCTGCCAAAAAGAAAAAAAAAAAAGTATATTTTGTTATCCCTTTCTTACCTGAATTACCTCTGGAAAATAATTAGAAAAAAAATTAGAAGAGTTTTCCATTCCTGATGAAATAAAAAATTAGCATGGGCTACTGAGGAAAAGTGAGGCCACCATCATGTCCTGTTTTGTCTGTGTGTGTGTGTGTGTGTGTGTGTGTATGGATGGACTGAGGCAATTTAGAAGATAGGCATTTAAGAGGCTATTTCCTGACCTTTTCCCACAGAAATTGCAATGCTCAGGCTCTTGGTGTTGAATGGGCAGCATGAAAATAGCAGAAAAGAGCTGCTGGAGCAATGGACTGATGAAGGCAATATTTGGGTATTCACTCTTTGGTCCCTTTCTTCCAAATCCCATGGCTTGTGGGTTAGAACTATGGAAAACAACTCTTCACAGTACTGTTTTTTTCCCCCTTTCTCTAAAAATTTAAAGGTGATCTCCTGACTGACAGAATAGCCTGTGAAAGTGATGGACAGAAGAACATTTAAGATCGTTCTGTGATGTCCTGGGCTCATCCCTTGTCTTCAGTCACAACTGAATGCAGACAAAGGCCAGATCTTTGACCTATCATATTCTACGTTATCATAGAGCTGGGCCCCGGGTCAGAATTACTAGACACCTGAAGGTTACAAATACTTTACAAAAAAGGAAGTTGAACAGAAGACAATTTAAAATAAGTACAATTAAATATACTAAAGAAAAAAAAAAAAAAGGGAAGATGCTGGCAATATGAAGTCAGGAAGAGAAATCTTGAATTAGAAACAACTAGAAATATTTTGGTATCAAATACTTAGTAGATAAAATAAAATATTCAATAGATGATATAAATACCAGAAAGGACACAGCTGAAACATGGATTATTAAAGTGAAAGATAAAATGAAAGAATTTTCTTAAAAGATAGCAGAGCATGATAAAAATAAACTATAAAAGAAAGCTAGGGAGAATTGAAGTAAAAGTGCCAAAAACTAGATGATAATGCTCTGAAAGGAGTTAAAAAATGAAGGACTGGATTTAGTGACTTACTTAAAACCAGTAAAACATGGCAGATTTGACACTTCTTGTCAAATCTTCTGAATCCAGGTCAAAAGAAGTCTTGCAGCTTCTGTTTTGATCTCTTGGAATGTCTGTTCTCTACATGTTCCCTCTCCAAAGCCAGTTACCATGTGAGAGATACTGATGTACCAGTAAGAGCTCTGTTCAGCAGACCCAGTTGAGCCCAGCCTTTCAGCAATTTTTTTTTAAGACACCAGACTTGGAGAGAACAAGTCATCTTGGTAGCATATCCCTTAGATACAGACCTTTCAGCCCCCAGCATTTAGAGTCACCCCCCATTGATCAAGTCATCCCAGTTAAGGCCCCAGACATTATGGAGCAGGGAAGAGCCATCTTCATTGTATCCATCTGGAATGCCTGACCTACAGAAGCTATGAGCATATAATTTAAAGTCTATGATCTGGCCTTTGTCTGCATCATTTAATGTTTTTGAATATTAAACTTGTGGGGTTCACACACACTCACACACACACGCACAGACACAAAGACACATGCACATATAGTTAATATGGCATTACATGCTGTATAGTCATAGATCAAATAAATGAAATTATAAAGGAAGGGATGAAAATACGTGAATGTTAAAATGCCTCTTTTCTCTCTCATGGCCATATGTTGCTATTTTTTAATATTAAATCTATTTTGTAAAAGAACTAGTCATACTCATACCCTTGTACTAGAGCTTCTGTGAGTGCACACACACACATGCACAATATCTTGCCTTTTTAAAGATTTTTATATTATGTACAATGAGTTAGATGCTTTCTTTGAATAACAAAGCTGTTGAATAAGAGTAAACAATTTTATCAATAGTAATCCTAATGAGGTGATTTTTTTTTTTTTCTTTCTTACAATGTCATGATCAAGTCAACCATGAAGAACTTTGGAAGTGAATTCTACAAATCTACTGAGATACAAAACATTCTGGAACTGACATTAACCTTTGAGCTTGCTGAGTCCAATCTCCTTATTTTACAGCTGGAGCAACTGAGCTCCAGCAGGTAATGGAACCAGATGGGTCATGCTGCCGGCAGTGGGGCAGAGCAAACTCAACTCTGTGAGGTCAGCTGAGGTCCTGTGTAGCCCAGAGGAATCCTGGCATGGATTTCAAATTCTCTCCTCAATTCTGGCACCAGCTCTGGTATCCATATGTTTGTGCATACATAGAAGCTGAGGCAGAGAAACTCATGAGAATTGCCAAGGCCCTAGAATCCTGAAAACAGTTGCTATATCCTGTTGCCATGACAACCCACTCAAGAAAGAACCTAGGTGTCAGACTTAGATTTTTTATTTATTTATTTTTTTCTCTTTGGGTCCCAGAGGAGTTCCAGAGTGAGTTGATAACTCTTTTATTGCTTCCTGGAGAGAAGCCTTTCCTGCCCTGTGTAGCTTCCAGTGGTAGACTAACACTCTAGGGATGGTAACTGATGCAACTGTGGCTGGTTTGATTCCTTTACAGACAAAGGTTTCTGATGATTATTGTGTCAAGAAAAATAAAGAACTTGCACAAGCTAACACATCTACAAAAACTTGTAATTTCTTTACCCCTGACTTCCTCTGCATCTACAAGGCTTCCTGTTTTATTTTCCTTCTACTTGTTTTTCACCAGAGCATCTGCTCCTTCCTGTAAAGGAAACGTTTGTACTGTTCAAATGGTTGGACTATGACTCAACAGATTAAACATGAGGGACTTTTCTGAATGATGCTGAGCAAGACCTTAATTAAAAGGGAGGAAGAAGTTATGGTAAGTGGAAGCAAGGTTGGGGTATTTAGAGCCATGCAAAGTGCCAGCCTCTCCGTAGCAGCTGCTCTCCTTCTGGCAGGAAATCATCATCCAAATTTAGGATGTGCAAGATGCATGGCATTTGGAAATTCTCAGAACCGCATCATGATGATCCCAGGACCTGTGTACCTAGATGTTAAAATAAGATCATGATTGCCAACACCCATATTGTGCTTTCTATGTGTCAGACACTATTCTAAGCATTTTTGAATTTCAACTCATGAAATCCTCACAATAATCAATGAGGTAGGTACTAGAGATGTAAAGTGACCTCCTGGTGGACACCCAGTTAAATTAGTGCCAGTGCCAGGATTCAAATTCAGGAAGAATAGGCTCTTGCTCACCATGCCACTCTACCTTGGCTGACACATAACTGTTTATCTGGCTGGCACTAGATGGACATCATATTCCTTCATCATCACTTGTTTAATAGGCTATTACTTTCATAGTCTTCTGCTCTACTCCAAAGCTTCTTTGGCCACCATCTCCTTCTCTCCATAACCACACGGCTGCCTTAGTTAAGGTACTAAGTTTTTCTTCACTGGGAAATCTGGCAGTCACATATTGTATCCCCTTACTTCCTATTTTGGTTTTGTTCAATTCATTCTCCACATGGCAGCCAGAGTGATTCTGTTAAAATGCATCTCAGATCTTTGTCATTACTATTTTAAAACCCTGCAATACTTCTCCATCTTCCCTTGGATCTCAAATCTTTAGCAGGATATCCCACGTCTTATGAATACTTCTGGCACAATTAGGTCTTTGTCTAATGTAATCATCTATCTGTTCTCGGCTAACTAAGCTAAGATAGAGTTTATGTTTTTTACTCCTTGTTTCTCCACTTCCTAAAACACTTCTTTGCATATGGTAAGTATAGAATAAGGCAAAGAAAGTTGAGTTAATGGTGACCGAATTAAGGTGGCTAGTTAGGCCTAGTCTGCATGTTAAGAAGCTGCCACGATACACTCTCTATTGTATTTTAAGCCTATATGTGAAATTACCAGTATAAAGCAAATATTCATCTCATAGAATTATTAAAATATATGAATCTGACAGACACAATTAGTATACTACTCTGGAGACAAAATTTTCTAAATCATGAAACAAATGACCTTCAGTTTCAATCCACAAATCATTGTCAGAGGCATGTTTTTATTTTTGCAAGTTAATACCTGTCTTTTCTTTAAGTACAAAAAACTACACTAATTCTCCTGGGTAAACAGTGCTGTAATCGCTTTTAATGCACATGATCTGTTAATGTCATGTGTCATAATACACCTTGTTAGAGAACATTGTTTCATAGTCTCAGTCATAATCTACTACATTTTTTGAGCATACAAAGTTTTGAGAAGCAAATATTAGAAATATTAGAACGTCTGGTGAGGAAAGCACAGGAAATGTCCTCAGTATCCTAAAGAGAATTTCCTCATTTCAGGTGATGGCACATTTTTCTATCCAGCCACCAAATCTACCACCTTGGGTCTTCTTTTTTCTCCTTCAATGACCACTTTCAATAGCTGTTCAATAGCTTAAGTAGCTGTTGAATCCATCCCCTCCTCATCTCCATGGCTCCCAATTTTGCCCTAGCCTTTGCCATATCTTAGTGGAAACTGCAATATCCTTCTAGTCAATTCCTGTCTCCTATCTTACCCCTTATAATATTTTACCAAAAAAGCAAAGCTTATCATGCCATTTCCCTATCACACCCTTTAATCTTCATGATCCAAGAGCTGCAGCCTGGCATTCAAGGTCCCCTATTATTTGGCTAACAATGATGGAGTATTTACTGGGCATCAGGTACTATTCTAAGTGCGTTAGTTATATTAACTCATTGATCCTCACCATGCTCCTATGAGGGAAGTACTATCGATCATTGCCTTATTCTCAACTTCCAAGACATTCCTTTCTCACTACATGCAGTGCATATGTGATGTGGCTTGTAGTTTATATTCCTTTCTCTGCTTGGTGTGACCTCACATTTGCCCATTTCATCATCTTAATTGGTTATTCATCCTTTAAAACTCATTATAGGCATTTTGTTTGCTCCAAAAAAGGCTAGTCTACCGTGTTTCCCAACGCTAGGCAAGGATTCTGTGTTCTGTATTTTCATAACACCTTATTTTCATCTGAACATGATATTAACCATGATGAATTGCCATGGTCTTTTATAAACTTATAATCAGTCTAAGTCCCTAAGGACAGAGGCTGTTTTGTTATGGAATTTTGCATCCTACTCACTTCCAGTGGATGTTCAATAAGTATCTACTGAGTCGAATGGACAATTCCCTACATATTCATGAAAGATAATATTTATATTGCAAATATGACTGGCCATTAATGTAGGTAATCATTAGGAGTATACAATGTATTTCAACTTTTTTCTAATGTTCTCTTTCCCACCCTGAGTGGTAGGTACATAGATATTGGGTATTTATTCTCAATGTACTTTATATATAAGAAATATTTTATAATAATAGTAATAAAAAATATTCAAATACATGCATTATAACATATTCTATTGCAAATACAGCTTCAGGTAGAAAAGGGAAAGAGATGATATATGAATTTTTGTGAGATAAAAGAGAGTTGAGATCTTTGATGAAGCATTCCAAAGCAACAAAAATAGAGTGAAGACAATGGAATTAATTAAACAACTGAGAGAGTTTCATATTCCTAGTAGAATTATCTACACATAAGGATATTTCACAGACAACAAAGGTAAAAGAATGAGAAACTAGGAAAAATCAGGGAAAACTGGATATAATCTGAGCACAGGTGATAGTTGAAAATATATGAGCAGTGAGTTAATTGAGGAACAGAGGATTAAAGAAGAAATTAAAGGGCTCTGAACAATGCATGGCTAATGAGCCTGGTAGAAAGGGAAGCCAGCAAAGGAAAAGTGTGTTTATTTGTTGGCAAAAGCTCCAGAGACAAGTCAGCTTTTTATTGAGTTCGAACATAAGGAGAAGTACCCAGGAATGTAAGGCTTTCATCACATTTGTTTCATCTGTCACTTTATTTACTTTCTCTTGAGAATTTGAACGGAAAGAGATCTGAGCGAATTTGAAATTTGTTATTTTATAATGTTAAGTCCAAAGCTTCTAAATAGTTTTGAGAAATCATCAGGTCTGTTAGAGATTTATTTAGCACATCTTAAAAGGTGCCTGTTTCTTAAGTTTAAAGTCTTCCTTCTGCCTTCTACACATTATCACCTACATTTGACCTTCAAATAGAAAAAGAAAGTTATAGTTGTCACTAGCATTGGTTGGGAGATTTCTATACAACAAGATGCAATGCCAAACCTTTTACATAGATGATTTCATCTAATTCCCCAATTTTAGAAGCATGGGCTTTTTAAATCAGCAACTATTTATTGAGCATCTGTTATGTGTAGACACTGTTCTGGTGCTGAGAATACACACTGAACCAAATAAATCCCAGTTCCTGACCACATGGAGCTTACATTCTTGTGAGAGGAAACATACCATAAACAAAGAAATTAGTATAGTATAACATGTAGTATGTCAGTGTTTTGACAAAAATAATGAGGGAAAAGAGGATTAAAAGTTCATGAAATGGTGTTTAATTATAAGTAGGATTGTTGGAGTAGGGCTCACTGAGAAGATGACTTTATTAAAGGCTTGGACAGTAAGGATGTGTGTGGGAAGCAAACTCACAGTAGAGAAATAGCAAGAACAAAACCTCTTACAGTCCAGGGTCTTATAAGCAGAACGGAGACCAGTGTGTCTGGAGTGTGACCTGTGTTTTCCACAGTAGGGAGACTAGTAAGAGATGTGTTTGGAGAAAAAGAGGAGTTGAGGCAGAAAAGGTAAGCCATGTAGGTGAGCAGGACCCTGGGGAGATCTGGAGGCCCTTAGAGAAGAAAACTATCTCTTTTCTTTGAGTGAGGTAGGAAGACTTTGACAGGGTCTGAGCAGAAGTGTGACCTCATTTGGGTGATATCACAGCAGGATTACTACAGGAAATAATTGTTGCCCAGGGCAGGAGCAAGTGGGAGTTGGAAAGAGTGATATTTTTCTGGAATAAAATTTATTGGTTGTGATGTGAATATGAAATTGCTTGCTAATGCATACCTACTTTTAAGGCTAGCATGCTTATGATGTCTTATGCCACGGTGTCATGGTGTTGTAATGTCTTACGCCATGGCATCACAAGTCCACTTGTTGCAAATACATTATTGCACACTAAATTCTCTTCTTTTTTCATTAGACAACTGCAATAAAATTACTTCCATTGGCTTTATTACATTGTCATTTTTATGATGTCAAAACAGTGTCTCACTTTATTAAATAACTTAAAACACAGAAGTCCTCATTCTTTGGAAGTATTCTTTGATTTTGAATTATCACTGCAAAGATAAATGCATCATTATTAGTAGTAATTTAATGCAGTCATAGCACTGGGGTGATAACTTCAGTCAAGTTAACAATGAAATACACCCTACTAATAATGTCAGTAAGGTTTGCTTACTGATACTTTAATAGTTATAAATGCTGTTACCATGGATACTCACTTGGCATCAAAATAATCACAAATACTTACCAAATGCAGAAACTAAAGTTACGAGGTAATCCCCCCTAATAAACTGGCCAACCAGATGACTCAAGATAGACCTTTATATCTTTTTAGATTAAATTTCACAGAAGATACAAAAATAAAATAATCAGTTAATAATAAATATCTCGATGACTCTTATAATAATAAAAACAATATGATATCTCAGAAAGAGATTGACATATTAGTCATTTGTTATTGCCATAATACTACATAACAAATTTCCTCCAAACTCAATAGTTTGAAATATCCATTCTCATGGACCTGTTGCAGCTGTGGGTCTTCTGATGTCAGCAGGGCTTAGGGTGTCTCTGCTTCAACTTGCATGCTGTGAGTTAGCTGGGGGTACTGTTCTATGTGTCTTTCCTCCTTGAGACAGTGGGCTAGCCAGGGCACATTTTTCTCAGAGCAATGGCAGAGGTATGGGAGAGCATGGCCAACCTGCAAAGTACATTTCAAGTAGGGGTATGCCACAGCTAGCTGTATGAGCAAGAGCTGATTATTAAATGTTTAGCCTTTGTGGAGGTGGTTGTAAAATACAGCTGTTATTAAAATTTAAATTATATAAAGGTACAGTTATAACACATTATATTAAAAAAGAAATAAACACTCAAAACCCATCCCTTTCTAAGTATTTTCCTACATTCTCTTTATCTAGGATCTTGAGGTTACTTACATCTAATCTGACTGTATGGTGGAAACATTGTAACATATCATGTTACTGTGAGTCTCTTCCCAGCTCCACATTCACCAGTGTCTCATTCATAGCTTGAAATTGGCCATGGTGAGAGTACTTATACTATGGAAATCAGAAAATCTTATTTTTCCCAACCAATTTGTTTAATAAGTGGAGAGTTTTCTGGTACACAGTTTCAAGCACACCAGTCATTTGGAGCTTTTGCTTCTATCATGTCTCCAAATATCCCATTGGCCAAATCAAGCAATGGTGAAATACACTTCACCTTTAGTAAAAGACTATAAAATTAAATGACAAAGGTGCAGCTACAGAGAAAGCTGAATAATTGAAGCTATTAATTCAATCTACCGCACTTGGGGAAAAGTACAAAAGTATATGAATAGGGAAATTGATGTTTTATGTATGTTTAAATGAGTGAGTATACATAACTTTGATTTTGTTTCAAAAGCAACTATTTCTTCATTATTTTTAACATTTCTCAGAGGAAAATGTATATTTAAAAGGACAATTTGAATTACAAAATAGATTCATGTCTATTTGTATTTATAAAATGTTTGTTAACTACAGTGATAGACAAACTCAAATAGGCTAGCATGGGTTGCTTGTTTATGACTCCTAAATTTTAATACACATAATTCATAGCAAAATTTTTTTCCATTCCGAATCTATCATTATCTTCCCAAACAATGATTCTTTTAACATACTGCAAAGCTGACATGGCCTATGTGAAAATACCTCCAAGTTTAATTTTAAGAATGTTAGTAGTCCTACTTTCCTTCTGTGCAGATTTGTCTGTTAATTGGAAATAGCACTCCCAGCTGCACTGAAAATGTTTCTGAACAAAGGGAGGAGGACATTTTAAAGACTGTAGTGAAAGTTAAGGCAAACCATAATTTACATTTCAGAATCTAAATGCTCCAGGGAAGCCTTTTTCCCCTGCTGCCTGGAACTTTGATTGGCATTTCAATAGAACTCCACCAAATTGGAGGTTGGTCCCAGGAAACCCATCCTCATGGTTACCAATGACTGTAATTCTAGGCATCTGATCTGAGAAAATAATGTCAATGAGAACAAGATATTTAAAAGTCAAGACAACTGTGAAAGCCAATATAAGCCAGAAAACCAACCCAAGGAGGAGAGCAAGGACATGGATACTGAGGATTTGCAGGCTCTTCATTCTGAGTAATAGATATATTTCTAGTTCAAGTTAAGCCTGCTTTTGCAATTGTCAATAAGATGGCAACAAGCAATTATATGTGCATTTATATGTATATGAGTGTGTGTATTTCATAAACTCTCCTTCCCTCCAAAAATCTCATCCTTTCCAGAGAGGATTATCTACCATAATGTTTTTAGATTTAAAGCACTATAAAAATTGGATATTTTTAGATACAAAATCTTATTTTGGATATTGAAAGTTAAAATCAGTTCTCTTCTCTTAAAATAAGAAAAAAAAAAAAAAAAGGAGAAAGAAATTGAAGAACCTCAGAGTTATCCTCAACTTCTCCCTCCCGAAATATCACAAATTTCTATATCACTCCTTTCTCTCTTTTCCAATTGTTCAAAGCTTGTAGCTGGAAAATGGTAATCAGAATTTATCTGCTCTATTCTCTTATAACCTCTCCACCCAACCTAACTGGGCCAGAGCTCTCATTTCTTTCTTCCTTCCTTTTTTTCCCTCTCAATCTCCTACCCTTCCTTCCTTCCTTCCTTCCTTCCTTCCTTCCTTCCTTCCTTCCTTCCTTCCTTCCTTCCTTCCTTCCTTCCTTCCTTCCTTCCTTCCTCCCTCATTTCCACCTCTCTCTCATTCTTTTTTTATTTCTTCTTTCATTTTGTTTTCTTCTTAGTCATTTTAAAAAGATAAAGTAATATGTGGTTTTATTAATATGAAGAAAAACAGAAAAATGTAAGAAATTGTAAGAATACACCTGCTGACATAGGAGAGGCCTAGTGTGCATAGTGACAAAAAGACATTTAACATTTCCCCCCAAGAGGTTAGCCAATGGTATCAACACACTAATTTATTAAAGAGTGTATTCTGACCCCAGTGATTTAAAATGTAAAACTTATATGACCATTTCCAGTTATTTATAGATTTTTCTCTATCAGGCTTCTAACATTTACTTGCCTGTTTTTGTGCTAATATTAAAGTGGACTAATTATTATAGCTTCAGAATAATTCTTTTTTTTTTTCCCCTGCAGCTACAAATATTCTTTCATTGTAATATCCTAAACATTTTCTTGAAATTTCCTTCACTTTTTTTTTTGGCAGTAAACATTATAAATATCCTTGCCAAGAATCTTTAAACATTCTTGTGCAATTTAAATTATGATTAATTTGGCAAGAATTGACATCTTTATAATTTTGTATTTTACCAACTCATAATGTATATGTAATATTTCATTTCAATCTTATTTTACAGCCCTTCAGTAAAGTTTCATAGCTGATTTTTCTTTGTGTCTTTAATCAAATTATGGAGTTTTCCTCCAATTCCCAGAGTAAAAGCTAACTTGCCAAATGAGGACTGTTAAAACCCACCCGTTGTGTTATCATCACCATTTAAGATGACCATCTCCCACTCTCCACACAAACACTTCGCTTGGCTATTGTAGGGAATTACATCTGGGGTGAGATTCTTACTGAAAACTTTTGCTAGAACTATTAGGAAAAAGAAATTATCTTTCAGCTGGAGTTGCTAAAGTAATAGAATGCAGATCTGAAAATGTTACCTACCATTTACCAACATACACAAAGACAATGTTAAAAGTAAAAGTCTAACACAATATAAACCAGAATCCAAAGCTAAAGAGACAAAGATTGAGGACATCATTTAAAGACCTTGAACTAATTCGTACCAAATCTAAATCTACTTAATAGACTTTTCATTATGATGAATCAAAAATTTCCTTTTTTTTCCCTTTAAGCCTCTATTTGCCACTGAAAATGACATGCATGTGGTGTTTTGTGTTCAATTTTTAAATTAAAAAGAATCATTATAAAGATAAATCATGAGCAGATAGATCCCATTTTGCAAGAGCACAGAAAAACAAGAACATTTTCCAATTCTTTCTGTAAGGATGGTTAATATTAAAAGTAAAGTGGTTTGCCTATTAGTTTTTCTCTCTTTACTTCTGACTATATTTTATGTTATTAGGGATAGTATTTTAAATTTGTAGTGGATAGGTATTTGGGAGCTCTACTTTTCATGTCTGTTTATTAATTTTTTCATCAGGGTCAAGGGGGTGGCCTCTATGATTACTGTTCTTTGTAACTTGTGAAGTGTTTTTCTGAAGCTGTATATCATATGATATCACATAGATTAATTTCATAAACATGTTGGTAAGAATTAACGTACTATGTTTATTGGATTCAGAGAGTGTTTTCTTCCTTCATCCCCTCACTGTTCCTACCTCATTTACTATAAAATAAGACTTGTTAATTGCTCAAATATTCTCTACTTTTGCTTGATTTTTTTCTTTTTCTTACCTGCCAACTTCTGAGAAAGGGATGTGGAACTTCCCTATTATTACTAGCACAGTTTTAGCTTTGTCAATGGAAATCATATGTTGCTAGGAAACTGAATATCAAAAAACAAATATTTATTATATACTTTACCCTATTTACCTCAAATCAATTTGTCAACTGTTAATATTGCTTCACTATTTTTTATTTAGCATTTCCTTGGTATATAATTTGTATGTGTGTGTGTGTGTTTTGTGTTCTAAAAACATGCATTAATAAAATATCCATTTAACATTCAAGATAGACAAATAAGTTTTGATGTAGCAGAGTATGAAAAATTCATTGATATGATTTCAGTTTCTCCATTATAAATAACATTTAAGAAACAACCACTTTTGAAGATTTGGTGAGTATATCCATATTTACCCAAAAAGTCTGTGAAAATTACCTTCCTTTTTCCAAGTACGTATATGCATGCAATGAACTAAATGGTTATGTCTGTCCAGATTTATATGTTAAGATCTTAACCCCCAACGTGATGGTATTAGGAGGTGGGGGCCTTTGGAGGTGGTTAGTTCATGAGAACAGAGTCCTCATGAATGAGATTAATGATGTTATGGAAGAGACCCCGAAGAGATTTGTTGCCCCTTTCATTATGTGAATTTACTGTGAGAAGATAGCCATCTATGAGGAAGTGGGGCCTCACCAGACACCAAATGTGCTGGTCCCTTGATCTTGGACTTTCTAGTTGCAGAACTGTAAGAAATAAAATTCTGTTGTTTTTAAGCTACTCAGTCTATGGAATTTTGTCATAGCAACCCAAACAGATTAAGACAATGTGTGAGGCCAATTTTTTTTCCACCTACTTGAACCAAAACACATCACCACAGGTTGCAGAAGCAAGTAGTGAGAAACCACTTTTCTTTTATTAAGCCATAAATGAGAGAATTTTGAAAAAGTTAAAACTATGTCTTCTTCTCACTAAGTTCATTTTGTTTTGAAGAAATGTAGTTATTTCTTAATATGTAATTTTTATAAAAATTTAATAAATGTATTAAAGTTATTTAAATTAACCATTAAATAAATATTTTCAAAAATTTCCAGTGTTAATTTTGAATTTATTAAATACTGATATATATAACCCTTGTGAACAAAAGATCTTTGGGGTCCTCAATAATTTTTAAAAGTATAAAAGGGTTTTGAGAACAAAACATTTGAAAACTCCTATTTTGGTAAAAGTTTTTTGTTAGATATATTCTTTCTCTCAGTTTGTGATGTGTGTGTTTTTTCCCCCGATGCAATTAATAAGCCAATTTTTTAAATTTAATGGAATTTAGTAAACATATTTTTTGGAGTTATTACTTTTTGTGTGCTCTCTAACAAATTTTGCCTACCTCATGGAGCCAAGTTATTCTGCTAAGATGTTAACTAGAAATTTTATAATTTTAGTTTTTGTGCTTAGGTCGTGTTCTTTCTGAAATTCAGGGTTGTGTATGATGTGAAAGAGGAGTTGAGGTTCATTTTAATTATAGCTATCCTGAATCCACCATTTGTTGAAAAGACTGTTTTACCCATTAAACTGCCTTGGTGTTATTTAAAAAAAAAATGAGTACTGTAGTTTTATTGTAAATTCTAAAACGAAGTAATAAATCTTCCTACATTGTTCTTTTCAAGGGTTTTTGTTTTCATTCTTGTTTTGTTTTGTTGTGGCTGTCCCAAATCCTTTAAATTTATATATAAATTTTAGAATCAGCTTGCCAATGCTTATCAAGAACCCCAGTGAGATTACATTTGGGTTGCTGTAAATATACAGATCAATTTGACATTTTGATAGTATTCTGTCTCCTAATTCATGAAGATAAACATTAATTTGGGCCTACATTTGTTGCAACAATGTTCTATAGTTTTTGGTATAGAGGTACTCAGTATTTTTGTTAAATTTATCTCTTTTTCGAAAAATAGTTTTAATGTTTTGCATATAAATAATGCCATCTTTCATTTTTAAATATTATATAAAATACAACTGAATTTCATATTGAAATAGCATAGTCAGCTTTCTAATTTCACTTTTTCCAAGCTGGCTTTTATTTTTAGATTTCTTAAGGCTTTATAACTAAATAATATCTTAAGTAAATAATAGCAGTCCTATTTCTCCACTTTCAATCTCTAAAAATGTATTTCTTTTTCTTGTTTTATTGCATTGGTTAGAACGTCTAGTACACTGTTAAAGGGAAGAGGTGATAGTCTTGTTCTGTTCCCAATCTCAGGGGTATATACTCAGTCTCTCACCATAAAGTTATACATTAGCTATAGGTCTCTTATCTTTGCCTTTAATAAGGTTAAAGGGAATGCTTTTCTATGTTTAGCTTGTTGAGAGATTTTATTCTGAATGGCTGACTTAAAAAAAATTCTGTACCTTTTTAAATTATCATATTTTTTCTCTCCTTTATTATGATAATATGCTGAGGTGCATTAATATTTTTTTGAAGGTTAATTTAACTTTGCATTCCTGGTATAGATCCTGTGAACTCATGATGTAATATGCATTTTAAAAATTGTTGAATATAATTTGATTGTATGTTTTCAAGAGATATTGGTTTGTAACTTCATACTTGCAATATTTGTTGGGTTTGATATCAAGATTTTTCTTGTTTTATATGGCAATTCAGGCTGTGCTTCTTTATCTTTTGCTTTATAAAAGCACTTATGTACATCTGGCATTAATTTTCCTTAACAGAAATAATTGAATTCTCTAGTAAAACCATCAGATCCTGAAGTTTTTGCTGGAGAAACATTTTTGACAGTTTCTTTAACAGATATGGAGCCATCATAATTTTTTCTTCTTTTTGTGCCTCTTTTATTAGGAGTGTTTCATGGGAAGTTTTGATCATTTTAGTTAAGTTGTTGAATAAATAGCTATAATCATGGTTCATGATGTTGCCATACTATCATTTTTAATGTCTTTAAGACCTATGGGATCCATTCTTTCAGTTTTATTATAGGTAATTGGCATTCACTCTATTATTTTTTGATAAGGATTGTTGAGAGATTCTCTTTTTTCCTGAATTTATTCCAAGAGACAATGTTGGTTTTTAAAATTTCCTCTATTGTTTGTTTTCTATTTCATTGATTTGTACTTTCTCATTTCTTTAATCTATTTACTTCAGTATTAATTTGCTCTTACTTTTCTATCTTTCTAAGCTAAAAACTTAGATCATTTGTTTTAAATTTTTTTCCTTAATAACATGCTCTTTTAATGCAAAATTTTTCTCAATTTACTGCCTAACCGTACCCAATATGTTTTTAATATGTTGCACTCTGATTATTATTCGGTTATTCTTCTCCTTGTAATTATTTTTTTTGATGTATGGATTATTTATGTGTGTTTTATAATGTACAAATATGTGGTGCTTTTTTGTTTCTAATGGTTATTGATATTTCATGTAATTTTTTTATCATTAGAGAATATACAGTGCAAGATTTTAATCTTTTTTATATTTATTTTTATATATTTTCTGTTATGTTGCATGCAATATTCTTAAAGTTTACATTAATGAACTTGATTGCTATTGTCATCAAAATCATCTATATCCTTACCAAGTTTTTGCCTTTTCTATTAATTTCTGAGATAAACATGTTAAAATTTTCTGTTTAGATAGTGAACTTGTCTCCTCCATTTAGTTCTGCTGGTTATTTTCTTCTTCTATTTAGAAACTCTCATATTCAGTGCATACACATTTAGAATTATTATATTTTCCTAATAAATTGAGTCATTTATCATTATGAAATTACCCTTCCAATTGCTTGTAATGCTCTTATTTTGACGTCTGCATTGTCTTCTATTAATATAGCCATGGCGCAATTTTTGTGCTTTCTATTTGTATGGCATATCTCTTATACAATTTTACCTTTATAATTCTAAGAATTTGGAAAATGTACCTAATAGGCAATCTATAGTTGAATCTTGCTTTTCTAATATCTCTGACAATCTCTCTTTTATAGTTAGAGTGGTTTGTCAATTTACATTTAATATATATAGTATTTTTTGGTATGATTACATTATTTCTACCATCTTGCTTTTTTTAAAGTTGCCCTTCTGTTTTTGGTTCTTTCTTCCTCCATTTCTGTCTTATGAGATGTTTTGAAAAAGTTAATGGAAAATGTATATTATAAAAAAACTATGCATGGATTTCAAAAATTTTCTGTACCAACATAAACTTGCACTAAGTTGTTATAACATGTGTGAACAGGATCTTGTTTGAGGAACTAAGAAGGATAAGAAGTCAGTTTGAAAGGAGCTCCTATCAGAGCAATATGAATTCTGCTAAAATTGAAACAAGAACAAACATCAAATTGATGGTGAAACTTGGATGGAAAAATGGTGAAATCTCTCTTTCTGTGCCTGACTTGTTTCACTTAATATAATTCTCTCAAGGTCCATCCATGTTGTTGCAAATGGCAGTATTTCATTCGTTTTTATAGCTGAGTAGTATTCCATTGTGTAGATGTACCACATTTTCCGTATCCACTCATCTGATGATGGGCATTTGGGCTGGTTCCAACTCTTGGCTATTGTAAAGAGTGCTGCGATAAACATTGGGAAACAGGTATACCTTCGACTTGATGATTTCCATTCCTCTGGGTATATTCCCAACAGTGGGATAGCTGGGTCGTATGGTAGATCTATCTGCAATTGTTTGAGGAACCTCCATACCATTTTCCATAGAGGCTGCACCATTTTGCAGTCCCACCAACAATGTATGAGAGTTCCTTTTTCTCCGCAGCCTCGCCAGCATTTATCGTTCAGAGTCTTTTGGATTTTAGCCATCTATACTACTCAGCTATAAAAATGAATGAAATACTGCCATTTGCAACAACATGGATGGACCTTGAGAGAATTATATTAAGTGAAACAAGTCAGGCACAGAAAGAGAAATACCACATGTTCTCACTTATTGGTGGGAGCTAAAAATTAATATATAAATTCACACACACACACACACACACACACAAAAAAAAAAAAAAACTGGGGGGGGGAAGAAGATATAACAACCACAATTATTTGAAGTTGATACGACAAGCAAACAGAAAGGACATTGTTGGGGGGGAGAGGGGGAGGGAGAAGGGAGGGAGGTTTTGGTGATGGGGAGCAATAATCAGCCACAATGTATATCGACAAAATAAAATTAAAAAAAAAAAAAAAGAAGCAATATGAAAAAAAAAAAAAAAGAAAAATGGTGAAATCATTGATGCATTTGAAAAGTTTATGGGGACAATGAGCCAAAGAAATAAGCAGTTTACAAATGGGAAACTAGTTTTAAGAATGGATGAGACAGTGTTGAAGTGAAGCCCACAGTGGCAGAACATCCACATTGATTTGGAGGAAGAAATTAATCTTGTTCATGCCCTAAATGAAGATCACTGAAGATTAACAGCAACACCAACAACCAACACTGTAGACATATCAATTGGTTCAGCTTACACAATTCTGACTGAAAAATTAGAGTTGAACAAACTTTCCACTTGATGAATGCCAAAACTGTTGCACGCAGATCAGCTGCAGACAAGAGCAGAGCTTTCAATGGAAATTTTAAACAAATGGTATCAAGATCCTAAAACATTTCTTGGAAGAATTGTAAGAGGAGATGAGACATGGCTTTACCAGTACAGTCCTGAAGACAGAGCACGACCAAAGCCATGACTACCAAGTGGTGGCAGTCTAATTGGAGCAAAAGTAACCAATCAAGAGCAAAGGTCATGACAACCGTTTTTTGGGATGCTCAAGGCGTTTTGCTTGTTGTCTTTCTGGAAGGCCACAGGACAATATTATCTGCCTATTATGAGAGTGTTTGAAGAAAGCCAAAGCTTTAGCAGAAAAATGCCCAGCAAATCTTTACCAGGGAGTCTTAATCATGAAAATCCTCCTGCTCATTCCTCTCATCAAACAAGGGCAATTTTGGAAGAGTTTTGATGGGAAATCAATAGGCATCCACCTCACAGTCCTGATTTGGTTCCTTGTGACTTCTTTTTGCTTTATAAAAAATCTTTAAAGGGCACCCATTTTCCTTCAGTTAATCATGTAAAAAAGACCATATTTATATGGTTACATTCCTAGGACCCTCAGTTCTTTAGTGATGGACTTCACTTCCTGCATTTCAGCAAGTGTGTGCCCTTAAGTGGAAAGATAGGGTAATTATAGAGATATCTTCATGTATTCCCTTTTCTCAAAGATCACTATCCTGCACTGCTTGTGGCATTTTGTGGGTCTTCTTATCATCAGTACTTGTTTCTCCTCAACTATGGAAAATTTTCTATCTTGTCTATTTTTTTTTTTTTTGCACTCCTGTTTAACAAATATTTATAATTCAAGATCTATTCTCCATAAGTCAAATTTTCTTTTGTAAATTTCCATCATTTGGTAATGCATTCTGGGATTATTTCTCAACTTTGTCTTCCCAGATTTTTTCTGATGATCTGGTTTTTATTCCCAAGTTGTATATTTTTTTTTCACAGAAGTTTGTGGTCATTTTTTAATTTAGTTTTGAATTGAAACATAATTGATTATACATAATTATGGGGTACAGAGTTGACTATCAGTATTTGTGTACAGTATGTGATGATCAAATAAACATTATTAGCATATTCATCATTACAAATCATAATTATTTTTTGTATCCCTTACCCAAGTATTCCATAGCCCCCCTCCCCCTTCCCCTTTCCCACCTCTAGTAACTATAGGTCTGTTCTCTCCTTCCGAAAGTTCACCATATTATTATTATTCTCTTCCATCCTTCCTTCTTTCCTTCCTTCCTTCCTTCCTTCCTTCCTCCCTCCCTCCCTCCCTCCCTCCCTTTCTCTCTCTCTCTCTCTTTCTTTCTTTCTTTCCCACTTATGAATGAGGACATGCTGTATTTCTCTTTCTGTGCCTGGCTTATTTCACTTAACATAGTTTTCTCCAAGCTCATCTGTGTTGCTGTGAATAGCCGAATTTCATTCTTTTTCATGTCTGTGTAGTAGTCCATTGTGTATATACCCCACATTTTCCTTATCCAGTCATCCATCAATATACATTTAGGTTGGTTTCATATCCTGGCTATTGCAAATAGAGCTGTGATAAACATGGGAGGACAGGCATCACTTCAATGTAATGATTTCCATTCCTTTGGGTATATACTAGAAGTAGGATTGCTGGATCACATGGTAGTTCTATCTGCTGTTGTCTGAGAGAAAAAAACAAGGAAGCAACTTGTTATTTTAAGGAGCCACTCTCCTATCTTATACTTTAAATTTATAAATTTTACTTTCTATTACTTTATTAACTCTTTACTCTGCCATATGTTCTGCATGTTGAGCTTATTTTCTATTTTCCAATGAATGAGTTATGTGCTCAACTTTGCTTTTGATATTCTCCTGTCTGCCTGTGTATGCAGTTTTATCTACCTTAAGTCATTTTGCAAGAAGGAGAGTACAAGTGTCTCATGGATACACACAAGCAGCTCACTTCTGGGCATAAGTGTTCTCTTTTCCTTCTTTGTTATCTACATAGAGCATTGCCATGCCTTACTGGCCTCAGCATTCACACTCACTGCCATGGTTGATTGAAACCAGTATGGAACACAGAGTTGTGGGCTACCTCCTGAGCTACTCACAAGTTACTCACACCTATTCTTGGTCTCTGTTATCAACAGACTGGAAGTACCAATGGGTCTACTATCTCCTTTTACTATCATCTTTCACAGCGTTTCTCTTCTCAGCATCTTCTGTGCTGTTGTTTCCTCAATCAGTTGTCTCATCAAAGTTCTATCTCAGAGAGTCTTAAGCATTTATGCTCCAATTTAGCATGCTTTAAGGTACGGAGCATGAGGAAGCAGAAGATGTGTTAAGCCCAATATCTTGATCCTAAAATCAGTATTGCACAATATATAAAGGGTATTAGTGATAGATAATGAAGAAAAGGATGCCTTCTAATCAGAGTGGATATTCAGCTAATATGCACCAGGATACCCACAATAGTTGTGTATGGCCAACATCTATTTTGATTAGTTCTTGTCCATGCCATGCTTCCTGTTACATAATATGAATATCATATTTATCTGTTATGTTTGCAAGATATGGAGAGAGCTACCTGACAGTTTGGAACAGCTGGTTGGAAACAGCCTGGGGCTGGCCCCGTGGCTCACTCAGGAGAATGCGGTGCTGGTTGTGCCGAGGCCGTCGGTTTGGATCCTATGTAGGGGTGGCCGTTGCACTCACCGGCTGAGCGTGGCGCAGACAACACTGTGCCGAGGTTGTTACCCCCTTACCGGTCAAAAAAATAAAGAAAGAAAGAAAAGAAAATAACACTCTGGAAGCCATTGCTCTTTTAAGATTTGTGGATAGTGGCTGATATCTTGTTTCTCTGCCCTTTTGCTAAAGGAAGAATCTTTTGGGGAATCAGAGGAGTAGCAAGGTGCAGGGTATTGATGCTAGACAAAAAATATTTTCCCCTGACTTGTTACTGAGCCTTAATTTGCATCCAATAGAACCACAAAAATGGGTTCATGATTTTTTTTTCCTTCTAGTTAGCTATTTTGGCATAGCCTAATGCCTACATAGCCTCAAACTTTAAGCAAGTTATGCCCACATAAAATTGCCCTCTTTGACCACTGGGTTAAGACACAAATATCAGCTAGGACCCAGGATATCACTTTCTTGTTTCAGGCTTCACCCTTTGACTTTATCGTCAATGTCACATAAATGCTATATATATATATATATATATATATATATATATATATATATATATATATATATTTTGGAAGATGGTCAGGGTTTGCTGACCATCCTCACATGTATCGGCAGCAGATTACCTGAAGCAAACTCTGAGTACAGCTCCATGGAGTTAGAAATAAAAACGCATATACACACACCCCGGGATTCATGTTCTGGTATGTCGAAGTCTTAAGCAAGCAAAGGAAAAACCTGGAAAAATCACTTTGTACAAATGAATGTTTGAGGCTTTTGGGACACAGGAGGTGGCTAAAAGGTCTTCAAATTGCAGGCTTGGAGATTTCCTCCAAATGCCTCCTCCACAGCTGTCTTCCTAATGCACCTTTCAGAGTCTCAACTGGGTTCTGTAATGGTTTTTAAAAGGTTATACTCCCATGTAAAGATTTTACCCCTTTTTCTCTAAGCGACTATTGCTGAAAGAAAAACAAAATAGGTCCTTGAAATGGGGAAAAATATCAAACATCAAAGACTTAAAATGAAAGATCTCACATTCAGAAGACTGATAACCAAATTTAAGACTAAATTTTTAGAGACCAGCAAATTCTGTCCAGTAAATTCTGATGGTAGTTTGATGACACCTGGAGCTGGACAGTGAAACCAGGAAATTTGCAGATGAGACATCATGTATATGCTAATCTTGGAGCACTTACAATTGCTTACGATTGCAGTGAAACTAATTTCTTCAAACAGTGTTTCTCAAAGTGTGGTCTTTGAACTAGCAGCATTAGCAGTACTTGGGAATTTATTAGAAATGTTCATACTTGAGCCCTACCCCATACTTACCTAATCAGAAACTCTGATTCAGACTTGAGGCGGGCCCCCTCAGTCAGTTTTAATGAGCCCTCCCATGGAATTCTGATGCACACTCTGGTTTAAGAAGTGCAGTCTTGGAGAACATCTCCAAGAAGAAAGGCATCAAAGGTCACAGCCATTCTTGCTCTCCTTTAGGTTGTCTGCATTTCTCCTATGTGCATTTTTCTTGTTAATTAAACAATGCTCATATAAAACTGCAAAAGACTGGCAGAAATCTCTAAAGTACCAGGAAAGGGGAGTGAAGCTTGCTCTTCTGGCCTGTCCTATTTCAGGATTTTGATCTCTTTACAGGTGAAATATGTGTGCTGTTAGAATCTTCCTGGCTTTGCTCTTCCTGATTTTCTTACTTGCTTCTGGTCTCATCGTCACTTACTGACTAGCCTGAATTCCCTGCTTGCACTGGTTTTCCCATCAACCTGCTCTCTTGTTTTGTTCTCAATTCTGCTTGGTCTCTTCATTTTCCATAATTCCAGTTGTCATAAAGGCCTCAAGTCCAGAATCAGTGGAATATCTAATAGAACATTTCACAGAAAGAGGAATTAACACTGTCCTGCCTGCTTCCAATTTATTTTTATTTAAAATTAGAATCCACCCTGTGATGTACTTAATAAAACTGTCATTTCAAGAACATAAAAACTGAGGCTGAGAGAAACTCAAAAAATTTCCCAAGGTGACACAATTCTTAAGTGCTTGCTTTGAGCACCAAATCCATTTACTTGTCTGCAAATTTCTTGTTGTGCATTTCCCACCACCCTGTCTTGTATATGTCAGCCTCTGGTTTTGTCTGTAAGGTCTGTACTGTACTTCTGGTTTGTAGTGACAGATATTCAGGGCTTAAAAGTTATAGGTGTTTTTGAGTTTGCTTTGTTCTATTTATAGATGAAACAAAGCAAAATGCTTTTGTTTCAGATACAGATCATGAAAAAAGGTAAAACAGATCTTATTCACTTAGCATTTTTCCCCTTCTTTCATATTCCTTCTGTCTTACTTTTTCATGGGTACTTTAAAAATGCCCTTGGGAAATGCCATTGAAGGGAAAAAAGGGGAGAAAGACAGGGTTTATCTTGGCTTGCTTTGCAGGTCAAATGTAAAACAAAGGAAGAAAATGGAGCACATCTAAATGAACAGTACATTTTTTCTGCTTTAATCAAAATGTGAGGAGGACAAAAATAATGAATATTTTAAGTTATGAAATGGGGTGCAAATGAAGGAATATGGTCTGATATCTTTATCTCTCCTAAGGCAGCAGCCTGGAGAAATGGATTTAAAGCCACAGCAGAAAGGATTTGAGTATGGTTAAGTCAGGAAGGAGGGCCTGGGTTACTAGTTGTGCTTCTCCGGGATAAGCTACTATGACTTAACGAATTGTCTTCCCTGCTCACTTATTTGAGGCTCTTTAACTCCAGTGCTGCCTGGATGACGTCCCAGATAACTTCTGCAGTTCCTTGCAGAGTAAAGACCTCGTGGAGTGTGGATGGAGCTTTAGCCAATCACCAGTCTGAATTCTAATTTTGGCTGTTATTTTTACCAAGGTGATTTTGGGCAAATGAGCTCATATCTGAGACTATGTTGCTTTATTTGAAACATGAGAGTGATTTAATTTTTTGATATGATTAATCTGCCTTAACAGGATCAGCTACGCAATTTGCAGGGTCCAGAACTAAATAAAAATGTAGGAGCCCTTGTTTAAAAAATATTGAGAATTTCAAGATGGTGTCTGCAGAACATTAAACATGTCCTTGCTTAGTGCAGAGATCTGTGGGGCTGCACAGGTTGTATGCCCATGAAGCAGCCCTGTGCTTCAGTATCCCTTAGGTGATCCATCTCTGAGAACCTGTGGGATAATATGACCCAAGAAGGCCCAGATTAGAGCAAGCACAAGTTGATGTGTGACGGGCTTGGCAGGCTTTGTAATGCTCTGTACCGACCTGCTGTGAGAACATTATGCAGTGGTTTGAAACACACACTCTTTTATGAACGTACTTAAATAGATCTAAAACATTTCAGCTTGATTTTTTCAATTTATGTTCCCCAAATTTATTGTGAAGGTTAAATGGGATCATAAATGTAGAATGCATAGCCCACTGTAAAAAACAAATCAGAGTTTCCCCAGACATATTCGTGAAATGTCCTACATGAGAATCACAAGATTGCTTCTTGTGATTCTTTGCAGATCCTTGGGCTCCATCTCAGACCTAATGAATCAAAAACTCTGGGGTTGGAACAAGGGAACCTTCATTTTTACCAAGTTTCCCAAGTGATTCTTATGACACCAAAACTTTAAAATGACTACAATAAACACAAGTTACACATTAACCCCCCTCCAGATTCTAAAGATAATATGTAATTTGTGCTTGACTAAAGCCTAGCCATTACCAAACATGTGTGAATTTTAACAATGACAAACTACTTTTGTTGTTACAATAACTGTTATTACAACTACACTTATAATGATACACACCATGGTTCATTGAGCATTTTCTGTATGTCAAGTGCTTAATAGGCATTTAATTTAATACTGAAATAACTTCTGAGGTAGGAATTGTCATCCCATTTTATAGGACAGGAAACATACTCAGAGATGTTAAGGGACTTGCATCTAGCAGGTGGCAGTTCCATGATAGAAGCCTGGCTTTCTGTGGCCTGGTAAACTATGCTATCTTGCTAAGCATGAAAATAAATCATGAATGCAGGTAAATTGCCCCAATAAATTTATTTGCTTTTTTGGGACTGTAGGTTTCTTGGCCTCCTTATCAGTAAAACTGATGTTTGGAGAAAAAAACTTCTGGAGGGCTTAAGTGATGGAGAGGATCTCTTGCTTAGCAGGGGGTACTCCAGAGATAGTCTTATTGAGCTGTGTTGTTTTCTCATGTCTGAAGCTAAATCCAGCTTGTCTAGTGAGTCATTTGTTACCACCTCTTTTTGTTTGCTTTTTGGTTAATAAATCTGGCTAAAAATATTCCAATGATGACAAGTGCAAGGGCATAAAGAAAAAATACTATTTGTAATAATGAATATGGTAATAATAAAAAATTAAAATAAAAAAAGAGGCAAAGAAACACTTGAAATAATTGTAAATGGAGGTATGAGATATAAAACTACAGGAAGCAGCTAAGACACCAAAGGAAGTTTATTTGTATTGCATCAATTTCTCTTCTGCTGAATGAGAAATACAAAGAGTAGTGAATGAACTAATTTTTAATCTTTCCTTTTCATATATGCAGAACGCAAGGAAGAAGAAAGAGACTGTCTACAGCTTAATCTTCCTTTCATTTTAGCTTTTATTCCTTGTTCTTCATTGTGTGCCAAGAGAGGAGATAGAAATATGAAGATTTAACACAAATGAAATGAGCCAAACTCTGGAGTTCTACATTTATTACTGCTTAATAGATATATGTTAGTAAGAGTTGCTCAGCTTGTCTGTTCTTATGCTTCATAATTAATATGCCTCATAGAATTTGTTAGACATTAGCAAAGAGTTTTTAATACATAGTAAATTTTAAAATATAAAACAAATATTTTAATATAAAATATTTAAATATAAATATTTTTAAAAATTAACAAAATATTAAGGCAAATACGTGTTCTTACCATGTAATACAAATTGGGAGTTACATCATGGACCTAAGTAAAATTTACTTTGAGCCTTTCTTACTTAAGCCTTGGGAATGTTGTTGTTTTCTCCGCTGAGTCTTCAATTTGGAGTTTTCCTCTTCTGCAACAAGACTGTATAATCAATGCTGTGCTAGTTGATGTTTAACAACCAGCTCTCTATGGGCAGAAAAATCTTGTTACTGTGCTGATTTCCAAGCTTTAGAAACTCCCTCATGGCTAATTTTTAGCTACCAATATGAAAGTCACTAAAATAGGAGATGGGAAAAGATGTACAAGATCAACTCTTGCAAGCTGGTCATAAGCTAGTTCCTGAACACAACTGTCCATGATTATTTTTGAACTAATTGGGAATTTACCTGTCCATGTAGTATTTCATAGATTTAGTTTATTTCCTTCAGTTGGTTTCTATTTCCTCTATATGAAAACACTAGAATGTACTTAGTTTATCAATGTCCCTAATAATGTACATTTAGTATTTCCATGGTTTGCTAATAATAGCTAATACTTCCAGAGTTTACTTTGCACCAGGAATTGTTATTGTTGTATTTTGTAGGTATTACTCTTTTTATTCTCTCAACAATCTGTGATATCTTCTACCACTAAGTATGATCTTTCAAGATTTTCATGGATGAATTTTGTCATCTGGAGAAATTTCCCTTTAATACCTAACTAACTTAGAATTTTTGCCATGAATGGATTTTTAATTTTGCTCTGGTTTGTCTTTATCTATTGAGATGATCACACATTTTTTTTCTCCATTCTGTATTTGTAGTGAATTGCATTGGTTGATTTTTAAATGTTAAACCAATCTCGCATTCCTGAGGTAAACTTGACATGACCTGTTTACAATTTTTTTTTTTTTTTGACTGGTAAGGGGATCGCAACCCTCAGCAAGGTGTGGCCTGCACCACGCTCAGCCAGTGAGCGCACCGGCCAGCCCTATATAGGATCCGAACCTGCGGTCTCAGCGCTACCAGCACAGCACTCTCCCGAGTGAGCCACCGGGCCGGCCCCTGCTTACAATTTTCTATTTACATATTGCTAAAATTGATTTGCTTGTATTTGTCAAGGATTTTTATATCTATGCTTGAAAGGGATGTTGGTCTATAGTTTTATTCTCTAATGTACGTTTCTGAATCTGGTCAGTGTAATGTGGATCTTGCAAGTTAAGTGTTTCTTCTTCCACTAATTTCTAAGAGTTTGTGTGGGACTGGTATTTTTTTCTGTAAATGTTTTATTCAATCCACCTGTGAAGTCATCTCTGCTTATGTTTCTTTGGAAATGTTAACTACCAACCTAATTTACTTAATAGATACAGGGTAACTCAGATTCTTTATTTTGAGGGGTTAGTTTTAGTAATTTGTGTCTTTCAAGAAATTTATCCATTTCAACTAACTTGTAAAAATTTCTGGCATAAAAATTTTCAAATATTTTCATATTATCTTTTTAATTTTCCTTAGGAACTGAAGAGATTTCCTTATTCTTGAGATTATTAGCCCTTTTTTTAAAAAAATATTTTTACTCATTAAGGAACTCTAGGTTGGTAGAGTTTTTACTCTTTGAACATTTTTAAAATGCTATTTTTTTGACTGGTTTCTATGGTTTCTGATGGGAAAGCAGCTGTTATTCTTGTTGCTATACCACTGTATTTACACTTTATTTTTAAATCTGGTTACTTTTAAGAATTTCATTTTATTTTTGGTTTTTAGTAGTTTGATTATGATGTTCTAGGTTGTATTTTCTTCTAATTTGTAGTAGTTGGGTTCGCTAAGCTTCTTTTATATGTGAGTCAATGTCCTTCACTAATTTTGGAAAAATCTCAACTATTCCTTCCTTAAATATTTCTTCTGCTTCATTCTTTCTCCAACCTTTCAGCAATCCAAATAATCATATATTAGACCATTTGAAATAATTCTGTTATGTTATTCTCTTCTTCATTAATTTCTCAAGTTGTCTTCAGTTTGAATAGTTAATATCAAACTTTGAGTTTATCAATCTTATTTATTTATTTTTCTGCTTCAGCACATCCAACAAATTCTTAATATCAGATATTCTATTTTTCAGTTCTAGAATTTCTACAACTGATTATTTTTTTAATTAATAGAGTTTATTTTAGAGATAAGTTTTATATTTACAGAAAAAATAAACAGTAAGTATGTTGACTTTCTATATATCCCATCAATCCCCTTTTTAGTCTCCCTATTAATAACATTTTCCATTAGTATGTATGTTTGTTTCAATTAACGATTCAGTATTAGTGCATTATTTAACTTAAGTCCGGTAGTTTACATTACGGTTCACTCTTAGTATATTACATTCTACGGATCTGATGAATGTAAAATGACATGTATCCACAATTACATATAACATGTAGCATTTCAGATTGGCTTCCTTTACTTCGCAATATTCATTTAAGGTCCCTCCATATATTTTTGTGGATAGATCATTTCATTTATTACTGAATGAAATTCCACTGTATGATTGTACCATGGCTTGTTTATCCATTCACTCATTGTATTGAAGAACATCTTTTTTTGCTTCCAACATTCAGCAATTATGAATAAAGCTGCTACAAACACCCATGTGCACGTTTTTGTGTGGATGTAGGTTTTTAACTCATTTGGGTAACTACCAAGGAGCACAATTGCTGGATCCCATGGTAGAGATACGTTTAGTTTCAGCTATGCCAAACCGTCTTTCAAAGTAGCTGTACCATTTTGTGTTCCCACCATCTGTAAGTGAAAGTTTCTCTTGCTCCCCATACTCGCCAGTGCTGGATGTTGTCAGTGTTTTGGATTTTGGTCACTGTAACAGGTGTGCAGTGGTATCTCACTGTTGTCTTAGTTTATAATACCAGAACAGCGTATGATGTTGAGCATCTTTCTATAAGCTTAGTTGCCATCTGTGCATCTTTTTTGGTGAGGTGTCTGTTTAGGTCTTTTGCCCATCTTTCAATTGGGTTGTTTGTTTTCTTATTGTTGAGTTGTAAGCGTTCTTTGTATGTTTTTATATCAGTCTTTTATCAGATATGTGTTTTGCAAGTATATTCTCCCAGTCTTTGGCTTGTCTTTTTGCTTTCTTAACAGTGTCCTTTACAGAGCAGAAATTTTTAATTTTAATGATGCCCAACTTATCAATTTTTTCTGTCATAGATTGTGCTTTTGGTGTTGTACCTAAGAAGTTATCACCAAACCCAAGGTCGCCTAGATTATTTCTATGTTATCCTCTAGAAGTTTTATGGTTTTGCATTTTTTATTTAGGTCTATTATCAATTTTTAGTTAATTTTTGTGAAAAGTTTAAGTTTTGTGTCTAGATTCTTCCAGCATCATTTATTGAAAATATTATCCTTTCCCTACTGAATTGTCTTTGCTCCTTTTTCAAAGGTTAATTTGCTATATTTATGTGTGTCCATTTGTGGGCTCTCTATTTTGATTTATTTATCTGTTTTTTCATCAATATAACTCTGTCTTGGTTACTTTAGCTTGAAGTGTAAGTCCTTCAACTTTATTCTCCTTCTTTAATATTGTGTTGGCTATTCTGGGCCTTTTACCATTCCATATAAGCATTAGAATCAGTTGTCAATATCCACAAAATAACTTGCTATCATTTTGATTGGGATTGCATTGAATATAGGTCAATTTGGTAAGAACTGATATCTTGACAATATTGAACCTTCCGATTAATATTTTAGTATATGTGCTGCCGAAGCGAGCACTAACCTTCCGATTAATGATAATAGAATATCTCTCCATTTATTAAGATCTTCTTTGGTTTCTTTCATCAGAATTTTGTAGTTTCCTCATATTTTTATATATGATATATATCATACATATGTCTCATACATACATATGAAATACTTATTTCAACATATTTATTTTTCTTTGTTTCTTTTTTCTCTGCTGAAATTCTCCATCATTTCATTCATTTTTGCCCATTTTTCCTAAAATTTATTTACAAAACTTATAATACCCATTTTTAATACTTTTAAAAAAAATTTAAATTAGATTCTCTGTGGGTCTGTGTCTAGTGTATATTTTGACCTTTGCCTATGTGTCATAGTTCCAGAGTTTTTTTACATCCCTCATAATTGTATCTGTTGTGTTCTGAGCACTGAATTTAAACCAAAATAATAGAGACTAGAGTTAGTATAATTTTTCTTTAAAGGGAGGATGCCCATTCCACTGCTAAAAAGATGAGAGAGATTGGTCCCTTTTATCCCTTTAGGTATGAAGCTGGGCTAGAACCGTATTTAGCTTTAGTTAGTTTCAATTCACATTTGGTTTTTAAAATCTTCATTGTGAGATCTGTCTTGTTTTCATTTGGGCCTTTCCCTCATGAAGGTTTTTGGGATATAAATAACACATGACCATGAGAAATTTCCTACTGCTTTTAGCACCTCCTACCACTGCACTCCCACCTCCTTTCCTGCAATGCCATGCAGTAGGACAGCGTAGACAAGCAGAGAAAACTAGATCTATATTTGGGGAATGCCCAGATTCCAATCTCTCTTGTCATCCCACAAGACTGTAACAACTCTTATGCTTTCGCCTTGTCCTAGCAAAGTTCTAGGAAATATCATCCATAATCGCAGTGCTGTAGCACTTACATATATTAACTTATTTAATTTTTACATCAACCCTGTGAGTGCATTCCCATTTTAGAAGTAAGAAAACTGAGGGAAAGAGATATTTTTTTTAAGTGCCTTAAATCACACAGCTAGTAAGTAGTTCACGTGAAATTCAAGCTCTGCAATCAATGTGTCAAGCTCACGTTCACAAGGACTACCCTAGGAAAGCTGTTTTCTATGGCTTGCTTGAGCACTGGAATTATTCTTATACGTATCTCAACTTCTCTTTTCTTCCTTAAAACACTTAGGGATAGCTGTTTCTTTTTCAAATAATTGTTTTAATAAGAGAGTCCTTGAGGCTTTTCAGGTAGTATCATTTCTTACTCCATTCTGTTGGCATCACTAAAATTGATGGGCTTATACTCTCTTCCACTGATCATCTCCTGCTCTTTATATCTGCCTGATATCCTAGTTTTGTCCAACTGTGAGCCCTCCTGTCTTAGTCCTGTGCTTGTCCTTTGGACAAAAAAGAGGGATCTGGCTTTCCTTTATCCCAAGGTATTTATCACTGAGCCTCTATCTATTTCTTTCAGCTCTTGGTTAGTGAAATGTCTTTTCCTTGGCCCTGGGATTTCACCTTGGCTTTTTTCCCATCAGGCTTTTTTTTGGTTAGGAGGAATTTAGATGACAGCAGGGATATAGCAGTAAGGGCTTAGACATATTCTTCATTAGACATTTGGATGTGAATCAAATGTTAATAAATATTATTCTGAATGCAGACTATATTAGATTATTAAATTTTGTATTTTACATTCCCATACAAAAGTACTCAGCTATGAATAGAGTTGAAGCCAAGTTAAAAAATAAAACAAGTAGATTAAATAAGGTGGATTCTCAATAGAATTTTATTTCTTAGGCTTTGAACAAGATTGAGGACAAATTTTAATTAAGGTTAAAATAATATTCAAAGTGTCACTTCATATTAAGCAAAGAGCTACACTGTTCACACAATTGGGTACCCATCAATATCCATTTTTATAAATGTAATAGACTATCTTTGGCATTTAGATAACCAATATTCACATTTGGAGCTCTCATTTCATGACAAAGATTGAAAAAGGATGGAAAATGTCACACTATCAGTTTCATTTTGTTAGACTACAAGAATGTGTCTCTAATATTTTGTGTTCTTATGAGCATGTTTTCTTCAAGATGAAAAATGGCAGTTCGACATAATTTTCCTCTCACCAAAGTGGAGAACAAGATCCATGGAGAGGCATACTAAATTTCCAGCCAATGACTATCTTTGTGTGTAAATAATCTGAGTACCATAGACAACTACTTCAGTCGTGGATAAAATATATTCAGAAATTAACCACCCCAGCTAATGACTGCAGACACCCTCATTCCTTCATTCAGTGAAGCCCTGTCATGCTGTCTTTTCTTTTGAAGTTCTATGGAGAGTCACATTAAGGGGGTGAATGCTTCCATTTTAGGTTCCATTTAGGCCACCCTTTTAACTTTCTGTTAAAACATTTTTCTATTTCTTTTTTTTTTTTCCATTTGAACATTTTCTTGTAGAATGTCTGGCCGGAAGAAAAATTTCTTTTAGGAAACTTTGACTGAAACGTAGAAGCAGGTTTTAAGTTACAAACCTTTGAAAAGAAGTATAGGTTTTCCAACTCTGTAAAATAAATATTCATTTCTACCTTTTCTTTCGTATAGTCTTAACTCAAATACAGTTTGGCATAAAACTCTAGCCCTACTTTTATTTTATTGTTCCCACTTGAGAAGCAGTGCGTAAAACTTTTGTTGATATTTAACATATTACTTTTTAAATTCAAATTCCTGAACACTGCCACTCTGGGATGATGCTACACTGTTTTATCCTACACTTTGTAGGAGTGAAAGTGGAGGTATTGTTATCCTGGACCAATTTTTTAGTTGTCCCCTGTGAATCATTTGTTGAGAAATCATTTTGGAATCTCATAGAGACCTGAGAATGGCTTAAATTATGATTAGCCAGAACAATTAGTGGTGGAGAAATTCAAGGGTACCTTTTACGATCGTCTGCTCTCCAATACTAAGTATGCTATTTTGTGTTATTATAGATTAAGTTCTTTGCATGTTGAGAATTTGGCGGGGGGGTTGCAGTCATTTGTGGGTACACAGGCTCCTGGAAAGTACTCAATATTAAGTTCTAAATATTAAGAACTAAGTGCACGTAAAGAGAATCCTATAAGACTGGTAGGTTAGTATTGTTTTGTGAAGACTTAATGTAACTGAAGTTATGTTCATTTAAGCCCTGATGATGAAAGTTCATCAGTCAAAAGTGGTAGTACATGATGCACTTGAAAAGGGAGTAGATTATCTAAATGTACAGATTCCAGAGAACTCTGTTCATGGGGAAATTGCAATACTTGGTGGACAGGTGGATTGGTTGATTGGAGAGTTGTGGGAATGAAGTTAGAAGGGAGATGAAGAAACATATAAACCAATTAAGAAACTTGAGTTTTATTGGTGGCACCTTAAAGAGCAATGGAAGTGTTTATGGAGAAATATGATGACATATTGGAATTTTAGAAAGAGCATTCCAACAAGGAAAAATCAGGAAAAGTGGATTAGAAGGAAAAATTTGGGGAGAAAGAAAATTCATCAAGAAGTTTGTAATCTGAATGAGGGATGATGAAAGAGTTACAGTGATAGCTGAGAGCAAGGGATGAAGTTGATATATTTTGGAAATGAAGAATATGATTTGCTTAAGGATGATTTGAAGGTTTTATTTGGGTAAAAAGAGAGATTTCAGGCATAATTCTCATTATGTTTATTGAGCAGTAATATAAAGTGCTATAGAAAATTAAACTTACCTTCTACATCAAATTAATTTTTCCTTTAAGTTGCTAGAGCCTAAACACTTTATTTTTAAAAGAGTTATCTGGAAACTTGCTAGAAATTTTGCATGAATGCAAATCATTTGTTTTTGTACTTTTTAAAAGTTTTATTTTGTTTTTCATTGACACATAATAATTGCACATATTTATGGGGTACAGTATGATGTTTCCATACATGTACACACTGTGTAATGATGAAACAAGGGTTATCCACCACCTCAAACATTTACCATTTCTTTGTGTTGAGAACATTCAAAATCTCTTCCAGCTGTTTTGATATATACAATACCTTATATTATAGTATAAGCCACCTACTGTGCAATAGAATACCATTATTTACTTCTCCTATCTACTGCAACTTTGTACCCATTGACCAACCTCTCCCCTTCCTCTCCCTTGTCCCTTCCAGCCTCTGGTAACCACTATTCTACTTTCTCCTTATGTGACATCAACATTTTTAGATTTCACATATGAGTAGGATCATGCGGTGGTTGTTTTCTGTCCTTGGCTTATTTCACTTAATATAATACCATCTGCGTTCATCCACATTGTTGCAAATGACAGGATTTCGTTCTGTTTTATGGCAAAACAGTACTCCTTTGTGTATATATACCACACATTTTTTATTCCATCCATTTGTTGATGGCTACTTATGTTAATTTTATATCTTGGTTATTTTTGTTCATGTGTCTAACATTGGACTTGTTGGAAGAGATAATATTCTTTGTACCTAACATAAGACAGATAAGGAGCAGGTTTTCAGAAATTGTTTATTGAAAAGATTTACCAGAAAATAATAATAATAACAGTAATCATAGTAGTAACAACAATAATGGTAATATCTTTATTATACCGTTTATACAACATATCTCATATACATTATCTCATGCATAATTGAGAAAACTTCAGAATAGTTAAATGACTTCCCCAAGATCACAGAGCCTGTAAATCTTAGGATTGAGATAAGAATCACATTTTCCTGGTTCTTAGTATGCCAACTATCTCATCAACCAAAGTTGAAACTGATATTGGGGGTTCAAGGATCTTTCCAGTATATTCCAGCATCAGGGTACAGGGCAGCCTAGAATTGTTGGAGGTAATTGTCATTGAATATTTTTACACGGTATTTCTTACTAATGGCATGTATTTCATGCTTCTGTTCCAGAAACCCCTCTGCCTATCCCTTTGTAGTAAAATATCAATAGTCAATTTCCTTTTTTAAAAAAAATTGATCTAACTTAGATGAATTTATCATTATCAATGAATTTAGCAGAGCTAGTTCCACTGTCCCCATAGATTCCCAGATAACATGGTCCTAAACTCCACAATCAAATACTGACATTTCTTTTTTACAATATCAATAAACATTGTGAAAATTATGCTACTGTAAAAAAAAATACAGTGCTAAGAGTTAAGTTTATTTGCAAACACGTGGAGCTGAGTGACATAATAGTTTCAATTAAAATCATTACAAACAGTATGATAGTAATGAACACTGCCATGAAACTTCAAAGGAGGGAGTGATCAAAGATCAATAGATTAATTGGAAAGTGACAATTAGATTTTTAAAGAGGAGTAAGTTTATCAGGTGGATTAAAATGAAACGGCATTTATTGCAAGCAAGAGCAAGATTATGAAAAAACAAATTAGACATAAAACTGCTTGGCAATTGTGGGAGCTGAGTATAGAGGATTAAAACTGAAGCAGATGATATGAAGAGTCAAGGTGGGAACTGAGACTATAGATCTGGTTGTTCAATATGGTTGACACTAGCACCATGTGGTTGTTTACATGAAATAAAATTAAAAATCAGTTCCTTGTCACACTAACCACATTTCCAGTGCTCAATAGCCATGTTTGGTTAGTGGTTACCATATTGGTAAATATAGAAATAAAATATTTCTATCATTCCAGAAAGTTTTTGGAAGATCTCTGCAGATGAACCAGGGCCAAATAATTGGAGAGTAAAGGTAAACTGAATGAAAATTGAAATGAGGGATGTGAACTTCTCAACCATATTGTCAGTCCTATCTTCACACATTATTTTATCTCCGTTGTATTTATCCTGATTTAGTTAAAGCTATAATGCACATTTCCATAACAGCATGAATGCATTGACATTTTCAATTTTAGCATAGGTATAAATGTAGAATCATAGAAGCACACACACACACACACACACACACACACACACACACACACACACAAAACCCAAAGAGAACACAGTTCCCCCCGCAAACCGTTTATTATAAACATGAAGGCATAAGTTTTCAGAGGTGCAAAATTAGTTGATTAACATCACACAATCAGTAAGTGGGGCATTCAAATGGAGCCATTGCTTTCTTCCTCACAATTAGGAAGTAGGCCCACAAGGCCATAAAATATCCTTGGGTTTGTATTTTAAAATTCAAAGATTATAATAACCTTATTCAAATTAACTTCTGTCCTCATTTTCCGGGTGTTGTGGGATCCAAGAGTGGCAACTTCAACATCTATTCACCCCAAATAGGGTATGTGAATTCTGACAATTCTGATGTTTGGTTTGGGAGTGGGGAACATAAAGCACAATCCTGTCTACAGGAATGTGATGAGCCTTTCCTGTGAGCTCTGGGAAAGTTTTCTCTCCTATAAAAAAGGTACAAGATGAAAGTGACATATTTTCTTCTACTTCACATACCTGGATGTACCTCCTGGAACTTCTGCACCCTGAGGACACAGCCAGCAGGAGAGAATGGCACAAGAGCAGAGCTGAAGCCCTTTCCTTCCACATCTAGCCACCTACCCAGCCAATCCACATTTAGTGATATAATAAAGACTCTTGTTGTTATTTATAACCAAGAATGATAATTAATCTAGTTTTGTATATCTCAGGTAAGAGATCTATAATATACATATTTTTTTCCTGGAGACACACACACATTTTTTTGCTACACATAACAGAAAACTCAAAGGAAGAGAAGATATTCCTGTTAGAAAAATCAGTATGTGCAAAGGTGTAGAGGTCAGAGAGCTTGTTATCTTTAAAAATGGTCGGGTTTCAGCAGTTTTCAGGAAAGAATAATTATGGGAGAGTCATAGTAGTTAGACATAGGTAGGCAAGTGGCAAATTAGAAACGGATTATGAAAGACCTTGCTTAGCATACCAAGGACTGTAGATTTTATCCCAGAAGTAAAATCATGAACTCTATTGGCAGTCCCCAAAGATGGTTCTATACATCCTATTTGAATAACATTCATGGATCTCTTGTTAGAATAAGTTTTCAGGCTGAATTACTTACTCAACAATAAACTTTAAATTAAAGTATGTTGTTTATTATCTGTACATATACTTTTAAACATTGATATTAGGATTTTCTACTATGATGTTAAGAAAGAGAGGTGGTAGTTTGGAGGATAAATGTCACAGGAACCGATAAACCCCAAACAGCTTCTGCAAAGGTCAGCTCGCCAAAAGTGTATCTGTGCAATTCCCAAAAAAGGTTAGACATTCAAATGTTCCTACTTCTTAACAAGATAAACTGTAATGGTAAAATAAATGGCTGTCTGGACCAATTAACTTTAATAGAGAGGATATTAGGATTAACTTAATTAATTAGTCCTGTAATTCATAACTTCTACCTTATGAAAGGATACCACAAAAACGTGGGCAAAAAACACATATGATATCAGTAAAATGTAGGTATTGAAATGTGAGTAAAAAAAAAAAAATCTAATTAATTTAAAAAATCATTCCTGCCTGCATATGTATACAATTATAACTCTTAGACAAATATTTACATCTTAAGGAAAAGTCTAGCCTTGGTGTACCCTATAAGCAGAAAGTGCCCCTGGTTCTTACATTCATGCTATTACTTAGTCATTACTGATACTAACTAGAGTATGGGTTTTGAGATATGCTTTCAGTCTCACTGTGCTAATAGTTTATTCTTGTTTGTGAACAATAGAGTGAATTTTTCAGACAGTATATTTGAGGCTTAATAGATATAGTCCTTAGCTATGGAGTCAAGGATTTTCTTAGAAAAGATCAAGCTCATTATCAACTAAGTATTACCTGCTGCTCACCTACTCTATGTCTCATAATATGTGAGATGTATGGGTGAACACATAAGTAGAAAGTGTAATCATTTGGATAGTGTCCCCCCCCCCCCAAAAAAAAGGTATGACTACCAGGAACCTCAGAATGTGATCTTCCATGGAAGTAGGGTCTTTGAAGACATAACTGGTTAAGTTAAAATGAGGTCATACTAGATTAGGCTGGTCCCTGAATCCAATAACTGGTGTATTTATAAGAGAAAGGAGAGAAAGATTTGGTCACAGAGACACGGAGGATACATACAGGGCCATGTGACAACAGAGACAGAGTTTGGAGTGAGGCAGCTAAAGCCGAAAGTGCCAAGGATTGCTGGCAGCAGAAAACTAAGAGAGAGGCATGGAAAAGATTCTCCTTCAAAGTTGCTGACACCTTGAGTTTGGACTTCTAGCCTCCAGAATTGTGAGAGAATAAGATTTCTGTTGTCTTAAGCCACCTAATTTACGGTAATGTGTTACAGAAGCCTAGGAAACTAATACAGAAAGGAAAGGAGGGTTTATTCAGTCCATGCTGTGGGCCCTATTCTGTGCTGGATATTCGATTGTTTATTGAATACTCCTAGAGATTTCTGCTCCTGTTTCAGGCTTAACAAAACAAAGCTCAAAGAGGTTAATTAGTTCTCTGCGTTAGCAAATGATCATCACGAGTCTAGTTCCTATTTCTTTTGTTAAGCTCATCATCTTAAACTCACTGGGCGTGGATTTATTCCTCTTACAAATGTTGTTTGCTGGTTTGGGAATATTCAGATATGGAGCTGAAGGAGAGCTGAGGTATGAAAGGATACCTTCCATGAAGGAATGGAGCTAAAAGCTGGCTTTTGAAAGTTGATTAGAGAGGTCCAAGAATGCTTTTCAAGAGGAGGGAGATTGGGTTCCTGACTCAGTTCTATGATCTAAGCAGTGTAATATGGATGCATATTGTAACTTTTCGATGTAGAACTCTTGCATCTATTGAATACCAATATCATATACCCTGCCAGTATTCATGCATATGATACCTTTTCCATTCCTTACAGCTTATGGCATAGGGATCCTCTTCCTCATAGTATGAATAAGGAAATGACTCTGCAAAAGGTTAAATGCTTTTTCTTCAAAGTCACACAAACATTTATTGAAGAGGTTCTCCTTTCCCCAATGTATGTCCTTGGTGCCCTTGCTGAAGATCAGTTGGCTGTAAATATGTGGTTTGATTTCTGGGTTCTCTATTCTGTTCCATTGGTCCATGTGTCTGTTTGTATGCTGGTATAATGCTGTTTTGGTTACTATAGCTTTGTAGTATAATTTGAAGTTGGGTAGTGTAATGCCTCTGGCTTTATTTATTTTGCTCAGGATTGCTTTGGCTGTTAGGGGTCTTTTCTAGTTCCATATGAATGTTAGGATTTTTTTTTTTTTTTTTTTTTTGTATTTCTGTGAAGAGTGCCAATGGTATTTAATGGCAATTGCATTGAATCTGCAGATCACCTTGAGTAGTATGGACATTTTCACAATGTTACTTTTTCCAATCCAAGAGTATGGAATGTCTTTCCATCTTTTTGTGTCCTCTTTAATTCTTTCAGCTGTAATTTGTAGTTCTCATTTTAGAGATCTTTCACCTCCTTGATTAAATTTATTCCTTGGAGTTTTATTTTTTTGGTGACTATTGTATATGGGCTTACTTTCTTGATTTTTCTTTCTGCTAGTTCATTTCCGCATTATAAAAATGCTCTTGATTTTTGTATATTGATTTTGTACCCTGCAACCTTACTGAATTTGTTTAGTAAATTCAAATTTGAATTTGAGCTGTCTTAGCTCTAAGAGTCTTTTGGTAGTCTCTTGGGTTTTCTTTTTATAGAATCATGTCATCTGCAAACAGAGACAATTTGATTTCATCTTTTTCTATTTGGATGGCCTTTATTTCTTTCTCTTGTCTAATTGTTCTAGCAGTATTTCCAATACTATGTTAAATAGGAGTGGTGAGAGCAGACATGGTAATCTTGTTCCTGATCTTAAGGGGAAAGCCTTTAGCTTTTTCCCATTTAGGATGTTATTGGCAGTGGGTTTGTCATATATGGCTTTTATTGTGTTGAGACAATGTCCTTCTATGCCAAATTTGCTGAGAGTCTTTATCATGAAGGAATGTTGAATTTTGTCAAATGCTTTTTCTGCATCTATTAAGATGATCACATAGATTTTGTTCTTGATTTTGCTGATGTGGTGTATCACATTTATTGATTTGCATATGTTGAACCATCTTTGCATTCCTGAGATGAATCCCACTTGATTACGGTGCATGAAAACTGGATATCCACACGTAGAAGAATGAAACTTGATCTATACTTCTCATATACTTCTCACCGTATATCAAAATCAACTCAAAATAGATAAAAGACTTAAACGTAAGACCAGAAACTTAAAAACTCCTAGAAGAAAACATAGGGGAAACAATCAAGGATGCAGGACTGGGCAAAGACTTTATGAGTAAGACCCCAAACATACAGACAACAAAAGAAAAAATATATTGGATTATATCAATCTAAAAAGCTTCTGCACAGCAAAGGAAGCAATCAACAGAGTGAAAAGACAACCTACAGAATGGGAAAAAATATTTGCAAACCACATATCTAACAAGGGCTTAATATCCAGAATATGCAAAGAGCACAAATAGCTTTACAGAAAAAAAAAACAAGTAGTCTAATTAAAAAGTGGGCAAAGAAGCTGAATAGACATTTTTCAAAGGAAGACATATAGATGGCCAGCAGGTATATGTAAAAATGCTCAATATCACTAATCATCAGGGAAATGCAAATCAAAACCACTTTGAGATATCACCTCACCACAGTCAGACTGACTATTATTTTTAAAAAAACAGAATAACAAATACTGGCAAAGATGTGGATAAGGGCAATACTTCTGCACTGTTGGTGGGACTGTAAATTAGCACAGCCATTATGGAGAACAGTACGGAGGTTCCACAAAGAACTACAGATAGAACTACCATATGATGCAGCAATCTGGGGATATATATAGAGGATTGGAAATCATCATGTTAAAGGGATACCTGCACTCCCATGTTTATCACAGCTCTATTTACAATAGCCAGGTGATGGAACCAACTTAAAAGTCCGTTGATGGATGACAGTATAAGGAAATTATGGTATATATACCCAATTGAATACTACTCAGCCATAAAAAAGAATGAAATTCTGCCATTTGCAGAATCGATGAGCCTGGAGAAAATTATGCTAAATGAAACAACCCAGGTACAGAAAGAGAAATACTGCATGTTCTCATAAGCAGGAGCTGAATCCATAAATAAACAAATAAACAATAAAGAGAGACAGAAAAAGAAAAAGAAAGAAACAACAATCACAATAATAAGTTGAAATTTTAGAAATAGAGAAAAGAACTGTGACTTGATTACTAGAGGTGGAAAAGGGGAGGAGAGGGGGGTTAACAAAGAATTGCTTAATGGACACAAAGAATGATTATGTGTTGTAATGATGAATAAGCTAACTATCCTGATCTAACCGTCGCACATTGTACGCAACTATTGAAAATCAACTTTGTACTCCACATGTATATATATTAAGTTATCTTAAAAAATTAAATTTAAAAAAGGCAAAAAAAACAACAGCAAAGAAAACAAAGTCACATAACCAGAAATTTGTGACAGCAAATTCAATCATAGATGTTTCTGATTCTAAGGTCTCTATATTCCAATGATATAATAGTAGAATAATTCTCCCTCTTCCCCTCTCCTCTCCCTCCCTTCAAATTTATTTAGTGTTTTTATAGAATAGGAACAGCACTGGGTAGGGCACAAATTGTACAAGACACAAATCTCAATGAATATGTAGCACACTCATATCTTTCAGAACATAATAAGGTTTTAAAATCCAAATATCAATATGTATTTGGTAGGGAAATAAGGCATATTAATTATGTCCAGGAGAGCACTGTGACATGTTAGTAGGGGGCTTGCTCTTCAGCTCTGGTCCTTGCAGGAGTCAATGGTAATTGCACATTTATCTATTCATCCTGCTAAGCTGGGTAGTACCTAAAGGGATGGGCTGTGTCATCACTACCACTGTGTAATCAGTAAATGTCTTCTCAAATGAATACGTATATGAATGAATGATTACATAGGATGATGGATAGTCTACATTCTTTTGGTCCTCGCTGATTGTTATTTCTCAAGCAGTTTAAAATATGTACAGAGTATCTGAGCTAAGACTCATATCCAAAATGGAGTGCTAATATGAAGTAAATTTCACTAAAAATAATAAAATTATGTTTAATATTTATACATTTAGTAAAATTTTCTGTTCTTAAAAACAAGAAATACTTAACCTTTTTTTGCTTCAAGTAATTCTTCTAAATTCCTTCTTTTGCTTTACTTTTCCTTTTCTGACAGTGCATTAGTAGTCTAGACATAACACGTAGTTAACAGAGAAAGCTCTGGGATACATGTGTAAAAGGAAGAAAAAAATCTATTTAAGAAATCATACAACCTTTCTGATAAATCCGTAATTCTTGTTTTAATGATTGATTTATACAAACCAGAATGTAAACACATTTAGAAAGTTTTCTGGTAATTTAAATCAGATCTCATCTGGGTAATTGTATTGTCATCATCTATTTAGGAATCAGTCTTCCCAAACAGTATTATATGAAGATAATGAGACAATATACATATGCAGATTGTTCAAATCAAAAATTATGTTCCTGGATACATTAAACAGGCAATATTAGACAAAATGATAATTTGACATATGAAATATCTTCATTTATCTAGAGAAATCATGCAAAAAAAAAAATTTAACTATCACAACCTGGTGCATTTATTTACTAAAAAAGTTCTAGGAGAGATGCATCGCAGTGTCAGTGGCTTTATTTTACATTATGAGAAATGTAAACAGTATTCTCTTTGCAGTTCCAATGTGGAAAAATCCCAAGCCTTTTCTTTGCTAATGGATCAAAACGCCAACCTTGCTGAAAGTCACTAGTGCCCTGATCCCTCATGAAAAAGCTGCCAAGATTTCTGCTGTAGACTCAGACGGATCCATACGTGAGTTTTCCCTTCTCTCTCCTGCCCCTCCCCCATAGTGCTCTGCAGTCTTTCTCTGAGTCTTTTTTTGTTATAAGCTGAGTCTTAGAAGCATTTCTTTGAATCACCCTGCTTATTTACCCGAACAGCCATCTGGTCCCCCTGGGTTCCTTTGGCCTTCTGAGATGATCTATTCTAAAGTATGGCTTCCCTGGAGCATCAGAAGTCCTTTTCCAAGAGTGGACCAAGGCCCAGTCTCCCCTCTTTGACCCATACTGCTTTCTACAGGCTAAGAGAGAAACCACTATCTCATGAAGAGCTATTTTTCTCTCATTTTGGGGAGAAGTGTCAGAAAAAATGGCCTCCCAGTAACTGAAACGAAAGGAAAGTTTTTTTTTTTTTCAAGGCTATTTTGTTCCATTGGTCAAGGGCATCAGCAAAACTCTGGGAAGTAGGTATTATTATCTCTGTTTCTCAGAGGAACTAGGAATTTGCCCAAGGTAAGTGTGGAATTTAGATATTGATTTATCTGTTCCCCAAACTCTGTCCACCATAACCAGGAATGTACCTCAAATCAGAGTAAAGCAACCAACACCATATCAAGCATCTTTATGTAAGTTACTTAGAATCACAGAACCATAATACTAATGGAGAGCTTAATATCCATTTAATCCAATCACCCCCATTTAAAGATTAAAAACTGTGGCTTCAAGAGATTCAGTGTTTTACCCATGGTAACACATTATTACTGTAATGCAAATCTTCTAACTCTAAGTCCAGTGCTCATCCATAATGAAATTCTACCTGTCATTTAACTATTTGGTTTGCTTTAACATAGTTTATTTTATCCCTTTTTTTCCATTTTTGCATTTTCCTCTATTTCACCCTCTATTTTAATCAATTGTTCTCACTGATGAAATAAAAAAAAATTACAAAAAAACCAAATTTGCATTCACCAACCTTCCTCTCTCTTCCATTGTGAACAAATCTGAAGACTTTTTTAGAAAAAAGGCACTTGAACTCCCCCATGAATAAGAATGGATTGGAACCAATTGCAGAGATATTTGGAGTTTAATTCAGGAGGTTGAAAGATTTTTCTTTCTCTCGTTTTTCAAACTCTTTTGAACTGAACTGATTTTCAAATACAGTTAATGTCCTCACCAACTTTCCAGTCAGCAGAATTCTTTGCTTCTGCTCAAGCCTAAAAAAATAAACAAACAAAATAGGAGCAAAAAACAGTACAAAGAAGTAAAAATGCACACCTATTTCACACACAGACAGCTTCAGTGTTATCACAGAGTCAGTGCTGTTTGAGTATGTACATTTTTCCTTGTTAGCCAGTTTTCTGCCATCTTTGGACCAGTTAATGATCCATCCATCACTATGCTTGTGTTACACAAAAGGCTTTTTTTTTTTAAACTCTCACAGAATAAGAGGTACCGAATGCTTGTTTCTTTTAATGAAATCTGAGTGAGGGATATCCAAAAGAAATAAACAGAAAGTTATGTTCAAATACATCTTACAGAGAGTTGTCAAAATCTCTTCTTTGTTGACAAGTCTTTTGAAGAGGATTTTTGTTTTGACATTTCTCCTAATGCATTTATTGCACATACTAAACACTCTTACTGACCCTGGGATCCCATTTAAAGAAATTAAGTACAGGCAAAGCCCACTCCAAAGAGATAAGTGCTGCAAACACCTTCCATACAAGTTAGTCACCAGATTGAAAAACAAAGCCCAAGTCAGGAATTTTGTAGTTTGTTACCTCACCAAGTGGTTAAGATTCATGTTTTAACCAAATATGTATTCTTCAAAACAAGTGGAATATGGAAAGAGACAGGTAGACATTGCAGGTAAGGGAGACAGGAGGGATGGCAAGGGTGAGGTAGTATCAAGATTCATAATGAAGTAAGAACTGCTAACTTCTACTAAGCATTAGCTTACGCCAATTTCACTAGAAGCAAGGCCTGAGATGTGGCTTCTTGTACAAGTGATGTATTTGGTGAAATGAGTGAGAAAATCAGGATAAGACATGGGTAGAAGCCAAGCAATGACGTGATCTCAGCTGAAAACTAGCTCTAGTCTGATCCTGTAAGATGTTCTAGAGCTGCAGTGTTTAACAGAGTAGCCACTGACCACATGTGGCAAGTAAGATCTAGAAATGTGATAAGTTTAACTGAGATGTGCTGCAAGTGTAAAATACATACAAGATCAAAGATAAAGTACAAAAAAATGTAAAATATCTCGAGTGATTTTTTATTGATTGTGTGTTGAAATAATATTTTGGTTTAACTAAAGTATACTTTATTATTAAAATTTACTTTACCCACCCACATATTTTTATTTTTTAAATATGACTACAAGAAAAATTTCAATTACATGTGTGGCTTGCATTATATTTCTAATGGAAAACACTGCTTTGGAGTGATTATCCGAATTTAGTCTAGCCAAGAAAATCTGAAAATCTTCCTTTCTTCCTTTTTTCTTTTATTCCTTTGTTCAATCTTTCTTTTCTTTCTTCCTTTCTTTCTCTCTCTTTTCCTTTTTTTAAAATTCCCTAACCACTAATGTGTTTTTTTTTTTAACTCCGAGCAAGGCAGGCCTGTTTTCCAGATCTCTTATTCAAGTTACACAAAGGCTTGTGATCTCATCATTCAAACACGCAGACAGACATATACACAAATGTACTACTCTTAGCATGGCTACAAAATGCTCTGGACAGCTTGGTGGTGGGAAGAGATATTGGCAGCACTTTTTCAAAATAAGCAGCTTATCCAAGGTCCAAAAACACATCATCAATTAGCTTCCAGATGCTCCTCTCTTTTTATCTGTAAACCCATTTTGTTGACAGCAGGTGAAAGTTATTGTAACAGAATATTTAAACAAAAAGGACCACACCACATTCCATTTCTGAGGCAGTGCATTTTGCAGGCACCTGGAGGACACTTAAAAATTCAGTAGCAGCTGCCAAAAGCCAAATCATACACTATAAAATCAATATCTAAGTTACATTGGATTATATAATTTGCCCTGCAATTTATACCATTTTTACTCCAGACTTGTTTTTTGTATGAGTTCAATTTTTTATTACTAATTAACAAAATTTATATTTTAGAGGAACTTTAGGTTCATAGAAAATGTGAGTGGAAAGTAAGGAGAGTTCCCATATACCCACTATACTCACAGGTGTACAATCTCCCCAACTATTGACATTCCACACCAGGGGGTTGTATTTGTAAAAATCGTGAACCTACATTGACATGTTATTACCTGCAGTCCATAGTTTACATTAGGGTTCACCCTTGGTGGTATATACTCTATAGTTTTTGACAAATGTGTATTGGTGTAGCCATCACTATAGTGTCTTTGATAATGTGCTAAATCCTTTGGTGTATGCTCAGTTTCTAGAAGCACTTGGTAACTGTACTAATTTCTTGCTGAGAGCATTTTCTATAGCATAAGCTGACCTTCATCTTCATCATCATCATCATCACCATCACCATCATGATTATCACCATCACCAATGTGTCACCATTAACATTTTTCAACTTTTGCCTGTGGTGCATGGATGTGTATTAGGCACAAGAGATGATGTATAATCCACTGGGCATTTGGGGTCATATCATAAGGCAAAAATTCACATAATGAATAAAATCAATACTGTAGGTAGGCAGTATTATATCTCTCCTTTGGCAATTTGCAGGTCAAAATAATTTGAGGACAAATAGCAATTCTAGATTACAACCCAACTACATAAATAGCATGCTACTGGGTGAGGGCCAATTTTACTCTTTTATATTTTCCTATGCTTTCAATTTCCTTGCATCATAAAAGAGAAACTAAACAGCCAATCTAGCGGAGTGGCATAGGAGTAGGTAGTCTACCACACTTCATGTCAGTGATAGTAAATATAACAGTAGATAAAGTGGCAGAACAGGGAGGACAGGGAAATAGTGCCATGAATTTCTAGATATACCAGGCATCTGAAAAGTAATTCATATTTAGCAGGCCTACCAATATTTGATCTAGAAAGGACTAATAGTGCCTTGATTTTAGCATTTGGAACTAGCATTAATTTATCTAATCTGTTACAGTTAGGTTATAATGGATTTTTTTTTCAATAAATCATAGAAGCCACATCACAGCCAAATAATAATATGCTATTCGTATAGCAAAACAGCTTAATTATTTGAAGCAATTAAACTAATATCTCAAGTGATTTGACAGGAAGTGATACTTGTAAAGACTTCAAGAAGGATTAGAAAAATAAAGCATGTTTTGCTGTAACTCCGTGGGAAAAGAAAATGCAAAATGGACCAAAGAAATTAGTCATCAGTGTTTGTTTGTCATTACCAAAACCCAACTCTCTGATGGCTTTCTTAATTATCTAGATGAAACTCTTGTTTTTCAAGTGATAACTTCTAAGAGTTTTTTTTTTTTTTTTCCCCCAGAGCTAGGTTTTTACTGCTGCCAACACAAAATGGGGTAAAAGTGCACCTCACTCATAATGTTCTCTAGATGTTTGCTCTTTGAAGCTTTCTTGGTATTATTTTGCCGGTAATTTCTTAAACTAGACCCTTTCACTTGTCTCTCTAATATAAGTAAGCAGTAGGCTTTATATATCAAAGCTATTATTTTAAAGAATCTCTACAGATCTTACTAACAACCACATTATCCCTCAAAGAAATCCCTTGGTAAAAAGTAGTTCAGAGGTGGGAATGACATATCTAAATGGCAAACCTAAGGTCAGAAAAGCCAGTGACTTAACCCAAGTCTTGGGTAGATTCAGTTATGAAATTCTCATCTTCACACTTGAGTATGATATCGTCATGACAAATCTGCTTCCCTGAAATTTAGAAAATCAATGACTGGGCCTGAATAACTTAAGCTCAAGGAGAGAATAGTGACATAAACATTAGAATAGGTCTAGCTCTTAGCCAATTTGTGGAAGACAGTCAAGGCTACTAGAGTCTTTTTAATTAGCATGACAAAATGTCTTCTGATATGTTAAAAGACATGGGTTCTGCCAGTCAATTTGGTCCAATAAGTATGTACCGACCCTCAACCACATGGCCATTTCCGTGTTAGTTTCTTGGAATACTGAATACGCAGCCTAAGACAGAAGAACAACTAATAGGCCTCTAAGATGCATTTGTTTCAGCTCCTTTATATTAAAACGCATCAAGTTTCTATTCTATCCAGTTAAATGGATTTAAAACACTGCATTAAGTTTTTTGGTAAGGGGAAGAAGCAGTGACATATTATTTTGAAAAATTACCTTATCTGTGCAGTGGGTGAGAGTGATCATCCAAGAATATTTAGTTCCTTTCAAGTTATATGTATGGCTTCCACTGTTGTGAGGCAAAAAGTGAGCAATTAATTCCTTGGGATACTTAGGGATTCACAGCCATAATAGACTACAACTGTGTACAGAATTCTCATGTGAACATTTACAGAGCAAACCAAAAACACAGGTGATTGGAAATGTTTTGTATGAAGAATATTATAGCTATATTGGAAGGATTTCCAGATATTTTTACTGCCGGATCTAAAACTAGGATTCCATAATTTGTAGACCATTAAAGCAAACTGAAACAACAAACACACAAATCGGAATATAGTTGAGAGCTGGACTCCAAATCTCATCTGATGTTAACCCTGGTGTACATTTCATTTTGGGGTCTCTATTAATCCACTGCCCCTCCTTTGATCAGCTCCTCACCATCGCAATCTTATCTTGCAATTTATTGCCATAGTCATCTCACTAAAAGGCAAATCTAATCATGGCTCTGCCCTTGCAACTCTTCCTTAAATCTGCTGCCTGCAGATGACACATAAAAGACAGTTTTCTGACAATCTATTCCCACTGCCAACTTTACTGGTCAATATTATCCTTTCTACATTTGCATGAAAACATAATACTCTGCAAAATGCTGTTTCTTTTAGGAAGACTATTTTTACTTTTATCTGCCTGAGGATACATATTAATGCATTTTCTGGTCGATCCCACCTCTCCCACTCTACACTATGTGCATAAATCCTTGCTTCTTCTCTTCCTACACGTTCTGTACTCATGTTGTTAATTGCAATGATTATTCTGTGCTTTAATTTATTTACAAATTGGTGGCCACTATTACAATACTAACTATCTCATCTGTAGTGCTTGGACTCAGCATACCTTATAGATGCTTTTAAATATGTGTTGATTTGGATTGACCATAATAGTTTCTTTATCTTTCTCCCTTATAAGTCACAGATCAAAGAATACTCCCTTTTAAATAGATATTAGCAGGAGAAATATACACCGTTGCTTCAGAAACTGATTATGCAGATTAACTCTGTACTTAGAAATTAGAAAATTAACTCAGCACCACAGCTGTGGGACTTAATTTATAGAACCGGGTATATTTTGAAAACTTTGAAAATCTGCCAAAAGAGAAAATTATAAGATTGATTTATAGATAAACGATGGTATTCAAAGTTAAATTACTTTTCTAATAGATTTGTTAGAGAGGATTTTTTTTTTTCCAGCCATATCTTTTATTTTCTTACTTTTGATCAGCGGTTATCTCCTGTTTCATCCTATAGTGAATATACCTGTGGAGAATGTAAACCTATAGTCATTTGTGAAAGGAAAAGGCAGTCCTAGATTAGGTAAATAAATCATGAACTGAATATCCTATACTTCAAATACCACAAAGGCATCCCACGCCCCCTTGTTCTGTTAAGTATTGTCACTAAAATAACAAACCATGATGAGTGGTGTGGTGGAGGAAGGAAGTTAATTATTTCTTTTCATTTTTTTAGACATACAGTGCTGAAATGAGCCATTACCACATGAGGCATCTTTCCAATTTAGAACACATTTATGCCTTAACTTGCTATTGAAGTGAATATACACACAGAAAGGTGCACATAGCATAAGTGTACAGCTTGATTCATTTTTAAAAATGAACATACCCTGTGCCAATATGCAGAAGCCCTCTTAACACCGCCTTCTAATCATCATCTTTCTTCCACCCCAGGGGAGCCATTATCCAAACTTTTAACATCATGGATTACTTTTGCCTATTTTTGTATTCTATGCAAATTACATCTTAAATAGGTACTTTTTTCATTCTGGCTTGTTTTCCTCAATGCTATGTTTGTGAATAACTATATTTTGTTCATTCTTATTGCCATATAGCTTTGCATTGTGTGAATATACCACAATTTATTTATCCACTCAACTGTTGATAGGCTTTTGGGTAGTTTTGAGGTTGGCTTTATGAATACTGCTGCTATGAATATTCATGTGCACATCTTTTGGTGAACATATGTATGTGTTTTTCCAAATGTTAAACCGATTTTATATTCCTGGAATAAACCACACTTTTCGTGATATATTATGCTATTTATATGTTGCTGGATTTGATTTTCTAGGATTGGATTTAGTATTGTTGCATTTACATGCCTTAAAGAAATTAGTCTGTAATTTTCCTTTCTTTTAATGACCTTGCGAAGTTTTGGTGTTGGGTTTCCCTCCGTCATATAAAAGAGTTGAGAATAGTTTTTTTTTTTTTCTTACTCTGTGGATGCATTTCTTTAATATTGGTATTATTTCTTCTTTGAATGTTTGGAAGAACTCACTGTTGAAGCCATATGGGTCTGGAATTTTCTTTCTGGAAATGTTTCTAATAACAAACTCAAGTTCTTTAATAGACATAGATTATTAAGATTTTTAATTTCTCCTTATAATTTAGGCAACTGATTTTTCACCCAAAATATGCATTGTATATACTTTTCTAAATAAATTAGAATTAAGTTGTTCATAATAGCAATTCCTTTGGTATCTGAATGATCTTAGTGATGACTTATTTTGTGTTTCCAGTACTGGAAACATTTTTTTCTCTTTTTTTATTGATCAGCGTTTGTAGGTATTTATGATTTTAATTAACATTTTCATCAATTGTCTACCTATGTTTGAGATTTGAATTACTATCTTTCTCTAATTTCTTGAGATGACTTCATAACCATTGATTTTTTCAGCCTTCTTTCTAATAGATTCATTAAAAATATATGAATGAACAGTTTTGCTTTCTCTGAAAACATTATTTTGCTTTCATTTGTAAAAGCATTTTAAAAAGGCCATTTTATCATTTTTTAGCTTTCATTATTTTTAAGGTCAGTTTTAGTCTTGCTGCTCCTTTGAAAGTAATTAGTCTTTCTTATTTGGCTGCTTTTAAGATTTTCTCTTTGTCTTTGGTTTCCTGCAGTATGGATTGGATATATATTGCCTGGCTTGCTTTTTTCTTTCTGAGCATGTTTTGTATTTCTCATTTATCTGTTTTTCAATCCATTAATTCTCCTGTGTTCAGTATACTATTAAATCCACTCATGGAAGTTTGTAATTGTAGATATTTTATTATTTAATGCAAAATGTCCATTAAGTTCATTTTTTGTAGGTTCAAATTTTTGCTTGAATTTTTTTATCCTTCTATCTCTTTTCCCCAATATTTTTTCTATTTCATAACTGTACTTATCATAATTATTTTAAAGTCCTCTTCTGCTCATTACAACATCTATGAGCTTGTTTTATCATCCATTTTTGAAAAATCATTATCAGTCATATAGACTTGACATTTTGCAAGTTTAGTGTTTTGACTGTATAGAAATAGCCATAGAGAATTCAGATTATGTAGTACTCAACTAAACAGGGTAAACCCTTTCCTCTATTACACGGAGAGAATGTGGGGGCTGATTACCTCAATCTCAATTAGGATACCATTTTAGTAAAGGCCAGACTACCTATGCTTTGCCTCACTTTTTACAGAATAAGGCTTTCTCCCATAGCCAAGCCTAGGTTTCACCCTCAAGCTGGCCCATTCCCCACAGAAGAATTTTTTTTTTTCTAACCACCAGAAAATTGCTACAAAATTCCCTATGCCATTCAAAGTTTTTAGGCCTATTTCTTTAGTTTTCTATATAGCCTCAAGATACGGTAATTTTTAAGGATGCCCACAGTAGTATAGGAGGGCCCCTCATTCTTGCTCTTTCTCACTCTAGCCTACAAAACTGGTAAAATATAGGCTGGTTTCTCTTTCCCTAGAAAGATCGATCTGCCTGGAATGAGTCACAGTTCTCAGTCTCTATCCTGCACTCAAAATTAGTACATACCACCAGAATAAAAATTGCTGGGATCCTCAGTTCACCTCTGAATGGTTCTTTTCACTCTAAAATTTTATTGCATTAATCCTCATTTTTCTTACAGTTTTCTGACGCTTTTAATATATGAGTATTGTAATGTATCCAGATTTTGTTTTTTTCTTTTTTTTTTTGGTAGCTGAATGAACCTTCAACAATGAAGTGTAACTTACCTGGAAGTGAAGTGCTTGAAATTTTAAGACAACAACATGACTTGAACACTTAGAAGTTTAAAACAATATATTTTTATCACCTCTCAATAAATTAATAAGAAAATTTGAAATAAAGATTAAATTTTATTGAAAATCATAATTAAAATATACCATTTCTTCTTTTATTGAAACTCATTGAGTGTACATATTTATGGCATACAAAGTTATATTTGAATACATATACACAATGTGTGATCAAATCAGGCTAATTAGCATATTCATCACTGCAAAACTTAATCATTTCTTTGGGATGTGGACATTTGATCTCTCTTCTAGTCATTTGATGACATTCAGTAAATTATTATTAATCATAGGTGTCCACCAATAGAACTTATTTTCCTTTCTAGCTGTAATTTCATGTCCATTAACCAACCTCTCACTATCTTCCCTTCGCCCTCCTCTTTCCCACCTCTAGTAACCACAGTTCTTCCCTCTTCTTCTAGAAGTTCAACTTGTATTATTATTAATTTATTAATTTATTTTACCTCCCACATATGAGTGAGAACATGAAGTATTTCTCTTTCTGTGTCTGGCTTATTTCACTTGGTATAATTTTGCCCAAACTCATACCATTTCATTGGGAGATATATAATCATAATTATATTTTGACTACCAACCCAGTGTATGGAAGTATACCTTCTTTTTTAATACATAAACTACAAGGTTGTCTGATAGACACTACAGCTAAACATTCTTAAGAAGAAGCCAGCTTGTTAACATGCTAACTTAACCCACTCAGATGTTTTCAACAAAGTTTTATTTTTAATATTGGAAAATAGGAAAATGTTGTTAAATGCTAACTGTTCACATTCAGACAGAAACAATATAAACTCTGAGACTTTTACATAAAGAAAAATGATGAAGGGTGTGATTATACATCCTAGCATATAATGATCTGGGACTCTAAAACTTCTGGTAAAGAAAAGGGAAGAACAATATTTTAATTTTTTTTTCTCTTAAAATATCAGAACACTGTGGTATGTTGATTCTATATGGAGTTTTTGTTTTAAGACATAAAATGTTAGGCATAAATTTGGAAGATAAACTTGCAACCATTATATACTCACTATGTTTAGTTTAAGAACTTTTCTTCCAAAATATGTTTTAGATAGTTGTATTAATTAAAAAGAACAAAGACCACAAAAAGTGGTTGAATAAGAGAGGAAAAATAAAGCAAAGTGAAAAAATGCTACCCATTTTTATTGCTACTCATATTTATGACTGACTGAATAAAAAATTTAAATAATAAAAGGCCTCGAGATTCTATGAGTTATCTCATTGTACTGATTTTCTAATTTCTCTTTATTTTTCTCATTTCCATTTTTCTTCCCTTTATTAGTATTTTACAAATACTCTTTCCTCCACTGTCTTTTGCTGCATTCTTTCTTCCACTTCTTATTTCTTTCTTCGATCAATATCATGAATGTCATTAATCAAGAATTATTAGTTGATCAGTATTTACTTTCGTATTTCACTGTTTTGAAGGAGCTCTATTCAATGGTTTTAGTTTTGTCTGGCTTGAATATTTTGTCAATGTTTTCCTGAATTCTACTTGTATTAAGATGACATAGAAATAGATCAACTTTCTCATTTTCGGAGTAGGGTTTTTATCAAAATCAGTTGTATCACAGAAATTTCAATAATATCTAGATCTCTGGGATTTTTATTGTGGCCAAAGTATGATGCACATCTTTATTTACCTCCCTTTCCAAATACTTTGGAAGTCTATGAGTGAGTAACAAATGATATGAATCATGTTGTGGGATATTGGTAATGAATCTGACCTCATCAAGGGTCTTTATATTAAATTATGCACTACTCGCTCAAGAGAAAATCCTTCAACTTGAAAGATGAAGTGCAGTTATAATATCTTTAACTTGTTTGCATCATCTCTCAGATTCATGAACTTTTGTCATGAGCATTGATCCAAAAAGTTTGATTGGAGCTATGTATATGCTAATACAGCTATAGAATATTTTTAAAATAGAAATTGGAATCAAGAATCTCTGACACCAACCAAGTAACCTACAAAAATCAATCATGGGCCGGCCTGTTTTCTGCCTTGCTCTCTGCTCAACTTTCTTGCCTCCTTCTTGAGTAGAATGAAAACATAAATAAAATATAGTACACCAATCAGGTGATTCTGTGAAACTAACAAAATTCACATAACTCAATACAAAAGTCAACCAAAAGTCAAGCTTATTTATTAAAGTACATACAAAAATAATAAATAGAATATGAGAAAAAACAAATCCACTAATCAAAAGGTTATTAATTAATACTATGGTTTTTAACAGAAATAATAATGGTTTATATTTATTGACTGCCTATGTGCTAGAGACAGAACTATATTGATGATTCAAGAATATAAAGACCCAAAAATGATTATTATAATTTTTAGATGAAGAAATTAAGGCACAAAGAGGTTAAGTAGTTTGCCCAGCTAGTAAGTGTTAAAAACAGACAAACACTAACTCTCTCATTATTAATGTATAAAGAAGAAAGTGAACACAGAACTGAAGATACAGGCAGGAAGAGACAATGTAAATACATTTAAGAAATAATGAGAGTGATGTCAGCGAGATGGCAGAGTAGGAGCTTTCTACCATTTTTTTTTTTTTCTCTGCTGAAGCATTGATTTTGACAAGTACCTACAGATGAAAGCACCTTTTTAGAGTCCGGGAACCCAGAAGAGAAGTTCCAGTACACCAATGGTACCAAAAACTCTGAGAATAGATGCATTGAAAAGAGTAAGAAGAATTATTTCACTTTCCCACATCACCTCTCCTTTAAGATGTCATAATTTGGTGACGAGAGACACCTCAGGCCCATGATTTATCCCATGTGGAAAAGTGAGAATGTGGTGAGTGAATGCCTGGTTCCCCTGGTCATGCAAGATGCTACCCAAGAGGTCCACTTCCTTTTTTCCCAGTCTAGAATACTGAGATGATTAGCACAGCTGAGTGGCTAAGAGAGGCTTAGAACAGGGAGGAGAGGCTTCACACCACTAACTGCTCTGCAGACTCCATCAGGAATACTGCCCACAACCTTCTTGAGATATCTTGCCTATGGGTTGCTCCCTGCAAATGGCTCAGGAGGACTCCAAACATTGTGAACCTCACCTACACCCTGACTGACTTCCAAAGCCTACCCACAATTATGACAACTACAAGTGTCTGATGAAGACAGCAAGCTCAAATCTACAGGATTGGGAGAAGGCATACAAACTTAAGCAGTTCAAAGCACCCTCCTAGGAAAAACAAAATGGGAGGTTCTCAGCATGGGAACTGTATTTTCAGGACTGAGAAAAGGCACATAACCTTTAGAATTCCTGTAACAGAGAAACACAATAGTCTTTCAGTAGTGCCCCCCCCCAGAATGTAGATCTATGAATTACTTAACAAAGAATTATAAAATAATTGCTTTAAAGAAGCTCAGCAAGCTACAAGATAGCATGGATAGAAAGCTCAATCGAATCAGAAAAACAATACACAAACAAAATGAAAAGTTCCATAAAGAGATAGAAATCATAAAAAAGAACCCAATAGAAATTCTGCACTGAAGAATACAACAAATGAAATGAAAAATGCAGTAGAGAGTGTTAACAGTAGACATGACCAACCAGAAGAAGAAATCTGTGAACTCAAAGACAAGTCATTTGAACTTATTCAGTCAGGGAGGAAAAAGAAAAAAAGGAATGAAAAGAAATGAAGAAAGCCTACAGAATTTATGGACACTATCAAGAGAGCTAACGTTTCTATTATTATGGAAATTTCAGAAGAAAAAGAGAGACATAAAAAAGTAGAAAGCTTACTTAAAGACATAACAGCTGAAAACTTCCCAAATATGGAGAGAAATATTGACATCTAGGTAAACAAAGCTCAGAAAAAATCAAATAGTTTCAACCACAAAGATACTGTATAAAAGACACATTATATTCTAACTCAAAAATCAAAAACAAAGATTATTTTGAAAGCAGCAAGAAAAAGAGACTTGTCACATTCAAGGGAATCTTCATAAGGTTATCAGCAGATTTCTCAGCAGAAATCTTGCAGGCCAGGTGAAAGCTGAATGATATGTTCAAAGTTCTGGAAGAAAAAAAAAAAACATGCCAATCAAGAATACTTTACCTTTTAAAGCTGTTCTTCTGAAATGAAAAAGAAAAAAATTTTCCCAGACATACAAAAGCTGAGGGAGTTCATGATCACTTGATCTATCTTAAAAGAATTGTTAAAGGGAATTCTTCAATCTGAAATGAAAGGATGTTAATTAGTAGCATAAGAACAGATGAAAGAATAAAACTCATCAGTAAAGATGAGTTTATAATCAAATTCAGAATACTTTAATACTATAATGGTGGTATATAAATCACTTATAACTCTACTATAAAGGTTAAAAATACTATTAAAAGTAGCTTAGTAAAAATGATTTGTTAATGGATACACATAAAAAGATAAATTGTGGCATCAAAAATATAAAATGTGGGTAAACCTCATTGGCTACAATACTGCAGGTCATGAAAATCATCTACAATGTATATTGAGAAGTTAAAGTTAAAAAATAAAAGTTTTGAGCCACTGGGGTGAATAATATATATATAAATTGTGGGGAGGGATAATAAGTGTGTAGAGGTTTAATGCTATACAAGTTGAGTTGTTATCATATTGAAGTAGACTGTAATAACTAGAACTTGTTTTATGTAAGCATCACGGTAACCACAAAACAACACATACAGTAGATACACAAAATGTAAAGAGAAAAAAGTCAAAGGTCATGATGGAAGAAAGTAATCAAATCACAAGGAAAGACAGCAACAAGAAAGAAAGGAACAAAGGAACTACAAACAGCCAGAAAACAATTAACAAAATGGCAATAATAAGCCCTTACCTGTCAATAACTACTTGAAATATAAATAAATTCTCCAATCAAAAGACATAGAGCATCTGAAAGAATAAAAACAAAGCAAAACAAAAACAAAAAGCAAGACTCAACTGTATGCATCCTATAAGAGACTTATTTCAACTTTAGGATACACATAGATTGAAAGTATAGTGATAGTAAAACATATTTATGCAAATGGAAACCAAAAGAGAGTAAGGGTAGCCATATTTATATTAGACAAAATATACTTTAAGTAAAAAACTGAAGCAAGAGTCAAATAAGGTCATTACATAATGATAAAGGGGTCAATTCCTCAAAAAGATATAACTTTTAAATATATATGCACCCAACATCAGAATATATACACACATATATATACAAGTGTGTGTATGTGTGTTTGTATGTATGTATAGCTAATATTAACTGATGTGAAGGCAGAAATAGACAGCAATACAATATTAGCAAAGGAAATTCCCCATTTTCAATAATCAGTAAGACAGAAAATCAATTTAAAAACATTGAATTTGAACTACTTATTAGATTAAATGGACAAAACACACACACACACACACACACACACACACACACACACACACACACACACACCAAAAAAACATTTCATTCAAGAGCAGTGAAATATGCGTTCTTCTCTAGTTCACACAGAACATTTTTCAGGAGAGATCATATGTTAGGCCACAAACAAGTCTTAACATATTCAAGATTAAAATTATATCAAGCATCATTTTCAACCACAATTGTATGACACTAGAAATCTGTTATTTAAAAATAACAGAAATACTGTAAAATTCACAAATGGACAGGAATTAAATAACATGGTCTGAAAAATCAATGAGTCAAAAAATATATTAAATGAGAAGTAAAAAATATTTTGCAACAAATGAAAATGGAAACATAGCGTACAAAAACTTATGGGATGCTGCAAAATCAGTTCTAAGAGGGAAGTTTATAGCCATAAATGCCTACATGAAGAAAAAATAAAGATCTCTAACAAGCAACCTAATTTTTTACCTCAAGGAACTTGAAAAAGAATAAACAAACCCCAAAGTTGGTAGAAGGAAGAAAATAAGAAAAATCAGAACAGAAATAAATAAAATAGAAACTAGAAAATCAATAGAAAAGATCAATGAAACTAAGGGTTTTTTTAAAAAGATAAGCAAAATTGACAAATATTTGGTTAGAGTTACAAAGAAAATAAGAGAAGCCTCGAATAAATAAAATTAGAGATGGAAGAGGAGACATTACAACAGATTACACTGAGATAGAAATGATTGTAAGTGACTACCATGAACAGCCATACAGCAGTCAATTGGCTAAACTAGAATAAATGGATACATTCCTAGACACATACTACCAAGGCTAAATCATGTCAAAATAACAAGTGTTGACTATAAGAAAAGGGAATCCTTATACACTGTTGGTTGGGAACATAAATTAGTAAAGCCATTATGGAAAAAAGTATGTAGGTTCCTCAAAAAATTAAAAATAGAGCTACCATATGATCCAGTAATACCACTTATAGGTAGATGCCCAAAGGAAATAAAATCACTATCTCAAAGAAATATCTCCACTCCATGTTTATTGCAGCATTATTCACAGCAGCCAATATATGAAAACAAACTAAATGTCTGTTGACAGATGAATTGTTAAAGATGTGCTATACACATAATGGAATACTATCCAGTCTTAAAAAAGAAGGAAATCCTGTTATTTGGGACAATGTGGATGAACCTGGAGGACTTTATGCTAAGCAAAATAAGCCAGACACAGAGATGAATACTCCATGCCTTCACTTAGATGTGGAATCTAAAAAAGTGGAACTCATAGACAGAGAATGGAATGGTGGTTACCAGGAGTTGGGGGCTAGGGAGAATGGAGAGATAGTGGTCAAAGGGTGCAAACTTTCACTTATAAGATGAATAAGTTCTGGAGACCTGAAGTACAGCATATTGACTACAGTTACTATTTATAGTTTGTGTACTTGAAGTTACTAAAAGAGTAGATCTTAAGTATTCTCACCACACACACAAAAGGTAACTATGTGTGATGATGGATACATTAATTAGTTTGATTGTGATAATCATTTCACAATGCATATGTATGTAAAAACATTCCATTGTACACATCAAATACATGCAATTTTTATCTGTCAGTTATACCTCAATTAAGCTGAAAAAAGAGCCCGTAGACAATTGGACAAATATAAACAGAACATACAGAGAAAGAAAAAAATACAAGTTGCAAATAAAAATATAAAGACAATACCTAAAATCACTAGCATTCAGAGAAACATACATAGGTGGTAAATTATCAGTTTTTGTTCATTAAATTGGAAAAACAAAAGAGAATTGAGGATATCTGTGTTGGCAAGAATGTGAGAAAACCAATATTCTCATTTACTTAAAGTGGAATATTAATTAGTTAAGCATTTAAAAGAGATTTCAATTGGCACTAGTAATTGAATTTTAATATTTAATAAATTCAATATTTTGAAAGGATTCATTCCTTTCAACCAAGAACATGTGTCTAGAAATCTATTACACACATATGTACACATGTGCATAAATAGCATGTGTGAGGTTTGTTATTGTAGATTTATTTGTGAGAGTGATACTCGTGGCAGCTTAAGTACTCATCAATATGAAAATGTTTTTTTAAATCTATGACAATATGAGATATTATCCAATCTTAACAAAGAATAAATACATACTGAAAAGGAAAATAATCCAACACTTTAAGTGGAAACAAAAAGCTGATTTCAGAACAATATATAGAGAATAACTTAGATGGATATTGTATAAATATGATATATATGTACATGCCCATAAATGCATAGAAAAAGTTAAAATGTGTATGTCTAAATGTAAGTAGTGGTTGTCCCTGCAAAAGGGGTTGGGGGTAAGGAAGTAGAAGAGAGACTTTGATGTATCAGCATGTATAAGTCTTTTTTGTTTAAATCTTTTTGCAATAAGAATATTTGTATACATAGTTTCCAGAATGATTTATTTAACCCAGCTGGACCAACTGACTGCATGTTTCTATCAGGAGTGATGAAGAAATCAACGTTTACCTCATATGATTTGCTACTCCTGACTGTTTCAGATCTGAAAGCCATTTCCTGGCCTTTTGGGATTAGTTTAAGCTGTATAAGTCATTTAACTTTGAAACAACCTTCTAATATCATATTTTTATTCTTTTATTAGGAACATATTGGTACTAGATTTTATGTTCTTTTTCAGTGATACAGGATTGAGTAACGTACCATCTCACCCTTAAGACTTCACGATCAAGATATTGATTCATACATAAAGGCTGCCGATGCAATGTGGTAATCACTCCTAAAAGAGGATAAAATAGGGAAAATAGAGCTTTGTTCAAAGAACTATACTATGAGGCAACAGAATACAATAGAATTCCCTTTCCTGCAAAAGTATTTTGTAGAAAGAGAATTTGTCATCAATATTTAAAAGTTAGTATGACTTAACTTAAAATCTACATTTCCAGCTTCTTCAAAACTTTTAATAAATCCGGGTCATTTTCCCATGAGGCAGCAATTATCTGAAGCTCAATAATTAATGCATATAATTAATGCATTCTTTTGGCAGAATTCTCACCACTTCTAGGTGATTTCTCTCTCTCACACACACATGTTATTTACACAAATCATATTTACATTTATCCCTTCTTGGCACATTCCTTGTCTAAAGAAAGCTCTTGCCTCTCACTAGTCAACCTACTTATTAACACCACCTGTTGGCCACTATAGATGTTTCATGTTTTGCCACTCTTGTCTTAGATAGCAGAGTGGAAAACTGCCTGCATAACATTGGAGGGGTGGCAGGCTGGAAAGCGATTTCTCCATTTAAATCACAACTAAAAGGGAAGAAAATGTATTAGCTGCAATTACAGTCACAAAACTCTGTGTTTTGCATCTTAATCTAATTGTAAACTTTGTAAAAATAAATTATAAAGTTAGTATAAAATAAGTCCTTAGCAGAATCTATATCTTCAGGGTTTTAATGCTGTGTGTTCCCACCAATGGCACTTGCTTTTCATATGTTCATGCAAGCTTTACCTTTGCAATCTTGTGTACCTTTATTCAAACCATTTCTTCTATTAAATACAGAGAAAAACTGACAGCTTTTCTGCCTAAGGAGATCTAGGATTACGTGAGATATTTTGGTCTGTGCACAGGGTATACAGAATAAAGAAAATGTCCATGGCTGAAAGGAAAGAATCACATGAAAAATAGCCATCAGGTCAGCTGGTTAAATAGCTGTTTAAATATACTGCTTAAAATCCCGTTCTAGCATTTTACTCGGGGGTCTTACAAAATAAAGCCTATGGAGGTATCTGTAGCTTTTGGTTACTTGCTTATGCTATCTTGGTTTAGTAACTTCTTTACAAGATTTTAGTCATTGGAGAGTGTTGCAAATTTCATGTACTGAAGATGGCCTTAATAGTTCCCATCCCTCAATGCAGCTTTGACCCTCCTCCCATCGAGAGGTGAATCTATGTTCTCTCTTGAATCTAGGCAAGCCTGTGAGCCCGCAGAAGTAGAAATATTTGACTTTTGAGTCTAGGTCATAAAAAGTTGATTCATCCTCTTCCTGCTTCTTTTGGAATGCTCAATGCTGTGAGGAACCCCAGGCCACATAGAAAGGCAATGTGTAGATATCACAGCTGAGAACCTCAGCTGAACTCCCAGATGATTGCCAGCATCAATCATCAAACATTTAATGAAGACAATTCTAAAAGGATTCTAGTTCCTAGCCATTGAGCCGTACCCTAGGCTTTGAGTCTTTCCAGGTTTAAGACCCCAGAAATCATGAAGCAGGTACCACCTGTCCCCATTGTGTCCTGTCCAAATCTTTGTCCCACAGAGTCTGTTAGCATAATAATATGTATGTTTTGTGCCACTATGTTTTGGAGTCATTTGGTTCACAGCAATAAGACAATTGGAATACTAGGTGCGCCCCTTGAACACAAGTACAGGTAATAGTTTATGTACCTCTTGCACCTTCCATTCTGCTTACTCCAGTGTTGGCATAAAGAGAGCCAGACAGTGGCAGATAGAGAAATGAGAATGGTTTATTATCAGACAGACCTGGGTTTGAATCCTGTTTCTGCTTTTTACTCATTCTGAGGAGTTAGGCAGGTTATTTGACATCTCTAAATTCCCTTAACTGTGAAATAGCGTCAAAAATACCCCATAGAATTGTTCTAAAGATTAAATTAGACATAGTATTTAAAATCCCTAGTTTTACATATAACTCACAGTAAGCACTCAATAACACATACATGTTTTACATACCAAATGCTTTTGAATAAATTAATATATTAGTAAATTAGTGAATTCACTATTAGGACTACTGTTTAAGTTCTCATCTTACTTCTGGCACTGTGTGAGATAAGATAAGTTGCTAGTCTCTCTAGGTCTCACCTGAGAAAGAACTTCTCAGGGTAGGTCAGAGGACTCTTCCCCTGGTGATTGACGTAGAACTGGCCTGACATCTATTCCTGCATACACATTCCAGAATCACTGGACAAGATGATTTCGAGGTCACTCATCAATGTACTAAGATGTTAAGCACATTCAATACCCGGTTTGTCATTTTGTTGTTGTCGCTGACAATCTCAAGGGGCAGGAGGAAGGGAAAGTCTGAAATTACTTACCTGTTATTTCATAAGGCTGTGATCATGTCTGCTTATTCCAGGACCTTCCTGAAGTAGCCTTCATTTGAATAGTGCCAAATTTTAGCATCAAACATGATGCTCTTTCTAAAAGTGTGCTCTATATTGTACCCCACTAGAGTCCAGTCAGAACCATTAAATGGTGAGATGTGACAAAGTATTTGACACTTTAACTACTGCTAAAAGACAGGAACATGTGTCCAATAAAGCTGCTAAGCTAAGAAAAGAACAAAAACAAAAACAAAAAACCATGAGGCTGAATCCGAAACATAGTAATGTCCCAAATTGGAACATTTCATGCCAACATAATGCCTCCCTTCTGTGCATGTATGAATGTCAAATGCATACAAAGTACCTGTTTATCTGTTCACAGTCAGTCCATTTTTAAAGCTGAGCAGGAACACATTTGCTGACCCAGGGAGCATAAATGACATCATTACCTAATGAACTGTTGCAGAATTCATTTGAATGTGGCTGTCCTTTTGAAAAGTATGAATCTTCCCAGTGATTAAAGTGATTTAGACAGGAGTAGTTCAGGGTAGACAATATTAATTTAAGAATGAGTCATTATGTTCAGCACCAGTCTGGAACCTAATGAGCTGATTCAAATTCATTTAAATCACTTGGAAAATACATACAGAGGCAGTACAATATACATAATTTGGAACCAAAAGACATTTCCTCTAAAAACCAATATATTTCAATCAGTAGAAATAAAATAAATCCATAGATTTATTTTTTCCCCAATTACTGGGCTTCTTCAGTCCTGAGGTTTTAAAATTACCCGAGACTGCAAGCACCTGAATTAAAAGCTTCATTTGAAAAAGGAGGGAATGAAAAGACCGATAAGTAATATTTTATTATTTACTTAAATGAGAGATGTAACGACCAGAATATGGTGTTATTTCAACTATGGGAGTTATTACTGTATTTAACCATGGTTAACTTTGGGAGTGTGCTAACAATCTTAGTATAATTGGCAAAAAAAAAAAAAAATCAGAATTGGAAAACTAATTAAATATTTTCAAAACATCTATATGTATTGATAAGTTTTAATGTGACAAAATAAAGAAGTAAATATATAAATTCTAGTAATTTTGGACAAGAATTTGCATTAGAAATGAATATAAAATATAAAATATATCTTTAAAAAAATTTTAAGGAGTCATTCATTGCTTGTCTGCATTTAAAAAAGAAATGTAATCCAATAATAGTTTTTCAGAAACCCGTTGCTCAGGCTTGGCCTTATGTGTTTTGCGGGCTTCTATTTAATCTCATACATTGAATGTTGATTAAAATAAACTACCCATGGGAATTCCAGAACCTTGACCAGTGATTATTTTGACATGGGCATGAAACAAAACCCTGGTCAAAGAAACACAAATGAACGCGCTATAAGAGCCTCTGAAAAATTGTCTTCACTCTTATGGAGATATACAAATGTAAGATTTTCCCCTGCCTTTTTAGAATATGATGCTTACCAGCTGGCAGCTATATTTTAATGTTAAGGGGAAGGTCATAGAGAAGTTGGGCAGAAGCTCTGACATTACTGAGCCAATCTATTAACTGGTCCTGGACCTATTCTGCCCCTCATTTCTTCATACGTGAGTCTAGAATTCCTGTTTCTTTAAACCAGTGTCTGATGAGTTTTCAAATCTTGTAGTTGTAAATATCCTAAAGGGTATCCAGGCTTTCACAAACAGGAATTATCACATTTCCTTCTCATAGATAGTTCACCGCATAGAGCAAATCTTGTGATCAGGAAGATTTTCTTCTGTCTAGCTTCAGGATAAACAACCTCTATGCCTATCTTTCTTTATCCTGCAGAATGATTAAGAGAATACTTTTAGAAATATAAATTTAACTTCTGCTGACTTCTCATTTCTAGTGTGAATTTATGTAAAATTAAAGAAAGCAGTTTTTTACAGGGTGAAACTAATTGCATTGGCTCAGAGATTAACATAAGGTGATACTGAGTTCTTTTCTCCAGGCTCAGAAATAGACATCAGCTATTGTCAAAACACAAATACACTCCATTCCCTTCTTACACAAAATATGGCACCCTGTTATCTTATCATCTCTCTTCCCCTTTGGGATCCAAAATTTCTCTTCCACTCAGGAACATCAAATTCTTACCTTAAATCAAATGCTTATCTTAAATATGCAGATAATATTATCTACCTTGATAAATTAATGGAAGGATTAATAGCAGGGTATTTATAAGATCTAGGACAGTCTGTCTCGTAGATGTTTAATCCAGAATAGTTTTTACCACTAAGTGTGAATTTGCTGAGGTCTTTGGAATGAAGAAATGCCTAATTACTTTCACTCCCCTCTCCCCCCAGTCTCATTCAACACTCTTCAAGGAATATATGCTTTGTAAAGCAGCCTTGGATTGCTTAAGAAACAAGGCCTAGATGTTTTGTACTGTATTATAAATTATAATTTATAATTTATTGTACAATTATTAAATACCAGTATATCTTTTAATTATTGTATTAAAAGATAAATTTACATTAGAGTGGTTAAAATTGACAGAGTTCTCTTCTCCTAAATGACATTAAGCCTTTTAACACAGAACATGTGCTCTAACAGATATTCCTAGAAGTAAAATTTGGGTCAAAGGGAGCATGCATTTTAAATTTTGATAGACAATCTAAAAATTCCAAGCAGAATATATATAAAAAATCTTATTTAATTGGATGAAACGTTAGTTCTTCCACATGTATTCCAGCAGTTGTATAGTCAACATTTTGCCAATCCATTGGGATAAAAGTGCTACTTCATTGTTATTTTAATATACGTTTCTTTAATTATAAATGCATTCCAATTATTTTTTATATTTGTAAGGATTCCTTTTATTTTTTAATTTTTTGTAAAATTCCTTTTTACATTCTTTCCTCCTTTTTGTTTTTTTTTTCCTAAAGAGCCTTTTATTTCTTTTTTTATTAATGTCAAGAAATATGTATGGTTATAAATATAAAACTAGAATTAATATTTTGTAAGGCATATGTGCTGAAAACTACTATTTTCCTTATTATTTGTCTTTTGGCTTTATGATTCTTGCTTTTAAAAACCAATGTAATCATCTTTACTTTCTCACTTTGTTATGCCTTTCTAGTTTTCACACCTTTTCTCCCAGATCTGTATTTTCATGCTTTCATAAATCATTGTTTATAATATTTTATTTTGGACCTAGAAGTAAGGTACATTGAGTTTAATTATCCTCTATTTTTCTTAATTTGTTAATTAATCCATTTTCTTTCATTGATTTGAATTACAAATCTCATTTTATACTATACCTCCATATTTATTTGAACTTATTTCGATACTTTCTTTTCTGTTTTAAGGAAAAAAATATTCCTGAAATATTATCAAACTCTCTTAACTGCAACTTTGTAATATATTTTAATACCTGCCAACATGTGTCCTTGCTCATGGATATTCATACTTATTCCAGTTTTTATATTTAATTTGTAATTAGTTTTAATAGTAAAAATCAAATTTACTGATTAATTTAGTGTTAATTGCTACTTTTACAATATGATTTTTTGTCTAGCTCCAAATTATGTCCTTTATACCATTTAGTGAAATATTCTTTATTTGCCCTAAAAGTCTGAAAATAGATTTTATATAAATCTTAAATTTTTTGTTAATTATGTCTTTGTAACTAGCCAACATTTGAACTCCTCTCTTAGATCTAATTTTCTTTTGTTTGCTTCTATGTGGTATTTAAATAAATAATTTTAGTAATTTGCAAATAGAGAAGATATTGGCTTTTTTATTTTAATTTATATACTTTGGTAATTCATTCAGTAAATATGTATTGAATTAGAGACAAATCGTGACAATCACGAAGCTTAAGCTCTAGCAGAGCTTGCATTTTTCTCTCTATAATTGCATTGGAGAGCACTTCTAGAAGCTTCTCAGTATCAATGGTGATAAAATGTTTACTTGTCATGTGTCATATTTATCAATAATGCTTCTACTACATGATGATAAGCATGATAAAATTCATCTCACATATATATATTTATCACATTAAAATGGTAACTATTGCTTTTTTTATTAAGAGTTTTTTAAATCAAGAATGGATGCCAGATTTAATCAAATACCTTTTCTACATCTATGGGATAATTTCTATTTTCCTCCTTCTTACCCCTTTAAAAAGGTGTTATAACTTAATAGGTTTCTTAAAGTTGAATGGTTAGTGGTCTCTTGAAAAGAAAGTACAATCTCTGCTTACAAATTTCTTTATTGTATATATAATTTAACTAACCATATGTTGTTCAAGTCCATTATGTCTTAAATTAACTGAGTTTTGTTAATCTTGCTTAATCTTGCTAGCAATTTTTAGAAGGAATTTATATAGTCCACACACAAAGCTCTGTTCTGGGTCTTATTTTTTCAATACAGTTCTGTCCAGAACTTAACTCATTTCCACCTGCAATAATAATGTAAATAGCATTTTTGCTCACATTTATTGTATATAATTTAATTGTGTATAATTTATTTTCCCATTTTTTTCTCCAAATACATAATTGGGTGACTTTTCTTATGAAAGGTGGTATTCTAAGTCTCCCATTCATGGAGTCTCCCATTCAGTGGCCTGGTTTGTTAAATGGTATAGATTATTTTTCGCTGCATAGGTAATTGGAGCATTCAGGCTAAGGGTAATGATAGAAACACTTGAACACAAGATGCAAGGTTTACACTATTGGATTAGTTGATGAGCCAAGTATTTATTTTCTATTCCTCTAGTGGAATAGTTTCTTAGCAACCCAATCCTTGATTTCTTTTGTGATTTCCTTGAAATATTTTCTCATCTGACCATCTTACCTCACTATCTTCTAAAAACCAAGACAAAACAAACCAAAAATCAAACTGTAATTTTGATTAAGTGTATAACTTAATCTGTGTACTAAAACAGTCTGTCTCACATGTGTATTTACATATGTATAAATATAAAACGAGGGGTCTTCAAAAAGTCAATGGAAAGATTCATATTATCTTCCAATTCTATTTTTTCATGAACTTTCTGAAATACCCTCATAGCTTTAGAGTATTATCATATTTCTCTTTCCTTTGTTTTTATTAATTCAGATTCATTTAGTTATCAGAAGCTAGTAAGTGTCAGTTCTGCAAATAATGTCCAAAATGATGTAAGTCTAACTCTGCATTAATTATCTACTGAATTAGGTAGTACTGTCTATATTCTTTAGACACAACTTTGCACAAAGAACCCATTTCAGGGCTGTAAACAATTGCATATCAATGTTTTTTTTTTCAGGCCTATCTGCAGTGCATATTTCTTGCTAAGACAATTCATTATGTCTTTATTATAGGAATGAAACAAATTCATTCTTCTCCGAGGGGCATATTCAGTGTGTTTGGCCTTGGCATAGTGGTCTTCCTCATGTTCTGAATTGCACACTGTATGACACTTTAGAGATCATTTGTATTCCTTCATTATTGGTATGGGATCTGTAATGTTTCAATAGAAAAACTTGGAATGAATTGTCTCACAGATGTACATATAGCTCCTCTATTCTCTCAATGACAAGTGTCCTGGGGATAGAATTAGAAGATAAGGCTACTTAGAAGTCTTACTCTAGAGTAGCAATGTCACTAACAACCACATCTGTAACCTCCCATCTCCTGGCCTCTATTTTTTCTTTTGTAAATCAAGGCAGTTGAATAATGATTGTACTTCTCCAAGGGCTATGAGCATAAATTGGACCTTCAGCATGATGTGGATTGGTTCGTCCAGAGCTGACAACACTCCCTGTTCACACAGTATGGTCCCCGTTAGCTCTCCTACAGTCATTCACTTTTGGCTCCAGGGCTGCTAGATGGTTCCTGAGAGTGCTCAAAATTCTAATGATCTCTAATTCTACATCCACACCTCTCAGCTTGCCTTTCAACAAATGCATATATTGACTTTAGGTTAAAAATAGTTTTATTATTAAATTTGTACTTTTTAAAGTGGCAAACATTCGAAGAGATGTGCTCTTCAGAATGATGCTTCTGAAGAATGGTATTTTGTAAATTCAAAACACTAACTACCATATTTTATGTGTGTGTTGGGGGGGGGCTTTCTGCAATCCCCCAAACAGTATTATGTGTTAGATACATGTTCATCTTATCCATGAGTTCATGATTAGCCGAAGGGATACCAATATAGTGTGTAAAGTTAGATTTTTCAGGGTCTCCTCAGTCCTGAAATAGAGGTCAGTAACTTTGTGATCAAATTTTTATTATCAGATGATTTAGAGAACTTTACTTTTTTTTTTTTGGCTGGGCTGAGATGACTAATGATGTAGATGTGGATTTTGAAGAAATAACTGTTTCTACGTGTACATTTAAGGGCATTTTATGGAATCAGAAGGAGATCCCTTCAGAGTGAAATGGAGACTTGGTCCCATATTTACTTTCTCTTCTAAATGCTGTCTGAAGTGACCCAAACAGTAAAAGAAGAGGGCGATCAATAAGCAACCAGCTTATTAAGCATTTCTGGAAGGCATTGTGCAGGATGGAGAGCGTTTGGAGCAGCAGCAATTTCATACATGCTGAAGTAAATTCCATCAAAGAAGAAGAGAGAGAGTGATAAGCAGAGCCCCAAACCTTGGCAAACAAATCTGGAGACAGGGCGCAAACCTGGGCTGTTAAAGGATATCATTGGAGTTGCCCATCCCATTCACCAGTCCTTACTTGACTGTGGCTGATGCAAAAGTAACTTCTGATGATGTCGTGTATGTGTCACTAACTCCTGCAGTCAGAACAACTGGATAAATGTGAAGGAGGCATAGACAGCAAGGAAGTTATAGCCTATGTTTGGCTTAGGGTTAGGACTGGGAAGAGGGGCAGGTCCAGATGCAATTGATGTGAGTAGATTTCAACCGGAAGTTGTGCTAGCAACAGCTGAGGAGCCCTTAGCCTCGGTAAACACCTCCAGCTTCACTAGCATCAGAGACTACTAAAGAAAGCAAATCTTTTGGCACAGCTGTCTCAGAAGGAAAACACGCTGACTGGCTGGAGGAAACACATGACTCCTCAGCTAAGTTTTTGTAACAACAAAGGGTGAAGTTTTAATGTATGAGATTCTTTTGGTAATGGTTTTCTCTCTCTCACAGGCCACTGAATTCCTAAATATGTAAAATATAACTACGAAGATATAAACGTGAAGATGTGGCAAAGTGTCTTACACAGACAAAACACAATTGCAACTCTCAGTACTGGACAGCCAAATAATATTTTCTATGAGTTGCAAACAAAAATAGCAATACATAGCCAGATAAATGAAAATAGTTCCAAAGGAAAGGAAAACTGGAAGAATCTAGGCATGTTATATAAAGATATACTCTAACACATTTTTTAAAAACAATTATTTGAAGAGTAAAATTTGAAATGATATTGAAATGTTTAATAATCATAAAATCAGATCAAGATAAAATTAAATTTAAAAAGAGTGTAGGTAAAAGATAAGAATATTTCTGAATTAAAGAAAAAATAAAATTGTGAAACCTAAAAGGCATATCACATTCTAGCAATATTTTTGCACAATCAATATATAGTCAGATATTAAATTAATTTTAAAGACAGTGAAAGAATCTTTAAGAGAAAGGAGGTCAAATGCAATTTGTAGTCAGGTTAGAGCTGGGGGAGCAGCCTGTTCAAACTTGGACAGGCCTCAAATCCAATGTTAGATGTGCCTGAACAAGGCTCACCATATTCTAAGATGATGGTGTGATAACTAGCTGAACAGTGGAATCACCTGAGGAGTTACCGAAAACACAAAAATAAGGAAAAAAAATAAAAACAACTAATTCTTGTTCCCCACCCCCACAGTTTCTGACTTAGTTGGTATGGGATATAGCCTGTCTACTAAATCAAATACTAGATGGTTAAACAAATCCTCATTAGAATAGCAACTACCAGGACTTCTAAAAGGAAAAAACAAGATTACATTGTGTAATGCTGAATATACTAATTATCTTGATTTGAGCATCACATATTGCACCTAGGTATTGAGTCAATGCTGAACCCCACAGATATATGCCATCAATTATGTTTTAATTAAAAAATAAAACCCTATATCTTTCAAATAAGCAGGAGGAAAATGCTCATTGAACCAGAAACATACCACAACCAATCGGAAGAAAATCCATACAGTAAAAAATTAGAGAGAAATGTAACTATAAAAAAGATTTTAAAAAGAAGGAATAAAGGCCGAATTCATTCAAAATATAAATGTTACATTGGTAAATATAAATAGAAGGTTTGTACATATTAAAATAATTAGATTGGCTTAAAATTTTAAATTAATTCCTTATATTGAACAGATAAAATATATAAAAATGTCACAGAAATTTCAAAACTAAAAAAAAATTATTTTAATTTTAATTTTGAAAAATTAATTTTGGAAAATACATGCTTGACTTATGTTAATAAAAAGATAGTTGGAATATGATAAACAGTCAATTAAGTTGATTTGGGGCCTGAAATATCAAACAAGATAAAAATAGATAATGTAAAATGATAAAAGTAAAATATACAAGTTGGGCCCATCTATGGGCATCACAGTATATATCAATTTAAAATAATAACTGAGATACTACAAAAAGAAGTTGACAGAAACACAACTGAAGTAGTCACTCATAGCATATTACACAGATTTTGAAAGTAGGAGGTAGATTATTTGAATAAAACAGTAAAGTGAATATATGTGAAAACTTTATCCTTTTTAATAAATGTCTCTTTTTAGCCATGCATGAGGAATTTACAAAATCATTCCTATAGCAAGTCTTGAAACAAACTTCAATAGGCCAACCAAATAAAATGCAAAAAAAAAAAAAAAAAAAAAATTGATAATCAAAAAAGGAACAGCTATATAACGTCTAGTCTCTGTAAAGATAAAAGCGAATGCAAAGCTAAAAATCAGTGTATTCCATCTTCTGTCAAAGATGAAATCAAAACGGAAATAGATAATAATCATGACGACACGTGTATTGTATGTATTCTTATATGAAATGTGAGGATTACAACCTTTTGAGATGTATGTATATATGTATGGCTTTTTAAGTAGCAAGATTTTAGTATTAGCCTAGGAAGTAAAGTTGATTTTGGTTCTTGAGTCTAAGACTTTGTTTAGCAACCCACAATATTGAGGCAAAAATACTTCTAGTATCACTCCCAGGCTCCCAGGATGATATGGATTGAATTATGTCCCCCAAGTTTTGTGTATTAGAGGCTTTGTCTCCACTGTGACAGTGTTAAGAGAGTGGCCAATCCTATTATAGTAATTGAAAGGTGTGGCCTTGAAGAGATGATTAGATTCTGAGGAACATGCCCAAATGAATGAATTAATAATAGTGGTCATGGGCATGTTTCTGAGAGCTTTAAAAGGAGAGCATGGGAAAGTCCGTCTCTGCTACACCATTTCTGCCACGTGAGACCCCTGGGTCACTGTTGTCACCACGAAGGCCTTCACCAGATGTGTTCCTGGACTTTGGGCTTCTCAGCCTCTGAAACTAAGCAATCAATTTCATTTTCAAATTGCCCAATTCCAAGTATTTTGTTATAAGGAACAGAAACAGACTAATAAACAGGACTTCACCTGGTCTTCTCCACACTTCTCCAAACTCCAAGCTTTTACTTTCTTTCAAATTGCTTCCCTCTGGACATTAGCTTTCTGCTGTTTTTCAAACCCTGCCTTAATGTCCCAGTGATTTGCCTCACTCTTTTTTTTTTTTTTTTTAAAGTTTGTTTTAACTTTCATGGCATCAAGTTAAGGGTTTCTCACAACTGCATCCTCAAAGAATGGACAGTTGGGAAGAGTGGTCACAATTTATTTCCATGAATATGATTTAATCTTATAGCATCTATCTTTAGAAAGTGTCAAATGGCTATAAATAAGTATTATTAATGAATGTTACAAGGCCATATAAAGTTAGAAGTGGAGCATATGTTTTCTTAGGAAAAATGACAGAACCTCTATAAATTATTTATAGAATAATCACCAAGGATTACCAATTTTGGGATCAAATTTGTATTATTTCATTTTGATTTTATAGGTATGAATATTGTGTGTTTTTGCAATAAAAAAATACCATATGGAGAGGTAAATATAATTTTTTTTAAAGTCTTTCCTTCAACCCCATTCCTTACAGAAAAAATATTGTAAACATTTCTGGTTTTAGTTTTGTATTTTAAAATTATGTATTATGCAATATATCTGTACCTCCATTTCTGATTTTTGTTTTCTAGCCAAGCTTTGTTATCTCCCTGTTTAAGAAAATCCATTCATACATTACTTCCCACCTCTCCACTTTCTCCCTTCCACCTTCCTCCCCCAATATTATTGGATATATTACTATTCTTTGCTGAAGTTGACATTTCTAGAGTTAAATATTAAATTTTAATTCCTATTTCTTCATATATCAAGCTTTCAAAGTACCTATTAATTTCTTGCTATAAAAGAAAAGAGAATAAGAGCATTATTTCTTCCTCCTCTCTTCCTCCTTCAAATTATTATAAATATTGTATTTAACATTGATAATGTTTATATAATATACATTCTGTTTTGTTAAATAGTATTAAATTCTTTGTGTGTCACCAATATCTTGGTTTTTAAAATGGAAAACAAAAATAGTATTTACACTTATATTTATAAGACACTAGAACTGTATAGTTGGAACCATGTAGAAGAAAATGCAGCCTTATATACTATAAATTTTTGAAGTTATCAACATGAATTGTACTTGTATTTCCAGAGTGTTAGATTACATTTTATTTTTTCTAGCTTTCCTATTCTATATCATGCTTAATTGTCACTGCTTGTTTTAGTTCATATCATTCCCTGTGTTGTTACTGTTAATTTTGCTAAAGTTGTATTTGATGAATATGTTTATAAAGTATACTTAGGTAATGAATGTTCTAACCCATTTTTTGAATAAAATATTTTTATTTTGTTCTCACATTTGATTGGAGATAGCATTCTAGGTTTAAAAATAATTTTTTTTTCCCTTAAAATTTGAGGACTTTTTTCATTCTCTTCTCTATCCAGTGTTGTTGAGAAAGTGGACAGGAGTCTGTATACTGTTTTCTTTGTGAATAACCTGTCACTCTGTAGAAGCTTTTAGAATTTCCCTTTATCTTAGAGGTTATAGAATTTTAATGTGTGTACGTGTGGACAATATTACATTTATCCTGTTTTTTACTCAATATGTTTCTTCAATTAAGTAATTCTTCATTTCCAAACACTTGCCTTCTAATTTTCTGTTATTTCTTTCCCTCATTTGTTTCTGTTCCTCTCCACTTAGAGTTCTCATTAGATGGATAATGGACTACTTGGACATTTCCCCTCATACCTCTAAATTTCTGTCTCAAGTTATCTATCTAGTTCTGCAGATACAGGCTATATTACCAGACCATTTCATTTATCATTGGAACACAGTGAAACATAATTTTTCAGCAGGCCTATGGTACTTAGGGTCCATATGACTAGTTTTGGCCAAAGGGAAGTTAAGAGAAGTTATACGTGTCCCTTTCAATACAAGTTTGTTAAGTATCCAGTGGTCTATCCCATGTTCTGGTTTCCCTTCATCTGAAGGCTGCCAGATGCTAATAAGAACTTGGAAGCCATATGATGATGAACCAAAGATAAAAGAATGTTCGGTGCCTAAGTCACTGCTCAGAGAAGAGCTTTCCAGAAGTGCTTACTGACTTTTATTATGGGGCTGAGTTTTAAGCAAAGTTGTTTCATACAACAGGTAGTTTGAGTTGCCCTAGCAAGTACTCCTTGCCTTTTAATCTGGATCCTGAGAATATGACTAAATTTACCTTCTAGATAAATAATTTAGTCATCAACTCTAAAACTGTGTTTATTCAATCCATGTGTTAAATATTTTAAATGATTTGGGCAACCTCACGCTCATTTCTAAGAATTTTTTTTCTGTTTCCTATTTTCTGTTGCACTCTGTTCTTACTTTTTATGCCTGCAATATCTCCTAGAATCTATCCAATTAAGATTTTGTTCCTTGAATTATTCTCTCTTGTTAGGTAGCGTTTATGGTTCTCTTTATTCATCCTGGTCCTTTTTTCTCATCTAGGCTCTTCTCTGTTATTTGAATTTTCAATGATGAAAATGCTCTACTCTGTAAAATGCATTAAAGTAAAAATTAACTTAGATTAGTTTAAAATAATTTAGGAAAAATACCCCAAAATTTGGATGCAGTCCTTTCCATCAGATTTCTCTTGATGTTTACATTTGTCACTATCAGATTTTTTTTACATTTCATCAGTTTACATTTGTTGAAAATTTTTTGTCTTTAAATTTTTTAACTCGGCTCAGTATTCCTGGGACTCAGATCAGAAATCTTATCTCTAGTGTATTAGGCTATAATCTAATGTGATTTCTCTTTAAAATTGATCTCATCCACTATCTATCATCCAGTTATTTAGAAACTTTTCTTGCACTTTTTCCTGTTTTATTGGTGGTTTCTTTTCATACTTAAAATATGGGGGGGGGGTTGCCATTACAATGCAATCTGGAGAAAACAAGAAGGCAGATGTTTTTGCCATTGGGTGAGGATTGGAGTAAGGCAAGCGAGGCAGTGTCATGTACAAGCAGAATTTCACACTATTTTTACTTAAAGTTATGCTATTTTATTCATTATGGATTTTTGCATTATTTTTGGTTATTTAAGATATTGCACTAAGGAACTGCATTAAGATATTAATTATCTTTTGTTTTTTTAATTTCAAATGAGCTTTATTTATTCAGTCCACAAACACTTGTGTGTAGGAAAAAATGGTGAAAAAGAGAACGCTTCCCTTGAAGAATTCTCACCGTTAAGTTGGAAGATAGAAAGAAAAAACGCCTGAAAGGTGCAAAGGGAGGATTGAGAAGTATGGAGAACACTAAAAACAGTTGGGGTGGTGGTCGAAAAACCTCAGAGAGGTGACATTTGAGTTGATTGTTAAAGTACACAATGTGTTTTATCTGTCAAGTCTCTGTGTGTGGAGAGAGAAGATATTAATTATCTTGATTAGCCCCTTAAATTTTGCTAACTAATGTGAATATCTCATTTGTATAGTCCTGGCCCTGATGTACTATCATGAATCATAAAGTAGGAGAATATTCAATGGAAAAGGAAACACTACAGAATCGATATTTTGGTGGATGGAAGGTGGGTTAAAGAAAATCTGTTTTGTGACTGTTAATCAAACCCTATTTTTGCTTCCAGAATATGTGGCCTAGAGAACAGAGGTTACCTTTGCATTCCTAAATGGAATTTCTGTAAATAAGAATAAGTGAGTAGGTCAAAATTTACCGTTATAGCTGCAATGTGAAAGACACAGGCCAGCCACATCTGGGATTGTGAGTCAAGTATAGTCCTCGAGCTTAGATATTTCCTATTTGCCACAGCAGATCTACTTTCCACCCTGCTTGGTGATGTGAGAGACTGATTCAGCATTTCTGGTCATCTGACTTCTTCCCAGACAATGGGAAGCACAAGCAGTTAGAACTGGGGAGAGACAATTTTGAGTCTTCATTTCTCTGGATTTCTTCTTCCCAGGTCATGGATAGATAATGGGTGTATTTCCTCCCTGTTAACCACATTTTCTGTTATGTAGTCCTGACATAGAGCAACACCTCTTACTCTATGTTCCAGAAACTTCCTCCCTTAGTCATCAGTTCTGGCCTAGGTTTGACAGTTGGTTCCTTCTCTTGCTCACCCCAAAGTGAACTCCATCCTCTGTTGGTTTCTCCTAAACTCTTCTTAATTACTTAGCTTGAGTGTGCCAATAAAATGATTGATGATATCAGGGGTCCAATATAGTCACTAGTTATTTGAATCAAGTTTTGAGGAAATTGAATTCAATTCTTGTGGAACTAGATTTAGAAAAAAATTCATCATGTTGTTCAGCTTGATGTGTGACAGTCAGATCCTTCACATTCTGTGATAAAACCTGATGACCGCAGTATTTATTTCAATGTTCAGTTTCACTTTCATCAATTTCCTATTATATGAGAGCACATAGTATGTTAAGCTACAAACAAAAACTTTAATTTATTAGTAGGACAATGATAGTAATGTGATTATATGTTCTGGCTATGTTACATTTAGTTCATTTGAAAATTTAAAACTTCAACTTCATTGTCAACAAAACCTCTTGAATACCATATAGGCAAAAAATAGCCATGTGTATTTATAGCTACATCTAATTTTGGGCATTAAAATATCAAATATCATCAAAACTCAATGATATTGCATGAGAAAATGAGTTTGATATTCCTAAATCAATTTGATATTCCTCAACTTTTCCTAAGAGAACACACATGTACTAGTGAATGCCTCAAAGATCCAGAGAACTGGAATAGCCAAAGGCCTGAAAAAATCCCCAAGTCAGAATCATGAGAAAGCTGAGTCAAGTTATTCAGGACACCTGGGCACTAGTTTATGCACAATTTATCCAAACATGTTTAAAACTTTTCACTTAATGAGGCATATTATAAGGAGAAAGATGACCAGGAGAAGTATGATGTATTTGGAAGAGGTAGCAATCCAATTTATAAATTCCCATCTCCCAACCATCTGGAGGTGCCAGATTGGCAGGGTTTCTCGTCAGCATTCTGTATATTATCCATGCTTCACAAAGCAAGAAAGGGAATCATTCAGCACTCTCAAACGCTCAAAATGAAGAATTCCCTTAACGGGTCTGCAATTTTTTTTTTTAAAAATAGCTCTTTGCTATTATGCTTCCTTTAAGAGAATTAAGGATTAACAGTATAAATTGTATTTGTTATGGATAATAGCAAAGATTTAAGCAAAAGGATACCCCATTAGACCTGAGTTTCTCTCCTTAAACCCCTTGCCACCTGGACTGAGGTTAAATATTGTGATGATATGACAGTCTAGTGAAATCCACAGATTTAGGGACTGCACCTAGTATGGTGAGTTCACTATGTCTGTGTTAAAGCATCAGCAATATAGTGAAGCACGGGTGAGGCCGAGTAGGAGAAGTGAAATAATTGTAAATGCCAGGCATCTATTTCACCCTTTTAGTAGTTTTCTTACAATATACTTGGGCAGTTTTCTTATCCATTAATTACAAGGGATCTTCAGGAAGTTCATGGAAAGATTATTATCTAATTCTATTTTTTCTATGAATATCTTGAAGTCCCCTCATATATGTATTTTTGAAGGACCTGGATTTTAATTAACCCAAATGTGAGCTGCAATCCTCTGTGAAATTATTCTTCTGTTAACCTGACAGATCTTAGTATGTCTGAAGCAAAAACCTGCAATACAACTAATAAAAACATTGAAGGGTGGATTCAACTTATTCCCAATTGAATAAGTAATGGCAACATAACATGTGAATTAAAGAGTACTTTTTCAAACTGAAATACTATCTGAGGATTTTCGAAGCCTAGAAGGCACAAGATATAGCTAATGTTTGCTGATAGAAACATTCACCTGTGGGATTTCCATAGACTTTCAATTTTGAGTTTTAACAACAGCAAAAACCAACTGATTGAGTTATTACTCTAGCAGGAGTGAATCTGAATTAACTGGGAAATAAATTCAAAACTGAAAATGTAATCCCTCATAAGAAAGTGGGAGATATTGAGAATTTCTATGTCTTAGATAACAAGCTCTCTTGACACTTTTAGGATCCATTCAAAGAATGAAACTGAACTGAAGGACTATGACTTTAAGTGTAGAAAAGAGAAAACCAAATTTGAGATCTGTTCTATGAGTGAAAAATCATAATAACAAGATAAAGGAAATAGGGCTCTGATCTCTGAGAAGCAGCCTATATATAATTTTAAAACAATAAACTGATAACCAAGAAATCCAAGAGAAATAGAAAGATAGTTTCTGTTTTTAACACTCAAACTTACTTCTGTTTTGTTTTATTTTTAATGTTGACTCAACTTAAGTTTAAGAGAAATTTCAGCTAAAAACTGTTCTTTAATATTACTGCACATATTGAGAAATAACTTAGATTGATTTTAATATTTCCAAAGGATGGAATAGAAAACTAAGTCTGAATCATGCAAGCGAAGCTGGGAAACCTTTCTTTACAGGTGTTCTCATGGGTGATCCCAGAAGAAATGGAGGAGTGGGCTATTAGGGAAACGAGCTGAACTGAAGCTTGGCAGCAGTTTTAAATTTATGCAAGCTCAAATAATATTTAGGTTGAAAGCTCAATGAAAACACAGGTGAACTGAAGCAACAAAGTGCATAGAAGTTTAGCATGAAAAAAATTCTAAAGCAGGAAGTGAAGTATAGATTTAGGTTTTTTGCCAGAAGCATACAGATGTTATTCTTTTTAGAATGTTCTTTATATTATCTAGTCAAGAAAATGATGTTGGCTGTACAAAGACAGATATGCAAAATTTTATGTTAAAAGAAATTTTCTTTTCTACTCTCCAAAACATAGCTCCTACCCTGCTACTCTTCTTTTTTGTAAGCATTCCATACCAAGTGATTTTAACTTCCCTTCCTCAAGGTGATGGTGTTTTCAGGACACATCTGCCTGTAGCCGGGAATCATATATTCTTCCTATCATGTACTGTGTACGGGATTAGGAATCAGAGATTTTAACTTTAGAACACAGATCCTGTTGTTTTACAGAGGAACATCTTTTAGAAAACTTGTAACAGCTCTCTCTCTCTCTCTCTCTCTCTCTCTCTCTCTCTCTCTATCTGTGTGTGTATGTGCTTTATGTTTTGTATGATTTCCCGGTGATAATGTTCTGGAGAACATATGTATGTCCTGTTTGCTTTTTCATCACCAGCATCACCAACCAAAGTACTTTTAACGCTATTGCCATTATACATTTTTATTGGGCAGAAAAAAGGATGAGTACTTATCAATAAGATAAGAGGAAAGAAGAAAGATTTTTCAAAATCAAATTAAAAAAAATCAAGGAGATATATGGTAAGTATAAGAGAGAAGAGATTCCACATTCATCATTAATAATCTAAGTTCATACCGTAGGTGATCCAGTCTATTGAGCTAGATAATCCAAATAAAGTCTGTAATATTTCTGTTCTTCATTATGTATAAGTAAAGAGGGACACTCAACAAAGGAAAACCAAACAACTTCACTACTAAAATATAAAAGCACGGGAAAGCAAAAAGAAAATTAAGAAGAAATATAGGAAGAAAAATAGTAGCAAATGTTTCTATAGAGTCATGAAAACAGATCAACAATTGTTAGCAGTTAATAACATGAGGGAATATTTTTACTCATGTTTTTACTGAACAATTTTGTTTTGAATATCTATAATGTGACATGCTTATTTCCAGGGATTGTCCTTGCAGGGCTCACAGTCCAGCCAAGACATGAAAATAATAAAAAGCAAATCTACTGCCATGTGATCAATACCATGAGGGTGAATATGGTGAGTGAAGACCGAGCAAACCAGATGAACTGTGGGAGAGGGAAGCCCAAGTGAGATGTGAAGAACATTCCTGTTACCAAGGATAACAGGGAGAGGAGAAATCATCCCTGGTGGTACAAGTTATTTAATTAATTCATTACTTAATTGTGCGTTTACCTGATCACATGTTTTGCAATAGAATTAGTTTCCGTAGACTAGTGGTAACATCTAGGTTTCCTTGAAAGTAGTCTGATGTCTTGCTCGAGTTTCACAGGCTTTTGGTCTATAAGCAGGAAGTTGTAATGCAGCTTGTTTTCTGTCCCATCATGTCTTTGCACGTGGTCTTTGTGCTCTAGAACAAGGATGCAGAATAATATTGAAGGCAAGGCCCATTTATAACAACCACCTTAGAATACAGTTGTTAAGAGTACAGGCTTTGAAGACAGACAAACTTCAGACAGACTTCTGCTACCAGTATGCAAAATTTGGCAGTTATCTACACCTCAATTTCCTCATCAGAAAAATTGCACAATATATGCCTCACAGAAGTGTTATTAGGCAGATACTTGAATAGTTGTGAAGATTATTATGTGAACATTATTATTATTAATTTTACTCATATCTTAAAGATGCTACCAGCTGATGGGCCTGGCTGGAATATATCCTAATAAAATGATGTAAAAGTCCAGTTCCAGTTAGTTTTGCCTTGGAGGAGTCTCCATAAAACAAACAGGTTGTTAATCAATTCTAAAATTATTAAATCCAGTAATTGTGATAAGAGGCACTAGTGTCCTTACTAACTACTGTACAATAGCTTTTCTCATTAATATTTTCCAGTGGAAGCAGAAATGTTAGAGGAATGAAGGCATGAGGGATAGAAGTATTATTGTATGTCAGAATTTACACAAATTACTAAATCTCTAAGTGGCAGAGATCTCTTTTGCGTGGAATATGTCAAATATGTCATGGCCTGACTGTCACTTTGAATAAATCTGTGCACATTAGGTTTTCAGAGACAATATTTATGATACAAATCTTGCCCTCTGGCAATGCAAATTAAACGATTCCCCTAACAGGGTGTTGCAAAGGGAATAAATATTATTTTGAGTCCAAAAGATTAGCACTATTGGCAAAAAGAAACCCCCCCCCAAAAAAAAATCAAACCCAAACCTTTTATTATATTTCATCATCGTGCATCAGCACACTCTTAATCAATATGTGGTTAATATTAAGAAATATATAAAATAATGCTTATGATTTTTTAAAAACTTTGGCATCATGTATCATGTCTTGAATTAAATTACCAAAAAAAAAAAAATATATATATATATAAGGCCTGAATATTCAAATATTTATTTCATTGCATCAGACTGTGCATGAGCTGATTATTATTTCTACAGTTCCTCCATCTAGCACAATATGGAGAGGTGGGCACTGAGACAACACAGCCCTGCAGTCACTCTCAGGCACAGTCCAGGTGGAGAAGCAGTTCTTCTCTGATATGGCTTCCCTCAACAGTCACCAGTTCTCATGGGGGATGAGAGGAGTGGGTAAACCACAAAAGGGAAACTGTGAGCCACTTTCTGCTGTGGGGACAGGGTGAGGTGAAGTGGGTGGGCAGATAGGATTTCAGGGAGGAGGGGAGCACAACCAGATCTCACAAAGACTGAGCCTGAAACAGGCCTGCCTGCAACCACAGAAAAAGAAACTGTAACTGAATGGAGCAATACCAGCTGTGGTAAATTGCTTAGCTCAGGGGCACACTGTCAGGCAAGGCTTGAGCAGACCACATCTGGTTGTGCAGAAGCATCATTTAAACAGGGCAGAAAGAGAAGAGAAAGAACCTGCTATGTTGCAGGAATGGTTAGGGAGACAATGGAATTCTACTGAATAAGAGATTATATTTTAAGACAGTTTATGTTGAGAAATTTCTTTGAGACAATTCCATGACACCTGCCTTAGCATTGTGAAAAAGGAAACATGTTTCTTGATATTGGGTTAGAATGATGGTTTTCAATTGTGGGTGATTTTGCCCTCCAGGGAATATATTTGGCAATATCTGGAGACATGTTTTATTGTTTCAACTGGGGAGGGATGTTGCTTGTTACCTGTTATATTGAGGTTAGAGGTGCTGCTATATATCCTGTTATGCAGAAGACAGCCCCTCACATCAAAGAGCCCCTGGCGCGCTCGGGAGAGTGCGGCGCTGGGAACGCAGCAACGCTCCCGCCCCGGGTTTGGATCCTATATGGGAATGGCCAGTGCACTCACTGGCTGAGTGCTGGTCACGAAAAAGACAAAAAAAAAAAAAAAAAAAAAAAAAAAAGAGTTGTTCAGCTCAGCATGTCAATAGTACTGAGGTTGAGAAACCCTGGTTTAGAGTCATGTGACAGAAGGTTAGAAATCATTTTGTCTTATTAGACAAATGAGGAAACAGAGAATCAAAGATGGTGGGTGACTGATGCAAAAACACGCAACTTGGCAAAGTTGTAACTAAAGATGAAATCTCTAGACAGTTTCCAGATAAAAGGAGTCACAGAATGGCTCATTTTGATAGCAATAGAGATTCCAGGATTACAAGAAACAACATGAAGACTTTAGTGTAATGGGGGAGGGGAAGAAGAAAATAACCTCTGAATTAGGAATCAAAATTCCTAAGATGATGAGGAAAATCAAATACACATAGGACTGCTCTAAGCTGTAAAGCAAGACCTCTTCACCATTTATTATTATCAGCAGACCCTGCCCAGTGAGATCAAGCTTAAGGGGAACCCAAGTAAGTGACTCATCAAAATGTGAAAGGAGAAGTGCGGGGCTCAAGACCACTTGGGATATGTACAAAGCGATGCTGAAAACAAACTTGCCTAATGCCACAGTTTTGCTTGTGGCTTACTCCTTTGAAGAGATCAAATCAACTATTATCTTGTTCTAGTAAAATGCCAATTCTTTATTAAATCTGAAATAAACAGAATATTGCTGTTTTCAGAAAAGAAAGAATTTAATTTTTTTTCTTCCCATCATCGAATCAAATTTCTCTGCCAGAAAAAATACTGATGTGTATGTACCTCTCTGGATTAAAACCAATTATCAAAAATTATATTGATTTACTTCTATCTTCTTTCAAATTAAATAAGAACAGACATCTGACTTCACAGAATTTACAGAGCATTTCTAGTAGTTAAGATTTCAGAATCTTTCTTGGTCTTGTCTCATCTTCCTTGAAACTACTGCAAATGAAGTTATCTCCCCCTTCAGTAAGTTTAAATTCTATTAAATTTGATCTTTTCAATTAGTTGCACTTGTACACTCACAGAAGTATTCCCCAAAGAAACTCTAAAATAGTTCGTGGTGGGCAAGAAGGAAAAAAAAAAGCCAAGTGGAAAAAAATTTGGCACCTTGGAAAAAAATATATACTTTGTGATTTTTCTCCCATGATAGTTTAAATTAAAGAGAGAAGGTATTGATTCAGGATAAGTGTCTATCTAATGTGGGGAAAAAGAATGATATCAGGAAATATATATTAGGTTTTGGAAAAGACCTCAATGGTAAGATAAAGTAAAAATGGAAAATCTAGGCTTTTTTATGCTAGCTTGAAAGATCCCAAGTAAGAGAACTTTGATCATTTTCTAATATAGATACCTTTTTATTTCCTTTTCAGTGATCTTTCTTATTCCTTTTTGTATCAACTGAAATAATTCTTCCCTCCCTTTGCTGTTTATCCCTTTGAAATATATATCTTTGCAGTCCTGACCCTCCATTAGGTATTGCCTAACAGAATGATGAACTACATGTCCTCCTTTAATCTTGCCCCATAGATCCGTCACTTCAGCCTTTGAATTATTTTCTTAATCTTCTGAGGACTCAATTGAAAAAAACTTCATTTCTACTGTAGTTTGCTTTAGGTGTTCTGGAAAATACAAACATCAGGTGTAGGGCTTGATCTGGAGGAGCTAATATAAGCAATACTACTTCAAGTGTATATAATAGTGTACTACTAAATGACCCTTATCACATATTTTATTTATTTGATACCATCATCAACCCTGTAAAACAAATAGACCAAGAATTAACATCCTCTCTTATTAAGAGCAAAATACACAACTACAAAGCTACTCAAGCCATGTCTTTTCACTCAAAGTCCAGTAAATTCTATCCCTTTGAGTCCAGGATTGTGAATCTATACTTTTCTTTTCATTGCCTTCCAATTGGAGGTTATTAACGCAACAGTAAGTGGCTATTTCCTATTAGCACCTTACCAAATGCTAGGATCAGAGATTTTTTCATAATATTACCCCAAGGCTAAGTAGGGTTAGCACATGCGTGGACATAAATAGACCCAAGTCTAGAAATTGTCTTCCTCCAGTAGAAATAAATATACATACATGTTAATATCCCAATAATTCTTCCTTACCTCACACAGTTGCCCAGTATTTACTTTTTCACTCTTTTTTATGTTCAGCTCATGTATCTAAAGAGAGCATGTCTATGGATCTTAACACCACCACATTTGAATTCATTTGTTTAACCTATGACTCCAAAATGTGAATATAGAATATTTAAAAATCAATATTATGGTTTTCTTTTTTGGTTATATCTTTACCTGGTTTTGGTATCAGGATGATGATTGCTTCATAGAATGAGTTTGGGAGATTTGCTTCTGTTTCAATCTTTTGGAATAGTTTGTAAAGAATCGGTGTCAATTCCTCTTTGAATGTTTGGTAAAATTCTGCTGTGAATCCATCTGGTCCTGGGCTTTTCTTTGTTGGGAGCCTTCTGATAACAGCTTCAATCTCCTTTATTGTTATTGGTCTGTTCAAATTTTCTACATCTTCATGGTTCAGTTTTGGGAGCTTGTGTGTGTCCAGAAATTTATCCATTTCCTCCAGATTTTCAAACTTGTTGGCGTATAGTTGTTTATAGTAGTCTCGAATGATTCCTTGTATTTCAGATGAATCAGTTGTAATATGGCCTTTTTCATTTCTAATTTTTGTTATTTGAGTCTTCTCTTTTCTTTTTTTTTGTTAGCCATGCTAATGGTTTGTCAATTTTATTTATCTTTTCAAAAAACCAACTTTTTGATTCGTTGATCTCTTGAATTGTTTTTTGGTTTTCAATTTCATTCAGTTCTGCTCTGATCTTAATGATTTCTTTCCGTCTGCTAACTTTAGGTTTGGATTGTTCTTGTTTTTCTAGTTCTTTAAGGTGAAGTGTTAGGTTGTTCACTTGCCATCTTTCCATTCTTCTGAAGTGAGTGCTTAATGCAATAAATTTCCCCCTCAATACAGCTTTTGCAGTATCCCACAGGTTTTGGTATGATGTATCATTGTTTTCATTAGTTTCAATAAATTTTTTAATTTCCTGCTTGATTTCTTCCTGGACCCATATGTCATTCAGTAGAATGCTGTTTAATTTCCATGTGTTTGTATAGTTTCCAGAGTTTCGTTTGTAATTAATTTCTAGTTTTAATCCATTGTGGTCTGAGAAGATACATGGGATAATTCCAATTTTTTAAAATTTATTGAGACTTGATTTGTGACCTAATATGTGATCTATCCTGGAGAATGATCCATGTGCTGATGAGAAGAATGAATATTCTGAGGTTGTTGGGTGGAATATTCTATAGATGGAAAAATCCTCACTAAAATACTAGAAAACAGAATACAGCAACACATACGAAAAATTATTCATCACGAACAAGTGGGATTCGTCCCAGGGATGCAAGGTTGGTTCAACATATGCAAATCAATAAATGTGATACACCATATTAATAAAGTCAAACACAAGGACCATATGGTCATCTCTATAGATGCTGAAAAAGCATTTGATAAAGTTCAGCACTCATTCATGACAAAGACCCTCTATAAGCTAGGTATAGAGGGAAAGTATCTCAACATAATTAAAGCCATATATGCCAAACCCACTGCCAATATCATCCTGAATGGGCAAAAGCTGAAAGCTTTTCCTTTAAGAACAGGAACTAGACAAGGATGCCCACTCTCACCACTCCTATTCAACATAGTGTTGGAAGTACTAGCCAGAGCAATCAGAGAAGAGAAGGAAATAAAGGGCATCCAGATTGGAAAAGATGAAGTCAAACTGTTCCTGTTTGCAGATGACATGATCCTATATATCGAACAGCCTAAAACCTCTACAAAAAAACTCTTGGAGTTGATAAATGATTTCAGCACAGTAGCAGGATACAAAATCAACACACAAAAATCAGTAGCATTTCTTTTCTCCAATAGTGAACATGCAGAAAGAGAAATCAAGAAAGCCTGCCCATTTACAATAGCCACCAAAAAAATAAAATACTTAGGAACTGAGTTAACCAAGGAGGTGAAAAATCTCTACAATGAGAACTACAAACCACTGTTGAGAGAAATTAGAGAGGATACAAGAAGATGGAAAGATATCCCATGCTCTTGGATTGGAAGAATCAACATAGTGAAAATGTCCATACTACCCAAAGTGATATACAAATTCAATGCAATCCCCATCAAAATTCCAAAGACATTTTTCTCAGAAATGGAAAAAACTATTCAGACATTTATATGGAACAATAAAAGACCACGCATAGCCAAAGCAATGCTGAGCAAAAAAAATAAAGCTGGAGGCATAACACTACCTGACTTTAAGCTATACTACAAAGCTATAATAACCAAAACAGTATGGTACTGGCATAAAAACAGACACACTGACCAATGGAATAGAATAGAGAATCCAGAAATCAACCCACACACTTACTGCCATCTGATCTTCGACAAAGGCAGCAAGCCTATTCACTGGGGAAGGGACTGCCTCTTCAGCAAATGGTGCTGGGATAACTGGATATCCATATGCAGGAGAATGAAACTAGATCCATACCTTTCATCATACACTAAAGTCAACTCAAAATGGATTAAAGAATTAAATATACACCCTGAAACAATAAAACTTCTTAAAGAAAACATAGGAGAAACACTTCAGGAAATAGGACTGGACACAGACTTCATGAATATGACCCCAAAAGCACGGGCAACCAAAGGAAAAATAAACAAATGGGATTATATCAAACTAAAAAGCTTCTGCACAGCAAAAGAAACAATTAACAGAGTTAAAAGACAACCAACAGAGTGAGAGAAAATATTTGCAAAATATACATCTGACAAAGGATTAATATCAAGAATATATAAGGAACTCAAACAACTTTATAAGAAAAAAACAAGCAACCCAATAAAAAATGGGCAAAAGAGCTAAGTATGCATTTCTCTAAGGAAGATATACAAATGGCCAACAGACATATGAAAAAATGCTCAACATCACTCAGCATCCGGGAAATGCAAATCAAAACCACATTGAGATACCATCTAACCCCAGTTAGGATGGCTAAAATCCAAAAGACTATGAACGATAAATGCTGGCGAGGTTGCAGAGAAAAAGGAACTCTCATACATTGTTGGTGGGACTGCAAAATGGTGCAGCCTCTATGGAAAATGGTATGGAGGTTCCTCAAACAATTGCAGATAGATCTACCATACGACCCAGCTATCCCACTGTTGGGATTATACCCAGAGGAATGGAAATCATCAAGTCAAAGGTATACCTGTTCCCCAATTTTCATCACAGCACTCTTTACAATAGCCAAGAGTTGGAACCAGCCCAAATGTCCATCATCAGATGAGTGGATACGGAAAATGTGGTACATCTACACAATGGAATACTACTCAGCTATAAAAATGAATGAAATACTGCCATTTGCAACATGGATGGACCTCGAGAGAATTATATTAAGTGAAACAAGTCAGGCACAGAAAGAGAAATACCACATGTTCTCACTTATTGGTGGGAGCGAAAAATTAATATATAAATTCACACACACACACACACCCACACACACACATACACAAAACCGGGGGCGGGGGGAAGACTATATAACAACCACAATTACTTGAAGTTGACACGACAAGCAAACAGAAAGGACATTGTTGGGGGGGAGGGGGAGAGGGAGAAGGGAGGGAGGTTTTGGTGATGGGGAGCAATAATCAGCCACAATGTATATCATGTATATCGACAAAATAAAATTTAAAAATAAATAAATAAATAAATAAAAATAAAAATCAATATTATGATAAGCAATATAAATGAACTGATTTTACAGTAGTGTTATGTTACTGGGGTCCTAAAGCATCACGATGAGGACTGGATAAACCATAGGCCTCTTTATGTTCTTTACTCTGCCTATAACTATGTAGTTGGGGCCCTTCAACCTTGGAGATCACTTGTTCAAAGCATTTACCTTGACCACATTTACTTCAATGGCTTATTCATTCATCTGTCCATTGATTAAACACTATGAATCCCTTTTATGGGATTAAAGTGTGTATCAAGTGCTAGGTGCATAGAAATTAATTAAACAGGTAAATGAGGATAGAAAGACTTGAGGTTACACTGCATGCTGGGTCAGGATTGGAAACGGTCTCTCCTCATGCTGGTCCATAAGTGCCTTGTCCTCAGAAAGCAGAGCCAAAGAAAAAGGTGTGTGTGGGTAGTTTACTTTAGGAATTAATTCAAGGGAACAGGAATGGGGAAAAGACAACTATGAAAGAGGAAAAGAAGGAAAACAAATACCAGGGTGCATTGTTGAGCTTGTCACTGCTCTGGCAACTGGGGCTTAATGCTGCTGGATTTCTTGAAATAGCCATATATAACTTGAGTAAGAATTTTCTGCTTCAGGAGAAGAGCTAGCTCCCATGCCACACTGGTCAGAGTTGCCACATGAAAGGTTAAGTCCCTCGCACTTTCATATCAGTGTATAAGCGAATGCAAGGGTGTTCCTGTAGATCCCTGGCTTTGGTCTGTGAGAACTCCTATGGAAGAAATATATGCACTGGACAGCTGAGACAGATGCTGTCAAGTTACCCATGAACCAAGCATCGGCTGCAGCAATGGATAAAGTGGGATTGAGAGGATATGGAGTGTGGCACAGAGGCAAAATTTTGGTATCAAATAATATGAAAGCCAAAAGTAGAGGCACTTATTCAACTGGATGACAGTAAGTGGGGACCTTGTGGAGGCAATTCCAGTATTAAATATGCACTTGAACTGTATTGCTTGTATTTTCTCTCAAACCATCGAGATTATGAATACAGACACACGTCACTATCTAATCCCCATTCCTAAACTCACCCATTATTTCATAACCTGGGTTGTTTCTTCTTCACTGTTACAAAAGTTCCTACCTTTTTAGTGCTAGCTTTTATCTGAGTAGCTTTTCCATGACCATCATTCTCAATTAGACCCCTCAAAAGCACTTTGCAGATCGGCATCACAGGAAGTGCCTAGATCTAAGAAAACACTTCCTCTACTGTTAATTGGAGTTTGACCATGAGCAAGGTATGTAACCTCTCTGAGCCTCAGCTTCCATATTTAAAAATGTATGCTGATATTGCAATGTTTTAAATGGGTGAAAAAGCCTAACATGCAGTAGGCACTTAATAAATAACAGTTTTATTATCTCTTTGCTCTGAGGTTATCAATTCTGAGAACAACTTTTGGTAGCACTGCCTCAAATAAATCTTCAAATTTAAGTCAGAAATGTAAGCCGTGTTAAACTTAGAATAACCAGTACGACATATATCTGAACTTCCTCTAAGGTAATCAGGGATTTGTAGAGTTAGAAGGGGAGGTGGACATCTCCTGGTTGTCTCTTTCACCCTCTCACTGCCTTACCTTTTCTCTGCCATCATTAAAATAGAAATAAGACTGGCCCCAAACCTAATCTTTATCATTTACTCATTATCTGCATTAACACTGTCATTGTTGCCTTTGATAGTTTTCATTTCGAGAATATGTGTCAGTGGCAGCCAGGCAATCTGGGTAGGTCATGTGAATGACATTTTGAGTAACCGGGTGAAATATTTTGCCAATGTGTTAGGTTGTAAATCTGTGTTGAGGCCATGCTAAAATGTTTAGTCAAATCAGTAAACAAGGTGAACAATGCAGATAAATGACATCATGAGGGTAGCATTTTCAGATAATCTACTGAATCATTGAGTGACATAATTGAGTTTTTGGTTTTCTACAGACATGGTGTCTTGTTTTGTATTTTTGTCATTCCAGTAATGGTGTGGGGGGATCCGTTTCTTGTTTTGGAAGACTATTATTACCTGAATGCAAAAATCAATCATTCACAGTTAAAAAACCTGGATTCCTGTTTTTCAAAATTCTAACCATGGGTCAGTCACTACAACTCTCTAAGATTCAGTTTCCTCATTTGTTTTCACATGAAAAGGATGATAAATCTAATACTACTAAATTACTGGTGCAAGCATCAAGTAAATTGAAGTAAGAAAATGTGTTTTGTTCTCCTATACGTAATTGTTAACCTGTGTCTCTCTATTCTCTGTTGGACTTTTGAGAATTTGGGCTGTGTCCCATTTATTTTGAATTTCCATTGCCTAACTATAATGGTCGGTACATAAGATATACATTTTTGAATTAAAAAAATGCTTCTAAATAAATAAGCCTGCTTTCTTAATTTTATACACTTTTTAAAGTTCTTGATGTCCATAGGATTATAGTAAGTGTACCGAGTTGCATTTCTTCTTTCGCACCCGTAGGAAAGGATGCATTGAGAAGTGCATCACCGAGCATCACGACACACAGGAGGTACAGCAAATCCTGCAGCCTGGATTCACCACCTGTGCCTATCTTTTTTTGAGTAACATTTAACTTTCCTTATTCATTAAAATGGCAGAGTTGGCTTTATTGCATGATTTTTGAAGGAATTTTTGAAGTAAATAAACAAATTTTCTTAGGTCACATCTATACCATTAGAATTGCATGATATGCCATAAATAGTTTCTCCTCCCACTAGATACTAATAGGCACATGTGGTTTTTTCCTGGAACTTCAAATGCAATATTCTGTGTCAAAACTATATTAAAAATAATTTTCTTGGCTTTTTTGCATGTGTCGATTTTGCCTCTTAGGTTCATCCTGTTTATATCTATTTCTCTTATACTTTTAGCATCTGTGACTGTCTGGACCCTTAAACTTGTCCTCTGAAGCAGATCCCTTATCTCCTGGTACACAGAGCCTGCTTCTTTGCCTGGTCAGTTCTCATCATGTGGCCTAAAACCTTACTATCATATTTTGTTTCTTCTTACCCATCACTGATTTTACCAAATAGAGGTTGTTAGTGTAATTTTAATATTTGCTGACATCTTTATCCATTCTAGTCTGTGACTTCTTGAACCATAGGTTCCAGGTTTTTTGTTTTGTTTTTTTGTGTGTGTGTTTTTTCCCCATGTCCTTGTCATACCATCTCACTGAAAAGAGTATTGCTGTAGGATCTTTCTATAGGAGATACTCAATTTTGATTGGTTGAATAAATCAATTCATCTCACACAGGTCTTTCTATCTTCCCTCCCACTCTCATGGTAGCATGATTTTTAAACTCCATTAGTCTTTTCACTGGTTTTATCTGTCATGCTCTCTTCTCTAACGTAGTTGGCACTTCACTGCCAGTTTAATATTTTCTGAGCCATGCCTAAGACCTTGAAGGATCAATTTCAAATTTCTGAGTGATGAACTTCCTCTCTCTTAGGGAACACTTTAGTGTACCTCCCTCCCTTTCCTCACCCTAATAATCCAGTTAGTTTTAGAAAAAGTAGTTAACTAAGCTCATGGACCTTCCACTGATCCCTAAACATAAATCCCTCCTAGACCCTTGCACAGAATGGACTTTCTTGTAGAACTTTCTGCAGCTGTGTCAATACCACCACTGAGAATGGGAACAAATGCATTAAAAGAGCTTGGTGCTTGGTGGGTAATCTCCCCACCCCACTCGCATCAGATCTGCCATTTTACTTACTTTGGGCATGGACACTGCTCATTGAGATGAACAGCAGCAAATTGCAATGGGAATATTTTATTTTACAGTCTAGTCTGTGGTCATTTGAGGGTCAGTCCAAATACCCCCAAAACACTTATTCTTACATAATAAAACCCAAAGGAGGTTTATAGGGTGATGATTATTATGTTTGTACTAGGTTTGCTCATTGATGATTTAGAGCCTACCTATACGTATTTGGTTTTCAGAAAGAACATGCCAATGCCAATTCAGCTCTCTAAAACAACCACAAACATTTACTGAGTACCTAGTACATTTAAGTGACTATGCAAGACCATTTGGCAGAATATTTTCTTCTATTTTTCCAAACCATCTATTTGTCTCCATATAAAATTGGATCAAAATTATATTCTCTTATCTACTTAATATTATTACTTAACAAGCATATTTCTCTCCCCTCTGTTTCTCTCTTTCTGTTTAAATATCATATATTAAATGTTGTAATGTTTATCAAGTCTGGCAAGTAACAAGAGCCAATATTAATTACTGAAAATCTGCATGCTGAATGGTTGATAGCACTTAGAGCTTACAGGCTCCTGTGTTTAATTACAAATTAGTTTTTAGTTACATGGACAAAGCAGTATACCAATAGGTCTAAGCACTTAGAAGATGCCAAAGTGCCTGGTTTTGAGCAAGAACTGGGTAACACATTGTGAAGAGTACAGTGGGCCTATATTAAGAAGGGCTGAATTTCAGACCCAACACTTGGCTAGCAATTGTTTTCTTTTAGTGTTTTAAATGTATCATTCCATTCTCTTCAGAAGTCTGATGTTAGTCTGATGGGAGCTCTCTTTTAGGTGACTTTATACTTTTCTCTTGCTGTTTTTAAGATTTTCTCTTTGTTTTTCGGCTTTGCTAATTTGACTGTAATATGTCAAATTTTCACTGTTGGCAGATGACATGATCACATACATAGAAGAGCCTAAAGATTCTACAAAAAAACGCTTACAGCTGATAAATGACTTCAGTAAATTTTCAGGATAAAAAATCAATACACAGAAATCAGTAACATTTTTATAATGCAACAAGGAAATAGCAGAAAAAGAAATCAAGAAAGCTAGGTTGTTTACAAGTCACCAAACAAAAACAAATGGGATTATATCAAACTAAAAATCTTCTGCACAGCAGAAGAAACAATTAACAGATCAAAAAGACAACCTACAAAGTGGGAGAAAATATTTGCAAACTATATATCCGACAAAGGATTAACATCAAGAACATACAAGGAACACAAACAACTTAACAATAAAAAACCCCAAATAACCCAATTATAAAATGGGCAGAGGAGCTGAATAGGCATTTCTCAACAGAAGATGTACGAATGGCCAACAGACACATGAAAAAATGCTCAACATCACTCAGCAACAGGGAAATGCAAATCAAAACCACATTGAGATACCATCTCTCTCCAGTTAGACTGGCTATTATTAAAAAGACAGAGAAAAACAAATGCTGACGAGGATGCAGAGAGAGGGGAACCCTCTCACACTGTTGGTGGGACTGTAAATTGGTGCAGCCATTATGGAAAATGGTATGGAGGTTCCTCAAACAACTACAGATTGGACTCTCATACAATCCAGCAATCACACTGCTGGGTATATACCCAATGGAATGGAAATCATGTCAAAGGGATACCTGCACTCTTGTGTTTATTGCAGTTCTATTTACAATAGCCAAGAGTTGCAACCAACCTAAATGTCCATTGTCAGACAGCTGGATAAGGAAAATAAGGCATATTTACACAATGAAATACTACTCTGCCATAAAACAGAATGAAATACTGCCATTCACAGAAACATGGAAGAACTTAGAGAAAATTATGGTAAGTGAAATAAGCCAGGCACACAGAGAGAAATACCACATACCCTCACTCATAAGTGGGAGGGAAAATAAATATAAAAAAGAAAGATACAACAATCACAATAATAAGTTGAACTTTCAGAAGAAGAGACAGAAGAGAAGTTACTGGAGATGGGAGAGGGGAGCAGAAGGGGGATAAGGAAGGAATTGGTAAAGGGCCATGAAAATCGATTACATAGTATAGTGTTGAATATACTAATTACCCAGATTTGAACATCACATGTTGTACACAGGTATTGGTATTCAATGCTGTACCCCACAGATATGTACAATGAACTATGGTCCAATTTAAAAAAAGTAATAAGAAAACACCCAGCACTGACATTTAATGGTAGAATAAACAGGCAAATTCCTAATCTCTGTGAGTCTCAGTGTCCTCTAAGTCTGGTGCAAAATCTACCTGTCTTAGAAAGCTATCATGTCAAAGAAATAGAATGTATTTTAAAGTGTGTGGTGACTTGGATTGTTTATCTTTCTTTGAGGAAAGATTTCTACAGGAACCACAAATCATAGCATCTTCTTGTATCCCTCTCTGCTGGCCCCAGTAGTGGGTAGATGGACCAGGTGTCGTCAATTAGACAGTCCATGTTTTTTTTTGCCCCTCAGGGAAGTGTCCAGGAAGAAGAAATTCACTGGGGCTTTTCCCCCAGAACTAACTGTGAAGTCTAAATTGTTCTGTTTCTGCATTGTCTAAATGGTAGCCACTGGCCACATGTGGTTATGAAACAAATGAACCATGACTACTGCAACTGAGAAACTGAATCTTAAATTTAAATTTAAATAGCCACATTAGGTGAGTGACAAGTCTATAGTTTCCCATTCAATATTTTGCATATTTTGTTCTTTGTTCCTTGTTGGATTACTAAAAATATTTTGTGAAGCTTTTTTTCTCTATGCTCTATTTAGATAGCACTTAAAATATCTGTTATTTTAAGATACATTGTCTAAATGGTAGCCACTGGCCATGTGCGGCTATTAAGCAACTGAACTATGGAAACATCTTTGCTGGGCCCTATTTTTTAACCCTCTTAATATATTCTATAACTATTGATTCCACTACATTTTATTTTTCTTCTCATCTTTTTTTTTTATTATTTCTAAGAAAATATTTTGTCATAGATATTTTCTAAGGAATCATCTATTTTATACAGATTTTCACGTTTCTTTGCATGACTGTGAAGAATACATCTTTTACAGCAAGAGATTATTATATTTCCTTATATCTGCGATTATTTCTGCACTCTCAGTTCTCCTTATATAAACTGTGTTTTATCATTCTTTTTATTTCTCTAGTGACCCGTTTCATTGCTTTGTTTTACTAATAATTAACAGTGTTTTAAACTGTTTTTGCTGTAATTATATTGTTTGCAAATAAATATTTTAGTTTTTATGTTTATTAATTCTTTCCTCTTAGCTTTCTTTCTTTTACATTTTAAACAAATTGAATTTATTATTTTACAAATTTTATTTCTTTTTTAGTTATGTAGATGTTTGAGGTAAATAATTGTCCTTTTAACCCCTCACTGGGGCTTTTTTCCCAGAACTAACCGTGAAGTGTGAATTGTTCTATTTCTGCACACCTAGATTTCTTTAACATCTTATTTCCTTCTGTCCATATTGTTGGTAAACTCCATATTCTCTCACACACGTATTTACTCTGTGGGTTTGAATACATATCACTTACTTTAAAAAATTAATTATAAATTTCAGTTCTCTTTTGACTGAAGTTTTCTTTAGAAGACTTTTTTTAATGGCATGAGATTGTTTCAGTTAATTTGTTACTACATTTTGCTATTAATTTTCAAGTTTTAATTGTAATATATCACAAACTTCTTGGAATTTATTGTGGTATTTATGTGGCTTAATGGATAGCCATTTTTGAATTATTTTAAGTATGCTTTAAAAGAGTAAATGTTTTGTTCAAAGAATTATTAGTCAAAGCCTCTATCTTATCTATTTCAATTTTTCTCATCTAGAATTGGCTGACAGAATTATTATGATTTTAGTACTTCTTTTATTTATTCCAGTTTTAGATGTGTATTTTGATGCCAAGTTTCTTGGTTTATAAAAGGATTCATAACTATCATATGTTTATATAGATTGCATATTTTATTATTACAAGGCACACCACATTTGTCTCATAATGTGCATTTAGCCTTTAATTAAACTCTCATATGATGTTAATGTCAGGACCCCTGCTTAATATTTGTTTGCATTTGCCTTGTGTATTTTTCCCAATACTTATTATTTCAGTAATAATGTGTGACTTTTTTTGCATGTATCTCTTTTACAAAATGAGAATAACTTGCCATAAGAATATTTTCCACTTTTGCTTTGCCAGTTTTTCCAGTTAATATTTATTGTTGTTAGAGTTAACTTTGCTATTTCCTTTGTATATAACTTAATAATATATAATATTACTTGAATGTATGTATAAAATATAACAATTATACATATTTGTTATATTTGCTAAATTGCATATACTTATTTTCCTTTTAGTTTCCTTTTTTAGTTCCTTGAAATATATGGAGTATGATTTTAGTTTATTACTGGTTGCCTTTACAGTTTTTAACAATAGACTGAAATCTCTATTTTGTAGTTTATCAAATTAAAAAATACGACATAATATAATGTTACTTCAAAAAATCTATGGAAAGATTTGTATTATCTTTTAATTCTCTTTTTCCAAAAAATTTTTGAAATAACCTTGTATAATATAACATAATATGATATAAAATAATTTAGTAAAATTTAGTAATCTCTTGCTATGAAAGATGAGGAAATTAGAACAACTAGATTTCTTTAACATCTTATTTTCTTCTGTCCATATTGTTCGTAAACTCTATATACACACGTATTTTCTTATTTTCATTATGTAGCTTTTCTTTAAGTATTCATGATACTTACGTTATTTTTTTGATATAATTTGACAAATTTTACTCTCATTTTTTTAAAAAAGAGATTACAAATTTATCACCCTTCATTCAGGCATCTATTTATTCAAGGCATATTCAGACACTGATCCAGGAAATGAGGTACAACAGTGAGCAAAGCAGAAAATTCTGCATTCCTGGAGCTTACATTTGGGCAGGGGAGAGACTAGAAATGACCAAGTAAAACACAGAAAAAGTCTGATACTAATACATTCTGCATAGAAGCAAACACAGGAAAATATTGACCAATTATAGCTTCTTTACATGGACTCTTAAGGGAGGCTGTTTAGGATGAGATAGCATAATGAGAAACAATAACTGATGAGAGAAAATAGCATGTTTTTGTCAGCCAGGCAAAACAGCATGCCAGCCATGCAAAATAGGAATGAGTTTTCGACAGAGGAAGCACTGGTGCATTATTTTATTGGTCCTATCAATTATTGAGCAGGGATTTTAAATTTCCCTTACAAATGTGCATATACCTGTTTTTCCTTTTAGTTCTGTCATTAGATGTTCCTTTCATTTTGAATGTAGTTAAGTATGTACTCATTTGAGTAGTTAGGTCTTCTTGACAATTGAACTTGTTAATGTTATGAATTTTTCCTTTTATTCTTCTGGTAATACTAATTGCCTAGGATGTTACATAGATTATATTAAAAATGCCAAACCAGTTTTTATGGTTTTTTCTTAAAAATTATATATATTTTTCCATCTTTTTAATTTCTAACTATGAGTTATAAAGCTGTGTGTCCTATATAATCCATACTGGGTTTAGATTTTTATCAAGCCCAATAATTTCTACCTTTTAATTGTTGTGTTTATCCATTTACATTTAATACAAATGTTGATGTTCTTATGATTTAATATATCAGCTTGAGGTTTTTTTCACTTACCTGTTCTGTTTCTTGTTCCTTGCTTCATTATTTTCTGTGTTATTCTGGCTTAAAAAATACTTACAACTTTTTTTTTAAATACTTCTATTGACTTTTTTGTTGTTATTGCATTCTCTCTCTCTCTCTGTCTCTGTCTTTCTCTCTTTGTGTTGTGTGTTTTAAGTGTCTTACCTAGACAGACAGACATTATAATATGTATCCTAATTTATCTCAGTCCATTTAGGATTAATAGTGTATCAGGTTGTGTGTCTTAGTCTGTTCAGGCTGCAATAACAAATACTCTCATTGTGTCCTCACATGGTGGAAGGACCAGGCAGCTCTCTGGGGTCTCTTTTATATGAGCACTAATTCCATTCACAAGGGCTTGGCCCTTAGGACCTAATCATTTTCCAAAGACCCCACCTCCTTATACCATAACATTCAAGGTTAGTTTTCAACATATTAAAAGATACAAACATGCAGACCATAACACTATATAAAATGTAAGAAAGTTGCAATGGTATAATTTTATATCCCTATTCTTTGTGGTACTATTAACATGAATTTTTCATTTATATATGTTATATATAACAAAATACAAAGTTATTAATTTTTGCTTAAAATTTTTAGTTTTAATAAAGAATTAATAAAAAATACAAGGGTACTTCAGAAAGTTCATGGAAATATGCATATTATTTTCTATTTTCCATAATTATTTTGAAGTACCCTTGTATATTGTATGTTATATCTACTTGCATATTTTACATATTCTTTATTTTTCATTCCTTTCTGCAAACCCAAGTTTCTATATGGTGTTATTTTCCCTGCCCCCCACAATTCCTTTAGTATTTCTGGTAGTACAGATCAGTGACTTCTCTCAGCATTTGTTTATATGAAAATGAATTACTTTCATTTTAACTTTTGAATATTTTCATTGAATATAGAATTCTGAGTTGATTTTTTTTTAATCTTGTAGTTTTAAAGATGTTATTCTATTGTGTTCTGGCTTCTACTGTTTCTGCTGAGAAGTAATACATTAATTGCATCATTGTTCCTTTCTGTGAAATGTGTCTTTTTCTTGGTTTGCTTTCCAGTTTTTTCCTGTGAGGTTGGTTTTGGCATTTTCATACTTACATTGCAGTAAGAAGGACTGAAGCCATGTTGGGACCTAAAACCTCCTGAGCTTTAGAAAAATTTTAAAAGACATACTTTTTTCCTCCTCTCTTTCTTCCCATCCCCTGACTTTCTTAACTTGCTTGCTAAGTGGAAAAATAAGGTTGTTAAAAGCTAATCAGTGGTGATGGGGAGCAATAATCAGCCACAATGTATATCGACAAAATAAAATTTAAAAAAAAAAAAAAAAAAAAAAGCTAATCAGTATCTTGCAAAACTAATAACTCTTCTTGGAGGTTTGCAGAGTTCCACAAAATGATCAAAACAAGATGTCTGGAAGCCGACCTTGGGTACCAGCAAGGAATCACAGGCCCAGCTATGAGGTAACAGAAGCTAGAAGGAACCTTGGCAAGAATTTGGACCTAGCCCCTTGCAAGCCACTCTCCTCCCTGCTTTTCAATTCCCTCAACCTCCTCCTTAAAAACCACTAATAAATCTGAGCCAAGGAGATGGGTTAGCCTAACATCTCCTTCAGGTTGCTGGCATTCCTGAATGAAGCAGCTTTCCCTTTTCACCAACAGTTGACTTTTGAGTCATTTGTTTCTGTTTGGTGGCTGGCAGCCAGACTTGGTTCAGTAAAACTTAGCTATTGTTTTTACTCTCCGTGTCTTCATATTTTTCACAAATTTGGAAAATTATCCACCACTCTTTCCTTAATTTTTTTCTGTCCTGTTAGTTCTCTTCTCCTTCTGGGACTCTCGTTACATTTATTTACCACTTCATATTGTTCACTGATCATTAATGTTCTATCCGTTTTGTTTTCAGTATTTATTCTCTGTATTCTTTAGGTTGTCTTCTAATTTGTTGACTCTTTCTTCTGCTGCCTACAATCTCCTGTTAGATAAAGGGGATTTTACATTTTAATTATTATACTTTCCAGTACTAGAATTTTTATTTTGCTGTCTTAAAATTTATTTTCTAAGTTTTCCCCCATGATTATCCATTTTGGCCATTTTCTTTAAAATGCTAAGCCTACTTTTATCAGCTGCTTTAAAGTGGTTGAACTTATTTTGAATATTTGTATTGTATTGGAGTCTATTCTACTAACTTTCCAAAAATTAATTATTGCCCACGTTTCCTACTTCTTTTATATTAAGTAATTTAGTTTAATGTATGCTGGAAATTGTGGATAATATATGTAGCAGACAGTTTGGAATACCACGTTTCTCTTTACAGGTGATAGTTTTTTGATTTGGTGAGTAGATAAATTAGTGGCAGTTACTTTTATTTCTGCTAAGCTTGGGTTTAATTTTATAAGGGTAGGACTGTTTTACTTTTTATTTATTTTTTCTTATTTTTAGAACCGGCATTGTGCAACTTCTAGTATCTCTGTTCAGTTCTCAGCCCACGGAAGATCCACTCTGTTAGGTCTGCCTGAATCAGGCGACTAACTTTCATGTTTCTCTTAATTATTACAGTCCTGAGTTATCCATAGTCGAATTCTTGAAAACAATTGCCTTACATATTTTTACCAAATTTACAATTTTTTATAGCTAGAATGGAAGTCTTGTACTATTCACTCCTTCATCACTTTTTAAATATCTGGCTCATTCTAATTCTTTACATCTCTTATTATGTAATATTATGACGACTCTTTCAAAATGTCTCCCATGATAGTCTTATCAAAAGAGATTGATCTATCTCAATTCATTCTAGTACTGACAGACTACATCTTCTTTACCATTATATCCTGAGCCTTATATCATCTCTGCTTTATGCAAAGCATTCAGTAAATATTTGTCCAATTAATTATTGAACTCATAGTGTAGAGAACTTACAGTATAGAGTAAAATAGACAATAATGAAATAATCACAAAAATGATACCAGCACAACCGGTGTGTAAAGCACTCTGAAAGGTACATGAACTCTGAACACATAATAAGAGGGCCACGGGAAATGGAGAAAATTTTTCATAGTAAAGTGAGGTTTTTAGGTATCATCAAAGGATAAATAACATTTCATTTTGTGAAAAAGAGTAGGAAAGCACATTATAAGCAGAGAGCAAAGCATATGGAAGAATAGGGGTTTTTGAAGAAAAGAGCATTCCAATTCTTCCCCCTAGGTTGCTTCCTTGCCTTTCTTCCCATCTAACCTAGTACTGTTCATGAAAGTTTTATATAAATATTTTTTTTTTACTTCTTTTGCCTTATACCACGTTTTTCTGTATTTTTTTTGTGCTTTGGCAGTTGGCTGGTACTGGGATCTGAACCCTTGACCTTGGTGTTGTAATCCCGTGCTCTAACCAAGTGAGCTAACTGGCCAAACCTATACCACTGTTTTTGATAAGGTAAGTAAGGAGAACTTCATTGATCATAGTTTACATTTTTATTTATTGTGTTAAACTGGGGACAGATAATTTTTATAACCATGTACCATTTTTACCATCATTTCTAACATAGATGTGATGTGATAATTAATAGTAAAAATTTGGGCCGAAGGGTGGCCACATTTTTCTCAATAAATAATTAGGTATGTTATTATATACCATATGACAAGGATTTCTAGTTACCAATCAATATCCTTTCTTCCCTACTAAAAGAAACCAGTTTTGAAGGTTTGACTTCAATGTGTCTTGGAGAGGACATTTTTGGATTGAATCTGTTTGGGGACCTCTGAGACTCTTGGATCTGGAATTCTGTATCTCTCCCAATACCTGTGAAGTTTTCTGCTATTATTTCACTGAATAGACTTTCAATGCCTTTTCCTTTCTCCTCCCATTCCAGAAAACACATAATTCAGATGTTTGTACACTTAAGTTTGTTTGATAGCTCTCATAGGTTTTCTTCATTTTTTTAGAATTCTTTTTTCTTTCTTTTTTTGGTCCACCTGGGTTATTTCAAAAAGACTGTCTTTGAGATCAGAAATTCTTTCTTCCGCTTGCTCTAGCCTGTTGCTTAAGCCCTCAGTTATATTTTTAATTTCATTGAATGAATCTTTCAGTTCCAGGAGTTCTGTTACATTCTTTCTTAAGGTATTTATCTCTTTGTGAAATCCCTCCTTCATATCCTGGACTGTTTTTCTCATTTTGTTGCTTCATCTATCTGACTTTTCTTATATCTCATTGAGTTTCCTTAAGATTGTTGCTTGGAGTTCCTTTTCAGTCATTTCAAAGGTTTTCTGCTGTTTTGGGTTGTGGTACTAGAGAATTATTGTGTTCCTTTGGTGGTGCATATTTTCTTTTCTTTTCTTTTTTTTTTTCTCATATTTCTAGTATCCCTATGTTGATGTCTGGGCAGCTTCTGGAGCAATTGATTCTTCACTCTCCTGGAGTGACTTGAGAGAGACCTCTTCCTGTAGATGTGTTTTATATTGACCGTTGGGTAGAATGTTTTAGTTTTGGCTTCCAGTAAATGCAGGAGTGTAGTCACCACGTGGTTACTTTGACCATATGCAACGTCAAAATCGTCTGTGTGTGCCTCCTTGGCCTGGACACTGAGACACTCAGTAGTTCCTTGCTGAAGTAAATGACACCCGAGGGTACATGTTGGGTCACTGAGGTCATAGGTGAGATCGCAAGCTCTTGGGAAAAGTGTCTGGGTGCCCTGTCACTGCTTGGCTAAGGTGGATGACCCTTGGCAGACTTGCTGGCACCCTGGCTAATGTCCCATGACCCTGATAGGTGCACTGGGGTGTTTTGAAACTCTTCATCTTGAATAGACAACCCTGGGTGAGGTTTTTTGGGTCAAGTTTAGGACCTTAGGTATTTTGGGAGACAATGAGGTACTAGAGTGGGTGACTCATTGGTGTCACTGGTGCTTTGTGCAGGGCCCTGAACCCCCAGGGGAGGCATTGGAATATTCTGTAGCTTCACTGTTGAAATAGGCAACACTGAGTAGGGTCACAGATTTGTGTGTGGTGCCCTGTACTCTCAGGAGGGATGCTGTGCTGCCCTGCATCATCACTGTTGAAGTGCGCTACACTGGGTGAGGTGTTAGCAGTTTGGGATGGGACCCTTCACACCAATGAGGGATGCTGGGGCCCTCTGTAGCTGTTCAGCTTTAGTGGCCACTCTGGGTGAGGCTGCTGTGATTGTGGGCAGGCCCCTGTGACCTTGATGGGGAGGGCTGCCCCACATGAGGTTGTTGGGGCTGTGAGTGGGCTGCTGTTGTCCCAAGAGAGATGCTGGGGCCCACTGAAGCAACTTTGTTGGGGTGAGTAGTTTTGAGCAGGCTTACTGGTGCTGTGGGTGTGGATTTCTGCCTGAAAGAGGGATGCAAGTCCTCCACTCCATCCTCATGGCTGTAATAATTGCTAAGACATTTCACCAAAGAAGGTAGGGTCACCAGCAGTGGCTAGAGGCTGCAATTAGGTGGCTTTCTGGCTCTGTAAAGTGTGCATGCTGACTCCCTCTGTTCTGAGTGTGGAACCTTTGCTGTACTGGACAGCCTGTTCCCACGGTAGAGGACACTGTATGGCATAGTCAACACAGCACAATGATGTGACCTTAGGGGTGTGGAACAACTGCCAGGGCTGAATCAAAATAATGCTCTTGGGTGTTGAGACCAATTCTAAACTGTGATAATCACAGTAGTGGCCTGGGACCCAGGGGTTGGGTCTAGCTCCACAAGGGTCCTTCTTGGGTCAATATAGTTGCACTGGCTTTGTGAAGAGTCCCCACCACCATGTGCACAGCATCAGCGGCAGTGTAAATTCCCCTGTGGGTTGAACCACTAGGTCATTGGGCTGCACTTACTCACCTCTTTAATGTAGGCAGAGACTCCTCCTAGCTCCTTGCTTTTATGGCTGAGAAGGCCAAGACCAAGGCACTGTCAACTTCAGTGTCTGGTGAGGGCCAAGTCTCTGCTTATAGGATGGTGCCATATTGCTGCATCCTCCAGATGGGACAACTACTGTGTCTTCACATGGTGGAAAGGACAGAAGGGCAAAAGGGCCTAGCTAATTTCCTTCCACTATTTTATAAGGTTGTTTAATCACCTCCTAAAGATTCCACCTCTTAATACTATTACATTAGGGTTTAAATTCCAATATATGAATTTTGGAGAAACAGGTACATTCAAACCACAGCAGTTGTATACTCAAAGGTCATTATCAGGTACCTTTATTCTATTTCTTTCTTACTGAAGGCAATGGAAAATCTAGGAATTCTACCGATATCCCTTTCATGTACACACAAACATATTGATTTTTTGACCAATGAGATGTAAGAGAAAGTCTTATGGGACTATTTTTTTTTTCTTTCTGATAATAGAAAAGAGCATCATGTGATGATTTGTTTGCATTGCCTTTGTTCCTGCCTTGTTTCTAGTCTTTGAATATGGTCCTGATACCTGGAGCTGTGGAAGTCATTTTAGGACAATGAGAGCCTATAGGCACGAGAAATAAAACTAATATCCAGAGTATGGTAGAGTAGTTGAGCAAGGGGCTCCTTAAAGTTATTCTTTAGCTACTTTTAGAAATGTCAAACTCTCTAATTCCAGACTATTTTTTACATAACATAGAAAATAATTTAACTTTTTTTTGTTAAATTACTTTTAGCAGGATGTTCTGATACTTATTCTGAAAATAAAATAACATAAAGTGCTGTACAGGAATGAACCAGCTAAAATATATCAGAGGTCTATGTTATAGTTAAATTTTAAATAAATATTAACAACTTCACTTAAAGGAAATGGGTAGAGACCCCAAAAGAACTATGATTCACTCTATCTTATTTTATGTCCTGTGCCCTTGGATAAAGCTATCTCTTTGCATCTCTCAACTTTTTGTCTTCTTGATGCAGCTCTTCACTCTCCAGAGCACAGGCACACTGACAGCGAGGCACATCTGAGCTATATACTATCAATTTTGGAAATGGATAGAGTGGGAAGGGAAATTTAATTGACCAAACTGAGACCCATAAGTAATCAGTAGAGAGTGAAGCAGAGAATACCTGGCTAAAGAAACAAATGTATTATAATTAGGCCAATTATCCTAGATGTAGTTCATCAGCTTGTAGTGATAAAGGCTGTTAATGAGCTTTGTCACTGACAGCATTACTTTCTAATCTTAATCCTTTTTAGGGTTATTAGTTTTAATGCTACTTGCACAGAGATAAGTTAATTTATACTAAAATTAAATTGAAAAATAACAAGTAACGATTGCTGCATTTGAGCTGTAACTTGTAAGATTTCTCTCTTGCTGACAAAACTTACTGAGGCCATTGTAATAATTCCAAGGCTATTTATTTGAGCAGGTAAAGGAGATTCAGAACAAGAGATATTTACTCCCTAAAAAAATTACAGATATCTTTGAGAACTGTCACTCAGTTTATAGTTTATATCATCTAATCAAGTGATTGATGGCTATTTCGTTCACTTTTAGATATTAGTACACAATATTTTGTCTGCCATCGAGAAAATTTTTCAGAAAGGTCAGCCTTTCAAGAAGATTCACTAAACATAGCAACTGCTCTTAGAGATACAGTACCTAGAGATCTGCACAAATTTGTCAATAGACCCTTGAATCATGGCCTCTATTAGCCTTATTCAACCAGAGTTCTTCATCTGAGCCTCTAAACACAGAAAATGGATTGACAATTTCCTTAGTTCTCTCAAGGATGGTACAGAACTGGTGCCAGTGTAGATGTATGGGAGAAAAGTTCATTCATTCTACAAAATTGATGACTTATGATATTAAAGCACAGTCTTCTGAAGAACTGCAGTTCGCAAAGTTTGCTGGAGATTGAAAACATTCTTAATAACACATTGGTCTGATCCTCTTCCTGTCCATTTATTTATTTAATCCATCAATATTTATTAGGCTACTTCTTTTTTATAGCTTTAACTATATCTAGGTTTAATAGAACTGTGTTTAATATATGTAGCAATAGCAGGTGACCTTAACTCATTCTCATTCCATTGGGGAAAGTTTTGAATATTTTACCACTTACATTAAAACATAATATATTTATACTAATTAAGACAGTGTGATGTTTTGGTGAAGAATAGGCAAACTGATAAATGCAACAGAATAGAGCTTGGTAATAGACTCACACACATATATGAACTTTTGATTTGTCATACAGTTGGCAAGTAGAACAATAGGAAAAGACGAATCTTTTCACAAACTCTGTTGGATCATTTGGATATGTACATAAGAAAATAATGTAACATGCTTAGGTCATCATTCCACATAAAAATCATTTCTCATGGATTTTTTTTAATCTAAATGTGAAAAATAAAACAGTAAAGCCTCAAGGAGTTAACTTTGAAGAATATACTCATGATCATGGGATAGTAGAAGGTATATTAAACTAGACTCAAATATCAGTAACTATGAGAAAATATAATTAGTAACTTCTGTTTGCAAATTAAGAAAATAAAAAGTCAAGTAGTAGATCAGGAGAAGATATTTGCTACACATATGAACATCAAAGGGATCATATTTATTATATATTTTTTAAGCCTATAAGTCAGTACAAAAGATATAAAACCCAATGAAAACCTGGGCAAGACAAATAGAAGAAGATATCCACATAACCAGTTAAAATATGAAAATGTACTCAACATAATTAGTTCTCAGGGAATTGCAAGAATTCCAGGTTGGATGTAGAAGCTCATGGCAGAACAACAATGTTACTACAAGGAAGAAAAATAAATTAATTAATAAATTACAAACAAAGGCATCATTGAACTAAGGAAGCAATGCAGAATAAAAATTAAAATTCCAGATATGAGAGAACCTTTCTAAAGCAAGGTAAAAATCTCCAAATTAAAAAAAAAAATAAATCACAGGGTAATTTCCTGTTTCTGGACGCAAGTTGAGGATCCAGCTTGCTAACGCAGAAAGCCTCTGCTAGGGGTAAAAGAAGCAAGGAAACAATTTAACAGTTATTGGTGATAGCACGGAAAAATTTTGAGGAAAGATAAATCATATTCAGTTTTACTCATGGTACATTTGCTGGGTTCTGTTGCTGCTTGAGAAGCTAGGGATTTGAGCTCAAATCTTATAAAAGTCAGAGTGTAATTCTTAGGAAGCAAAGGCAGGAGTCCTGCATGAAACACAATATCTATTTTCCTCCAAGACACTTCTGTCTTTTAAAGCTGCATGGATTAGAAGACAAGGAAACTGAGCTGGAAACTGAATGGCAGAGCATTGTGTCCTACAGTTTTTACCCCTCCCAAGGCTTAGGCAACTAAGACCCACAAGGCTCCATATCAAACTCCCAGGTGAACTAATCAAAGGATTGGGCAAAGAGGAAATAAAACACACTGATGATCAAGAGAAAGGGTTGACAATATATACAGGCTAGAGGTAATCCAGATATTGGAAGCAGCAGATAATGAATTTAAAAAAATATGATTTTTATGTTTAAAGAAATAGAGGAAAAAGTAGATAACATGGATGAATTTAAACATGGAATTGGATTTATACCAAAGAATTGAATGGGCATTCAAAAATGAAAAATGCAATATCAAAATTAAGGATGTGTGTTTAAAAAAAAGATGGGTCACAGCAGAAGGCGGGATTAGGAAAACTGGAGATAACAGTTCAGAAGACAATGTGCAAAGAAACAGAGAGGAAAAACAATGTAAAGACAGATAAGAACTTAAGAGACACGTTGGCCAGTCTAAAGTTCTAATAAAGATCTTAAAACACTAATTCTAAATTAATTAATACTAATTCAAACTTTTCCTTGTTTATGTTTTAGATTGTGAGCATTTAAAACTTATCTTATTTTTGACAGCAAAAGAGTCTTATTTTTGTAAATATTTGTGTAGATTTATTTACATATTTACTATTTCCTTTGCTTAATAATCCTTCTTTTATCTCAGATGAGCATTTATAGATAATGTATTTGAGAGTATTTAAATAGCAAACATTTTCAATGTTTTGAAATGTCAACATTTTATCCCCAATCTAAAGTTCAATGTATTTCCAGTATTGCAACTATTTTCTTTCAGTAGTGTGACAATATTGTTAGACTATTTCTGTCTTCTTTTTGGTAAAGAAATCAGTTCTCTGTTTATTTATTATTTGTTTTCTTATAATCTGTTTTTCTCTCTGGCTGCTTATAAGATATTGTTTGTTACGTTAGTGTTCCATACTTAAATTATAATATATTGGAGTAGGTTTATTTTATGGATTTACTTTAGTTGATTTTATTTTAAAATTTTGGTTTTAGAAAGTGCTTTATTATCATTCTGAATCTGAAGATTTATTTCTTTTATAGATTTTGGAAAATTCTCAGTAATGCTTTTCCCAAATATTCACTCTTCTCATTTGAGTTTTTCTCCGCAGAACTAAATTTGTTTCTATTTCAGACCTTCTCACTCATCAGTGTTATTTAATATTTTTTATATATTTTTTCTATCTCTTTATAAGTCTTCTGCATTATCAGATATATCCTCACTTTGTTCTTTCTCTTTTTTGCTGTGTCTATTATGCTATTTAAACTGTTCATTGATTTTCCAATTACATATATTATGATTATATGTATATTATGTATATAAAATTAAAATTATATATGCATATAATGTTAGAAGAACTGTTCTCATCTTTTATAAATAATGTACCGCTAATTTGATATTTACTTATTCCCTGTTCATACATATCATGTAATCTTTAAATAGTGATATTAATACTTTTAAATGAAATATTCTCTATCTGATAAATTCAGGATCTGCTCTCCTTATGTATTTGATCTAACTTTTTTTTTTTCATTATAATCTCTCTTCACAGTGTTTTGTTTTCTTCTACATTGGATATTTGTTTACTCTTTTGCTGTTGTTCTTATTGTGAAATTACCCTTATTTAAACCTCCTCTGTGAAAGATATGCCAGTCCTAAGGCTAAGTTATATTTCCCCAGAGAGTATTTCTAATCCCATCTGCCCTTCAAACTAAATTTTTGTCTTTGAGAAAGTTTTAATCACACAGGTATTTAAATTTGCCTCTAACATATGTAAGAACAGGATCTTATTTAACAATTCTCAAAGTAATTGTGTACGTATTTGTGTGTGAATGTGTGCATGCATGTACACATGTGCATACACACATAAACACATAATTTTATATCTGTACCTATATCTATATCTATATTTCTATGTATATCTTACTTTACCTTCCACCCAGAGCCAAGGATGAGACACCCAGCTATCTTGTTCATCTCTCTCTGTTATTTTTCCTTCTATTCACTGCTGGTATTGGCTTTTATAAATGCAGACCTAACATTGGGGTCATGTATCAAATTCACATACATTACATAAATCCCAGGCTTTATCTCCAGTCTACCACAAAAGCACAGACTTAAAAAATTCAGCTCTAGGCCAATCTAACATATAATTTAAAAATACAGAAAAATACCACAACAACTTCTATTTTTGAGTTCTGCACTCTCCCTTCACATAAACATAAACTATAGTTTAAATGAGTACTTAATTATACACTGGCAAAACTGCTAGAGAACTTGGCAGACATTCTACTTTTAGAAGCACTCCACATAGATTTATATATCACATTTTACATAATAAAGACTTCTTTCCCACCTCTTACTAAAGCAAAGTAATAATAATGATGATAATAAGCTTAAGAGAAGGATGAGGATATGTAAGGAAAGTTTAGTGAGCTGAGACAAGGAGCAAGTTAAGGGAGCTGCAAGTCAAAGGACAGGTGGTGGATATACTTCTGATGCGAGGTGAAAAGCTTAAAATATTTCAGCCCAAATTAGGTCATGAGGATTTGGTTGTTTGAAAGTTCCAGATCCTCTGCATTATTGAGGAAAAGAACCAACCCTAAACATATGGCTGAACTGAACAGCCTTTCCCCTAGATAGAACTGATGTGCAGTTTTACGTATGACTGAACTTAACTTTTCATTCTCAAAATTAAGATACAATTCTCAAATCAAGACCACTGTTTGAAAAATTGTCTAGGCACATGGATGATATTTCTTATTTTTCTTATGTTTTAAAATGTAATTATCAGAAAACAGCAGAACTGCATGCTCTTAGCCTACTTTCTATTTTGTTTCTGTTTCTGAGAATGCTGACTTGTTCAAGAAGGCTTCATAGTGTTTTCATCAGCATAGGCAAATCTGATTAATTCTGTCTGCATGTTTAGGTATGAGGCAAGGTACCTCCTTTATAAAATTGTCTCCAATAAAAGGCATAGGCAACATGGGAAATATTTCTTTCCCATTGGTTATTGCAGAATGACTATACTGTTTTAAGTTTAGCCTTAAAAGGACTGAAAGCTTCTGTCTTGGTTTCTTGGACACCTGAGCCACAACGTAACATGTTTCATTGCCCTGCTGCAGAGATAGTATGGAAAATCCCTAAAATTCCATTGACAGAGAGGAAGATCACCTGAGATCAGCTCAAAGGCAATAGTTATATGGTTAAAGTCACCTCATACCCTCCAGACAAACCCAACTGCCAGTTAAACATCACTGAGTAACCCCAGTTGATACCACGTGGAGCTGAAGAACAATTTATCTGACCCTAGCCCAAATTCCTGACCCATAAAATCATGTGACTTAATACAATTGTTGTTATTTCAAAATAATTTTTTCATAGCAATAAATAAATGGAACATCTGTTAAGCAGATCGTATATCATTTGTCAATAATTGGAAAATGTAATTATCTTGGTATGGAGTTTGTTCAGCAACTACTTTCTTCAGGGGTGAACTAGAAATTGGAGTTAGATGATTTGGACAAAACCAGCTCCTGAGATGAGAAGAATTCATGTCAAACAGCAGAAGATGCTACCTTGAATGAAATGATGATGCTTAATCACATGTGTTTGGTTTTCCAAGTCAATATTCATCACCAGGGAAATCAACCAGCAGAATCAGGGCCCCAGTAGGAAATCCATCCCTGGTGGTCACAGATAAGGGTGGGTAATGGATACGGGCAAAATCAAGGCAAAGGCTTCCTAATGTAACTACAGTCCGAATCATGTTATCAAGTAGGGATTTGGAGCCAAGGAGCTTAATTTGAGAGGTCATTGATTTGTAAATTACCATGCTCTGTGTAATAACTTTAGTTGCTATTATTAGTTCTCAGTTACCAGAACGGGGGCAAGATGCGGGAACACCTGTACAAGTAACAGGTTGGAAAACACTGCACTACATTAAACTACTGTCACAAAACTCAAAATTCATCCATCCTTTAGAGTCATCTCTGTGATGCTAGTGCTGGAAATCTACAAGCATTTTTCCCCCTAAGCTGGCTTCCTGGCACTTTGTGCCTGGAGGAGCACTAGGTGCTCTTGGTTGGCTTATGTCTTTTGTAAGCAACAAATGAGCAAATAGTTTGTCAACCTGGAAACAGTAATGGGTTCAAAGAGCAATTGGATTTAGTTTTAAGCTTCTTTCAGCCCGCCAAAGTCTTCTCAGACATACCAGCACAAGTCACAGCTATCTGCTCTCTCTCTCATCAGCGTTTTCTTCGTGTACTTTCAGTCCTTCAGTACCCATTTAACCGGTTCCCTATATCATTTTTTTTTTTTTTTGGTTAAAATGACTATGTCCTTTCTGTTTCCCAGACCGCGCTAACTGTTGCAAAAAGTACCATGTGGTTAATTCTTACAGTATAATAGAAGTGTGTGCAACTTCTGAACTGAGACAGTTAAGATTTAAGAAGAGGAGTTACCTCCTCCCACTCTCTCCCATCTGCTAGCTAAAGTGTACAAGGGTAATATTGAAGCCACACGTTTAATGTAATGGAACCACAGCATGGAAAGCCTGATCCCAGAATTTCTCCCTAGAGCAGAACCCCTCACCTTCCTCAACTTCCCAATGTTAGATTCAGATAAGTGAACACACATTCATACGTGTATGCACACACACACCTTAATTATTTACAGCTACTGAGAATCTGTATTGTTAGTTTTGGCAGCCAGTATGACCTATCTTTATTAATACATAAATTAAAATTAATATATTAATCGATAAATTAATGTTTGTTAATTATAATACAATTAAAGTAATGTTACAATAGAATTATAATGAATTATAACGAATTAGTATTAATTGATTAGTGTTAATGCATAATATTAATACATAAATTGATATCTAAATTGAAATGCCACTGAAAAAAATTTTCAAGATGCACTATTGGTTTAGTGATTGAATGGAGGATAACAACACATAAAACAAGCTGGATAGCTCTTGATCTGTGTCATTCAAATGCAAAATTCTTGATGAATCTCTTGCCTGCAATAACTTGTAAGGCAAATCAAATGTTTACTGAGCTGGGGAAAAGAGGTTGAAAGCGATTTTTTGAGTTTGTGTTGGGGTCACAGTATCTGGCAACACATAAAAGATGGAAGCAGAAATGCAAAGAGAAAGAGAGAACATATATTTTAGGGCTTGCAGGATTGGAAAAACTGACAGCTTTTACACCCAAAATAGCAGGAGATGGGATTTTAAATATTATTTTATTGACAAAGACAAGATAAAATTTCTTATTTCAATAAAGTGATTAGATCTGCAATGTGCCCTATTTAGTCCTTATTGCCTCAAGATAGGTTCTGTTAAGTTAAGCTATATAAGAAAGCTAGGAAGCGAGGAAATAAACGCTATCTAAGAACTGTTGCAAAAAGAACTTTTAGTGTGGTTACTCGTACATGAAACTTACTAGAAGTAAATCAATCAGAAATTAATAAGTTTTTGAGGAAATTAAGTCACCAAAGAACACTGGCTTCATTTAAAAATTCTATTATTTTTGCCAATTCTTAAAATAGATCTCAGAAGGAAGTGAGCTACAAAAGGTACGTAGGTCCCAAAGAGAACAGACATCCCATTACCAATTCCCGATACGCCTGAAAAAATAATAAATGTGGAAGAACCAATTGGAGGTTTGCTGCCTTTCACATAAAAGCTTGCAGCTTTTGCTTCTTAAGGAAGAAATTCTTTAAATGTGAATTAGTTTAAACTGATTGTGTTGTTCCAATATGTTATCTACTTACTGAATTGTTTGTTCAGTTGTTCTAGTAATTACTAAACAAGAAAAATGAAAACCAAAAGTTCAATTGTAGATTTTTCTATTTCTCCCTTTGATTCAGATAGCTTTTATTGGATGTATATTTAGACTCCCTTATTCGGCAATACAAACATTTAAATTTTTGTATCTTTCTGGTGAACTGCCCTTTTCATCACTACAAAATGTCCCACTTTATTTGTGAGTGAAAAATACCACATGCCCTCACTCATGAGTGGGAGCTAAGAGAGAAAGAAGGAAAGAAAGAAAGACCACAGTGGTGCTTTGGACTTGCCGAGGAAGAAAACATATCTAGGGCTGCCGGTGGAGGGGTGGGGGGGGGGAAGGTTGGGGAGGGTTTGGGTGGGAGACATGGGGAATAATGACAATTTGTGGTGATGGGTATACTGATAGTATTGACCTTATTATCACATCTTGGACACAAGTGGTGATGGTCAGCTTTGTATCCCATAAATATGTATAACCAATTAAAATTTTTTTTTTTAAAGTCTGTTTTGCGTGATATGTGTTCGTATGGTTATAAGATGTATGTTATATCTTTTGCTATCCTTTTGTTTGCAATTTATATCAACAGCATAAAGTTCAGTCTTGACTTTGTTTTTCTCTAAGTAATAGACTTTATTTTTATAGCACTTTTTGTTTTATTTATTTTATTTTATTTATTTTATAGCACTTTTAGGTTTACAGAGAAATTGAGTAGCAAGTACTGATAATTTCCTTACCCTCCCCTAGTTCCTGCTGTTATTAACATGCTACATCAGTGTGGTACATTTGTTACAGTCATGAACCAATATTGATCTATTAAAATTAACTCAATTTTACATTCCCTCTTTGATTTGTACAGTTCTATAGGTTTTGCCAGATGAATAATGCCATGTATTCATCATTACAGTATCATACAGATAGTTTTGCTGCCCTAAAAATCCCTCCCTCTCCCCCCCCCCACAAAGAAAACTCTGGCTCTATCATTTCTCTCTTTTTAAAAAAATATCCAGTCTGAGATACTCTGCCTTTTAATAGAAAGATTTGGGTCATTTACACTTGATGAAATTACATATATGTTTGAATTTATGTCTCTCATTTTGGTGTTTGATATTTGTTACCTCTATCCATTTTTTGTTAATCTCTTGCTCCTTTTCTATCTTCTTCTCCCCCCCCCCCCACAAATAAAGTGTTAGGCTTATTTGTTTTTTAAAAAATTCTTCTGGTAAGATTTGAAATTTAACCTTTCTCTCCATCTTATAAATATTATTTTATTCTGCACATTTCCTCCAGTTTTATGTAATAAGCATCAATTTATCTATACTGCTTATCTATAGATGTAATTCAGTTGATGGAGGAGACTACTGGTACACTATTAGGCATCGTCCTCTACGTTCATAAAACTAGATATTAACACCATATATTATTGAAGTGAATGGCTCATTGTACCCAATATAATATAGGGAAAACATTGCTAACTGCCATGTTTAATAAAGTACTGCTATACAATGTCTACTGAATTTCCCTTATCATCCAGCATAATGCGTCTGTTAAAGGAAGAAATTCAGATAGGCTGGCATAGTTTAGAATTTCTGAGACTTTTTTTCTCCTCTTCTTATTCTACACATCCCCCAAGAGTTATTTTGTCTTTTTTGCATGACTTCAATAACCACCTGTATACTGATTGCTAAAAAAAGTATAGAAATTGGTCCTAGATCTTGCTCCTGGGCTCTAGCCATATTTCCAAAGGCCTTCTTGACAATCCCACTTGGATGAATGCAGGCACCACAAACACAGCATACTCAAGTAAGAAGTTGTGATGTTTCCTTCGAACCTGCTCCCCCAAATACCTTATTTCAATAAATGGATTGATTATTCACCTAATTTCCTCAGAAAACAATGTTATAGTAATATGTTTCCTATTTTATCTTATCTGTATTCCCAATTGATCTTTAATTTCTATTTATGCTGCAATTCTGCATCATTCCCTCTCCTTTGTGTCCTCCTTACTATTTTCACAGGTCATATCACATGCAGGCTTTTATTTCTCACCTATGGCACCTCAGTTACATTTAACGTGCATCTCTGCTGGTAGACTCTCCTCTCCACTTTCCAGCCTCTACCCCACCAGCATCAGCATCACCTGGAACTGGATCACAAATTCTCCAGCACCACTCCAGACTTACTGGATAAGTATTCTATGGGTTCAGTACAGCAGTCAGTGGTGATTCTGATGCACACTCAAGAGGAAAACCAGTGTTATACAATAAAGGTTATATTAAGCATGCCCTTCCACCAGTGCACATTATCTTTAATGCCAATATTATTCTTCTCACTGACGCTTTGCAGTGAACAATAGTATAATACTATGGAGAAAACCTGAAATTTCCTCTTAATTTTTATCTTAATAATGTCTATATTTTAAAGTAAGTCTAATTTTATCTTTGGCTCTCTATAATTGTATACAAAATTTTTAGGCAAACACTCACAAATGAGCATCCAAGTGTGCCTTGACACCGAAGTTGAAAACATGTGACTTCCACCAGCACTCAGCCAATTATGGCCCAGGCACAATTTCAAGCACTGAGGATATAGAGGTGAAGAAATGAAACAAGCCTCTGCAGACATGGAACACACATTCAAATGGGGGGACGGGTGGCTGACAATAAACAAGCATACAAGTAAATGATTAATAAGATAATCTCAGAAAGTGATTCACTCTGTGAGCAAAATTAAGCAGATGAAGTGAATGAATCAAGAGGCAGCATCCTCATATTATAGAAAAGAACTTTCTGAGGAGATGGTTTGATTTGACACTTGAGCAATGAAAAGGAACAAGATGTGCAAAGTTTTGGGGGATGAAAGGACCTTGACTTGTCCCCAAACCTAAAGAAGACCTGTGAGGTTGGACCAAAATAAATGCTGCAAAGAGATGAGTCCCTGGCTAAATGTTTGCAAGACTCTGATCAATGATAAACTGTATTCTTTCATTTCCACTGTTTTTCATAGAAGGAAGTGATATTGATTAAAGGTTGCTTATTATTCTTTTTTGTATTAATGATTTATGTTGGTTGCAGTGCCAGAAAAAGTGATTTTTACATCAACAGTGAGAAAATTTAGAAGTTATAATTAAGTTGAATAACAATTTTTAAAAAATAGTAAGATTTATGTCCCCTTTAGATGACAGACCTCTACATCTATCAGGCTGCTTAAGGTGCCAGGGTTAAGCCGGATCTTAAAATGCCCCAAACCTAGTGATGTGAATAAATAGAGAACAAAATAAAACTAAAAAGTGAAAGACTACCAGTGATCAAGCAATGAAAGGGGCTGATGACTTGAACATGAGCAAGAGATAAGTTTTATGACTACATAAAAAATTTCCTTCTATATTTTTAATGGGGAAAAGTATTGAGTGTAGGTAGACAGTGATAAGAGGAAGATGTGTTAATGAAACACTGAAAATTGTCATTAAGAATCAACAACTTTGGTGCTCACTTTGGCAGCACATATACTAACAATGAAAAGATATAGAGAAGGTGAGCATGCCCCCTGTACAATGGTGACACACAAATTCATAAACAATTTTATATTTTTAAAAAATGGGAAAAGAACTTGAATAGACGTTTCTCCAAAGATGATATGCAGATGGCCTGCAAGCAAATGAAAAAGATGCTCAACATCAGTAATCATTATGAAAATGCAAATTAAAACCACAATGAGATATCACCCCATACCCATTGGGATAGCTACAAAAGCAAACAAAAACAAAAAGCAAAACAGATAATAACACATGTTGGTGAGGATGTGGACAAATTGGAACCCTTGTGTATTGTTGGTGGGATTGTAAAATGGTGCAACTGCCATGGAAAATAGTATGGGGGGTTCCTCAGAAAATTTAAAATAAAACTACTATATGATCCGGCAATCCCACTTTTGGGTATATATCCAGAAGAATTGAAAGCAGGATCTCAGGGAGATATTCTGCGCACCCATGTTCATAACAGCACTATTCAAAATAGCCAAGAGGTTTATTATGGATGAATGAGGTAAAGAAATTGTGACAATGTACATACAACAGAATATCATTCAACCCCAAAAAGGAAGGAAATTCTGACACTTGCTACAACATGGATGAGCCTTGATAACATTATGCTAAGTGAAATAACCCCATCACTAAAAAGAGAAATGCTGCATAATTCTGTTTGTACGAGGTATCTAGTGTAGTTAAATCTACATAAACAGAAAGTAGAAACATGGTGCCAGGGGCTGGGGGGAAGGGAAAGTGAGGAGTTGTTAATGAGGATAGAGTTTCAGTTTTGCAAGAAGAAAAAATTCTGAAGATTGTGCAACAATGTGAAGATACATCACACCACCGAATTGTACACTTATAAATGGTTAAAATGGTAAACTTTTTGTTATGTATTTTACCACAATAAAAAATAAAAAGATAAAATCTTGTAGGGTATAAGGAGACGTGGTGTTGACAGATCAGAGCAGAGCCTAGGACACTATAGATCAGGTAGAAAAGCTGAGAATTTTTGCCTTGTTAAGACCACTTGAAAATGTCATGCAGATTTAAAGGATTTATTGTTCCTTAGGTGGGATGAAAAGATGAAGAACATAGAAAATCTTGCCTACTGCAACTACTTGAATTGAAAGAATAATTTAAAAAATTATTTCCTTGACTTTTAAGAAAAGATAAATGCTAAATACTCCTACACAGGTTCTTGTCTTTCCCTTTCCAAGTTTGTTGAGAGATGGCAGCTTGAAATTAGAGGAAGGTAACGATATAGCAATTTATGATTTGACTCTGCTTTATTGCTTAAGGGCTATGTTCTTATTTGATACAGTTCATCATTCCCTCTTTAGAGATAAACAAATTGAGACTCAAGAGATTAAGGAAATATAAATGGTAGGAATTACTAGTGGAGAAACTGAGAAATTTCCTATAATTGTCAGAGTCTAGTCTTGAGTACCTGATACTACAGCACTGTTTCTTTTTTATAATTTCCATTGGAATCAATCTTCACTATACATATACACATTTTTTGGCAATGCAGAGAAAAAAAGATGCCAATTCGTGGGAAGCAGCTGTCTATAAACTCACTAAACCATCTCCTTTCCACATGGCCCACTCAGAGAGATCATTCTTTACTGCTTTCTACAGCACTAGCTTTAGTCAACGACTTCATAAATGGCTGTGCTGCAGTAGGCAAAGTCCTGCCTTGGATTTATGAGAAGACTGGTATTCATTACCTGGCCCTGCCACTTGCCAAGTACATTAGCGTGGGCAAGACACAATCACTGCAATTAAGTTTCCTCATCTGTAAAATGACTTCATGTACCTCATAAGGTTGTAGGAACTCTTAAATCGAGTAACATATGTGCAAGCACTCTAAACAATGAAACATTATAGGAACGTATACTAAAATTGTCATACTAGGTCCCCATATATCTGGGAGGAAGGACCTTAACTGAGAGTCAGAGAACACAAAGAACATTGTTTTATCAAATCCTAAAAATAGAATCTTTCAATGTATCATCTCTTGAAAAACTTTCAGAGATTAAAATACAAGGATATTCCCTTAGTAAATTTATCTTGAAAACAGTAAAGAACAGCTCTTTTTGTTCCAGAATATTCAATGCCCTAGGTGTTAAATTCTTATAGAAGAAATATTTTTTCCTTCTTTTATGCATAAGAAATAATATTTTAGAATTATAGAATTTTATAGTTGAGTCTATAAATATTTTACATATAAATAACAATTAAATAATGAAAACCTTGATGTGAAGAGATTCACTATTGCTTAAAGCTGGAAGATCAGGGGTCCATCCAGGTTCTAATCATTTCTGTAGGTGATTTTGATCAAGCTCTTTAATGTTTATAACCTCATTTTGTAATCTGTTTGGAACAATTTATTCTTGTTTTAGTTTGAGTTCTCTTCAAAGAATGCCTTAGACATGGGTTTGCGTGCAGTTAGTTTACTGGAAGGGTATTGCAGAAAGCAGAGTGAGGAGGATAATTAAACAGTGAAGGAAGAAAAGGAAGTGGAAGGTGGTATCCCTGAGCTAGTTTCTGTGGTGAACAACTAAACTCCATCCCCCTAGGGATTGTCCAGGGAACCACACAGAATGCATCTCCAAATAAACCTTCTAAGAAAGGAAAGCTAAGATATTTATCTGATTACTGCCCCCCATTGGTTGAAGATTGCTCTAACCTACATCTGCATGCAGGCTGGGTGGTTTTCCAAGTCTTCAGAGACAGTCTGATAGGCAGGAAATCAGAGGGACAGTATAGCAAGTATTTGTTAGTAGAGGCTGGTAGCATGCACTGAAAGTAGATGGACTGGTTGGATATGCTGTAGGCACAAAAATGTCTCCTGCCTTATCAGTTGCCATAAAGACTAAATTAATTAATATCTAGATGTATTTAGAATGATGGTGCTTGGCACATTATAAAAACCATAAGTGGCAATTGGGCTTTTTACTAGACTAAGAGATTAGTTTATGGCACTACAAATTGGTAAGGATATTGGTCTGGCTCCCTAATGCTTCTCTTTTCTTTTCTGTGCCCTCCCTTCTGAATTCTGTTGCTAAGTGTAACTTCCCATATTTTGCATATATATATATATAAAATATACACGCACACACACACACAGATACACACACATATATGTAGAAGGTATATTTGTGTGTGTGTATGAACATAATAACTCTTCTCTTCAAATTAGCATTTTATAAAATTTATTATCTATGTTGTCTTATTTAAATGGCAATCTCTTTGAAAAACAAGATCAAGTACTTCATTCAGTTTTGCTTACTTGGTGTGGATTGAGAACAATATTGTGTATAGAAAGATGCTTAATAAATATTATGCTTCTAAACATGGTTTTAATGTGAATGTCTTTCAATTGTCCTCACCACTGAGTTTTACCAGTGTTTAAAACACATGGCCTTATTACTTCAATGAAAATTCAAATTCATAGCTCCCATTAGCATTGCAGAGAATTTCTGGCCTAGTTTCCCCAAATATTAATGGAAGTTCAGATCTTTTAATGAGCTTAACACAGGAAGAATTTTTGTATTCACATAAACTACTGCCCCTCTCCTAGCCAAGGGCTAGAGACAAAAAGAGACCATTATAAACTGGTAAGACAACTTCAAAGATACTTAACTTTCAGAAAAGCCATTATCTACTACAAAAACAGTAAATGCACAGTCATTTTTGGTGCATTTTTCAACATAAAATTTAATTCATTGGACACAACACTCTTTTGGTTTCCTCCTACATTGCTGATATATCCATCAGATTTTTTTGTTTCCTTCTACTCTCACTGGTTGGTTTTGAAATATTGGATAACATTAGGGCTCAATCTTTGCAAAGATTCTCTTCTCATCGATCTATATTCACTGACCAGCCCAGTCTTCTCTCCTGAATTTCAGATGAATCTAACTTAAAATGATAGTATCTCCACTTTGATGGTGTGGTAGATTGTAAAAAATAAAAAAATAAAAAGCTACCAAATCCTCCAACCTTCACATCCCCCTTTACAATGAGGCATTCATTTGATGGTTCCATCAAGAGAATGAATCTCCTTTATGCCCTTGAATTTGGACTGAACTTGTATACAATGGAAGGGACATTATGGGAGTTGCAAGCCGAGGACTCAAAACTGCTGCTTCCACTGTTTTTCTGCTCTGAGATTCAATGTTAAAAAAACTAAAACAAAACAAACAAAAAACATGGGCTAGCCTGTTTAAAGGCAAGATAATGTGGAGGAGAAATAATTCATCACATCCCATCTGAGGTCCCCTGCATCAACCAGTCTCCAATTAATCCACCAGCCTATTGCAGTCATATGAGTGACCCTAGGTGAGGCCAGCAGAGCTACCCAGCTGAGTTCAGCTCAAATTGCTGATGCAGAGGTCACATAAGACATTAAATATTGTATTTTGTTCAATAGTAATCGTGGTTTGTTACATAGTAATAGATAGCTGATACAGATGTTAAATAAATATCCCTAATTTAGGATATACAAAAACCAACCCTTGGTTTTATCCCCTACACCTGGTAATTCACAGCACTTTATCAGTAATTAGACATTTCAATATTCTAATTTCTCAAGCCAGAAACTTTATAGTCATCCTTGCAACCCTTTTTCCTTCATGTCCAAATCAATAAATCCTGTTAGCTCTTATTTAATACCAAAAACTCTAGTACTTCTGACTATTCTTCATTGCTTATATCCTGGTTTAAGGCATTATCATCTTTCACTTGGATTATTGTAATTAAATCCTAAATTGTTTTCTGGCTTCTGCCTTGATCCCCTGTAATCTAGTCTCCTCATATCAATAAAAACAACTTTCAAATTGTAAATTAAGTTATGTAATTTCTCTGATGAACAAGTCATTCAATGAAACATTTTTGTGTTTCAAAATTTAAACATACAATTACCATATGACCCAACATTCTACTCCTAGGTATATATCCAAAATAATTGAAAATAGGTGTTCGAACAGAAACGAAACCCTAATGTTCATAGCAGCAATATTCACAATAGCCAAATGGTGTAAATAACCCAAATGTCTATCAACAAATAAATGGATAAAAAGTGTCATATATTTGTACAATGGAATATTGTTGAGCCATAAAAAGAAATAAAGTGCTGATCCGTGCTACAACATGGATGAACGTCAAAAATAGTATGCTATGTGAAATAAGACAGTGAAATATATAAAAGAGGTTGCATATTATGATTCCATTTATCTGAAATATGAAGAATAGGTAAATCCCTAGAGACTGAATTCAGATTAGTGATTACCAAAAATTGGTGGTAGAGGGTAAAGAGGGGTAACTTGTTGATGTGTACGAACGGGATTTTTATTTGGAATGATGAAAAATTTGTGGAAGTAGATAGAGGTGGCAGTACACAATATTATGAAGGTACTAAATGCCACTTAAATTCCTCACTTTAAAATGATTAATTTTAAGTTATGTGAATTCTACCTCAATAAAAAAATTCTTCAGTGTGTTCTCATGTCACTGGAGCAACAGTCACAGTCTCCACAAGGATATACGTGGTTGCATGTGGCCCCAGCTTCCACCCTGAGTCTTGTTTTCTCCCCCATCACACAAGCCTCCATTCTACTTGTCAAACATTCTCAGCACTTTCTCATCTCAAGATTCATACGATCTTGATTTCTTCTGCCCAGGTTACTACTGTTTTACTAGATATTCAGGTAGCTCACTCTCCACTACCTTTCAGCCATTCAGAAAGCTGCTTACTTGTAATGTTCTCAGTCAACTTTCTCTAATCCCTCTGCCAACACACATAAATAAAATAGCAAAATTCCCAGCACTCCTTATCCTCTAATCCTGATTTATTTCTCGCCATTGGATTTATCAATAATATACAATGCATGCTCCTGTTACATGTTTATTGTCTGTCTCCCATGCCTGGACTGATGATACCATGAAGGTAGGGGCTTTGATTTAATCACCTCTGTACCTCCAGTGCTTAGAATCATGCTTGGTGCAAGGTAGGTGCTCCCTAGTTTATTGAAGTCATAGACGTTTGAGGCAATTAATGTTAAAGGAATCAACGATAAAGGAAGGAGCTAGTTGAAAGAATGAGTGTGTAAGTGTATCCACGAATCAAGTAATTAAGAATGGTATCTTTAAGATGAGCTATCTTGGTAGCTTGGAAGGAGCATGATGGAGTTTGGATGTATTCTCCTCCTGGAACTCATGTGGCAATCTGATCCCCAGTGTGGCAGTTTGAATCATAGGGGCGGGTCCCTCATGAATGGATTAGTGCTCTCCCTAGGTGGGGGAGTAATGAGTGAGTTCTCACTCTTAGTTTCTGAGAAGGCTGGTTGTTTAAAAGACCCTGGCACCTCCCCCCCCCCCTCTCTCTCTCTCTTGCTTGCTTCTTTTCGCCATGTGATCTGCTTGTACCCGCCGGCTGCCTGCCACTTTCTGTCATGAGTAGAAGCAGCCTGAAGCCCGTGCCAGGTGCAGCTATCCCAGAATTACAAGCCAAATAAACCTCTGTTCTTCATAAATTACCCAGTCTCAGGTATTTCTGTTATAGCAACACAAAACGGACTAATACTGAGCACTTTAAAAAGAAAAGGAGACTTTTTTGGGTGTGCATTGGGGGCCTGATCTGCCACTAGACATTTCCATCCTGTTTTCTTCTTGCCTTCTTTCCCTTTCTCTTTCTTCCTTGCTCTATTGCCACCTCAAACATTTTTGAGTGCCTATCATTAAAACTGATAAATCATGGTCTCTGCCTTAAAAAAGCCTATAGTCTAGTGGCTTGGAGATAATTCACTTAATCTTCTGGAATTGTTATTTCCACATCTATAATGAAGAGGATTGCTTAATACATCTGCAAATAAGTTTCTCATTTTAGGGCTCTCTCAATCACAAGGAAACAATTACCCAGAGATAGGTAGATATAAACTTCAGAACTTTGGAACAAACTAAAACCAAAACCAACCAACCAACCAAAACAACAACAACAACAAGAAAAACAAAAACAAGGAGTTTATTTTGGATTCTCAAAAGAAACTAATGTGATCTGGAGCTGCCACATGGATCAGTGGTATATGCTGGGGATCCATGTAGGCCATGGCAGCCAACATTAGTCTAGGAACCAGATGTGAGGAAGCTAAGTCTCACTGGCAAATACAATCAACAGGGTTGGGACCAGGGGCCCTTGACCAAGGTGGCTGCCAGGAATAGTTAAAGAAGCTGCTGTAACATTACTGCCTAAGGTTCAGGAGAAGGACTTTAGCAGCTATATACAAATTTTGTCAGCTTACAAATTAAAAAACAATAAAAAGTTACGTGAATTATGAAAATGGGTTTTAGAGTTAAATTTGACTTTGCTTTCATTTATTTTCCTGTCCTTCTTAGGTTTGGTCCTGTCTTGTTCTTCACTATTATATTTCTTTATCGAGAAGAAAAAAAAAAAAAGAGGTAAAAGATGTATTTCTTTTTGTGTGTATTAAGTATTTCCAAAGAGTATAATTTTTTTTAATTTAATTCTTTTTCTCTGGTCTATTGAGCCTGTATATAAAAGAGGGCAGTGATATGCATAATGTCAAAATGTTGGTAACATCTAGTTCCATCTGGATAATTTTCCCTGTTCCACAGTAGGTATTTAATGAGCTAATCTCCCAAAAGCTCTCTAGGAAAAAGGGATATGAGACCTTCAAAGACAGACATCTGCAAACTGAAGGTAAAGGCCGCAAAGGAAAGCGGGTTTTTCTCAGATATTCTAATAATGTTCTTGGTGCTTATCACGGGATATGTGTTGTTGCAGTGACGATAAGGAGATACACTGGGCAGGATTGTGAAAGATTGCATGGAGTAATTAATTGTGTCTTATTAAGTTGTATTCTTGAGAAAGGCTATCAACATTTTAGATCTTGATTGCATTGTATTGTCATATATCATGGCATGATTAAAATTTTCTTGATCCACAGCAGATTTGATTTTCTCTCTGTTACTCTAGAAATTCAGATGAGCTACTGAAAATAAGCATGGTCCCCAGTGGACGTAACCTAGAATACTTCTCATGAAATAAGCCAAAAACAAGGAAAGGTTTAATATCTGTGTTCCACTCCACAGTAAGAGTGGTCTCACTGGGATATATACCTTAAAAAAAAAAATAGCTGAAAATCGTTCACATACATCCTTTCTCTATATTTTTGTTCTGGTCTTTTTTTCTGCTATACTGATAAAGACACTACATAAATCCCCCAAGATATTTATATATTTCTTTGGACAATAAGCTTCTTGCTTTCATACCTTAGTGAGTATATCAAAGGTTTTCAGCAAGGCATTTGTGGACAGGTGGTGAAGCAGCTCCCATCTTAGGGACAATGATGGTGCCAGTGCCCACAGGTGTAGGATTTATAAGGAATGGAGTCCAGTATTCAGGAATCCACTTTCTGTCTCAAAACTTTCCTTCACCTTTAAACTAAGTACTGTTTTTTATAAGTGTCAAGTTTCTCCTTGAATCTTTTTAAATATCTCAGATAAACAAAATGTTTATCTCTTGAACTTGTTCTTGTGTGTGATGGGACTTATATAGCACCCCGTGTATCAACAGAGCTTGGCTTTAGCCCCAGGCTTGTAGCTGATCTGAATGCTGATCATCACACCACCTATGAGATCTCCACACAGAGAGAACAGCTAGTTTCTCTATTCACTTGCAACCACTTATTTTGTATATGCATATGCAGGTCAATTTTTCATGAATAGTACACATTGGGCCTAGTTTGACAGCTCTTCTCTTGCTTTTAATTCCTTTTAAAGAAAAGAGGGGAAAACTCTTTATTAAGCTCTTAAACACATGAGCTATATGAACAACATGCAGTTTTCTTGAGGGTTTAACTCACTATTGGCTTCCAGAATATATGAAAAATAACAAATTGTTAGAGCAAAAGAGCAAAGACACCTAAATATATAACCACTAGGCATCCAATATATATCTGAATAATAAAAAAGTTAAGTGACTTTTGACATAACAAGTGGGCACTCAATAAATATTTGATAAATGAATAAAATGGAGTATCACATTAGCATGTTTCTCTTGATCAGAGACTCAGCTCTCTTGACTTCCTTCATTTCCTACGCAATAGCTATGTCTATGGTACAAATCTCATTCAGCTGCCAGTAACAAATATCCAAATATCCATCAATTCATTGCTTTATCTTTATCCGTTAATCCATCAATCATATATTTGTTTAATTTAGTCACTGAACAAATATTTATTGATCACTGATGGTGCCAAGCACTATTCTGGGTGTTGGGAATGAGGGAGCATGAACCATGGCAGTGAAATGTGGCATCTACTAAAATGTGGGAGAGGACAAACTGTATGAATACCACAATAGGGACAACTTATCCTCACTTGGGAAATCAGGTCAGACTGTCAGGAACAAATAACGTCTTAGCTGCAATCTGCAAAGTGAGTAGGAGTTAGCCAGGTGAGTAAAAGTATTGGATGGGAAAGGATTTTTCAGACAAGAAAAGAATAACACAGATTTTGTCACCTGAGGAATTAAACAGAATTTACAATGGCTATAGCACAGAACCTCATGAGGGCTCACTGTTTAAACTAGGCCTCTGGGAATCAAACCAGGAGATTTAAAAACTTTTTAAATTATAAACTCTACATGGAAGTTTTGGGATCCCGGAAAAGAAGAGCATTGTGTTGCTATAACAGAACACCTGAAAGTGGGTAATTTATAAAGAACAGAGGTTTATTTGGCTTATGATTCAAGGACAGCTGCATCTGGTCTAAGCCTCAGGCTGCTTCTACTAATGGTGGAAAGAAGCAGGCCAACCCGAGGGTACAAGCAGATCACATGGTGAGAGGAAACAAGAGAGAGGGGGTGGGGGGGTGGGGAGGTACCAGAGTCTTTTAAACAACCAGCTCTCACAAGAACTAATCAAGTTAGAACTCATTTAATAACCCCACTTCCCAGGGACAGTATTAATCCATTCGTGAGGGATCTGCCCCTATGACTCAAACAGCTCCCAACACTACCACACTGGGGATCACATTTCCACATGAATTTGGAGGGGATAACACAGCCAAACTCTATCATTCTGCCCCTGGCCCCCCAAAACTCATGTCATTCTCAAAAAATACAATCATTCCATGCCAACAGTCCCAAAGGTCTTAGCTTGTTCCAGCACCAACTTAGGACTCCAAAGTTCAAAGTCTCATCTAAGACCAAAGGCAAAACTCCTTCCACCTGTGAACCTGTAAAAATCAAAAACAAATTTACTTCCAAGATTAAATTGTGGAACAGACATTGGGTGCACATTCCCATTCCAAAAGGGTGGAATAGGCCAGAAGAAAGGAGAAACAGGGCCCACAGAAGTTCAAAACCCAGCAGGGCAGACATTAAATCTTAAAGCTCCAAAATGATCTTCTTTGACTCCAAGTCCCACATCCTGGGCACAGTAGGACATCTGGGCCCCCAAAGCCTTGGCTCTGCTGGGAGCATCCCACTGGGCTGCACTGGTGCCTGCAGGTTTTCCAGGCTAGTGTTGCAGATCGACAGTGGCCCTACAGTTCTGAGGTCCTGGAGGCGGCTCTGCCACCTTGCCTCTACTAGACATTTCCCTGGCGGGGGCTCTCTGCATGGAATCTGACCCCACTTTTCTGCTTGGCATTGCTCTAGTAGATGGCCTCTGTGGTGGCTTTGCCCCTGCAGCAGGTCTCTGCCTGGGCCCCCAGCATTTTACATACAACCTCTGAAATCTGGGTGGAAGCTGCCATGCTTCTGCTGTTTTCATATACTGCCAGCCTGTAGAAATAACACAACGTGTATGCCACCAAGGTTTCTGGCTTATGCTCTCCAGAGCTGCTGCATGAACCACATTTGGGGTGCTTGAGGCAGGGCTACTCCAACCAGAGTGGCTGTGATACAGGCACCAGGTTCCCTAAGGCAGCTGTGCCCCTCCGGGTCTGTGATGGGAAGGACACCCTTTCAGACCTTTCTCCCATTGTCTTGGCTTTTAGCATTTGGCTGCCTGATAGCCATGCTAATATCTTTATTAGCAACCAGTCCCTCTGCTGTACTGCCGGACTTTTCTCCTGCTCTCTGCTTCTCTACCACATGGCCAGGCTGCAAATTTTCCAAATCTTTATGCTCTGCTTTCCTTTTAAGTTCTGGTTTTACATAATGCCCTTGCCACCATAACTCAGCATAGGCTGATACAAGTAGTCATGCAGCTATCTGAATGCTTTGCTGCTTAGAAATTTCTTCTGCCAAACATTCTAGTTCACAGCTCTTAAGTCCCACCATCCACAAAGTCCACGGGCATGGACACAATGCTGCCAAGTTCCTTGCTATGGTGTAGCAAGTAGGACTTTTGGTCCAATTCCTGAGAAGTTCCTCATTTCTATCTGAGACCTCATCATCAGGATGGCAATGCCCACATTTCTATCAGCATTCTGGTCACAAGCACTTAGCCATTCTCTAAAATGTTCCAAACATTCCCTCATCTTTTTGTCTTCTTCTTAGTCCTCCAAACTCCTCCAACCTTTGCCCATTACCCAGTTCCAAAGCCACTTCCACATTTTTGGTTATCTGTATAGCAACAACACACTCCTGGGTACCAATTTTCTGTATACGTACATTTTTGTGTTGCTGTAACAGAATACCTGAGACTGGGTAATTTATAAAGAAAAGAGGTATATTTGGCTTACAGTTCTGGCGCAGCTGTATTTGGTGCAGGCCTCAGGCTGCTTCTACTCATGGTAGAAAGTGGCCGGCCAACCTACGAGTACAAGCAGATCACATGGTGAAAAGAAGCAAGAGAGAGAAAGAAGTGGTGCCAGGGTCTTTTTAAACAACCAGCTCTCACAGAAACTAATAGAGCGAGATTTCACTCACTGCCCCCATCACCCAGGGAGAGCATCAATCCATTGATGAGGGATCCACCCCCATGACTTAAACAGCTCCCAACACTGCCATATTGGGGATCAGATTTCCAAATGAATTTTGCAGGGATGATACATCCAAACTCTATCAACTAGCAATTAGGATTTGTCTATTTTTACTGCCTTTATGGAATATCTGATTTCTAATTTCTAGACCTTATCTGCCTGAGTAGGCCTTCCTAAAAGGGTTGTTCCTCATTAGCTTCCCTGATATTTTCACCTGGGCTAAGTGTGACCTGCTTAAAAATCCAGAACTCGTTCCTGTGTAGTCTGGAAACTTGGCCCATGGCAACATGTCCAGGCTTCCTCTGAGATAGGTAAGGCATGCAGCTGGAGAAAGTTTCAGAAGAAGGTGCACTGAATAAGTGCCATGTTCCAGTTGAAGCACATATTCTTAGAAGGGGATTAAGCATCTATGAAAATTTTTTAGTTAAGGAACAGAATCCTCAATGGCATAGAAAAGTATTTGAGAATTGGGGGCAGAATCAGAGACTTTGGTTGGAGCATGCCTTGGATTGAGTGTTGCCCCAAAGCTTGACCCCCACTGTGACAGTTTTAAGAAGATGGGAAATCCTACTCTGATAATTGAAAGGCGGGGGCCTTGATAAGGTGATTAGATTGTAGATTAGATTGATTAGATTGTGAATGCATTAAAAACTTTAGTCATGGGCATGGTTCTGAGGGCTTTTTAAAAAGAGCAATTGAGAAGTTAGGCTCTCTCTCTGCTTTTACCATCTTGAAATGTGAGAACCTTAGGTCACTGTTGCCACCATTAGATGTGTTCCCTGGACTTTGGACTTCCCAGCCTCCAAAACTATAAGCAATAAATTTTATTTTCTTTATAAATAGCCCAGTTTCAGGTATTTTGTTATAAGCAACAGAAATGGACTAGTACAGGGCAGAGCATCTAGGGTGGTTTGGGTTGATGGTGTAGTGGAGGATCAAAGCCTAGGGACTTATTCTTTGGGCAGTAAAAGGTGGATGTATAAGTGTGTTTCTCTTGCTTATAACAAAATACCTGAAACTGGGTGATTTATAAAGAAAAATGAAATTTAATGCTTACACTTTCTGAGGTTAAGAACTCCAAAGTCCAGGGAACACAGCTGGTGAAAGTCTTGGTGGTGGTGACAGTGATGACAGTGTATCACATTGTGAAAACGGAAGAGCAGAGAGAGCAGAGAGAGAGAAAGACAAACTCTTCTTTCAGTGCCCTCAGAACCACATCTCCGACCTCCATTCACTACTCCACAGTCCTACAAATCCAATCTCCTCTTCAAGACTCCACCTTTCAGTTATCATAATAGGATTTGTCACTCTCCTAACAGTCACAGTGGAGGCTAAGTTTCTAATATGTAAAACTTGGGGGACACAATTCAAGCTTCAATGATTTGGGGGGGACATAATTCAATCTACTACAGTGGACATAGTGATGGACATTGTGGTGGATGAGACTCAACTGTCCTTTGAAGGGGGGCTGTTCTGGGGTTTGGGACTTACCTTGTTCAGACTGTGAGAGCTGATTGTCAGGGAAACCAGAAGTTGCTCCACCCCAGATGTCCTATCTCATAACTGCAGATTAAAAAGAAGCCTTGTGAAAAGGTGATATCTTCAACTTTCCTGTGGTTATATGTGGGCTTGCCAATGACTTTATCTTGCAGTCCAAAATATTCTTAGCCATGATTTTAAAAATGCCTTTGGAAACTCTTCCCAACTTAGCTCATTTTGGTGTTTTGCCCACAAACTTTGTGCTCCATTCAGAAAACCATTACCTACATCCACAACACCAATCAATTTTTCTGCTCTAAATTTACTACACTGGCAGAGCTCATAATTTTTTTTTTCATAGATACTTCAAATTCCACTTGCTGTAGGAAAGTTTTCTCAGTCTACTCTGTGCTGCCATGGAGCTTTTGCATAACATATTGGTTGTGGTTGCATTGTTGTCCATATATATGTTTGTTTCCAATAGCTAGTGTTTTTCAACATTGTTTTTCTGTTTTAACCACAACATTCACTTATGCAACATACTCCCAAGGGAATATTCAATATTATAAACTATTTCTTATTTGATCTGAATAACTCAATTGCTTCTGTAAGAACCCAAAGGCCCCAAGGGATCACACCGAGGAATGTAAGAACCCAAATGCCCCAAGGGATCACACCCTGATCACATAAGTCCTTCTTGGCCACACCCCATCATGGCACTGGTTGCCCTTCTCTTCCGTATTCTCCTTTCCGCCGGCGTGAATCGCACACCAATCAGCTCACCCCAAGCCCCATGCGGAATGCTAAGTAGGGATTGTATTTTAAGCCAATCAGCCTTCCCTAAAAGCCCTATATATATGTGTGTGTGCCACCTAATAAACGAGCTCTCTCTGATGGATCGTCAACTGGTGTCGACTCGTCCTTTCATTTGGTGCAGAAACCCGGGACAGAGCTTCTCTCGAGCGGCGACACTTTTTGGATCGCAGCGGCAATATCTTCCAAGTCGCCCCTCAGGGCTCCCTCGAGCTGTAACACTTTTCGAATCACAGCGGCAGCACTTTCCAAGTTGACCCTCGGGAATTCCGTCCGCCAGGACCAGCCTCCCTTCCACCGCTCACCATTGACGGTCCACCCTCGTCCATTCTTTTCAGCGCTGGCTCCTTCCACTCTCCACCGGCTCATCATTAGGTAAGCCCCCTTTCCTAAAGGTCACCAGCCCTTTTTCAGGCTACCACAGGGAGTCTAGATCGTCCGGGAGCCCCTCACGCCCATACCCCACCCCACCACGGTCTTCACAACCACCATAAATTCCCAAACTGTAACAGGTTCCAAAGCCCCGGTAAACTTTTACTTTCATTTTTGAAGGTTAAAAGCCCCATTCTGTTCTCTCCTTCACCCTCCTGTCCACCACTCTCTTCTCTCCACTTCCTGGGTCCAGGACCCGACCAGAAAATCCTGGCGCTAGGTTCCTTCAGGCACTGGGCTTTTGCCCTAGAAAAGTGGAGGTCTGAGTGACGACCCACACCTCCCTTCTCTCCTGCTGGTTCGCACCTGAACCTGCCGGGACTGAAGTGACTTACTGGGGACGCCCTCTAGGATCCTGCCTTTCCCAACCAGCTGAAGGATCTGTCCTATCACTAAATCTCTGTCCGATTTCTGTCTAAATTCCCATTAAGAGACCAGAATGGGCACTTCCTCCTCCTCCCTAGGGAACTCTCCACTTCAATGCCTTATGAAAAACCTCACCAACCTTTCCCTCAGGTCAGATATTGAGCCCAAACTCCTCACGAAATTCTGTACACAAGATTGGCCTTATTATCCTTTAGATAATCAAAACACATGGCCCCCTGAGGGCACACTAGATCCTAACATTCTACGAGACCTCTTTAACTACTGCCAGTGCCTGAAAAACTGGAAGGAGATCCCCTACATCAAGGCTTTTCGCCTCTTGGCTCAGAACCCCACCCTCTGCTCCTCCTGTGCAGACTCCTCCCTCTCAAGTCCTTTTAGCCTGTAAACCCTCTTCACAGTCACCCCTCGATTCTTCCACCTTCAACCCTGCTGATGAACCCCCACCCTACCGACCTCCTCCTCCCCCAGTGCCTCCGGCGCCTGCTCCTCCTCCCCCATCATCTGCGTCACCTTCTGCACCTCCTGCGCCATCCACTCCCCGATCTTTACCCTCACCTACTCCTGACCCACTAAGCCCCCCTTTCACCCATTCCTGAGGACCTCCCCCCGCCCCTTTAACAATCGCCACACTACGTGAGGTAGCTGGGGCTGAAGGAGTAGTTAGGGTCCATGTTCCCTTTTCCCTAGCTGACCTTACAGAATTAGAAAAAAGACTAGGCTCTTTCTCTACTGACCCTACCACCTACATTAAAGAATTCCAATGGATCCTGCAGGCCTACAGCCTCACACATCATGACACCTTCATGCTCCTAGCCAATACCCTCCTCCCCGAGGAACACCGCAGGGTCTGGGATACAGCCCAAACCCATGCCACTGACACCCATCATACCAATCCAGATCACCCGCCAGGCCCCCAAGCAGTCCCAGAACAGGAACCTAATTGGGATTATAACACAGCCCAGGGAATCCAGGCTCGAGACCGTTTTGCCTCTTGCTTAATAATTGGCCTCAAAAAATCGGCTCGCAAGGTCGTCAATTTCCAAAAAATTCAAGAAATTGTCCAAAAAAAGGAGGAAACTCCCTCCGAGTTCCTCAATAGATTAACTCAGGCCTTTCAACAATACGCTAACTTAGACCCCAACTCAGAAGACGGCCGGCATGTCCTTATGACCTATTTCCTGGCCCAATCCTACCCCGACATTAAAACTAAGCTTCAAAAATTAGAGCAGGGTCCTGCAACCCCTCAGACCAAAATCCTGTCAGTGGCCTTCAAGGTTTTTCATAAGCGGGAGGAGGAAAAAGAATGTTGAAAACAAAAGGCTGACCACGCCAACTTCCAGATGTTGGCCCGGCTTATCAACCCCCCTGGGCGCCCTCCCACAGCCTCCACCTCTAAGCCCCCACCTGGAGCCTGCTTTAAATGTGGAAAGGAAGGGCATTGGGCAAAGGCTTGCCCCACCCCCAGGCCACCCACCACTCCTTGTCCAAAATGCAAAAAGAAGGGACATTGGGGATCTGATTGCCCCCTTGCCCGAAGGGGTGAGGGACCAACTGCCCCACAGTCCCCAGAACCGTGGACACCACCTATGGTGGGCCTCGCTGAGGAGGACTGAAGGAACCTTGGGCCTTTCCCGACTATCTCTATAACAAAGCAAGAGCCCAGGGTATCCATGGTTGTGGACGGCCAACCAATATCTTTCCTCCTGGACACTGGAGCCACCTTTTCGGTCTTAAGGGAATATAAAGGCCCCACCACCTCCAGCAGCTCTCCTATAGTCGGGGTAGGAGGTAAACAAATCTTTCCCCAAAAAACCCCTCTTTTAACCTGCTGCCTTCAAGGCACTCAATCCGTTTTCTCCCATTCCTTTCTAGTCATGCCACAATGCCCCGTCCCCTTATTGGGTTGGGACATTCTATCACAGCTTCAAGTCTCCATTACTTTGCCCCTGTCCTCTTCCTCTTCCCCCGTTTCCTTCCTCCTAGCGCTAGTTCAAGCCCAAGATCCTACTAATTCCACCCCTCCAAAGAAGTCCTTACCCATGCTAACGCACCCTGTTAACCCCACAGTTTGGGACACTGCCAGCCCTGCTCTGGCCCAGTGTTCCCCTGTACACATAAAACTAAAAGACCCCTCCAAATATATTTGTCAGGCTCAGTATCCATTAACCACAACAGCCCTCCTTGGGTTAAGCCCCATCATTCAGGACCTATTAAAAAAGGGGTATCTCCGCCCCACTCACTCCCCTTTCAATACTCCCATACTCGCTGTAAAAAAACCTAATGGCGCCTTTCGTCTCGTCCAAGATCTCCGCCTTGTTAACGCCGCTGTCATTCCCATTCACCCCCTTGTACCTATCAAAACAGTTGGACCTCACTGTACGAGGCTGGGCACCCTGTCTAAGAGCCCTAGCAGCGGGGCAGTTACTGCATAAGGAGGCATCCAAATTAACATTTGGGGCACCTCTCACCATTCTCTCACCACATCACCTCAAAGACCTCCTTACCTATAAGGCTCTAAAATCCTGCCCTATCCTTTACTACCTGCCCACCCCTAAATCCGGCCAAACAGATTCCCCCAACACCCCTTTGCACAGCTGCGTAGAAAGCCTTCAGAATTTCATACCTTACCGCTCTTCCATCACTGAGGGACCCCTATCTCACGTTGATCTCACATGGTTCACGGATGGGTCTTCATTCAAGGAAGGAAACACTCATTACACAGGGTATGCCATAGTCTCCCTTGATTCGGTTATAGAGGCCCAACCTTTACCCAAGGGTACTACCAACCAGCAGGCCGAACTTATTGCCGCCACGTGAGCCTGCGTTCTAGCTGAAGGAAGAACTCTTAACTTATACACTGACTCCAAATATGTCTTTCATATACTTCTCTCTCATGCCGCCATATAAAGAATGCATCTGCTTAACACCAAGGGTAACACAATCACCAACTCAGCTTTAATTTCCACATTAATTGAGGCATCCCATTTACCTTGTGAATTAGGAGTCATTCATTGCAGAGCCCACCAGAGGGACGATTCCCCAATCACTCGCGGGAATTGTAAGGCTGACCTCGCCGCACGCACTGCGGCAATGCACCCACAGACACAAAACCAACTTCCCATTCTTCCATATGGCTCCCAAGGTTCACAGACACCCTCTCAGCCTCAACCACCTAATGATGATAAGTCCTCTCTCTTTCGCTTGCTCTATGACCTGTTTCACTCTAGCCCCCAAGCTTTATCCCAGTTTTTACAAGCCTTCTTCTCAATCACCCCATCTGACAAAGCCCTCTTGCAAAAAATTTCCTCCTCATGCACAATCTGCCAGCGTACCAATCCTAACACCCCTCTCAGACCTGGGCCATACCCCTCCCACCAGGCCAGAGGTCTCACACCCGCGGCCGACTGGCAAGTCGATTTTACGCACATGCCTTCTGTCCGGTGCCTCAAATACCTCTTGGTGTTTGTTGATACCTTTTCAGGATGGGTAGAGGCATTCCCAACATCCAATAAAAGGGCCTCCACCATAGCCCAGACTCTCCTTTCCCAAATCATCCCACGATTTGGGATGCCCACTTCCATTCAATCTGACAAAGGACCTGAATTTACCGCCCAGATAATACAAAAACTCTCCCAGTCACTCTCTCTCCCCTGGCACCTACGTTGCCCTTACTGACCTCAGGCATCTGGAAAGGTAGAGAGAACCATACTAACTAAATTGTCTCTGGAATTACACCTTGGTTGGGTCCGTCTTCTACCTCTTGCTCTACTCAAGACCAGAGCTCTCCCAAAAAAGCCCTCCAATCTTTCCCCTTTTGAAGTCATGTATGGTAGGCCCCTCCTACCCCTGGGGATCACAGCAACTGAAGGACCCATACCACCCACCATGGCCTTACCCTTGCTCTCCCACCTTTGCACCGAATTATGGAAGTACCAGGACTGGCTACTTCTAGATCCGTCACTTTCCAAAAATAACCTTTACACTTCCCCGGAACCCAAAAACCCCCTAACCCCTAAGTGGGAAGGCCCATGTCCGGTCATCCTTTGCACTCCAACTGCTGCTAAACTTGCCCTGCCAGGTAATCATGTTAACCACACTGTCGCCCAACCAGGCTCTTTCTTCTGGTGCAATGGAACCCTCTCTACCTCCATCCTGCCTAATCTTACTGCCCCATGCCTTCTTGTCACCATCGTCCCTCAACTCACTCTGTACAGCAGTTCAGAACTGTTCCATCTTCTTCATCCCCCCTCAAGGCAAAAAAGGGCCGCCTTCCTCCCGATCATGGTTGGTATTTCCCTAACAACATCAGCAGTCGGAGCCGACCTGTCGGGAGGAGCCTTAGGACACAGTTTATGGGCGGTCGAAGACATAAATGCTAAACTTGAAGGGGCTCTGACCTCCACTGCCAAATCTCTTTCCTCTCTACAGAGACAAATTACCTCTTTAGCTCAGGTCACCCTCCAAAACCGTAGAGCACTAGACCTCCTCACCGCAGAAAAAGGAGGTACTTGCATCTTCCTTGGGGAAAAATGCTGTTATTATATCAATGAATCTGGTCTAGTAGAAACAAATATCATCAAACTCACCGACTTAGCTTCCAGCCTACGAACCACATCCAGTTCTAACCCCTTTTCTTCTTTTATCTTAAACCCTATCCTAACTTGGATTTAGCCCATTTTGGGACCTCTAATCATTATCCTCATAACCTGCCTTTTCTTGCCCTGCATCATTAGGTTTCTTCAAACCCAAGTGGGAAAAATCTCTAATCAGGCCTTTGACCAGCTTTTGCTTAGAAACTACCAGCTTCTAGGTACTGATGAACCCCCCGCCTCATCTCGTGAGCGCCTCAGCCGATGCTGAAGAGACACCACCTTACAGAGGAAACGCATTCCTACACGCCCTTGCCACCAACGCCTGGCTGTTCCTTCCAGTCTCCAACTACAAACAATGGAACCGGTGCATATTCGACTTGTGGCTTCAAGGAACGTTTATGGACTTTTCCCCTTTTGAAATTACTTGTTTCGCCACCCTCCTTTGGGGTTTCATAATGGGTATTTATGTACCTTCCTCCCTTTGCCCCCCCCACAACGCCCCAGTTCAGCAGGAAGTAGCTCGATGACTTCAACGTCCCCTTTCCTAAAATAAGAAAAAGGGAGGAATGTAAGAACCCAAATGCCCCAAGGGATCACACCCTGATCACATAAGTCCTTCTTGGGCACACCCCATCATGGCACTGGTTGCTCTTCTCTTCCGTATTCTCCTTCCTGCCAGCGTGAATCGCACACCAATCAGCTCACCCCAAGCCCCATGCGGTATGCTAAGGAGAGATTGTATTTTAAGCCAATCAGCCTTCCCTAAAAGCCCTATGTGCTGCCTAATAAATGAGCTCTCTCTGGTGGATCGTCAACTGGTTTCGACTCGTCCTTTCAGCTTCTGTACTTAGGAAAGCATATTAGAGACCATGGAAGTGAAAATTACATTATTGAAAGGCAAACCTTAAATTTGCTTTATTTTGCATAATAGGTAAATTATCCATAAAGTTTACTATTTTCACAAATAATGAGAAACCCCTGTGATATGCTTCATAATTTGATAGATTCACGGGTTAGAGGATAAGGATACCTAGAGTCACTTGCACTTCCATTTTATGTCCCCATGGCTGGATACATTTCCTGGCATGTTGTAGGAGCTCACACACATATGTAGACTTATTTTATGAATGAATGAATGAATGAATGAATGAGTGGATTGATTTAACTACTTGATTAATTAAAGTTATGTTCTCATTTAAAGGTATGCTCAGAAAAATATATATTTTTTAATTTAATTTAATTTTATCAATATACAATGTGGTTGATTTTTGTGTCCCTTTACTGAACCCTCCTGCCCCCATCAACCTCATATCTGTTCGCTTGTCTTAAGAACTTCAAGGAATTGTGATTGTTGTGTCTTCTTTCTGCCCCCGGCATCTGTTTGTGTAAGTGAGAATGTGGTGCTTCTGTTTCTGTGCCTGACTTGTTCACTTAATATAATTTTCTCTAAGTCCATCCATGTTGTTGCAAATGGCAGTATTTCATTCTTTTTTATAGCAGAGTAGTATTCCATTGTGTAGATATACTACAGTTTCCATATGCACTCATCTGATGATGGACATTTGGGCTGGTTCCAGCTTTGGAAATTGTAAATAGTGCTGCAGTGAACATTGGAGTACAGGTATACCTTCGATTTGATGATTTCCATTCCTCTGGGTATATTCCCAGCAGTGGAATAGCTGAGTCATATGGTAGTTCTATCTACAGTGGTTTGACAAACCTCCATACCATTTTCCATAGAGGCTGCACCATTTTGCAGTCCCACCAACAGTGTATGAGAGTTCCTTTTTCTCCGCAACCTCGCCAGCATTTATCATTCACAGTCTTTTGGATATTAGCCATCCTAATTGGAGTGAGAAGATATATCGATGTGGTTTTGATTTGCATTTCCCAAATGCTGAGTGATGTTGAGCATTTTTTCATGTGTCTATTGGCCATTCATATATCTTCCTTTGAGAAATGCCTGTTTAGCTCCTTTGCCAATTTTTTAATTGGGTTACTTGGCTTTTTTGCTCTAAGGTTGTTTCAGTTCCTTGTATATGCTGGATATTAATCCTTTGTCAGATGTATATTTTGCAAATATTTTTCTCCCACTCTGTTGGTTGTCTTCTAACTCTGTTAATTGTTTCTTTTGCTGTGCAGAAGAATTTTAGTTTGATATAATCCCATTTGTTAATTTTTCCTTTGGTTGCCTGTGCTTTAGGGGTTGTATTAATGAAGTCTGTGCCCAGTCCTACTTCCTGGAGTGTTTCTCCTGCATTTTCTTTAAGAAGTTTTAGTGTTTCAGGGTATATAATTGATTCTTCAATCCATTTTGAGTTGATTTTGGTATATGGTATGGGTCTAGTTTCATTCTCCTGCATATGGATATCCAGCTATCCCAGCACCATTTGCTGAAGAGGCAGTCTCTTCCCCAGTGTATAGACTTGGTACCTTTGTCAAAAATCAGATGGCTGTGGGTGTATGGGTTGATTTCTGGATTCTCTACTCTATTCCACTGATACGTATGTCTGTTTTTATGCCAGTACCATGCTGTTTTAGTTATTATAAATTTGTAGCATAGTTTAAAGTCAGGTAGTGTTACACCTCCAGCTTTCCTTTTTTTTGCTCAGAATTGCTTTGGCTATGCATCATCTTTTGTTATTCCATGTAAATGTTAGGATAGTTTTTTCCATTTCTAAGAAAAATGTCAATTTGATGGTGATTGCACTGAATTTGTATATCACTTTGGGTAGTATGGACATTTTCACAATGTTGATTCTTCCAATCCTAGGGCATGTGATATCTTTCCATGTTCTTGTGTCCTCTTTAATTTCTCTCAGCAGTGGTTTGTAGTTCTCATTGTAGAGATTTTTCACATTGTTGGTTAACTCTATTCCTAAGTATTTTATTTTTTTGGTGGCTATTATAAATGGGCTAGCTTTACTGATTTCTCTTTCTGCATGATCACTAGTGGAGAATAGAAATAATGCTACTGATTTTTGTGTGTTGATTTTGTTTCCTGCTACTTTGCTCAAATCATTTATCAACTCCAAGAGCTTTTTTGTAGATGCTTTAGGCTGTTCAATATATAGGATCATGTCATCTGCAAACAGGGACAGTTTGACTTCATTTTTTTCCAATCTGAATGCCCTTTATTTCCTTCTCTTCTCTCTTTGCTCTGGCTAGTACTTCCAATACTATGTTGAATAGGAGTGGTGTGAGTGGGCATCTTTGTCTAGTTCCTGTTCTTAAGGGAAAAGCTTTCAGCTTTTCCCTATTCAGGACAATATTGGCAGTGGGTTTATCATATATGGCTTTAATTATGTTGAGATACTTTCCTTCTATACCTAACTTGTAGAGAATCTTTATCATGAACGAATGTTGAATTTTGTCAAATGCTTTTTCAGCATCTATACAGATGATCATATGGTCTTTGTGTTTGATTTTATTGATATGGTGTATCACATTTATTGATTTGCATATGTTGAACCAATCTTGCATCCTTGGGATGAATCTGACTTCATCATGTTGTATAATTTTGTGTATGTGTTGCTGTATTCTTTTAGCTAGTACTTTATTAAGGATTTTTGCATCTATATTCATCAAGGATATTAGCCTGTACTTTTCTTTTTTGTTGTACCTTTGTCTGGTTTTGGTATCAGGGTGATATTTGCTTCATAGAATGAGTTTGGGAGGATTGCCTCTGTTTCAATCTTTTGGAATAGTTTGTAAAGAATTGCTGTCAATTCCTCTTTGAAGGTTTGGTGGAATTCTGCAGTGAACTCATCTGGCCCTGGGCTTTTCTTTTTTGGGAGCCATCTGATAACAGCTTCAATCTCTTTTATTGTTATTGGTCTATTCAGATTTTCTACATCTTCTTGGCTTAGTTTTGGTAGTTTGTGAGTGTCCAGAAATTTAAAATTTGTTGGCAGATTTTCAAATTTGTTGGCATATAGTTGTTTATTGTAATCTCAAATGATTTCTTGTATTTCTGAGGTATCAGTTGTAATATCACCTTTTTCATTTCTAATTTTTGTTCTTTGGGTCTTCTCTTTTCTTTTTTTAGTTAGCCTTGCAAATGGTTTGTCAATTTTACTTATCTTTTCAAAAAACTAACTTTTTGATTCATTGATCTTTTGTATCATTTTTTGGGTTTCTATTTCATTAAGCTCTACTCTGATCTTTATGATTTCTTTCCATCTGCTAACTTTGGGTTTGGATTGTTCTTGTTTTCCTAGTTCTCTAAGGTGAAGTACTAGGTTGTTTGTTTTCCATTTTTCCATTCTTCTGAAGTAAGCATTTAATGTGATAAATTTCCCTCTTAGTACTGCTTTTGCAGTATCCCACATGTTTTGGTATGATGTATCATTGTTTTCATTAGTTTCAATAAATTTTTTGATTTCCTGTTTAATTTCTTCTCAGACCCATATGTCATTAAGTAGAATGTTGTTTAATTTCCATGTGTTTGTATAGTTTCCAGAATTTTGTTTGCTATTGATTTCTAATTTTAACCCATTGTGATCTGAAAAAATACATGGGATAATTTCAATTTTTTGAATTTGTTGAGACTTGATTTGTGACTTATCATGTGATCTATCCTGGAGAATGATCCATGTGCTGATTAGAAGAATGAATATTCTGAGGTTGTTGGATGGAATGTTCTGTAGATATCTGCCAGGTCCAATTGGTCTAATGTGTTGTTTAGATCTTGTGCTTCTCTGCTGATTCTTTGCCTAGATGATCTGTCCAATATTGAGAGTGGGGTGTTCAGATCCCCTGCTATTATTGTATTATTGTCTATCTAATTCTTTAGGTCTAATAGTGTTTGCTTTATAAATCTGGCTGCTCTGACACTGGGTGCATATATATTTATGATTGTTATGTCTTCTTGATGGATAAATCATTTTATCATTATATAGTGGCCTTCTTTACCTCTTTTTATGGTTTTTGGTTTAAAGTCTGTTTTATTAGATATAAGAATAGCTACTCCTGCTCATTTTTCATTTCTATTTGCATGGTATAACTTTTTCCATCCTTTCACTCTTAATCTATGTGTGCCTTTACAGGTGAGGTGAGTCTCTTGAAGACAGCATATAGTTGGGTCCACCTTTTTAATCCAGTCAGTCTGTGTCTTTTGAATGGGTAATCCTTTTACATTAAGAGTTGTTGTTGAAAAATGTTGATTTACTTCTAGCATTTTATTAATTTATATTTGGATGTCTAAATGTATTTTGTTCCTTTCTTTCAGATTTACTGTTTGTCTTCCGTATTTGTTGGTTTCTTGGGTTTTTTTTTTTGTCATTGTTAGCATTTTTATTTTACTAATGAGTTTTGATTTTTCTTGAGTTTTTATGGCAGTGGTAGTTACTTTTCAGGTACTAAACCCAGTACTCCCTTGAGAATTTCTTGTAAGTGTGGTCGTGTGGTACTGAACTCCTGCAGTTTTTGTTTGTCTGAAAAATATACTATTTGCCCTTCATTTTGGAAGGATAGCCTTGCTGGGTAAAGTGTTCTTGGCTGGCAATCTCTGTCTTTTAGTATTTTGAATATATCATCCCATTCCTTTCTGGCTTTTAGGGTTGGTGATGAAAAGTCTGATGTTAGTCTGATTGGAGCTGCCTTATAGGTGACTTAAGGCTTCTCTCTTGCAGCTTTTAAGATTCTCTCTTTGTCTTTGAGTTTTGCCAGTTTGACTATAACATGTGTTGGAGAGGACCTTTTTGCATTGAATATGTTTGGGGATCTTTGAGCTTCCTGAATATGAAGATCTGTGTCTTTCCCTCTACCTGGGAAGTTTTCTGCTATTATTTTGTTGAATATGTTTTCAATGCAATCTGCTTTTTTCTTCCCCTCTGGAATACCATGATTTGGATATTTGAGCACTTAAGGTTGTCTGTTATCTCTCTTAGATTATGTTCAATGTTTTAAATTCTTTTTTCTTTCTTTCTTTCTTTCTTTTTTTTTTTTTGTCTGCCTGTGCTATTTCAAACAGCCCATCTTCAAGGTCAGAAATTCTTTCTTCTGCTTCTTCAAGCCTGCTGCTTAAACTCTCTGTTGTGTTTTTTATTTCATTGAATGAATTCTTCAGCTTGGCAAGCTCTGCAACATTCTTTTTCAGGGCATTGATTTGCTTGTACATTTCTCCTTTCAGGTCCTGTATACTTTTCCTCGTTTCATCATGTTGTCTAGCTGAGTTTTCTTGTATCTCATTTAGTTTCCTTGAAATTATCACTCGAAATTCCTTGTAAGTCATTTCAAGTGTTTCTTGTTCTATAGGATCTAGAGCTTGAGAGTTATTATTACCCTTTGGTGGTATACTTTCTTGATTTTTTTGTATTTCTGGCTTCTTTCCTTTGGTGTTTAGTCATTGTGGCAGATTTCACGGTCCACATGTTCAACCCTATTGTCTGGCTAGGATCCTGCCAGTACTGCCAATTTGGTATGGCTGCCTTGTGCCTATGCTCAGAAGGCTCCAGCCTCTCTGGGCCATGGGGACTGGACTGGACTGGGAGTACAGTAGCAGCACGTACCTGTTCCCGTGCAGGTGGCTGGGGCATATGGTTGTGACAGCTCTCAGGCCATGCACACTTGCCTGGGCTGGGAAGGGGGTCCCACAGTGGAGTCAGCTGCCTGCACCGGCATGTGGTCACCTCTGGCACATGGTCATGGAAGCCATGCTCATGAAAATATTAAACTACTAGGAAACTGAATAGCATCCAATTCTCCATCAACAAATGTACTGAGTAATTAAACATCTGCCCCAAATCCCCAAAACCTTGAATTAAGAATCTGAATCACAGGCTGCTGAGATGAGATGCCTGTTTATTATAATGTGTATTTTATACGGACCTGCCATGCAGGGAAACAAAGCAATAACTCCCTAACCTCTCTTGCTGTTTTTCATTCAGGAAAAATATACAAAATGCAACTGTTCTGTCATGCAAGTTACAGGCGGTGGCTGTGTTTATTGAAACTGCTGCAAATACCTTGAGTCAAGGGCAGGTAGTCAAAGGCCATCCTGAGAACTGTGACCAATGGACCAGTGTGACATAGATATTTCAGGAGAGTGAGATCTCTTCATTATTAGCAATCTCTTTGGGCTGTTCCAGTGAGATCACTGACTCTGAAAAGGACCCCTTTCCATTTCTTCCAATTAAGGACAATGGAAGGAGGATGCAACTTTAGATGCTACCGAGAATGAGAACAGCAGAATATTCTGCTCTTTAAATTAGTCTTGGTGTTGAGCAGTGGGTGGAGCAAGAGCAAGGGTTGGGGTGCCTTTTACCTGGGTTTGTTGTTCAGCCTCGCCACCTCCATGTGTGTGACACTGGAAAAGCTGCTTAAAGTTTCTGTCACTCTCCTTATTTGTGATGCTGAGATAACAATGCCTGCCCTGGAGGGGTGATGGGGATTGGTAGCGATAATGGGTGCAGTGAGAATGATATTGCAAGTGTTTGACAGGGTAGAGTTCTCATGAACAATGAGGAAGTGTTTTGGTTACATATAAAAGCAGAAAAATATGTAGTGCATCCTCTCTGACAAGTGTTGACTTTTCATTAATAACAGACTTAAAACACTTGAACTAGAGAGTAAATAATGGCAGAATATGCTCCCATTTCACAAGTGAAATGCAAGAGGCAGAGAAGGCCCGCCAAGTCAGTCTCTCGAGTTCAGTGCAATCACATCTTAGCCTTTCCATGCGACAGCAAGTGTTTATTGTAGGCATGATGAGTTACTCTCTGAAATGTTAAGTCATCACTGCTTGTCCTATCCCTTTGCCCCATTTCAAATTTAGTGATTTTATGTTTTTTCTGTTAGTTGGTATTTACTTGCACCAACCTGATCAAAAGTTTTCCTCTGTTTCTCTTTAGTCTAGTCTTATCACTTCTGATTTGGCAATTCCTGTAAATTTCCTTGAAAAAGACGAGTCCAGAGCTAACTAAAGCACTTATGGTCATCTGGTTTTTGAATGTCTTCTTACTCATCTTCAAGATCATTTGTGTCCATTTCTGTTTTTTTTTATCATGGCATAGCTGTGAATCTATACTTCTTAGATCACAATGTTTTTCAGACTGCTTATTAATTAGATGACAAAGACACCAATACATTTTCTAGCACTGAGCAAATTTTAGGGTAGTTGATAGCAAGAAAAAAAAGTAGTGAATTTTTTCATTGTTGTGCCTGTCACAGTGTTGAACTTTTGTCTCATTTGAACTGCAAGATGCTCCATAGATTCATAACTATATAGTAGAAAAAGACCTTTGGGTTCTGGAGAATGCTTATCCTCTCCCTTTTTAACATAATTCTCCATTTAGAGATTAATAGTCCTGCTTTTATCCTTTTGCCTCTATGTGGTTTTTTTTAAGTCTTCCCTGAATTTAAGAGAATAATAACCATTTTAAATTCCTTTAACCAATTCATTATGATAAATAATAAAGCCTTTAAACAAAACAGTACTAGCACATACTAAGCCCATTAGTCATTTATATAATTTCTCATATATTTTCATTAGTCATGATGATCTTTAACTTATTTCCAAAATTATGATTAAATCACTTTCTTTGAGTCACTTTGATTAATTATGCATGAAAATTGGGTGACTCACCAAGTCAGAAGTGATCCTGATGTCCAAATGTTTGACTTTGGTATTTTTCTCTCAATTTCTTTTGTGAATTCATGATGGAAAAGCTGTGAATTTGTATGACTTGCTTATTGTTAAAGACACTTTGCTTATTTTCAATCCTTAATATTTTCCAAGCATTTCAAATTCTACACTTTACTAATGCTCACCTGGCAAAAGTTTCCAATTCTTTTCAAGAGCCTGTTACTTCTATATTCCCTTACATGTTAACATTTTAAAAATTTTCTAAGAATAAATACGTGTGGATAAGTAAATAAGCTGGCCAATCCCCCAAATAACTCAGGGTGATGTGGTCTTCTAATCACTGCCAAGTGAGGAATTCCCTTATCTTCGAGTTGGCTAGAGCAATTTTTGCAACATCTTCATTACTGCCTAATTGTCTTTATTTCTTTGCTTCATTTCTCTTGTTATAGGCAGATTTAAAAAATGAGTTCAATAACTCAGCTGTTTTAGAGTCATCATTAATTTCATGCCCTTCCTCATTCATTAGTGGACCTATTTTCTTGTGGCTTTCTTTTCCCTCTGGGTTTTTTTTTTTTTTTTTTTTCTTAACTCTTCTCATTTACATTAACCCTTAAATCACACTCCATCATGACCATGTTATGTCTTCCCTGGCAAGCAAATCAAGATCTCAATAGAAAATGTATTTAATTCCCTAGGCTCCTCATCATTTCTGAAATAAATGTTCTTTTATTTTTTGCTCTGAAAAGTTGCATTATTACTGGCTGAATTTTAAAAGTCTTCTTACTCAGAGGAAATTTATAGCTTATTTATTTTTTAAAAAATGCTAAAAATGCTCTAAGTGTCTTCTATGAGAAGGCAGCATCAATGTCTTTGAACTAAAATTTAAAAAGGACTAACCAAACACCTAAAGACAATTGATATTTAGGCAATTGCTTTTATTTCATCACACATTCAGTTTCTGCTGCTACCCTCCACCCACCTGCCACTGTCCAGTTCAGACTTAGTCTCGTATTTACAGTCCAAGTCCATGCTTCTCCAGAATTCAATAAAAGCCATGACACTATTTCTTATTCCCTTGTGATACACATCATTCCCTAAATATTAAGACTGCTTTTATAATAAATGAAAAATTAAACAAAATATGGTCTTACATTCTGATTGTCTGAATAGAAGTCAGGTGTTCGGTTTATTATTCCTATTGGTAATTTTGACTTTCTGAGAATATATCCTAAATTAAATGCTTTTTGTATTCATCATGGTCATATTTGAGGAGTCAGTAGTGAGTGCCTACATGCAGGCTCTCATTAATATCCATTCTTTTTTAAAATGTCATTTTCTTCCATTTCCTTCCCTTCATTCAAGTCAAAATTGGTTGTTTCTATGCTAATACAAGCATAATAAACTGGAAATGAAATAGTATTGAAATTATTCTGACCCAGATTTGCATCCAAACTTTGATTTCTGAGTGAGATACTGAGCAGTTTAGACAAATGTTTTAAGATTGACTCTCATCTGTAGTATGGGAATTATTAGTATCTGGCCACAATAAAAGGTGTTGTAAAGCTTAGATGTTATAATAATGCTACATATTTAGAAGACTGCATTGCACACAGTAGGTATTCAAGAAATGTTAGCTACTCTTTATTCTGTTGTCCTGGTTGTCATTTTGTTTATATTCTATCTCCTTTAATCTATGGTGCATTTCTGAGGTAGCTGAATACTGAAATAATAATGAAGGCCCAAAGTATGTAGAAAACGTGATTTCCCTTTCTCAGTAATCTGTCAGTTACAGAGTTAGGTTATTGAGACATCAAATTTAATGCTCAAAAAAATCTTACAAATCTTTTCTACTATACGTCTGGTATCATGAAGAAACCATGACTGTCATCTGACCACACTGAACTATTTAAAACCCATCCACAAAAAAAAAGTGAAGCTAAAGCTTTCACCTTTAATCACTTGACATTTATGGGACAAGACGACAAGGTTGTAATGAACCAGCCCTGATTGTATCATGTAATGGGTGGAGGCATCATTAGTTTATTATAACAAGGGGTGGGTTGTCAGGCTTTTCTTGAATTGATAAAGTGAAGTCTAATTAGTCATATAACTGTTATATTTTCCTCTGTAACGAGCATATGCCAAAGGGCTCATTGCAAAAATGTACGTATTTTAGAAATCTAAAAAATACATCAAGTATTCAATACAGTTGTTTCAAAATTTCTTCTCTGAGAAACATGTTGATTTTCACACCATAAAGCATAATCAGAGGAGTTTTTTAATTCTGCAGCTTTTCTATTTTTTGAGGTTTAAAAAATTCTTTTAACTTATATTGCCTTGCACATGCCTCTTACTTTCAGCCATGTATATTCACAAATACATTATGATCTGCTGTACATTTCTGTTGATCCCCAGCAAATACTGCATATGCAATAGGAACTTATTAAATACCCAATAGTTGGATTTCTCATAAGTTGGTAGGTGGGGAAATAGGTGGTAGGTATTGCTGAGTTTCAAATTGTCTACCTTCTTGTTAGTGTCTAACATTCTGCCTCCACAAATAAGGAGGTACATTATTAAATTCCTCTTCACCAGCTCTTTTCTTAGAATTAGCCTAATTCTTTCACCTTTTGCTGACAGGATCTAATTTCTATTCTTTTCAACAATTCCCCTGACCTCCTGTATACTCTCTCCTTGTGCTGCAGAGAGTTTCACTTGGCTGCAGGTCTCCCAATCTCCATACATTAAAGATGCATTTATACTTTTTTTTTTTTTTACAGTGCTCTGAACATAATTACAAAAGCTTTGAATCCAGAATCAAAAAGGAGAGTTTTGATCACGTAAAAGCTAATTTCTGAAAACCACCACACACAAAGATTCAAAGTCAGAGGGAGGACAAACTTAGAACTCTTCAGGTGCAGACCAGGATTAAAGTATTTTCTAAGCAGACAGAGAGAAAAGTTTACCATAGCAGCAATTCAAAACTCTGGCCCCATCTACCTATTGTTTTCTAAGCCCATTGACGTCCTATAACTCAGACTGCTGAGTTTTTTCATCATAGGTAACTAATGGGCCACTTCTATTTAATAACAGTCTCCTTCTATTTCCTTTTGCAATTAGAATACATGATCAACCATTTAATTGTGAAAAAATTTAAATATTAATATAGGACAATCTTTAGGGCCCATTTTAAAGAAACAGAAGAAGTTTAGAGTCAAAAAGCAAGTGGAGAGTCCCCTTACATCCATAAGCATTTCTAATATAGTTCTTGTGATAATCTCGCCTTTGGGGTGTAGATTCAACAATAACAGTAAGGTGGATAACAGGTTGCTCTCTCAAGTGCAGTTTTATTTCCTTTTGAACTCCAAATAGTAAACTTTTGTACCTTTATTGCAGAGAAGAGAAACTTTCTGCTTGAAACTTTCTTCCTTAGCACCACATTACGTAATGACTCATACTACTCCTTCAACACTAATTCTGCGATCACTACTCGTGGAAACCCTTCCTTTTGTTAAGGCCAGAGGCACTGTTTCTGTGTCCCAACATAGTCCCTAGGCTGCCCATGAACAAGCCAGCCAAAATAACCAAAATAACATGAGCTTCAATAGTTTCCTTGTGTGTTTCCCCATAGAACCCTGCGACTCTTGAATACTTACACTGCAACATCTGTCACATTCCCTTCACTCCAGTCTTGCACGTAATAGAAACCCAAAGCATAATTTTTGAATAAAGGTTATGTCTCAAAACCCCACACTGAAAAAGATGGCACTGGAAATAGGCTTTTCATACATCCTTTCCAACTTAATTGTGGAAATTAAAAATAATAATACTGATAATAATAGTATTTAGGGGCCATTTTGAAGAAATAATAGATATAGATATATTTTCAAATATATATAGATAGATAGATTCAAAAATAAAGAGTACTCTCACTGTTACTTGTAAGCATTAAGCAGTGAAAGAATGGCATAAAGAAATACATAAATTACAGCTTGAAAAAGCAGCCTTCTCTCTCTGAATTCCTCTATTCATGTTTGTAAGTGCATGGAGCCCTCCTAAAGGCCATCTGAACTAAATGCAATGTTGTCCAGCTTTTTCTTTAGTCAACAAATACATATACATATACATATATATATATATATATATATATATATATATATACATATACATATGTATATGTGTATATGTGTGTGTGTGTGTGTGTGTGTGTGTGTGTGTCCAAGAATTAAGAGTTGTGCTAAATGCTGTAGTCATGCACCAGTCCATGCTTAGGGTTTTCAGTGTCATAGGAGAGGTGTAATGTGGAACAAACAATTTTGGTAATGATTCAGGATAAAAGTTTGTAGAGAATACAGAGAAGGCACAAAGAAGGTACCATCAATTTTGTAAGGGCCAGTGAGGAGAAGAAGAAAGCATTCACAGAGAAAAAAATGGTTAAATTGATTTCTGAAACAAGGTCACTAACAGACATATAGAAAAGGGAATTCTAACAATGTGGGTTAAGAGGCATGAACATATAAAGTCCTTTTGGTGAACAGAGAAATTTGAGACAGAAAGCCTGAAAAGGTGCTATTCTCTACCAGGTGAGCAGTAAATCAAAAACAAGGTTTTCCCCAGTCAATCTTATATTTAGGTGAAGACTTTAGTTCCAACTTTCAGGTAAACATGAATATAACATTGAATTGTGTGGTAGGTAGAGTTTTTTAAATAGCTCCACAATGATATTCCCACCTAATCCCTTGGACCTGTGAATGTGATGAGATATCATTCCTGCGAGTGTATTGAAATTATGTGATGATAGGTAGTAAAGTTAGCCTTGAGATAGCAAAATTATCTGAATGGGCCTGATTTAATCATATCGGCCCATTAAAGTACAGAGCTTCTCTGGCTGAAGGTAGAAGATGTGAGAGTCACAGTATGAGAAGAGTTTCACACATTGTTACTGTTTTGAGGACAGAGGGGAAAGTAGGTGGCCTAAGAAGCTGAGAGACATCCCTAGCCACTGAGAAAACAAGGACCTCAGTCCTACAATCACAATGAACTGAATTCAGCCAGCAACCTGAGTGAGCATGAAAGTGAATTCTTCCCCAGAGTATCTAGATAAGAGCCCAGCACAGTTGAAACTTTGATTTCAGCCCTGTGAAACCCTAAGCAGAAAGCACAGCCCAGCCCACCTGGATTCTGACCTACAGAATCGTAGCTAATAAATGAGTATTTTTTTTTAATACACTAAATTTTTGGTAGTTTGTTATGAAGCAATAGAAAATATATGATGATTTGAAAAGATATGGGGTTTAAAAAATGTTAGTGATATTAATAAGAGTCTTGAAAGAATATAGTAGACATTTCTAGTTGTAATTTTGGAATCCATATGCTGTATTCATGTTAGATACCCTTAGCGACAAGGCATCATGAGTTTCTATATTAATCTAAAAAATAAAAGTTTTCATGGATAATGAAATAAATAAAAGGAAAAGCAACGATCTTGAAAGAAGAAAGAAAGTGTGAATTCTGAAGAAGTACATACTCAGATGGGAGAAACGTTCGCATTGTGCTTCTCATCAGTCCTGACAATGTCCTGGCTGTTTGTTATATGCTGTAAATTGTCAACGTGATGGGCAGAGAAACTGGAATAAATGCAGTGATTGGAGGGTTTGGCTTGTTTATTTGTTTTGTTTTACTTATTATTGTTTTATTTTATTGCAATGTATCTGAGTGTACACTTTCTGCCACACTCAGCATCTTGTACATTCATATCTTTACTCAATTCACATGCTTGCACATTCTAACTCACATGCACTCCAGACTGATTCTCAAATTCTTTCCATGACATACTTAGACCTTCACAAGATATTTCAAATGAGTGCACATGAGCTCTCCTTCTTGTATACATTCTCCTATTTGTGCACTTGTGTTTACTCAGTCCTTTGCAAACTTACTCTCACAAATTCAAACTCTTGCCCAATGACACCTTCCACTTACACTCTCTCTGCTGCACACACACTTTCACAAGATGAATAAGTTTTAAGTTTCCTAAGCCCAACCAATCTTTGTCTTCGCTCCCTCAGACTGAAAGGTCATATCACATGAAAGGGGAGGAACCAGAGGTAGGTGATTTCTGATGACACTAAAGAACTTACCCTTGAAGACCCCTTGCCTGCATGAATCCCTTTAAAGGCTTTGGTATGGGCCCTAGCAATGTGGTCATATGTATGTTTACAGGTTTTTGTAAAAATTTCCAAAGTAAGATATTTTAATTGCAATTGGTTAATTGATACCTATGTTTAAGTTTTTCCATGTACTAGATGCTGTTGGAGTAGCACTGGATATTGTTGGGATCCATCAAAGAAGAAGCTTATTTGAAATTTCATCATTTTAACTGCAGCATGAAAAGGTGCTTTTAACATTCTGACAAAACAATTAAAAAATTGCAGACTCTGATTTAGATTTATAAAAAGTAGCTTCTTCTGTTATAGTTAATTAATAAACAAAAAAGAGAAGATTCCAATAAAGATGGATTATAAGTAAAGCCTCCAAACCAATAACATTATAAATATTTTTACAAAGAGAAGCAAATGTGAACTCTCAAAAGATTAGATCACATAAAATAGCAGTTCATTAAGACACCCATTTCATATAGCAGTAATGAGTAGATTCGAGTTATTTAATAATCCCCTTTAATCACTTGGCTTGAAACATGAGAACATGTTGAAAAAAATTTAATGTCTTGCTGATTTGATATAGATACTAACACCAGTGCAGAGAATATAAAGGTATTCATAAGCCACTAAATGAGATCATTTGCAAAAACTGGTTATGAGTGTGGTCATGTCTAACCATACTTAAGTCATGACATGAGAAAACTTGAAATGCCCTTCAATCTTACAACTTATATAAAAATACATTTAATACAGTTTTTTGACATTTCTAAAAACATGACATTATTCATACTGGACTGTAAAGTGGAAGGAAAATTCTCTATACTTCCAAGTTTACTACTACTGTTTCCACTACTGCAGATAGTAATGATAGATTTTAAGCGACCAAACTAGAGAAAATACTGAATTACCTTTCTGTTCTCTTTATAGAATATAGCACAAAACAATTCCTATATGAAGAGACAGCCAAAGAATCAAAGAACATATAGCTAAAAATACATAGAAAAACATTATAAAGGTATAGCTGGCAATTAACTAATAACAATGGTATTCTGTGCTTATAATGTTTGCAATATATTTGTCAAATTTTTAAAGATATGTTTGGCATGGTCTATGCTCTAATTCTAAATGAAGGCTAATTTCATATCTAATATTTTGTTCATAATTTTGTATTCTTTACTAAGAAAGCCTCTCCCACATGGTGTCAGCAGGCACCATCAAAACTGAATCTTTGGATAAGGAAAATATGGTGTACATACAACATGGGATACTACTCTGCTATAAAAAAGAATGAAATTCTCCAATTTGCAACAACATGGAGGAGCCTGGAGAAACTTATGTTGAGTGAAATAAGCAAAGCACAGAGGGATAAATACCACGTGTCCTTGCTCATAAGTGAGAGCTAAGAAAGAAGGAAGGAAAAAAAGTCCACAGTGGTGTGTTGGATGTGTAGAGGGAGAGAGCAGACTTAGGGATACAAAGTGGAGTGGGGGGGGGAGAGGGAGGGAGGTGGGGGTAATTGGGTGGGTGACATGGGGTACAACAATTTGTGGTAATGTGCATGCTGCCAGTATGGATCTGGTCTTCACATCTTGGGCACGAGGGGTGACAATCAGCTTTGTATCTCATGAATATTCATAAACAATTAAAAAAAAAAAAAAAACCTGAATCTACTTCTGGAGAAACTGGCATTAGTCACAGTGAGAACAAATGAATTGAAACATATCCAGGGACCAAGCTTTAGGACAATCATAAGTCTATAAAGAATAAAATATTATATATCAAATGAAAGACAAAGTAGGACATGTGTGCAGAGTAAGAGAATAAATGAACATTGGAGAAATCTCTCTGAAGAAAGATAATTTTACATTTGGTCTTGAAAAAGATGAATAAAAGAAAATTGGAGGCTGTTTCCTGAAAGTGGCTTGGGATGTGCCAACTCTGAGGCTAAAAACTGTAAGACTGGGGACTCAGATGAGGAGCATGAGAAAAGAATACAGAGAAATGGGTATGACATTTGTTCAATGCTACGTGGTAGAGAATAAAGGAGATAATATTAGGGTAAAATGATAAAGTTGAGTTCTTAAACATTAAGAGATTTTTAAAATTTTCCTTCAAATATTTCTTCAAGTTCTATCATTCACACAGGTCACAAAACTTAATAACCATCAGAAAAACCAAGCATTACTTATCTTCACTTTTAGACACTTGGAAAGAACCCACAGCATTTTTTCCCCAGTATCTGCAGATTTCCAATGCCATCACATTAATTATTTCCCCTTGTACACAAATAAAAACGACACAGGGTCATTTTTTTACTGAACCAAATTAAGTTCCACATCACTAGCTTACTAGGTTCAGTTGGTTCATTACAAACAATTAATTTAGATTAAGAATATCCTATATATTTAGGGACATCCAAAGAGTTTAAGAACAATTCATTAGCCAACTTTCCTACAGGCCGATATCCTTGATGAATATAGATGCAAAAATCCTCACTAAAATACTAGCAAACAGAATACAGCAACACATACGAAAAATTATTCATCACGATCAAGTGGGATTCATCCCAGGGATGCAAGGTTGGTTCAACATACGCAAATCAATAAATGTGATACACCATATTAATAAACTCAAACACAAGGACCATATGATCATCTCTATAGATGCTGAAAAAGCATTTGATAAAGTTCAGCACTCATTCATGACAAAGACCCTCTATAAGTTAGGTATAGAGGGAAAGTATCTCAACATAATTAAAGCCATATATGCCAAACCCACTGCCAATATCATCCTGAATGGGGAAAAGCTGAAAGCTTTTCCTTTAAGAACAGGCACTAGACAAGGATGCCCACTCTCACCACTCCTATTCAACATAGTGTTGGAAGTACTAGCCAGAGCAATCAGAGAAGAGAAGGAAATAAAGGGCATCCAGATTGGAAAAGATGAAGTCAAACTGTCCCTGTTTGCAGATGACATGATCCTATATATCGAACAGCCTAAAACCTCTACAAAAAAACTCTTGGAATTGATAAATGATTTCAGCACAGTAGCAGGATACAAAATCAACACACAAAAATCAGTAGCATTTCTTTTCTCCAACAGTGAACATGCAGAAGGAGAAATCAAGAAAGCCTGCCCATTTACAATAGCCACCAAAAAAATAAAATACTTAGGAATTGAGTTAACCAAGGATGTGAAAAATCTCTATAATGAGAACTACAAACCACTGCTGAGAGAAATTAGAGAGGATACAAGAAGATGGAAAGATATTCCATGCTCTTGGATTGGAAGAATCAACATAGTGAAAATGTCCATACTACCCAAAGTGATATACAAATTCAATGCAATCCCCATCAAAATTCCAAAGACATTTTTCTCAGAAATGGAAAAAACTATTCAGACATTTATATGGAACAATAAAAGACCACGGATAGCCAAAGCAATGCTCAGCAAAAAAAATAAAGCTGGAGGCATAACACTACCTGACTTTAAGCTATACTACAAAGCTATAATAACCAAAACAGTATGGTACTGGCATAAAAACAGACACACTGACCAATGGAATAGAATAGAGAATCCAGAAATCAACCCACACACTTACTGCCATCTGATCTTTGACAAAGGCACCAAGCCTATTCACTGGGGAAGGGACTGCCTCTTCAGCAAGTGGTGCTGGGATAACTGGATATCGATATGCAGGAGAATGAAACTAGACCCATACCTCACACCGTATACTAAAATCAACTCAAAATGGATTAAGGATTTAAATATACACCCTGAGACAATAAAACTTCTTAAAGAAAACATAGGAGAAACACTTCAGGAAATAGGACTGGGCACAGACTTCATGAATACGACCCCAAAAGCACGGGCAACCAAAGGAAAAATAAACAAATGGGATTATATCAAACTAAAAAGCTTCTGCACAGCAAAAGAAACAATTAAAAGAGTTAAAAGACAACCAACAGAGTGGGAGAAAATATTTGCAAAATATACATCTGACAAAGGATTAATATCCAGAATATATAAGGAACTCAAACAACTTTACAAGAAGAAAACAAGCAACCCAATTAAAAAATGGGCCAAAGAGCTAAGTAGGCATTTCTCTAAGGAAGATATCCAAATGGCCAACAGACATATGAAAAAATGCTCAACATCACTCAGCATCCGGGAAATGCAAATCAAAACCACATTGAGATACCATCTAACCCCAGTTAGGATGGCTAAAATCCAAAAGACTATGAACGATAAATGCTGGCGAGGCTGCGGAGAAAAAGGAACTCTCATACATTGTTAGTGGGAGTGCAAAATGGTGCAGCCTCTATGGAAAATGATATGGAGGTTCCTTAAACAATTGCAAATAGATCTACCATACGACCCAGCCATCCCACTGTTGGGAATATACCCAGAGGAATGGAAATCATCAAGTCGAAGGTATACCTGTTCCCCAATGTTCATCGCAGCACTCTTTACAATAGCCAAGAGTTGGAACCAGCCCAAATGCCCATCATCAGATGAGTGGATACGGAAAATGTGGTACATCTACACAATGGAATACTACTCAGCTATAAAAACGAATGAAATACTGCCATTTGCAACAACATGGATGGACCTTGAGAGAATTATATTAAGTGAAACAAGTCAGGCACAGAAAGAGAAATACCACATGTTCTCACTTATTGGAGGGAGCTAAAAATTAATATATAAATTCACACACACACATACACACACACACACACACAAACCGGGGGGGGGGGGGGAAGGAGATATAGCAACCACAATTATTTGAAGTTGATACAACAAACAAACAGAAAGGACATTGTTGGGGGGGAGGGGGAGAGGGAGAAGGGAGGGAGGTTTTGGTGATGGGGAGCATTAATCAGCTACAATGTATATCGACAAAATAAAATTTAAAAAAATAAATAAATAAAAAAATTTAAAAAAAAAATTATTGCACTGATTTTTCAAATAAAATTTTTTTTAAAAAATCAATAGGTTAATAGAAGCCCCAAATTTCAATACGTCTTGAAATTTTCCAAGAAAAGTTGACAAATATAATTTAGTTCTCCCACTAAAATTTTATTCAAGACAACACTCAGCTCCACAAATTCTCTTCTCCATTTTGAATTTTCTCTGCCCCTCCCCATGTTGGGGAAGGTGCCTATGGGAAAATCCAAAGCAGTATTATTGGGAAGATTGCAAATACTTATAATAGCATCTTTCATAATAAGTTTTACATCATGCCCCATTAGGGTTTCGTTTTACACTAGTCTAGCATGACAGTGTAATTCCCTGTTAAATGCTATATTAGCAAGGATGAGTAATAATTCAACATGATGCTTTTATAGCACATGCTTAAATCACTAATTCAATGAAGCCTTCACTTTGTTGTACATTAATCATTGTGATTTTTGCAATTAAATATTGGAATCCTGTAAAGAAAAAAATAAACATGGAAGTCGTCATCACCTGTTTTTCATGCTGGCAGAATGTATGTCTTGACAAGGAAGCAGGTCCCTGGCTTCACTATTCTCGCTACTTATCAAAGGTAAAGCTCAGGAACATGCTGAAAATCTTTTCAGAAAACTTAACACCAGGTATAAACAGTGTTTATTCCTCTCTCACTCTTCTGTTCCCTCTAAAGTGAGAGTCAATAAATTACCAAGTCTGCTCTCATATTATGAAATCCCTCTCAGACTTGACTACTCTTCCTTATTCCAAATGTTATAATAGTAATTCAAGCTATCTGCCTAACTCCTAGTATTTCTCCTAACATCCAGTTTGTAATACATCATATCCTTCTGTGTGTTTCCACTATATTAACCATCACACTCACACTCACACTCACACACACACACACACACACACACACACACACACACACACACACACACACTCTCTCTCTCTCTCTCTCTCTCCTTAACCCCGTCACTCACCTACTCAAAAAACTTAGAGGCTTTCCATTGCTTATAAAGTCATTTTCTGGCTTCCAAGGTATACAAAACATCAGGTTTTAAATATATATGTGTGTGTGTGTGTGTGTGTGTGTGTGTATATATATTTATATATAGATTACACATACGTACAGACACACATACATATACACATACATACACATCCATATACATATGCACTGTGCTATTCATAGAGTTACTAGAAATGCCCCAAATCATAGCAGTTACTACCTTCTGGTACATGCCATGCCCAGGTTCTAGGTTTATCATGCTCTAGATTCAAGTAGCTGTACTACATTTGAGAAATATGTATTTTTTCCTCTGAGTTTCAGTGTTTTCACATGAAAATCAGAATATTAAGAGTTTACTATTGCATTGTAGTTTTGCAAGTCTTGGATAAGGTAATGTGTGTAATGTGCTCATCACAGTGACTAACATATGGAACATAATAAATGTTGGTCAACGAAGAACTGAGATGCTTCTTACCTTCAGATGAATTAAAGTGATAGGTCAAACTGAGTTCACTTTTTAAGACTGTTGATATGCAATAAAAAATTGTCATCCACAGAAGTTGTTTCAGTTTATACCCTTGTCATGTATTATCATCTGTAAATGAAAGTGCACTATTTTTCCTTAAATATTTTTCACATCGGGTGTTATAATTTTAAATGTTTGTCACTGAAAAAAATGCTATGTTTTTTTTTTTTTTTTTTTTTTTTTTGTCTTTTTCGTGACCGGCACTCAGCCAGTGAGTGCACCAGCCATTCTTATATAGGATCCGAACCCGCGGCGGGAGCGTCGCCACGCTCCCAGCGCCGCACTCTCCCGAGTGCGCCACGGGCTCGGCCCAAAAATGCTATGTTTTAAACTTGTATTACTTTGATAATTTTTGAAGTTTTAATGAAGTTGACTAATTTTTTTTTATGTTTAAGTGCTATTGATATTTGCCCAGTAGATTGTCTAACATATAATTTTCTCAATTTTATGTTGTTAAATTTGGGCTTACTTTATGATTTATAATTTAAAAGGATTATTGCATGTGAAGACATTACCTATTGTCTATTATATTTTCCATTTTATTTTTGTTTGGATGGCAATTTATATTTGACTTAGATTGTGGTGTTATTTTTGCCAGGAAGATCATTTTATGATGTGAATTTCAATATAGCTATATATTCTTATAGCTCCTAGGTTTCACAAAATGCTCAAAGGTATAAAGATTACATAATGTTGAAGGTTAATTAATTATTTAATAATTTCTTCTTATGCCATATTTCTTTAATTTAAAATTTTGGAACCATCTAAATTTCCATGTAGACTGGTATCTATTATTAGACTCTCAAGTCCAGTTCATTAAATGCTTTAGTTGTGTTTAATACCATTAACTTTTAAGTATTCACTACAACTATACATCCCTTGTTATTCATATTTTATATTCATATTCTTTTGGATAATCTTTAATAATATTTTTAATCTCCTCCCTCAATATCTCCTCTTATCCTCTGTGTGTAATAATTATTATTACATTGTGTTGGTGGATTATTTTATTTTAGGGAGAACTGACATGTATAAAATATTCTCTGTTCAGAGTTAAGTATATTTTAATTTCCCCCATTTTTCTTTTCTTTCTGATAAATTAAAATTTGTCTTAATATGGGTCCTGAATATTTCTTTTTAACATTTTTTCTTGGTATTTCATGTTTTTGATGTTAGGTTAAATGGGATCTTTTATTTGATTATATGTTTAAACTGAGTTGTATACAGGAAAGTTAATTTTTTATGCCTTAATATTATAAGACTTGTTCGTAAATTACCAGTATTATTCCAAGTATTTTATAAGTTGATACTGATATACAATATCACTATATTCAATCATGTTTTCTGAAAATAATAATTATTCTCAAAATGGTGATATTTATTTTTTTCATTGTATTCTTTTGTCTTATTAAGTTTTTCTAACATGAAAATATATATTATAAATTTATTGTCCCAATTCTGTGTGTGTGTTTTGCAGTTATCTATGATATTTTTGATGTATGAATTAGTCAGTTTTTACCTTGTCAAATCTATCATTTTCTCCTGTTGGTTTTATGATTAAAGAGCCTCTTACACATGATTTTTTTCCCAATTTTTCAAACACTTAAATGGTTGTGCCAACACATTTTATTGAATAATTCACTCTTACCTCACTGATTTGCAGTCATACTTTACATAGATTCATTTATTTTATATTGATTTTAATATGTCATATATTGATTTCAAGATATGGGACCAAACACATGCTATATTTCACTTTTATTCTCTAAAAGCTATTAAAATATATGGATTTATTACTATTTGTTGGAAAACAAAAAGTAGCCTTCTCCGCATCTCAGAAACTGTGCAAAATTTCTAAATGTTGAAAAGGCGATAAGATTGTATTGACTAATTCATGCAAGTGTTTGCTTCCTTCTTGATGTAGATATATGGAGTAGGAGAAGACACAGAGGCCATTTACAAGATTTTAGTATGGGTTCTGTAATAAATATGTTTGCAAGAAAACAAGAAGTTCACATTAAACATTCATAAAACACAAGAAAACAGGTACCATGAACAAAAATAGAAATAGCATTTCAGCAGAAATAACATACAGAAGACATAGAAATTAGAGTTATCAGAACATAAGAAAGTGAATGTATTTAATGCCACTGAAATAATACATAAAAATGGTTAAAATACTACATTATGCATATATTACTACAAAAATCATGAGAGATTATAAAACAACTATAATGACCAAGTTTAAATTTGAAGCAAACTCGAAAATAAATGCAGGGATTAGGACGTATAAGAAATTACCTAAATTCCTGAAAGTGAGCTAGAGAACTTCTAGAAATATACTACACAAGAACTGAGATTTTAAAAATTTAAAACATCATATATAGTTAAGGTGTGAATCATGAAAATAAAAGCAAATGAAAAGAAATGAAAGGGAATCTACTTTTGGAACGGCAGTGTAAGATGCTCTATAGACCCATTCTCCAGTCAAATAACCATAACGGCTGAAAATTATTTTTAAAAGCAACTATTTGAACTTCCCCCAAATCATAAGGACATATATCATTCACAAAAATTTGCTATATCTCAATAAGTAGAGCAAGTCTGTGGTACTTGATCTGCAAGCTGTTATTTCCTCTCCTGCAGGTTGGTGTGGCAGAGGTTCCACTAGGTGAGTGTCACCAAGACCATTTTCACCCTATTCCCCTATCTCTGTGACACAGAGATTAAATTCCAGGTAAGTGCAGCTGAGAATATGTTTTCTCTTCCTGCACCCGCCCCCACCTGGCCTACGGTTCCTGGAGTCACTACTCCAGGGGAGGTAGGTGGGGATATTAGGTCCTCAGTATCCCCAGCCCACTCAGGGTAAAGATTTCATGCTTAAGGAGGCATACTAAGAAAACCAGAGACTACTATCTGCAGACCCTAGCTCATAAAGCACAAGTGTCATTCCAAGAGAAGCAAGCCACTGTCCCATTCTCAGGTTCAGAGTAATGACATAGAGATTTTGCTCAGAATGAGAGGTGGGCCATAGAACAGAGAGCACGTAAGCTCTCCTTGGTTTAACTGAGTGACATTTAGAACACTGATCTTTGACAAAGGTGTCAAGAACATACATTGGGGAAAAGACAGCTTCTTCAGTAAGTGGTGCTGGGAAAACTGGATATCCATGTATAGAAAAATGATACTAAACCCATACCTCTCGCCATATACCAAAATCAACTCAAAATGGATTAAAGACTTAAGTATAAGACCTGAAACTGTAAAATTCCTAAAAGAAAACATAGGGGAACATTTCAGGATGTAGAACTGGGCAAAGACTTTATGAATAAAACCTCAACAGCACAAGCAACAAAATTAAAAATAAGCAAATGGGATTATACAAAACTAAAAAGCTTCTGCACAGCAAAGGAAACAATCAACAGAGTAAAAAAACAACCTATAGAATGGGAGAAAATATTTGGAAACCATGCATTTGGCAAGGGATTAATATCCAGAATATACAAGGAACTCAAACAACTTCACAGTTAAAAAAAAAAAAAAAATTGTCCAATAAAAAATGGGCAAAGGAGGGCCGAGCCCGTGGCGCACTCAGGAGAGTGTGGCGTTGGGAGTGCAGTGACGCTCCCGCCGCGGGTTCGGATCCTATATGGGAATGGCCGGTGCACTCACTGGCTGAGGACCAGTCATGAAAAAGACAAAAAAAAAAAAAAAAAAAAAAAAAAATGGGCAAAGGAGCTGAATAGACAGTTTTCAAAGGAGTATATACAGATGGCCAACAGGTAAATGAAAAAGTGCTCTACATCACTAATCATTAGGGAAATGCAAATCAAAACCACCCTGAGATGTTATTTCATGCCAGCCAGAATGGTTATTATCAAAAAAACAGAATAACAAATGCTGACAAGGATATGGAGAAAAGGCAACTCTTTACACCGTTATAAATTAGTACAGCCATTATGGAAGACAGTATGGAGTTTTCTCGAACAACTACAGATAGAACTACCATATGATCCAACAATCCCACTTCTGGATATATACCCAAAGGAAAGGAAATCTTCATACTGAAGAGATATCTGCACTCCCATGTTCATCACAGCTCTATTTACAATAGCCAAGATATGGAACCAACCTAAATGTCCATCAACGGATGACTGGATAAGAAAAATGTGGTACATACACACAATGGAGTACTACTAAGCCATAAAAAAAGAATGAAATTCTGCCATTTGCAGCAACATGGAAGAGCTTGGAGAAAATTATGTTAAGTGAAATAAGCCAGGCACACACACGAAAAAAATACTGTATGTCCTTACTCATAAGTGGGAGTTAAGATGCAAAGAAAGAAAGACCATAAGAAAACATTTAGCTTTCAGAAGGAAAGAATAGACCTATAGTTACCACAGGTGGGAAAGGGGGATGGGGTATAGGGAGTAACTGGGTAAGGGACACAAAAAGTAACTACAATTTGTAATGATGAACATGTTAATAATATTGATTTGATCATCATAAATATTTGCAGTCAACTCTGTACCCCATAAATATGTATAAACAAAAATAATTAAAAAAATAAAATAGAATAAGTTTATAAGGAAAAAAAAACTGCACTACATAAAAGTTCAAGACTAAGGGTGCTCTCAAAAACATTGAAGATTTTTGGTATTGAGCAATTAAGTGGAGGCTAGTAGCTCCCCGACAGCGTCAAGCTAAACTGTAGCTTAGCTAGTTTACCAGAAAAAAAAAAATACAAAAAAGAAAAGAGGCAGGTAAAAAGAGCTTTCCTGGTGTTAGAAGAAACCTCGTAGACTGTCCACAAAAACTTCCTCTATGGAGGGGCCTCAATTTAATGAGCTCAAACTGTAGAGCAATTTATGCCCCAGATCACTGTTGAAACAATAGAACAATTGGCTAGCTATTTGTGGACTCTAACAGCTGTGAGTGATACCAACAGAGGCAGAAAGCTTAACAGAGAGATTGAGAAAATTGATAGCTAAAGACAGGCCTGTTAAAACCCCAGTCATCTCAGGGTGACCATGCACATGCCCAAGGCTGCATTCTCAGAGGAGTGGATCAGAGACTTCATACTGCAGGGAAGTAGCTTTCACTGTAATAGTCCAAACAAGCCACTAAACAAATGGATAAGCAAGCAACAATAACATCCAGATCCAGAGGACTGGGAGTCACTTTCTAGAGATGCCACAGTATATTATCTAAAATTTCCAATTTTCAACAAAATATATGACATTCAAAGAAATAGGAATCAACAAAATCCAAAGTTGGTTCTTTGAAAATAGGAACTAAATTAACAAATCTTTAGCTATTTAGCTAAATTGTCCAAAAAAAAAAAAAAAAAAAAAAAGGGGGGGGGACACTCAAATTACTAAAATCAGGGTTAAAAGTGGGGACATTAATACTAGCTTACAGAAATAAAAGGGATTATAAGAAAATGCCATGAAAAAAATGTACCACAAAATTAGAAAAATTAGTTGAAAAGAACAGGTTTCTCAAAAGACACAGATGACAAAAACTGATTCAAGATGTAATAATAATAATAATAATGATAAAAATGAAGTGACCTATATAACAAGCAATGAGATGGAATAATAGTCTTAAAAAGTTCTCACAAAAAAGCCCAGACCCAGATGATTCCACTGGTGAATTTTATCAAACATTTAAATAGGAATTAATATAGTTCTTTACAAATTATTCCAAAGAATTGAAAAGGAGGAAACAATTCCAACTCATTTGATGATGGCAGTCTATCCTGAAACCAAACAGGACAAAGACATCACAAGAAAAGAAAACTACAGACCAAAACCTGTCATGAATAAAGAGTAAAAACTACTCAACAAAGTACTAGCAAACCAATTCCAGCAACATAAAAGGGATTGTGCCATATAAAAAGGATTCTACATCATGACCAAATGGGATTTATCCCAAGTATGTGAGGATATTTAACAACCCCAAATTAATCTATATGTATCTATGGACAGGTTATATCACTAGAACAAAGGACAAAAGCATCCCAATAGATGCAGAAAATGAATTTGACAAAATTCACTACCCTTTCATGATCAAAACACTAAACAATCAAGAAATAAAAGGCTGCTTTCTCAATCTGATACAAGTAAAAGGCATCTGTGAAAAACCCACAGGGTCATCACATTTAGGAATTAGTTTAACAAAAGAGGTGTAAAACTTATACTGTAAAAACTATATAACATTGTTAAGGAAATTAAAGAAGACCTAAAGAAGTAGAAAGACATTTCATGTTTATGGATTGGAAGATTTAATATTGTTAAGATGGTGATACTCCCCAAATTAATCTATAGATTCAACACAATCCCTCTCAAAATCTAAGCTGGGTCTTTTTTTTTTTTGGCAGAAATTGACAAGTCGATCCTAAAATTCTAATGGAACTTCAAGGGCCCTAGAGTAGCTAAAATATACTTCACAAAGATGGGAAAATGGAGAACTCACACTTCTGATTTCAAAACTTACTACTAAGCTACAGTAATCAAGACTATGTGGTACTGGCAAAAGGACAGGTATAGAGAGGAATTGAATAGAGCAGAGTCCAGAAATAAATCTTTACATTGCAGTCAATTGATTTCCAACAGTGCAGAGACAATTCAATGGGGGAGATAATAGTTTTTCAAACAAAATCTGGTGGGACAACTAGACATCCACAATCAAAACCAGAAGTATGTACCCTTTCCTCATATTATACACAAAATTAACTCAAAATGGATCACAGACTTAAATATTAGAGCTAAAACTATAAAAATCCTAGAAAAAATTATAGGAGTAAATCTTCATGATCTTGAGTTATGCAGTCTTCTTACACCATTAAGGTATAAGACACCATTAAGAAAGTGAAAATGACTGCTACATAAAGGGAATCCCAATATGAATGAGGAAGTGAAAAGACAACCCACAGAATGGGATACAATATTTGCAAAATATATATCTGATAAGGGACTTGTATCTAGAAAATACAAGAACAATAATAGCTCAGTAATAAAAGGTTACATAATCCAGTAAATATCAGCAAAGGACTTGAGAATAGATATTTATCCAAAGAAGACATACAAATGGCAAGAAGCACATGCAAAATTTCCCAGCATCATTAGTCATAATGGAAATGCAAGTCAAAACCATAATGAGATACCATTTCACAGTTACTAAAATGGCTATAACAGCAATGGCAATAAAGACAAAAATAACAATAATGTGGAGAAATTGGAATCATCTTACACTACTGATGGGAATTTAAATGGCAAAGGCACATTGGAAGACAGTCTGGCTCTGGCCATTCCTCAAAAGCTTAAGAGAGTTACCATAAAAAAAACAATTTCACTTTTAGGTATATACCCAAGAAAAATGAAACACATATCCACACAAAAACTTGTTTATAAATATCATATTAGTTTGCTAGGGCTCGTGTAACAAATACCCCAGACCGAGTAGCTTAAACAATAGAAATTAGTTTTCTCACACTTCTGGTAACTAGAAGTCTGCGATTAAGGTATCAGCAGGGCTGCTTGTTCTTAAGCCTCTCTCCCTGGCTTGCTTATGGTGGTCTTCTTCTGGTGCCTTCACATGGTATTCCTAATCTCACTGTGTTGTCTGTGTTTTAATATCCTTTTTTTTTTAAATGAGGACATCAGTTATATTGGATTAGGACACACCCTAAGAACCCTCTTGTTGCTTAATTATCTCTTTAAAAGTCCTATCTTCAAATACAGTCAGACTCTGGGTACTGGGGCTTAGGGCTTCAAATCTGAGTTTGGGAGGACATAATTTAGTCAGTCAATAACAAATATTCATAGCAGCATTATTTATAATAGCCAAGATGTGGAAACAATCCAAAGTTCCATCAGCGGATGAAGGGATAAATAAATGCGGTATATACTTACAATGAATATTATTTGGCAGTAAAAACTAACAAAGTACTGATGCATGATACGACATGGTTGAACCTTGAAAACATTATACTGACTAAAAGAAGCAGTCACAAAAGGTCTTGTATTGTATGAGCCACCTTTATTAAACATCTTGAATAAAGCAATCTATAGAGACAGGTAATAGATTAGTAGTTGCCTATGGCTTGCGGTCAATTTGAGGAAAACAATGTGTGCCCACAAATAATTATGGGGTTTCTTTGGGGGTGATGAAAATATTCTAAAATTGGATGTGGTGATGTTTATAAAACTCTGAATATACTACAAAACACTGAATTATACACTTTAAATTGGTGAATCATATGGTATATGCATTACATTTCAATAAAGCTGTTATATATTAAAACAAAAAGAAAGTAAATAGAATATCATTCAGGGAAACCAAGAAACATGAACAAAAGAGTACTGATGGAGAGACAGTTAATCATACTTCAAATAAATTTTTCGTAGGAAAAAATAAAATATGATCAAAGCAATATTTTAAGAGCAAAGGCAAAAAATTTTTCAAAACAGATGACAATACCAAAAGAAATATTCTATAAGGCCAACCAATCCCAACCAAATAAGATCCAATAAAAAGAAATCCACAACAAAACCCATCATAATGAAACTGCAGCTCCCAAAGACAAAGCTAAAAAATTGAAAGAAGTTAGACTGAAAAAAAATAGCACAGATTATTTTGAAGCCGTGATATTCAACTGATAGCTTTCGGTTGTTGGGAAAACCTAGACTCGAGCATGAATAACTTTCCCAGTGTTTCACAGTCATCAAATTTTGCAGGTAGGATACAGAATTACTTTATTGTCATCCGATTATTTTTTCAACATAATTCATTGCCTAAAAAATTATTTTTGAGGAAGAAAATGTGAAAGAAAAACTCAAAATGCATGACATTTATTCACAGCCTGAGAGTATTGAGGAGCCCTGATTACAGTGGTAGTTATCTTCCTATTTTTGTCATGTGAAATGGGATATCTTCAAAGCATGGGCCCAGTTGTGATTTTCTAAATCCTCTATTAAAACATGGAATGCTCATGGTGGCGCCAGGAATTTTCTGGGTGAAACTATATACCCTACTTATCTCTGTTTCCTTTCTGTTAACTGTAAAAAAAGAGAGGGAATACACCTGCACATCTATCTCATGCAGTACATTAGAAATGAATTAACTACAGGGGTCCAAATAGTCACACTTATTTACAAAACACTTTCATCTATTTATCATATTCTGCTCGAGAAAATGAGGTTCTTTCAAAATATCTCAAAACTAAACATTACTGAAATCAATAATTTATTAAAACCTAGAGTCAAATGCAGATCAGCCTTTCATTTTTTGTAACTTTCTAGGATTCCAGAATGTGGGATAAAAAGTTGTCTAATGGGATTGTCTTCTCAGACTTATACACGTGAGTGCTTCTGGTCTAGGGCTTCCCTCTGATTTTCATCTCTGTTGTTTCATACTCATTGCAGAAAACCATAACTAAAGAAACAACAGATGGTTAATAGAGGCTGCTGTTTCTAAGAGGATACCAAGCTATGTGCCTTATTTGACAATTACTAAAAAAGCAAATACAAAAGACTAGTCTAGATAATTTCCCAAGTTAGAAAAGAAATAAAAGGAGAATGTACAAATGACCCCTCACCAGAATTCTCTACAATTTTTACCTAGTGTTTATTCCACTTGGCCTGACCTTCACTGTGACAAAACTGTATCTTCTCTATGGTTTTAAATTATTTGGAACATCAATGGCTAATAATAATAGCAGGTATGGCTATTATAGTATGAACCAAGGTTGATTGGGATCTAAGCACATTTTTTCCTTTTTTTAATGAAGAATTCTTTTAAAATGACATTTAAAGCAGAACAGATTGTGATAATACCAAGGACCTGGAGAAAATTCCAATTTATTATAAATCCATTGATAACTAATTCCAAATCATATAAAATTCAGTCACAGTAAATCTTTTTTACATACATATTTTAGTCTCCTATAATTTGATGTGATGTGTTTTTTTTAACTATATCACAACTTTGAACAAATCTAAAAAGAATTATAATTCACCTGATTTAAAACCGTCTAATGAGAAAAATGAACCTCACAGAATGGTATGAAATAATATTTCGGCTGCAGCTTGGGGCAGTAAAAGTCAGTGAACATCTGCCAAAGATAAAAATACCATTAGAATAAGGAAGTTACTTCAGAGCTCTTACACCAAAATCATCCAGATATTTATTTGTCTCCCAAGTTTCATGGATTAATAAGACTTTTTCTTTTCTAACCGAATGACCTATTTCTTCAGATAATCAAAGGGATACATGTTTGTGTTTCTCACTGGAATTGCCTCCTTGTGATCTAGTTAATTTCCTTAGGGGATGGGCATCTTCTAACTTCTTACAAAGACAAAAAATGGAGAAGGATTAGGAAGACACAGGAGAGAGAAAGACAGAGAGAGGAATTGAACTCCCAATTCTGTTAGCTTCATTAAGTTTTTCAAGCTCCTGTCTACCTTTCATTAAAATTGCCCCTTCTTGCTAGAAATGCTCTTTTCTTTGCTTTTTACTTGGCTAAACTCCTCAGCCCAGATATTAACTTAAATACTACTTCCTCAGAGATGAATTTTCTGACTCCGGTCACAGTCCCCACTCCAACCCCAGTCATATCATATTAATCAATTATTTCCCTTAATGTTATTTATAACATTTTGTAAGTTTACATCTGCATTTGCTATTATCTTTTTTGATGCCTTTCACAATGAAATGCCTGCTTTGTTCACTGGTGTGTTCCCACAATGTACATAGGTGATATTTCTCTCTTCCAATATTTCTTTCTTCCAGTATTTTTGGACACCTGCGATGAGCAAAGCCTATTTAGCTGTTCTGTGCTTGTGAAGGCTGTAAAAGTGTGTAATGGCATTCTCATTCTTTTAAGGATCATATAATTTAGATAGTGAGGTAATCTAAATTATGATAAAACAAAGCAAAAGTTGAAGTAACAGGAAAAGTAGAGATCAAGAATTGGAACTGAAACAAAGGTCACAGCTATTGATATACTTTTCTTAGGGATTTTAAGGGCACTAATTAGCCTGCTGCTCTTCTGTCTTAGAATGAGCAGGGAGCTCTTTTTGAAAAAGGCAAATAGTAAGTCAGTAGATGCATCTCTGTATCTGAACAACTACCTTCCCTCCCACAAGCCTCTACACATCCAAACTATTTTTCTAATCTTCTTATTTCAATCCCCCCCTCTTTGTTTTACAGTGCTAAACTTCAAGCATGTTTAGCAGAGATTGTAAAAGTGCCACAGAGAAAATCATAAGGCAATTTGGAAGTTCTAATCACAATGTATTCTAGCTTTCATGGTGACACAGGAGTCATAAGACAGAGTTGGCTTCTACTGCCTGAACTTGTTTCCTTCACAATTAAAAGGTGTTTAACTACCAAACTAAATTCTGCATTTCAAACTTCTAAGTACATGCCTGTCATTATTTGTTTTATCCACTTATTAATCTCTTTACAAAACACAACATTTAAATAATAAGAATGCTGAATATTGACATACGAAGATATTTAAACATGGTTTCTCCTAAAGAACTGTAGTCTAAGAAAGACACATGAACAACTAAATACAATATTATGTTTAATAATATAGAACTAATTTTCAAAATCCAAGTCCTGTAGCTACTTAGTTAGATTTGCAGCTAAGTATTTCATTATTTGAGCTATTGTAAATGGTATTTGTTTAAATTTTAGTTTTCATGTATTCATTGCAAGTGCATTTTTATATGCTAATCTTGTGTACTATGACCTTGCTGAACTTACAGATTTTTTTTGTAGATTCTTCAGGATTTTCTATGAGACTATTATGTCACCTGAAAATATAGAGAACATTTTATTTCTTCCTTTCTGATCTACGTGACTTTCTTTCCTTTCCTTGTCTTATTGCTCTATCCATGACTTCCAGTACAATGTCGAATAGCAGCTGTGAGAGAAAACATTCTTGTTTTGTTTCCAATCTTAGGAGGGAAACATTCAGTCTTTTGCCATTAAATATGATATTAGTTAGTTGTAGGTTACTTGTACATGTTCTTTATTGAGTTGTGGACATTCTCTCTATCCCTAGTGGTAAGAGACGTTTTACTAATACCATATTGGAGATGGTGAACCAATTCTTTTACATGCTGCTAAAATATATTTGCTAATATTTTCTTTAGAATTTTTGTGTCCGTATTCATGAGGGATATGGTAGTTTGCTGTTTTGTTTGGTTTTTCTTTCTGAATTGTCTCTGTCAAGTATCAGTATCAGGGCAATAAATAAAGGCTCATGAAATGATGTAGGAAGTGTTCCCTCCTCTTTTATTTTATGAAAGAGATTGTGCAGTACCAGCATTCTTTAAACATTTGATAGAATTCTCCAGTGAAACCATAAGCTTAGAGATTTCTTTTTCATGAGATTTTAAATTGCAAATAAAATTGCCTTAATATTTTTAGGACTATTCAAATTATCTATTTTAAATAAGTGACAGTCGTAGGTGCTTTTGAGGATTAATTCATTTTATGTAAGTTGTCAAATTTATGTGTGTGGAATTGTCTGTAGGACATTATAATCCTTTTGATGGCTATCATGTCTGTAATAATATCATTCAGTTCATTCCTTATTTTAGCAATTTGTATCTCTTCTCTTTCTTTTTTGGTCAGTCTGAATATTTTTGGTCTTTTTTAAAAGAACCAGCTTTTTTGTTGATTTCTGATCTTTTTTTTTTCTTCTTGTTTCTGCTATCTTTGGGTTTATTTTGCTCCTCTTTTACTTTCTTTTTTTTGTTGTTTAAACATAATTGATTATACATATTTGTGGGGTACAGAGTTGAATATCAATACCTGTGTACAATGTGTCACGATCAAATAAGGATATTTTGAACGCTCATCTTTACAAAACATAATCATTCTTTGCAATGCTTAGCCAATTTCTCACTAAGTCCCATTCCTTTCTCCCTTTCCCACCCTTGTAACCACAAATCTGTTCTCTCCTTTTGAAAGTTCAGTGAATTATTGATATTATTCTTGCCTTGCCTTGCCTTGCCTTGCCTTGCCCTGCCCTGCCCTGCCCTGCCCTGCCCTGACCTGCCCATTCACTCCCTCCCTCCCCCTCTCTCTTTCTCTCTTTCTTCTTTTTATGTTTTTAGGCTCCCACTTTGGGAAAGAGAAAAAGAAGAATTTCTCTTTCTGTGCTTGGCTTATTTCACTTAACATAATTCTCTCCAAGTCCATCTATGTTGCTGGAAATGGCAGAGTTTCATTTTTTGGGGGGGCTGAGTAGTGTGTATATATATTCCTGTATATATATTTCATTGTGTACATATACCACATTTTCCTTATCCAGTTATCTTTTGATGGACATTTAGGTTGGTTCCATATTTTGGCCTTTGTAAATACAGCTTCGATGAACATGGGAGTGCAGGTATAATGATTTCCATTCCTTTGGGTAAATACCCAATAGTGGGATTGCTGGATTGTATGGTAGTTCTATCTGTGGTTGTTTAAGAAAACTCCATACTGTTTTCCAGAATGGCGGTACTAATTTACAGTTTCACTGACAGTGTAGAAGAATTCCCCTTTCCCTGCATCCCTACAAGAATTTGTTAGTCTTTTTGATAATAACTAGTCTAACTAGGGTGAGGTATCTCAAAATGCTGTTGACTTGCATTTCCCTGATGATTAGAGTGATGTTGAGCATTTCTTCATATACCTGTTAGGATTTGTATGTTCTCCTTTGAGAGATGTCTATTCAACATCTTTGCCCATTTTTTAATTGGATTATTTAAGTTTTTTTTTTTCTTTATTTCACTGTTATACTGTTTAAGTTCCTTGTATATTCTCGGTATTAATCCATTGTTGGATGTATAGTTTACAAATATTTTTTCCCATTCTATAGGTTGGCTTTTAACTCTGTTGATTGTTTCCTTTGCTCTGCAGAAGCTTGACATAATCCCATTTGTTTATTTTTCTTTTTTGCAAGTATTTTTGAGATTTTATTCATAAAGTCTTTGCCCAGTCCTGAAACGTTTCCCTATGTTTTCTTCTAGGAGTTTTAAAGTTTCAGATCTTATATCTAAATTTTTAATCTATTTTGAGTTGATTTTGGTATATGATGAGAGGTATGGATCTAGTTTTATTCTTCTATATAAGGATTTCCAGTTTTCCCAGCACCATTTATTGAAGAGGCTGTCCTTTCCCCAATGTATTTTCTTGTTGTCTAATTCAAATAATTAGGGCTCTGTTGTTTGTTGCATATCATTATGATTTCTATGGACTTATGCTTTTCTCATTATGTAATACCCTGTCTATTCCTGATAATATTTTTTGTTTTAACTCTAGATGTTTACTCCTTCTTTCTCTGGATTCATGTTTTATGGTATATCTTTTTACATCTTTTTACTTTAAACCTACCAATATTGTTATATTTTAAGTGAGCTTCTTGTAGTCATTTTGATTATGTTTATCATGTTTTTTAATCTATTCTACCAATCTCCTTCTTTTAATTGATGTATTAGATCATTTAATGTAATTAGTGAAGAGAACACTTTCTTATTCATTCTATGAGGTCAGCACCATCCTTGTACCATAAACATACAGAGACATTACAAGAATGGGAATTGACAGACCAATATCCTCCTTGAACACAGGTGCAAAATTCCTCAACAAAATATAAGTAAGTCAAATCCAACAATGTGTTTAAAAGGATTATGTGATCTGCCCAATGGATTTATTCCAGGTATGCAAGGCTGGTTCAGAATTTGAAAATCAATTAATGTAATGCACCCCATGAAAAGGCTGAAGAAGAAAAATCACATGATCACTTCAACTGATGCAACAATAGCATTTCACAAAATCCAACACCTTGACAAAAACTATCAGCAATCTAGTAACAACGGAAAACTTATACACTTGATAAAGAACATCTATGGAATTACTACAGTTATCATCATACTAAATGATGAGAGATTTGATTCTTTCTCCCAGGATCAGAAACAAGGATAATGACCCCTCTCATCATTAGTATTCAAGAGCAGAAAAGATAAAAAAAGGTATATACATTGCAAGAAAAAAAATCTTTGTCCACAAATGACATCATTGTCTATGTAAAAAATTTCAAAGAATCAATAAAAACTCCGGGAACTAATAAGCAAATACAGCAAGGTCATAGAGTATAATGTTAACAACAGAAGGTGATTGCTTTCCTGTAGTATACAAGAAATAAACAATTGTGATTTGAAATTTTAAAATAAAAGCACCCTTTACAACCGAACTAAAAGTCTACCACTTAGACAAATATAGATTTAACAAAATTTATACAGAATCTAAGTGCAGAATTCAATAAAACTTTAATAAAAAAAATCAAATGAGACATGGATGGACCTTGAGAGAATTATATTAAGTGAAACAAGTCAGGCACAGAAAAAGAAATACCACATGTTCTCACTTATTGGTGGGAGCTAAAAATTAATATATAAATTCACACACACACACACACACACACACACACAAAAGAAAAAAAAAACCGGGGGGGGGAGAAGATATAACAACCACAATTACTTGAAGTTGATACGACAAGCAAACATAAAGGACATTGTTGGGTGGGCGGGGGGGAAGGAGGAGGGAGGGAGGTTTTGGTGATGGCGAGCAATAATCAGCCACAATGTATATCGACAAAAGAAAATTTTAAAATAAATAAATAAATAAAAATAAAAATAAAAATAAAATAAAAAAAATCAAATGAGGTATAAATAAATGGAGAGCTATTCTGTGCTCATGCATTGGCAGATTCAACATAGTTAAGACTCAATTCTTTTCAACTTGATCTATAAAGCCAACGCAATCCCAATGAAAATCCCAGCAAGTTGTTTTCACTTTTTTTTTTTAGCTAGTGACAAAATGATTTTAGTGTTTAGATGAAAAAGCAAAAGTCCAGAAGAGCCAACACAGTGCTGAAAGGAAAAAATCAAGTCAGAGGAAGAACACTACCTGATGTCAGGAATTACTATCAAGACAATATGGTATTGGAGAAAGAATAAAAAAGTAGATAAATGGAACAGAATAGAGAGCTCAGAAATAGACCCACAAAAATAAACACAGTAATTTGATCTTTGACAAAAGAGAAAAGGTAATTCAATAGAGAAAGAATAGACCCAAGATACAAAAAAATGAATCTAGATATAGAATTTATACATCACACAAAAATTAAATCAAAATGGATCATAGAACTAAATGCAAAACTGTAAAATATTTATTAAGAAAAAACAACAACCAGGCTTTAGTCAAGATGGTGGAATAGACAGTCCCCAGCATCACTCTCTCCCACAAATCAACCAATTTACAACTATAAAATAGCAACAACTGCTAAGCTGGGGCTGCTAGAGCTCAGGGGAGTAGGAGGAGTGACCTACGGAGTTCATGCAGGCAGGAGAAGCTACCATGAGAGAAAGAAAAACCAACTCCAATAATTTTGTGCCTTAGCCACTTTAAGGCTGGAGCTGCTGAACGCATGGAGCAGGAGCCAGCAAAAGCTGCAGCTGTGCCCTTTGGATGAAGTTTCTTGGAGGCAGCAGGGGAGAAGAGGGCCTTGGTGGCCCCCAGGCCATCAAGACCACTAAAAGTGTTCCCGTGGACCCACACAGGGGTGAGGAGCCATAACAACTGAAAAAAAGGAACCACTCAGAGGCTGCTGAGTCATCAAAAGGGACTAGCACATGGCCTGTCCCATGGAAAGTGTTTGCAGCACAGGCAGAGGAGATAGTCCCACTGGGGGAACACTAGGGCACAGCAAGGATAGCTGACTGGCACCCCGATCAGTGAAGGACCACTCAGAGGAGACTGGTCAGGAATATAGAATTGCATGGAGTGCAGTTTGATGAAAAGACTCAGGCCCAGATCAGAGTTTCCAAACAACCCAGGTGCACTGGGACTTTGGAGAGTTGGAAGTATCTATAAAGTCAACCAGTAAAACTTGAGCTGCACAAAAAGCCTTCCCTAGAGAATCAGCAGCAAAGGAGCAATTAGCTAAACCACACAGCTCAAGTACTGGTCCCCACAGGAAGTTCCCCCATTTTAGAAGTAAGCAAAGGACAAAAAATTAGTTCTGGCCCCACCCAGGGTCTTGAGGTATAGAACTGGGGACTGGACCCCCCTCTTACAACCAGGCACACTGCCAGCACCTTGGGGTCCACCTGGGGTCCTGAGGTCTAGAGCCAGAGACCAGACTCCTTTCTACAACCAGGCACACCGTTAGTACCAAGAAGCATGCCAAAAACATCACCTCCATGTGGGTGGCCCACCACAGTCACCACAATAAGCACAGCTGCCACGAAAGCAGCTAGACACCACAACCACCACACAGATTGTCTGTCAGCCATGGGAGTGCATTGACACAAGGAGAGTAACCAGCAGAGACCAAAGAAAAGAAGAGGATGCCTCTCTCCACAAAGCCCATTCCAGAGTGACATAAAAAGCATCTGTTCCATGTAGTATTGGGGGACCTGAACAAACCTCTCACCATTGGACAGATTATCTATGCAACAAGTCAACAGAGTAACCATTACTCTTTCAGAAGGAGAGAAGAAATCTGGGGTTATCAGAGATAGGAGAGATGAGGGAGAGGAGGATAGGGAGAGATCGGACAAAGGGCATAAAGAATAAGTACAATTTGTAACAATATATATGCTAGTAATATTGATTTGATCAACATAGGTCAACGTTTAAACCCCAAAATATGTATAATCAAATATGATTCAATAAAAATTTTAAAAAATAAAAAATAAAAAAGGAAAAAAAAAAAAGAGGAGAAAGTCCACATGACCTTCGGTTTGGCAATAATCTTTTAGTTATAATATCAAAAGCAGAATCCATGAAAGAAAAAAAAATGGTAAGTTGGACTTTAGAAGTAAAAGCTTCTGTCAAAGACTGTTAAGAGAATGAAAAGATAAGCCACAAAATGGGACAAAATATTTGCAAAACACATCTAATAAAGAAAACATATTCTAAATATATAAAGAACTCCTAAAACTCAACAATAAGTGTTAAAAAATGGCAAATAATCTGAACTGACACTTTACCAAAAAATATATAGAGATGGCAGGGGTATAAAATCATTAATAATTAATGCATTGCATAATAAAACAATGATGAAATACCAATACACATCTACCAGAACAGTGGAAATCTAAAAATCTGACAATACCAAATGCTGACAAGGATGTGGAACAACAGAAACTCTCACTCATTTCTGATGATAATGTAGTTTGGCAGTCTCTTACAATGCTAAATAAAGTCTTTCCATACACTCCAGTAATCATACTTCTACATACTTACTCAACTGATTTGAAGACAATGTCCACAGTAAGCCCTGTACACAAATGCTTATGCCAATTTTACAAAAGTTTTACTCATAATTGCCCCAAACTGAAAGCCATCAAGATATTCATCTAGAGATAAATGAATAAAATGTCATATATCATACAATGCAGTATTATTCAGCAGTAAAAAGAAATGAGCCATAAAGTTGCAAAATGACGTGGATAGACGCTAAATACATATATCTAAGTAAAAGAAGCCAGTCTGAAAAGTCCACATAATGTATGATTCCAGTAGCAAGACATTCTGCAAAATGAAAAGCTATAAAGAGAGTAAAATATAAGTGCTTACTAGGAGCTAGATGGGGAAGAGAAATTGAACATATGAAGCATGGGATTTTTAGGGTGGCAAAACTATTCTGTATGATATTATAATGGTGTATAATGGTGTATGACTTTGTCCATATTCAAAGAACTTTATAACACCAAGAGTATACTTTAATGTACATATTGTATTTATTAATCATTTACAAGTTCGGGGGATCCTATAAAGGAATATAGAGAACCTAACTGTATTATAAAGGTATAAAATAATCTCACTGAAGAGTGTGTTGGCGGGGAGAAGTGGGCTGATATAAGAAACTTTGGTAATGAGTAAAGTCTGTAAAACTAATAGCTTAAGGAACTGTGCATAAATATTGTACTGTAGTTGACATGGTTGTTTCCCACAGGGAGCATATTAATTCTGAAAACACTGTCCAAGAACAGTAAAGTAAATGAGTGATGGATAATGGCACCCAGATGTCACTATCAGAATGGAAATTTATACATAAGCAAGGGAGGGACACTAGAATGACATAGGTTAATGGGTTCAAGATAAAGACAACAGCAAGAACTCATTTTTAATTTAGTATAGTAAAATATGGAAATATTCATAAATATTTATTTATGTATAGATTAATATAAACACATATATTTCTTTGTCTGCCAGCTGAGAGGGCTTAAAAGGAATGGCATTCCATTAGCAATGAGCAAACCTTATGCCCAGATCACGGCTTCTAATACAATTCCCCGCCAAAAAGGAACTAGAGCTTTTTAAAGAAATACCTGATTTTTGGACTAGCGCATGAAATGTACAAGATGAGTCTGGAGCATCTTGTAGTACCAGGTGGTGAGGAAGTGCTGAAAAGCAAAACAATACTCCATACTGATAAAGGTATGGCAAAGGGCCACAGGAGCCAACAGATAGAGCTCTCAATAGTCAAAGCTGGAGCAATTTGAGCAACAAAATAAATAAAGTATTAAACCCATAGCATAAAAGCTCAATATTCATATTTGTATAAGTAAATGACTGAATTAATAAATACATGGGAAAAAGAGATAAATCTCACAGAAGATTTCAAAATAGTTTATATGGGTAGCGCACCCTCAAGGAGGCAAGCATAAGTCTCCACTCTTCATGTGTGAGCTGTGCACATTTAATTTCTTCCAAAAACTAGAGTATGGAAAAAAGAAAAGAGTAACTTTACAGTGGAGACACCAAACATTACCTCAGCCAATTGATCAAGGGCAATATCAACAGTGATAAATCATGCAGAGAGCAGGTATCCTTGTTATGATACGATGAAAGTAGTGTTTACCTCTGTGGTGTTCCTCTCAGAAATTCATAGGATCAGTCTAATCTGAGGCAGGTGTTTTGTCTGAGAAAAACATAAGACAAATCTCAATAGAAAAATCCTACACAATACTTGTACGGGTATTTCTGAAAACCGTCAATGTCGGGCCGGCCCTGTGGCTCACTCGGGAGAGTGCAGTGCTGGTAGTGCCGAGGCCGCGGGTTCAAATCCTATATAGGGATGGCCAGTGCGCTCACTGGCTGAGCGTGGTGCGGACCACACCGTGCCGAGGGTTGCGATCCCCTTACCGGTCAAAAAAACAAGTCTGAGAAACTGCCACAGTAAAGACGAGTCTAAAGAAATGAAAACCAAATGTAATGTGGAATCGTGCACAGAAGGGATTCTGAAAAAGATACTACGTAAAGAATAAGGACATCAGATTAAGTTGTAGACTTTAGTTAATACTAATGTATTAGTAACGTTTCATTTATCGTGCATAGGAGAAGGGGTGTATTGGAACTCTCTGTATTGTATTCTCAATTTCTCTGTAAACTGAAGACTTTGAAAAAATAAAGACTTCATATTTTCAAAGTCTTCTGAAAAAAAAATCCTTATCACAGAATTCTAACATCTATGTAATTTTACTTTTGTTGCCTTTTCATTGCCTTTTCTTGAGCTATCTTTATAGCTCTTGGTATGATAATTTAAAAGAATGCCAACCTGGAATTTGAGAGTATTATCTGGTCCTTATTTGAATCTCCTGTTTAAGCAGGACTCCTCTGATGCTGTTCCAGTGGGGAAAGGGTAATGCCAGCTCAGTGCTACCTGCCAGGGGTGGAAGTCTAGGTACATGTAGTCTCTGTTAACATCCAGGGATGGAGACTTCTCATTACTACAGATTAGGGTTGGGGGGTCTGGATCGCCATGTAGGAGCAGGGGGTGACACCATGGGGTGGGTGTCCTCCTTACCACAGAGTAGTTGTGAAAGTTCCCAACTCTCCACTAGAACTCCTCTGACATCAAACCATGGGAAAGAGAAGAGGGAACTCAACACTCATTTGCCACCAGGTGGGGATAGATGTCTCTACTGAAGTGGCAGTGCTGGGGGAGGGGAGGGGTCTCAGAGGTCTTACTCCTCAGTCATCATTTCAACTCAGGCTTGCCCTGGCAGCAGTGTTGGGGGTGGGGGTAGAAATGGTGATGGTCGGTAATGCAGAGTATGATGAAGAAATGAGTTTAAACTGAGTTTGATTTAAAGCTTTAAAATGTACCAAAATGTAATAACTGGCAGTGAATGGGTTAGATTTTTAAGCTTTAACATAGTCCAAATTTTAATAACTGAGTGAATGAAAAGCTATGGAAATCACATAATATTAACAGATAGCAATGTAAAACTTAACAAAGCAGCGATTAGAAAAAAATAAAGCCATTTCACCTTTAATCCCTATCAAATTAAGTCTCCCTGGCAAACTGGTTACTGAATAAAAGATACTAGACAAGGACTATTTTTCTTATTCATCACTGAGTTTGTGACTGCGTGACTGTGCTGGCTGTGATAAAAGGGATGTATGAATATACCTAATGTTATTTATTAATAAAGAACAGGTTGTTTTTCATGTTCATTGAGGGCCATTGAACATAATGCTTCTACTTTCTATCCGTCTTCCTGTTTACAAAATAGACTAGAATATGATTCTCAGCCTTTATTGCCATTCCCCTTGACATTTCACTTACCTGCTTTTCTCTCCCATTAGCCTGCTTTTGAGAGAGTGTGGGCACTGGGTAGTAGATCAACTTAATAGCTGGGACATCTGGTGCAGCCTGACAGACAGATTGTCTGCCTACTTAGACCCTCTGCATGAGTAAAAAGCCACAGGAACTTGGCCTTTCTGAAGCGGAACTGACCTGATAAAAACCTTTCCACAGAAGGCGATGCCGTCTCCTTCCCAGGAACAAATCAGCAACTGTGCCCTGTCAGAGAGAAAAAAATAAGAAATTAACATTGACATGACTTGGTTGCTATTTGATTTTGTTATAAAACAAAATATTTTTAATGTTAATTTTTACATTTTAAAATAGTCTCAAACTTAAACATTTTGTAAAAATATAGTAAAAATAGTAAAATGAACACCTGTCTGCCTTTTACTCCTATTTACCTACTGCTAATATTTTACCTCATATCCTGTATGTGTACATTGACTTTTTAAAATTTTTCTGAACCATTTTAAAATAAGTTATATACATGATGATGCTTTACCCCTAATACTTCAATGAGTATTTCCTAAGAACAGGGATATTCTCTTACGTATCCAGTACAGTTGATACATTCATAAATTACGATTGATACAGTCCTTTTGTCTAATCTACTAACTATATTCTCATTTTGTCAGTTGGCCTAATAATGACCTTTATAGCATTTTCAAAAGAACAAATCTTTTGAAGTTTAAGTGTCAGTGAGGAGCAGACCATTTGAACAAGCATATACAAGAAATTGTATGGAATTAATATTTTCTTAATGTCCCAGTGCATGAAAAGAAATTAACAGTAACAAAGAGACTCTGTCACCTGCTACTTATGCCTTTTCACAAAACTGACAGCTATATAAGAAGACAAAAAAATCAAACAAAGATACAGAAATAAGACCTTAAACTTTTTCTGGTCTAATCTATCTTCTAAGAGATCTTTTCATTACTTGGGTAATTATGAAAGTTTCTGGGTGTAATTTTCCACGAAAAGGGTCCAATTGGAATCTAAATTTTAGTTCATTACCACATGCAAAGCTGTATTTCTGGTCTGTGAATCCAAGAGCCTCATGGGTCAATTCACGTTGATTTTTTTTTTCGTTAGTTAATCTAATAATGTCCTTTATAGCCTTTTTAGAAGAACTTCCACAATAGGAACATAGCTAGGCTTCATGTTTGATTATGCTACCCATGGATCATACGGTAGGCACCACATCTCAAAGGTGCAGAGATGTATTGCAACAAAAACAGTCACATGCTCTCCTCATATGTGTTTATGCCTTGTCAATGTGACTTACAGCTCCTCCCATTAAGAGATGAAGATTGTTTTTCATTTATTTACTCTGACTGACCATATGACTTGAAACATTAGCAAATGTGGCTCAAACAATGACTTGATAAAGGCTTGTACATTGGACTTTCTTTTTCTCATCTTTGGAACCTTAAAACCACCAGGTACTGGTTTCCTGGGGCTGTCATAACAAAGTATCAAAAACTGGATAGACTGAAACAATAAACATTTATGTTCTCACACTTCTGGAGGCTAAACATCTGAAATCACATCACCAGGGTTGATTTCTTCTGAGGGTTAGTGAAGAGAAATCTGTTCTATGTTTTTTTCCTAGCTTCTGGGGGCTCCCAGCAACCCTTGGCTTTCCTTGTGCAGTCACCATATCACTCCAATCTTTACCTCCCTCTTCACATTCCCTTCTTCTCTCCATGTGTCTCTGTCTGACTGCTCCTCTACTTATAAGTATATCAGTCATTGGATTTAGGGTCCACCCTAATCAAGTATGACCTCATTTTAACTAATTGCATCTGCAGAAATACCATTTCCAAACAAAGTCACATTCTGAGTTTCCAAATGGACAAGAATTATTGGGAGAGGGAGGCACTATTTAACCTAGTGCATAATAAGTGGAGAAACTTAGGCTAGCCTGCTGGAAGGTGGGAGACCATCTGGAGCAGAGATAAGCAGTCCATGCTAAGGCCCCCATAGATCAACCAGACTTTCAACCATCAGACTTGTAAATGAGGTGATCCTAGGTAGATCATCCAACCACCAGCCAGCTATCATATGACCACAGATATACGGAGAGGAAGCGCCCAACGAACAATTAAAACTGAGCTAAAGAAAACGGTTGTTGTTTTAAGCTACTATGTTTTGGGGTGTTTTGTTTCTTCATAGCAAAAGCTGATATAGCTGCTTTCAGTATCAAGGGAGCAGGTTTGATATCAAATCAACTTTAATCAAAGACAGAACACAACTCCAGTCTGGTTCCCTTTACAAACTTGTGAACATCCTCCTTGCTGCGCTCAGATCGAGAAATGAACATAATAAGTGCCAGTGCTGAAGGTACTGCAGTATTGCTAATTAATTTTCCAGGAGAACCACACACAAGGGCCATAGATACATGGAGGTGAAGCCTGAGATCACACATGTTTGATTGTGTATCTAGATTGACATCTGAAATATGTAATCCTTTAACTTCAGTTCCACAGAAAATCCTGACCACGTAGCGTCCCCAGACAAGGAATCATTACTTGCTCTCTGCTTCAAAACTCCTCAGAATCAGAATTATTATGGCCCTCGATGTTGACTCAACAGTTGCAATTTATACTTATTCAGTTTTTAACTCTTAAAGTCTGGACCCCTGAAGATTGAGGAGAAAGTGTGAAAAGATGGATGTGGGTCTAGTTGCAATTGTTTCATGAGACAAGATTAAGAGGAGTTTCCCCAAAATATCCCCCAAAGTAGACCCTCTTTCACTGACCCTACAATTTTCTTCAAAAGAATATTACTGTACTACATAAGAAAACAAAATAAAATAAAATAACATGATCACTTTTATTTTGAGAAACAAATTACTTTTATTCCTTTAAAATGTTTAAATGGAATGTTTAAAAGGTCCTAAACATGCAGAAAATCAGAATATCGGTAATAAATGTCACTGTTCAAAATGTAATTTATGGCCAGTAGTAGAAATGAGACAGCATTCCCAACACGTCTTTTTCCTTTTGCTGTTCCCTGGAGTGTTTTTTGAATGCTATCATTATCCATCTTGCAGTATTTCACATCTTCAAAAGGGAAACAGATTTTTGAAGATATGTTACTTTTCCAAAAATAAGTTCTAGATTTAATGACGTAAGCTTTTGACATACCGTTTTATCTTTAAGAAATTGGAGAAGTTCTATATATACATTTATATGCATATATGCTCATGTATATAATTCTTCTAGGTAATTATATTTCAGAAAGCACAGGAAAAGGAATAATTAAAAAGATAGATAAAGGAAAAAATAAAACCTAAATGATGGAGGAAAAACATTAGGAGGCTACCCATCTGTCTGTATGGTTTTGAAGCATCCCTGACAGGTGGCAGATACAGGGAATGGTGACCTCTCGAGGGCCCCTTCCGGCACTGTGAATAAATGAAACTGAGTGAAAGCATAGTTAATAGAGTAATTAATTGTTCATCTGATTGTGTCTCCTTAGTTTTTCTCCCTAGATATTTAAAATAATTATATTAAAAGGAAGAGCAAGGAGTTTTTAGAATAATTATCTCTGTATTATGATTGGCTTTTCTTCAATACAAGAAGGAAAAAGACCCTTGTTCTTGAAAGAATGTGATTATGAGAGATGTTATTAGAGTAATTAATTCATTGCTGTGATTGCTTCTTGTTCGTTAGCACAAATGTAGGAAGAAAGAAGTTCAAAAAATGACTTCATTGAATTTTTGTTTCTGAAATGCATTTTACTAACTTTTGAAAGCTGATGGTAAAAGGGAAAATTATATGGATTTCTTCAGTTTGATTTCTACCATAAAATGGAAAGAAAAAGACTATGCTTGTGGTATATTCTGCATTTCTGGGTGAACATTTGTATTTGATGCTTCCCAAATGCTTAAGTTAAGGCTAACAAAATGTTCACTTTGAATCTGAGTCTAACCTTTTCATACGCAATGGACAAAAGATAGGATCTTACTTCAGGAATACAGGCATTGCTAAAAGCAAAAATGATTTAAGCTGTTACTAAAATTGGGGAAGAAAGGAGACCCTCATCTTTAGGTCCAGGGATTCTATCAAGTCATTAATCAAGAGCAGATCTCCAAAATTCATAACAAGCTATATATACAATGTTAGTATTCCTTAGTGGAAGGAGACGGAATTCTAAGATTGTTAATATCATCATAATAAAAAAGATTATCTCAGGAGAGGTTGAATTCATCTGGAAAAGAAGCATTCAAGTTGGCCTAGTTAAAATAAAGCTCATATATATATTTTATATACAAAACCTGATCTTCTCTCTTTCTCTCTTCCTGACCTTTTTCTTTCTCTCTCTTCTTTTTAGGCAGAAATAGGGTAGAGAGGTCCTAAGGCTGCCCTTACACCTAAAGAAGTGAGTTGAAGAGTTGTTGCAAGATTCATTCAAAATAATTCAGAAAAGAGTTTGGCCCCAGTGTAATATGATGTGCCTGAATAATGCTGAGGCTAAAGATAAATCATTCCAGTCCAGCAACTGTTATTGTAACTCTGAGCAACCTAGTTGCCACTGTTCTGACTCTTGCTGTTTCTTATAGATGATTCAATCTTTAAGATTTGAGGAAGCATTAAGGGAAAAACTTGGTGTATCTAAGCAAGATCTGTGAAATGTTTAAAAGAAGTTATTAAGTCCTCTAAACAGTAACATGCGTTAGAGGTCACATTGTGATAACAGCTTTCCCAAACCCAAAGATTGCATAGAAACTAAAAATGTGGAACCTAGGGCAGAAGAACACAGAAGACCATGCCATCTAAGAAGAATCAGCTTCTTACCCTCAGCTTTTTTATTTTAGCTGTGGGGATGAAATTTCCTACCTTGTGATATTGTGAGAACTGAATAAGGTAAAGAATTGGAAACTGTTTTGTAACTTGGGAAGTTCAATAAAAATACTGATGATTGTTGTTGCTTCTATTTTGATTAAAGTCTTTTACCATTGAAGGGATTTTAAAAAATGTATTTCCATGTTCACACGTAATACTCTTTTGGGAAGCCTCAAGGCTTATTTCTGCTTAAACAATTATCAACATGATTCTAAAACAGATATTATATTGGCTGAGAAAAAGCTAACTGGACAAAAAAAAAATTACCCGGTGAGCAATGTATAACACGTTTCACTGGGTCAGCCTGCAAAGTGGTCTTATGTATATATCATCTGCATCTTTGGATAAAATGGAGCTTAATATTCAGGGCTGTGGATAGCAAAAAGTAAGGGGTAAATTTCTCAAACCAGCCCAGGTATCTTCTAGGTCTTGATCCAGTGAAAATACCACCTTTTCAGGAATGTGTGTGCAAATCAACTCCTACATACTCTCACTCTCGAGGAAGTACAAAGAAATATTCTGAGAATGGGAGAATTTCTCCTGTGTTTATTGGGGGCTACATGTAGTTAGTTAGAGACCTGATTGGGTAGAACTGATGCTGTTCTTCTGATAAAGAAGACATAAGAACTCCTGTAGCACGCAGCCTCCTAACAAGAAACTTGGCAGAGAGTATTGTTTTTGTCAGTTTTTTCAAGTCCTAGAACAACAGTAGTGGAATCAATGCATGAAGGTGCCATTATAAACAAGGCTGTGTTCCAGAGACTGGAAGGATATATCTGATCCCAAAGGCCTAATTGCCTACAAAATCCAGAAAGAGAGGCACAGAAATAAAACAGAGGATGAGGTGTAATTATATGCTTGAAAGGAACCTGTGTTGGGATGAATCATTCTAAGAGAGTCAGGACTGGAGAGGGTCTTTCTGCCTTCCTGGGCAGTCTTTGGCTACCCACCCTGCTGTAGACCAAGTCTTGGGCCACATCCTAAACATTAGTTTTAAAACAACAATAAGAATCATAACTAGGCTTTTCATCTTGAATTAAATTTGGTAGGTCAACATGTTAACCTTAAGAAAAATCATAATTTGTAGTAATGAATATGCTAATATTAAATTTAAAAAATAAGGATGATAAAAAAAAATAGGGGAAACTAGGGATGGGGGTAAGGTATAGGGAAACTCTGTACTTTCTGCACAAATTTTCTGTAAACATAAAAATGCTCTAAAAAATAGTCTATTAAAAATTGAAGAACAAAAGAGAAGGTTCAAGGAGTATATATGTTATAGCAACATTGACAAATAATGTACCACATATCTTTTGTGTGCCTCTCCACATTAACCCTCTTCACATTCCGCCTTGCTTTTTGTCTTAGAGGTTGGCTTGTAACTATTATAGTGGCAGCATTGGGATACTCTGCTCTGTGGTTTCTGGGTGTGTTTAGCAAATAAAGAGCCCCAGTAGATGTGAGAAGGAGAAGAATAGGAAGTTATTTATTTTTCTGGTTCCTTCCCTTAATTTCAGCTAGCTATGTCCTATGACCCAAAGTCACTCCTGTCCAGGTAGACTCCTCTGCATAGCTCTCTAATTCTAGATTCCAATAACCACTCTATTCTCTTAGGCCTAGGGGTGATAAAACTGGCAAGTTTTCCCAGGATCACCACACACTCCTTTTTGTTTTGCCTTTTACAATCCACTTATACATAAACAGTTATCAAATTATTCTAATTTAAGTATAGCTATGGTTTTGTATTTATAATCTGATTGATGCAGAGAAACATCTGATTGATGTATATGCAGAGCAACCTATTCTTTATCTTTGGATAAATCACTCAAGGCTTCACAAAGATGGTAATCATTGGGCACACCTTATATATATGTATTTCTGAGTTGCTCCTCTTTTTATCTTGTCTAAGAAAGGAGATACACAGTTTCAATGGCTTATACCATAATGTAAAAAGGAAACTGGATTCTCCCATTAGTGCATGAAAGTGTTCTACAAAATAAAAATGGTTGGTAGTTACTTAGGCTTTCAGAAATTCTCTTTATATCACTTCCAGACCATTGTTGTCCATTTGTAAAACTGCTCTCTCCTTTCCTGTGAGATTTCGAAAAACCTCTGCAATAGGGTCATCCATTATTGTAGGAAAGCTTGATGCATACGAAAAACAACAGCACAGAAAATCTGTATCATGACTATGGCTGAACAATAGAACAGAAGGTGTTTTTCTGAACTCTGAACAATGGGCATGTAAGGATAATTTCAGTTGCAGAGCTAAGCAGTTTCGATTGACAACAGCATAAATCAGCTTTGACAATGCATCCTCTCAGCCAAGTTCACTCATTCATCCAAATTAGAAAACAGAAGCCTAGAAGAATAGTACTAGCTGTTGAAGAATAGAAAACATGTTTGTGGTAATTACTTGTGGGGAATATGCTAGACAGCTTATAAAATGATGCAGGACTTACCTGAGCAATTAGCACAGTCACTGGTATTCGTTACCTAGATATACGATACAGTTGCTTCTCATTTTTCTTATTACATGTATTTGTTTCATAAGATGAAGCTTAGGATAAACTAAAACAGAGGCATGGATTGATAGTGATGATAGTAAGGTTGGGAGGGTCGGTGTATTTAAAAGCTGGGAGAGAAGGTTAGAGAATAGTTAAACAATGTAGCACAGATGCCATGGATGGGTATTTGATAATAAATGTTGTAACAGAAACAATAGTGACAGGCCCTCCTTACCCAGCCAACAGTCTGCCAATAGAAGAAGAAATTCACAATGTACAATATGGTGTTTTCAAAAGACCACCCTCTCTATATGCCAACTTTCTCTTCCATAAATGAGAATTGAAGAGGAACCACATTCAACTTTCTACACTCTTAGGATCTTATAAATCATCACCACCACACCACTGCAGAGTAGATGACTGGCCCTGTGGAGGATAGATTATTGCAAGGAAGTTTTTCAGGTCCCATACATAGGACATTTTAGCACTCAGGCAATGTGTTGGTATCCAACTTCTCCCATCCTTTTCTCAGAACTTGCTTAGAAAATTACCACAACTTTTACTAATATTTCCACTCTAATCATATTCTTCCCACTAATTATGAAATTATATTTCTAAAGTCCAAGCTAGGACATGCTACTCCTTCAGCTTATGAATACCACAGTAATAAATCTAACTGTTTGATGTAGAACTTAACGTGCTTTATGATCTACTCCATCACATTTTTTAGCAGCAGCCCTAGCCTGGAAGTCAAAAGATTATGCACAGTTCCTAGCTGCTAGTAATGAGCAATGTGTCCTTCTCCTTCCAGGAATCAGCTTACTCAATGTTAAAAAAGATAACCAAAGGAAGGAACAAGAGAAGGGAGGAAGACAGAAAGGGAGAAAAAAAAAACACAATTACTTCTAAGTCTTTTCCAAGTTAACATTATCATTTGGTATTTGACCTTTCTGTTTTAATTTATACCTGCATGTCTTTTCTATCATTCTTCTCTCAACTGAGACTAGAAAGTCAACCTTCTTCACATCTGAAACATCTATGCACATTTGGAAATTCAGCTCAAAGAGCACTTTCCCAGTGAAGTCTTTAATTCTCCAGATAAACATAATTTTCCTTTCTCTGCTTTAATAGCACTTTGGTAGCATTTTTCTTTTGATGATTTGTGCCATAGGTAATGATTTCCCAGTCAGATTTTTCTGGCAGTCTGTGTGTATATAAATTTGCCTGGCATATCCTCTTATGCATAGTTGTAGAACTGAAGAAATGGTGTCTACGTTAGGAAACAGGAGGACAAACACTTGATATGACATTGTGCAGAGATGCAGTGCTCTTCCTGATGCCAGATGAACCATCTCAAAACAAGGCTGGAGAACGAACTTGATCAGATGCTCTACAGCTAATTCCATACCATGCTTATTGCAAAGCATTTTGGACTCCTTCCAAGCTCATAAGATCTAGATTTAAATTCTGTATCCCAGAAAATTTTTTTCAGTAAGGTAGTTAGAACTGATCTGGTATAAAACTGTGATCTAGCAGAAGTAAAAACTGCGCTCAAGAGAAATGAGGTCATATTCCTGTTGGTGGCAGTGCAGGGTCTCGTGCCTAGTTCTTGATCCTCTCCAGAACCCCATTCCTCCTGCCCTTGTAACCCAACACCAGCTTCCATCTCTTCAAGAGACATCTTCTTCTAGTATATCCTGGGAAAGATGGAGCTTGGATTAATTCTTTAATTGACTACCTAGCAGGTGTCTACCCTCTGTAAGCTCCCTGAAATCATTTCTTCCTGTGATCCATCTCATAGTTAGCCATGAGGTACTTCGTAGAGTTACTACGGTCTTTTTGAGATAACACTCCTAATTCATCTCAAGTATCAGCAGGAGGGGAGAAGACTTGAAATGGACCAGAGTTCTTTTTACTGCCACACACCATCATATTAGGCTCTAAAAGTACTTAATATTTTAATAGGACATGCTTAAAGAAAATAACTAAATGGATAACATTTTAAAATAATATACTATTCTCGCTCTCTCACTATGATTTGATAGGGGAAAATGCTCCAGAACTTAAACCCATCTCAAATGGTTGCCCTTGTGAATGCATTTCAGTTCTTAGCCTCGATACTCTGCCGTACTTCCTAGTTTACACATGAAATATGGGAATAGTCACTGTTCTTTAGGGAGCACCACCTCTTACCTAGAAAAGATGATCCCTATATTTCTCTCACAACTCAATCCATGGTCATAGCATTATTTATATTTTTCCAAAGTCTGAATTATTCTACTCCAAGAAGATCATCATTGCAGTTTCATCAGAAGATGAGAGAGATAAATGTTTTCTGGAGAAGATGACTTTGAAGTACCTGTAGGCACCTGTGTCAAAAACTGCTAGTTGTGTACTAAAATCCCTTTTACAATTTTCTCTTGCTAACAGAATGTCAATCTTACTTAATAAGTCAATATGCTCACCTTAAAAGAAAGCCAGCAAAACAAAAAACTATGTTGCAGGAGCAGAAGGTGATTGATCAAAGCACACAAGAATGCTATTGCTAGGCAGATTAATCATGACAGGTTCAGTGGTCATGCCTCCACCTCCTCTTCAACTTTTCTTCCTGCCTACAACACAGGCAGAATGCCTGCAGGTCTGCAACCTTGTGACCAAGGGCTAAGGATGGCAAAACAGAAAGATAGGAGAGTATTGGTAGAGCCACTGTAGTAATTCTGGACCTCCTACCTCTAGATTCCTTATGATTTGAGATAAAATAAGTCAACTGTGTATATCGTTGAGTAACATGTATTAGATTTCTTTTGTATGTGGTTGAACCGTAAAGATGCAGCATTCAAGGAGAAAATCTCTTATATAGTATCAAGATGCTCAAATACTAAGTCTCTGTTAGTGACATATTAACAGCAGCTGAATCTGGTTAAACTATAAAAGTGATCAGGGTAGGGGGGGAGAGTTCCCCTTCAAATAGACTTAAAAATTTTCAGTAATTTGAAATTACTCCAGACACAGGATAATTAATATAATTTTTTTTAATCTTCCCATAGCAATACAGTAATATAGGACACATATTTTGACTTCCATTTTTCAGATGTGGTGACAAAGTCTTAGAGCACATTAAGTGTCTTATTTAAATTTCATCAAGCTGTAAGTTTTGAATGCAAAGCCACGTCTGTTAGCCCCCAAATCCACCTTTAAGTTTACCCTTAACGTGATATGAGAAGATGATTAAAGATTCAGGAAATGAAATGGGCTCAACCAACATGGTACATAGACTGCTGTAAAAGTAGGATGCCTGCTTTTGCTACTAAAGATAGAGGGGGACAGAACTACAGAAATAGGTATGGGCTACCTGTTGATCTCTTTCAGTAAGGGAATAATTGAATGTGTACTCCTGCATTCCCTCACCCAGCAAGTCAGACAGGGCTGCGCAAAGAGAATGAAGAACCATTCCTGGTTTCCTGTAGACAAGATCCCTTAAATGAATACTTGTGGTTTAATCTAACATAACATGGCTTAATAATAAATTTAGAAACTGAGGACAGTAATATGTGACCACCAGAATAGGAGTGCATAGAAAAAGTACTGATTTCTCAGCACCAGTAGGCAAAGCATAAATAGAACATGGATCATTCAGAATTTGTGCAAATAAAGAAACTCTATACTTGTTATATAGAATTTTCTTTTTTACTCAGAACTACTTAAATGATTTCAAAAGTTTAAAATTCATAAGAGAATTTAAAGTAGGTTTTAATTATATGCAATTATTTCTGAACAACCTGTCTAGTAAATTTTACATGGTTTTTATTGGAAGTGATGTTGTTAGTAATATTAAGCTCATCTTTGTATTATTTTATTACATTCTCCAGATGTTATATCCTTCCAGACATTGACACAATGATAAATGGATGGGGAACACGCTATTTGAAAATTTATGTGCTCATGGAGGAAAAGTTATAGAAGCAAACTATTTAAGAATCAGGCTGCTTACAGAGTAGATATGGTATGTGTAATATTCATATAATAACATATAAAATGCATGACAGAGATAGAAATGTGATATTTTGTCATTTACCACAATCTCTACATAAATAGAAAATAAAGTTTAGCCTTCTTCAAATACCCAGCACATAATACATTCAAGTCCACACCATCCTTTCCTAATCATTTCCTCTTTACATTCCATTTTAAAAAGTCTGACCAGTCCTATTTCTCATAGATTTCGTTCATGCTCTCTTTTAAAGTAAGTGGTGGGACACAGGATACCACTCACCAACCTGTGATCTCCAGTGAATTGGACTAGGAATAGGCAGCTGAAACAAGACACAATCAGATTCTCTATCTGGAGTAAGTCTCAGTTGATATTCAAAGTGTGCAGACATATAGAGAGCTGAGACCAGGCTGGAACAAGAGATCCTGAAAATGAGTTTGCAGATTTTACCCCATGCAAAAACATCTGGCCTGGAATCCATCCTGTGCTACACTTGTTAAGCTGTGTTTATCAGAGAAAATGCTACTTTTTCCTAATTCCCCCAGAGACACTATATAGCTCACGGTGCCCCAGGGTGAAATAGTTGGCATCTACGCAAAAATGAAGCAGAGAAAGCCAGACTGAAGGAGGATAAGAGTTAAGCAGGCGTGGAGACCACACCAGACATGAAGGACCAAATGGTGCAGAGGTAGAGAAAACAAAAAAGAGAACCTCAAAGCAAGAGAGTCTCAGGCGGAGGTTTCAGTCTAGGTAGCTGAGAGCTCTGCTCTTTCTCCTCACACTTCCAGGTAAAGCTCTACTACTACTCTTGAAGTCCTTGGTTGTTTTGTGAGGTGGTTTGCAAAAACAGCTACATTTTATTTCCTCTTTCTGTTCTTCTGACTTTTACTTTGGTCCATAGACTATGAAGGAGGAGACATTGTGACAACTGGAAGTCTGGCTCTCAAGAGGCCTTGTGCACTATACACTACCTCTTATAACTCTACCAGCCGCAACCTGAACAAGTCTGAGTTACTCACTCAATGGTAAGAGACATGTGATCAAATTGCTTCCATCACCCTAGCCACCAGCTACTCATCCCCAGAAGCAGAGTCAGTTAACCAATAGGCAGCTGACCACATGTGTGGTGGAGCCTATCCAATACCAAAACAACACCCACAACAAAGCACCCTGCAGAGCCCAGTGTGAATTTCTGGCCAACAAAAGTGTGGTCTAAATTAGAGGTAGGCACAATTTTTCTGTAAAGGGCCAGAAAATAAATAATTGAGGCTTTATAACTCCATAAAAATGTAAAAACAGTTCCTATCTTGGGTTGTAATGAAACTGGCTGCAGGCCAGATTTGGTCCATGGGACATAATTGGCTGACCACTGGTCTATATAAATGCTTCTTGTTTTAAGACACTAAGTTTTGAGAAAGTTTGCTTTGCAGCCAAAGCCAGATGATACACTATGAGATATTTCTATAACTTAAACAAATAGACCTTTTTCTGAAAGTCACCTTTTGGTAACCCAAATTGCCTTGACTTAGATTGTAACGTTCAAACACCACAGTCCATAAGGGAAGAAGTCAATATCACACTGAGATAATCTGAAACAGCAAGATTGGGACCCCTCAAGAATTTGTACTCTTTGTTTAGGAAGAATCCACATATTTCACAAACAAAAGCCCATTCTTTGAATCTTGAGAATCTGACATACTCAGAAAGCAAACCATTCTTTGCCTGATTTCTTGGCACTTAATGTAGCTTACTTTTGTTCTAAATGTGATTCTTAACAACATATGCTTGCTCTGATGGAAGAAATTAGCAAAGGATTACTGCTTTCCCTAAGTCGATTAGGCTGAAAACAAATGAGTTGTTTTTCTTTTGCTGTCACACCAGCTTTATTTCTAAGACAACATGGGCAGGGATTGTATTCTTTTAATAGAAAGATTGCTGCAAAATTTTCCACCCTAGGTCCTACTCATACCTTGTTTCAGTCTTATTGAAATTAGACTCTGACCATATATTCTGATGTAAATAAAATTGGGAAAACTTACTAAACAAAAGAAAGCCTTGTGTAATGAGAATGGTGTGTGTGTGTATAGGTGCAAGTATATGTGACACAGAGAAAGAGAAAGACAAGAAAGAGAGAGGGAGAGAGAGAGAGAGAGAGAGAGAGAGAGAGAGAGAGAGAGAGAGAGAGAGAGAGAGAGAGAACAAAGAATCTTTTCCTTTCTTTATAAGCTTAAAAGGTAGTATTTAAAGGAAAGAAGACTAAAAAAGTCTGCAAATCTTTACAAGGCACATTTATTTCAGGGAGAACCCTTGCTGTGCATAGATGTTGCTTTAAAAAGATGTGATGTAACAATCACAATTCCTTATCTTCTAGAAGTGTCTTGGTTCACTAACAAAGAGCATGATCAAAAAACAAAAGAGGCAAACTCTTGTTTTCCAAAGTAGCCAAGTGAATATTATGAGTTGCTCTGCTGAGCATGCATAGTTGTTTGTGGACCAACAATACTTTAGAAATCAGTGGAAATAACTTGCTTATAAGATGTCTGAAAAACCTGAAACAGACACTAATTTTCATCACAGAGATAGAAATAAAAAGCTGAAAGTCTTCAATTAACTTGGCTAGTTGGGCAGTACACTGTCGACAGGACTGTGTTCAATCACGAGTCATTATAAACATCAGACATGAATAAACTCTACTACATTAAGTGGAATTAAAGTTTTATTTTTAAAAATCTTAACATTTGCCCCAAAGAAGTTCCTGCAAGTATATCAGTTAGAATCCTGTATACAGAAGTAAATTCTCTCTGTGTATCAAACAGAAGAGATTTAATAGAGGGACTTGATGCTGGAAGGTCTGGGACACAAAAGTGATTAAGGGCTTGAAAAATAAAAAGGAAAAAGTGGATGATTACTGGAGATCAGAAACATTGATGCCTCTGGGTTAGGGTCAAAAGTCTGTATTTTTTGCTGTGCAGTTAAAGTTGTTTTTGTCTTAGGATCCACCAGAAAAGTGCTGCATCTCCTCAGTCTACTAGAACCCACAACTGCCCTTCTTGTTCCTGGAATTGCTAGCAACTGCTTCCCTATTAACACCAGAAGGAGGAAGGTGTCATTTATATTGCTTTAAATTTTACTTCCTATATTCTGATTTCTCATGAAAGTCTCTTATCGGGAGAAACTAACATGAAGTCAGCAGGGAAGGAAGTCAGGAAAATATAGTTTGAAAACTTCTAGTTTTAGCAGAAAAGAGCAGGTTATAGAAAGTTGGGATGAAAAAATAACAAATAAATAAACCAGAACTGAATTATCAAAATATTATGACTTCTCAAAGCTTTTCAAATTAATAGTTACACTCTTTTTTGGGAATTCATTTGTGAAATCCTTTTTTTCCAACTCTTGCTTCCTGGGTTTGGCTGCAGACGTCTACTAGTGGCCTTTCTTAGATCTAAATCCAAGTGAGCATTGAAATCCATGTAGTGTGTACATTTGCAGGTGAAGAATGTGAGAGACAGAATATACAAATCAACAATGACCAGACTATATATGAAAATAAAATTCTCCCCCACCACCTGCAACAATCAGGCCAGGGGCTAAACCTGCTAACTATAGTAATCAATTCTGAAAGTCAAACTACTATCTGTAGCAACCAGTCCAGAAAACCAAATAATGACTCATGTAGCAATCAGCTTAAAATGGTCAGAACTTGATTGATAATGGCAGCTTCCCTAATTTTTCCCCTTGCCTCCACATTAGGGCCAATCGGAAAAAAACAATGCTCACCCCTAATGAATAATGTAGGATGCCCTGCTTCTAATTATCCCACCTACAACTTCCCCATGCCATCCACAAAGGCATACCTGAGCCTTTCTCTTTTTTTCCCACTATAAAGCTTTCCCACTCTTCTACCTGCCTTTGAGTCTTGGCCAAAAGCAAGTGATGGTGACTGACTCTTGCTATAGCATGCTCTGAATAAATAGACTGCTTGTTTTCCATGGATGATTTTGATTTATTTCCATAAGTAAGGAAAGGAAATCATGAAATATATCTCCAGGAGGTAGTCAATGTTTAGTGCTGCTTCTATAAAGACATTGGAGATGATGAGATCAATTATTCAGATGCCTCCAGACCATGCCAAAGAATATCCAAAATCTGTAGGGAAGGGTTTCTCATCTTGGCAATACTGACATTTGGACTGGGTAAGCCTTTGTTGTGGAGGGCTGTCCTGTATATTGTAGAATATCTAGCAGAATTCTTTGCCTCCAGCCACTAGGTGCTAGTAATATGCCACCTCCTATCTCCAGATATAGGCTAAATATGCCACAAGAGGAGCAAAATCCCACTCCGTTTGAGAACCACTGCCCTTAGGGAATTTTCCTTTTAAGGTACTTTAGTCTATAAGAGTTTTATGAGCTCTAAGCAAATATCACCATAGGTTTCAAATTTTCTAGTACAGTGTCATCTTTGTGTAATTTAGTTCTTTATGACAAGGGTGACTTAAAGTTGGCATAAATGTATGTTATATTTTTTATATAATTTTAAAATATTTTTCATATTCACAATTTCATAAGTCAGGAAAGAGTGTTTGTTGGCTCATATGTCTCATATGTATTAAGGAATCGTGGTTTTTATGCTTTATTCAAATATAGCACAATGTGTGTGGGAACGATCCCTGGATAATTTCACAATCTTTTTCAGGTCTTTAGCCAGACCAAGATTTCAACTTCCTATGACAAACTAGCTTTCCATATGGGGCACACTAAACTATTTCATAGTCTTAAGACTATCCCTAAAGAGTCTGTGATTCCTTTGTTCTTCTCCTTCAAGGTACTTTATATAGTTATTTAGAGACTTTTTCTTTTACATACATGGGAAAATAATGCTTTTTATTGGCCAGCATATAATATATGTCAACACAATTTAGAAAAGAATTTTTAAAAGTGTTTCATATTAAAGCTACTCCCTTATAATCCAAATAAATCCAGTCACTTGAGAAACAATTTTTCCACTTTGCCTAGTACCCATCACCTCTTTTTCCTTTCTTATGACACCTCATTCTTTGATTATTTATCAAGATCATGCTGTGCACCACTCTCTATGAACTTGTATCTAAGAATGCAAAGGTAGGATTTTGCTCTAGTGTATGTCAGAATTTTCCAGAGAAACAGTACCAACAAGATGTGTGTGTGTGTGTGTGTGTGTGTGTGTGTGTGTGTAACTGGATGAGTCCCACTCACATCATTGAGGATAATCTGCATTATTCAAAGCCTAATAATTTAAGTGTTAATCTCATATAAAAAATTCTTTCACAGAAGCATCTAGAAAAATGTTTAAGCAAATATCTAAGTACCATGGCCTAGCCAAGTTGGCACATAAAATTAACCATCACAAGTCTGAAGTAACTTTGAGTCCAAGATAGGAATAATAATACAAAGGTCAATAATACCTGGAACCAAAGGATCTAGGGTATGCTATGTGAGTGCTGAAGAGAAACCCTTAAGTTCTCATGGGGTAGTGAAGGAGGATATCAAGGAGGAGGAAAATTTTAGTTAAAACTTAAAATTTGTTCATTGCAGCACTCTTTACAATAGCCAAGAGTTGGAACCAGCCCAAATGTCCCTCATCTGATGAGTGGATACGGAAAATGTGGTACATCTACACAATGGAATACTACTCAGCTATAAAAACGAATGAAATACTGCCATTTGCAACAACATGGATGGACCTTGAGAGAATTATATTAAGTGAAACGAGTCAGGCACAGAAAGAGAAATACCACATGTTCTCACTTATTGGTGGGAGCTAAAAATTAATATATAAATTCACACACACACACACACAAAAAAAGAAAACCATGGCGGGGGGGAGAAGATATAACAACTACAATTACTTGAAGTTGATACGACAAGCAAACAGAAAGGACATTGTTGGAGGGGAGGGAGGAGAGAGAGGAGGGAGGGAGGTTTTGGTAAGGGGCAACAATAATCAACCACAATGTATATCGACAAAATAAAATTTTAAAAAAAAACTTAAAATTTGAAAAAGAACATGATGTAATGGAAAGAGATGTTAGAGTCAAAGAGAAAAAGATTACCCCTGTTAAATTTTGACCTTGGATAAACCATTTAATGACTCTGGGCTTCAGTTTACTCATCTATAAAATAAGGATAATAATTATTTTATAGGCTTGGCATTTAGAAAAAATGGCTGCTACTAAGAAAAAATACTAAGCAAATGGCAACTATAATTTTGATTGCTATGACTGGGCTACTGGAGTGAGAAGTCTTAGAATTCTCATCAGGAAAGATGAGAAATTTGAAGAAAGGACAGAAAACAATTTTCACTGAACAGCTGATCATTGAAATAAATGAGAGCAGGGAGTTTTATCAAATTTAATGAAGTCCTGTCTACTTCTATTTCAGTTTGATTTAAAGTTTGTGGCGAGCACAAACTAGAAGAGGCAATTTACAGATGTATCCTGGGGTCCATTGTTGACTCTTTCATTGCCTTCCCCTGCTGGAACACTCTTGTTTCTTCTATTCCATTCTACTGGATCTGAGAGAACTGGATTTCAAACACCAATCAATCATCTGCACATGACTTCATCTCTTCCCTTAATATCCTCATTTGTTAAATGTAGATAATAATTCCCAACTCAGAGTCTGTTGTGATGATTAGTTGAAAGGATGTTTGTAAATCAAATAGTGCTGTGGCTAGAATAGAGTGACTCTCAATATATATCAGCATCTCCCTCTAATTCATATTGGTCACATATAGGGAATGAATTTGTATATTTAGTCTTCACCTGCATGCAAATGCACTTTCAACACTCCCCTGCAATAAAAACCCCCTTGAATTGAATACTCAGTTGTCTTTCCTCTTTGCATTCCTACTATAATAATCCTAATCATTTCTGAGGCCATAAATATTTCGGGCTAAATTGAGGGAGACTCAAATGCATGAAAGTGTCAAAAAGAAAAGCATACTAATTTATTTCAAAAATATAACTTAATTCTCTAATGCACTTAATATATTTTAGATATAGAGCTAAGTATTGTGTGTGAGGTGTTTGTTTAACAAAATCAATATGGATTAGATACTATTGCTTTTTCCATTCTATATACAAAGAATTAAGCTTATAATAGCTTGTCCAAGATTTTATTCATTTGCCAATTGTTTACCAAGCTTCTGTGATATGCTAGATAATACGCCACACATTAGAAATACAGAGATGAATGTGTAAATGGCTCTGATTTCAGATGGTAGACTCTTTAGTGGATCAAACAGAAAATAAATGAATAGTGTGCAATGCTTGCACAGAGGCACAAAGTTCATTATGGGTGTAGAGTGGATGTATGTAAGGTGGGATGGAGGTAGAGAAAGGCATGTTATTGAGTAGAACCACAAATGCCACAAGTGCCATAGGCCACTCACTGACTGGCTGGTAGTGGCTAGAACACAAGAACAACTGAATCATAATTTTTAAACTATTTTATAGGTAATTTGAAATCTATTCCTTAAGCTCTGCTATGGATTAGCTAATGATCTTTTTTTAAAAGGGTTTCACAGTCAATAGCACATTTTGCAATTAGTTCTCTGTACTGTGCAGCTTCCACAATTCTGAATTCTGGTGTGAGAGCACTTATGACACTGCTTGGCTTCATTTCAAACTCTAGATCATCCCAGACAAGAAGAATATATGATCACTGCAATTTAAGTCTGTTACCAAGAACTATGTGAGGTGAATCTAGAACTTACTGAAAATACCTTCAAATTGCTATTATGTTAAATGCACCTGGAACATCTGCTAATTAAAGGAGTCTTCAAGTCATGCCAAACAAGCAGTGCCTCTGGACTGCACAGGACAAAAAAAAAAAAAAAAAAATCAGTGAAAACCGATGGGCATCCCCACCTACCAGATGTCTCTTGCATTTTTCATAGATTGCCTGTCTATGCTAATTAGGAAACAAACAATGTAGGACTTTGGCTTTGGATGGAAATCTATGTACTATATAAGCAAGATTTTTAACATGTGTCAGCAATAAACACATATTGGGTTCAATTAAAAGAAGATTCTTTGAAGCTAAAATTGTTAAGAAAAGTATGCAGTCATGCTGATGAGGCACATATTTGCAGTGAGGGATTAACTTTCTTAATATAGCTTTAAGTGATGAATGGTTTTCCCCTTCTTCCACACCTCCTTCCCAGATAAACTCTACTTAACAAGCTTCTTGACCTGAACTTGATGGTGTAATTACCTATTTTTGGAAAGAGATAGATGAATGACTATAGGTTGATCATTAATTTTACCTGTCATAACTTGAAGTATGCAAGAGATGTTTTAGTTCCTGAATTAAGATCTATTCATCTAATAAATGCTTCTTCTGGATGCCCACAGCGTTCTGTTTTTCTTCCCTTTTGAGCCACTGCTTTCTCCAGCCAGCTTTTCTGAGGGTTCAGGATGTGTCAATGCAATCTACTCCCTATTATTTGTTCCTAGTCATTTTTCACTTCACCAAACAATTGAAACAGCCAGTTCTTTATCAGTGATTCACATATTCATTCAGCAAAATACTCATTGAACACATGGCAAATACAAAGATGAAATTATCATTTATAGGGGAGGCAGAAAAGCAATGTGCTTCAATATCACATGGGAATCATTAAAATAATGTATGTGTGTATGTGAAAAGCATAGGCAGAGTGACCTGTGGGGTGGGTAGAGTCACCACACATTTTGTCATCCAAGCCAGGAGACTTTTGAGAGCAAAATGAATGTCATTAACAATTATACTTGGATGACAGTTGCAAACCTGGACTCTTTCATGCTACCTCACATATGTGGTCACTCCAGAGAGAAGGGTAGGGAAAGATGTTGACTAAGATGTAATAATTGAACTTGATATCGAAGTAAATCTTGTGCTGTTTAAGATAGGAACTATTAAGATTCATATTTATAGTTCCATCAGCAGCTGAAGATTCCATGTGCATGCTACTTTAATATCTTACCCACTACCCTTTAACCTCAGTGACAGACTAGGGAAAGCTTTGAGGGAGTTGCTGAACTCTTGAACTTGGCACATTATAGGCACTCAGTACATTCTTAGCCAGTGCTATACCCTGAAAGAATATTTGGGGAACCTCCCCCCAAACTCCATAAAGCCCACAGAATAGAAGCAAACCAGAAGAAATCACAGCCCCTCTCTACCTGAGAAAGAGGATAAGATCTGTGTTTAACTTGACTCAGCATTAGCGATACTTTCTGGCTTGTCCTCAGGTACTCTATAAATATCCTCCTCTTCCTATGTTTAAGGTAAACTTCTGGAACCTTCTCCCTCTGTCTCTTCTTTATTGCCAGCCCTTATCTTGGAATCTGGTTCCTTTTCTCCTACTGCCCAATTGTATTTTCTCCCTACCTGTTTCTTACTTTCTAGCTCCTGATTCACCGTTAACTAGTTCTGTTAGATTCCATACCCTTAGGTCACAGGCCTGACCATGCCCAGCCTATGAACACGTCAACCTATTTTGGATCCCAGAGCTCTCTTCTGCTTGTTGGGAGTAGAGAGAGAGTGTGTTGGTGTGCTATGTTTTAAGTTATTTTTATAAAGTAATGCTTACATACAGCAAAATGCATGACTCAAGTCTCTATAGATTGACGTCTTTTCACATAAAATGCCATCCATGTTACGGCCATCCAAATCAAGATGTAGATAATTTTCAGTATTTACAAAGGCTTCCCTACACCCCCTCACTACAAGTATACCTCAAGTGTAATCACCATTCTGAATTTTATCACCTGAGATTATTTTCACCTGCTTTTCAACTTCATATAAATGGAATCACAAAAAATGTACTATTTTGTGTTGAGTTCTTTCACTTAATATTGTATCCATGAAATTCATCCATGTTGTTGAGTGTATTGGGGATTCATTCTTTCTCATTTGTCTGTAATATTCTATAATACCATTATGTCACAATTTATTTACCCATTGTACTGTTGATAGGTATGTGAGGTGTTTTAGTGCCTTTCAGTATTATGATTAAAGCATCTATAAATATATAAATATTTTGTGCATTTTGGGGGATGTAATTGATTTCTCTTGGCTATATGCCCATGAGTGGAATTCTTGGGTCAAAGGGAACTTACATATTTAGCTTTAGTAGAAACTGACAAACATTTCTTCCAAAGTGTTTTAGCAAATTTATACTCCCAGAGCAGTGTATGAAACATTTCCATAGATTTGTGTATTTACCAACATGAGGTATCTTCAGTCTTTTTAATTTTAGCCATTCTGATGGGTTTAGGGTGAATATCTTTTAAAGCTCAAATATGAGATTCGGTGTTATATTTTATGACTCCAAATGATTGAGAAGGAAATCCGACATGCGTTAGAGACTTGTGTGTCAGGCCTTAAAAACTAACGCCACCTTAAGTGACATTACAAGCGGTGCCATTATGGGCCCACAAGGGCGTATTAATGTGGCAGCCTAAGACGGCGCCAGGAGGAAGTAGGGTGGGGGTGTCTGTGGGAACCTTGCTTTAGCCCTTATTGGCCAAATACGTGCTTCTGCACTCCTGAACACTGTGTAGTTGCAATAGCTAGGCATTGAGACAGGATGCGTGCCCTTGACCTTTAAGCTGATAAGATTATGTAAAACATCTCCCTTCCCCATTTGCCTTTAAAAGCAAGTGCTTGTGTGATAATAAACGGAACTGCTCAACAGAACCCCTGCCGTGTCTGAGTGTCCTTTAACCAAGGCTGGTTGGGGCCAGTGGTGTGCTCACCTCTCTTTACGGCTCTCTTCCCCCATCTCCTTCCAAAGGGGACAGGAGGGAAAGAGGAATCCGGGCCATTTGCTTGCCCACCAAAAGGAACGAGGCTAGGGCTGTTCAGGTCGGCCGGTGGCGGACCCGACACTTGTGAATAAATCTGCACCCAGCTTTTAGGTCTGTGGTGTGGAGTGAGCTGAGTTGACCATAAATAATTCTTAGGATGGTTCTCATGATTACCTTCAGTATTTGATGAACAGACTCAATCTTGAGTGCCCGAGGACACCCAAAGACACCCAAAGCTTCCCTGTTGGATTCCCTGCTATTATTTTGCCTTAGTTGAAAAAGATGAATGTATAATGAACATGTCTATCTGTAGTTATGTTCTGGAAATAGATCCTCCAATCATTAGAAGTGATATTAGGCAAGACTTTGGGTGACAGGTATAAGATCCATGTTATACACAAATATACATATATAAACGCACATATACTTTTTATTCATACAAGATTATTTTGAGATATTTACACCGGTGGTGTGTTTGTCCCAGATAATATATTTTTGTTAATGCTAAATAATACTTTTAGTGAGCAATCATCATGTTCTGGCATAAGCTATCAGGATATTCATACATAATTAGTTCTAAGGGTCATATTTTGGGGTTATTTTCACCTTTGCCCAAGGTAACAAGTTGCAGAAGAAAGTAAAAGCATAATACATATTTAATCAAAAAAAAAAAAAAACTTTCTGTGGTAATTGTTACAATACCATTTCTCAGCATTAACCAACATGACTATATAACTATACCTGAAAATGCTAAAATAAGGAAAAGCAATATAGTATTCGATTGAGTATGTATATCACATTTTCCTTATCTGGTGGTCTGTCAGTGGAGATTTAGGTTGATTCTAATTCTTGGCTACAATAAATAGAGCTGCAGTAAACACAGGAGTACAGGTATTCCCTCAACATGGTGATTTCTATTCCTTAGCATTTATAGGAATTGCTGGATCATATGGCAGTTCTATCTGTAGTTGTTTGAGGAACCTCCATTCTGTTTTCCATGACGGCTGTGCTAATCTGCAGTCCCATCAGCAGTGCAGGAGGGTTCCCCTTTCTCCGCATCCTCTTCAGCATTTGCTTTTCTGTCTTCTTGATTCTGGCCAGTCTAACTGGAGTGAGATGATATCTCAGTGTGGTTTCGATTTGCAATTCCCTGATGCTGAGTGATGCTGAGCATTTTTTCATGTACCTGTTGGCCATTTGTATGTCTTTCTTTGAGAAGTGTCTATTTACCTTCTATGCTCATTTTTTAATTGGGCTACTTGTTTTCTTACTGTTGACTTGTTTGAGTTCCTTGTATATTCTGGATATTAATCCCTTGTTGGATGCATAGTTTGCAAATATTTTCTCCCATTCTGTAGATTGTCTTTTTGCTCTGCTAGTTTTTCTTTTGCCGTGCAGAAGCTTTTTAGTTTGATATAATCCCATTTGTTTATTTTTTCTTTGGTTACTTGTGTTTTGGGGGTCTTTTTCATAAAGTCTTTGCCCAGTGCTATATCCTGTAGTGTTTTCCCTGTTTTCTTTTAGGAGTTTCATAGTTTCAGAAAAACTTGAGTACTTAAAACAAAAAATGGTGTTGGCAATTTGGAAACACAGTACTCAGTAAAACACAGGATGCATTTTCAACACATAGAAGATGTTGCTACCATATTATTTTTATTTATTTATTTATTTATTTTGTCTTTTTCGTGACTGGCACTCAGCCAGTGAGTGCACTGGCCGTTCCTATATAGGATCCGAACCCATGGCAGGAGCATCGCTGCGCTCCCAGCACCACACTCTACGGAGTGCGCCACGGGCTCGGCCTGTTGCTACCATATTAGAAGCTAATCAATTGCTTAATCTCCCTTTTCAGATGGAATTTTTTACTTTGAGATAAATGTGTCAGAAAGAGAAACTATTATACCGACAGCAATTTCCTTTCCTTTCCTTGGTTGTGTCTGAAGATTGTTTTTTAGTGGTTAGTTTCCCTCTTTTTGCATATTATCTTTTTCTAATTATAGTGAAACATACTCAAAGTAATTTTTAATATAATATTGTTTCCACTTTCAGAGTGGAAGCTTCATTACAAAGCAAGATTATTATAACTTTTGGTGTTAAAATCACCATGGTAATCATTATTTATAAGGCCAAAGGAATTTTTGCTTATTCACAAATATTTGTGCCAAGACTTGGAATGGATACCAGGGAAATATCTATAAATAAGACAAAGCCCTTACACTCAAGAAATCTAGGTATGTAGCCAGCGTTTAATACACAGCAAATTATAGTGATAAAAGGGTTAGGTACAGTGCAATACAAAAGCGATAAAAGGGTCAGGCACATGGAAGCATGCCTAATTAACTCTAGTTGGGGGGAAGGAATATCTAAAGAAGACTATATGTGCATTTAAGCTCTTAAGAAAGTACAGTATTTGGATCAAAGTGAGAGAGAATAGAAAAACTTGTAAGCAGAGGAAGTTCTTAGTGAAATTACTGGAGACTAGAAAGAACAGGAGCTATATGAAGAACAGCAAGAATTCGATAAGGTTAAACCATGGGGTGCAATGAAGGTAGCAAGAAGCTGGACTGCCAAGTTAAGATGAGACTAGCTTCTATGGTAAGATGAGATCCGTATTTTTATCACTTTAATTAAAAGTATTCATACTATAGTAGTATATGCATGTTCGAAAGGATTCCACAACACCTGAAAAACACTTCTCACTTACTGAATTGTGCTACTCTCCTCTTTATTTACTCCCCATAGCTACAGTTGTCTCTATTATTTATAAAACACTGTAAACAAGTTCCTGCCTTTTACCTCAAAGAGATATCCATACGCCCATGTTCATTACTACATTATTCACAATGTCCAAGATGTGAAAAAAGTCTGTGTCCACCAACAGATGACTGGAAAAGGAAAATCTGGTATATACACACAACAGAATACTATTCAGCTATAAAATGAAAGAAGTCCTGCCATACACAAAAACATGGATGAAGCTGAGCTGGAGGACACAATGCTAAGTGAAGTAAGCCAGTCACAGAAGGACACGTAGTGCATGATTCCATTTATATGAGGTATTTAAAGTAGTCAAACTCATAGAAGCAGAGAATACCATGGTGGTTACCAGGGTCTAGGAGGTGTGGGGAAATGGGAACTTGGTATTCAGTGGATACAGAGTTTCAGTTTGCTAGATGAATAAGTTCTAGAGTTCTTAAAGATGGGCTGCACAACATAGTGCCTAGAGTTAACAGTATGGTATTGGGCTCTTCACAATTTGTTAAGAAAGTAGATCTCATGTTAAGTGTTCTTGCCACAAAACAAAACAAACAAAGAAGAACAAAAGGACACAGGAAACTTTGGCAAGTGTTGGATACATCTATTACCTTGTTTGTGGTGATGGTATCATGGGTAAACACAGGTTTGCAAATGTCCAAACTCATCAAATGGTACACATTAAATACATGCAGTTTTTAAAAGTGTTCAGTCCTTTGTATATCTCAATACATAACTCAATAAAGCCATTTAAGAAAAAAGTTCCAGCCTTTGCACTTGCTGTCCCTTCTGTCTGAAATGCTCTTCCTCCTGATAGATGTATGGATTGCTCCACTTGCATCCATCAGATCTTCACCCAAATATAACCTGTTTATTGAAGAAATACCCTCACTACCCAATGTGAAATCACAGCCATCTGTGACACTCTGTCCTGCTTCCTTGCTTTATTTTTCTCCATAGCACTGACGATTTATTATAATTACGTACTTTACTATTAATTTTGTTTTTTACTTTACTTTTTCTGCTCACCAGAACCTAAATCCCAGAACAACATGGATTGCTACCTATTTGGCTCTTTGCTGTTTCACCAGCATTTAGAACAGGAGCTGGCCCACATTGCACACTTTAACATTTCTTGAATAAATAAATAAATTAATTAATGTTAGCAATTAGATTTTCTCCCTTCTCAAGATTTTATTCGTAATAAATATCCAGTCTCTCTATTTGGCCTTTTTTTACATTCCTGTCACTCACAAGATGTTTTCTTTTCATACAAAAAATATGAGACATATTTACTTCTGCTTTTGGTTATGATTCCCATCTGAATTACACTACAATATGTAATATAGCTCAGTCTATTAATAGAAAGGTATATTATTCATTCCACTTTTTAAATTTCACTACTAACACTAATAAAAGACAAAAAATAAGTGTGAAACTAAATTAGCAGTTGAACCAGGATAGCAGAAATATTGTCAGAAGTTTCTATTACGACTTTCTATCTCATTTTTTTTTTTTTTTCCGGAAAACTACTATGGGTACACAGTAGAGCAGAAGTAAATATTTTCACAATTCAAGTTTTTAGCTTAATGAGTCAATCATTTGAGTTGACAGTTAAACAACATAGAATGCAAATATAACATTAAACCCCATTGACATATGTATAACACATCCTACAAAAGAGTAAGTCCTCTGTATTCTAAACACATCCAACTGAGGTACTATCTATCTTTACAACAGCACTTAACATACAGTATTGCACTGATCTGTTCTCCATCTACCTCCATTACTAGATATTGAACAAATCTAGCAGAGAAAATGTCTTTTACCATGTGTAGGGGATATCAGAGTTGTATTTGAATAGTTCTGGCCTGAAGTAACCCTTATTTGCATTTCAATGCATATATATAGTTTGAGGAGCTTTCTGAGATAAGCATTTCAATCATGTAAAAAATTGTTCTGAAAGAAACAAGCAAGTCTTTTGATCTGGGATTTTCTTGGCGGGGGGGGGGGGGGGGGGGGGGATAAAGGGGAACGTGAATGTTCAGTTACAATGATCTTGCCCCATAAGCCCTGAGAATGAGGCACAAAGAACCAAATTCACTAGAGTCAAAATTTCAAAGGATAGTTCTGGATTGTGTATAGCAGATGTTATTTGAAAGCTTCATGGCCTAGGAAGTGAAAGAAAGTGAGCCAAGATGCTGGGTACCGATCATGCTTTATTAAAGGAAAAGAGTCTGCCAGACTGCACTCAAAATAGAGGGCAGCTGGGGCTGCCCCCAAAATGGAGAACAGCATCAGGTGTGGGGGTGGGAGAGCTTATATAGACTGTAAGGAAGGCTCATGTAATCAGGGAGGGCTTTGGTGCTGGTGTGGAGGAGTTTCTATTTCTCAGAAACCATGAAGTTTCTTATAAGAGAAAGGCTGGCAGCCATTTTGTGCTGAGTGTGTGTAAAATGGCACTGGTCACATCCAAGGTGGCACCGATCATGCCCAAGATGATGCCAGTCACATCCAGAGCCTATCATTCCTGCCTTTTAAGTATAGGGAGGAGGGAAAAGGGGCAGAGGTCTCATTCTTCTGAAGCTACTTCCTGCTGGAGATGGGCAAAGATATGAAAAAATAAATGGCAGGGTATTAGTTTCAGGTGAGGAGACTGTATGCTTCCCGGGGTGGGTCACAGATTCTGAGGGGCTGATATCCTCCTCCCAAGAAGAATCCAGTGACCTTTTGATTGGTGAAGGCCTGCATACATTCCTGTAAGAAACTAGAGAAAAACCCAAAGAGGCAGGGACCAAGAAGGAGGATAAGTCCCACCATGGTCAGGGGACTGACGTGTTTTGTCCTGAAGTCCTCCCCCATCACTATAGTCTAGGTGAGTGGTCTGGGTGATGCAGAAATGTTTTTGTCGGGGGGGGGGCACTGGACTCCAGCAAAATCCCCCTTGGAAAGAGCTATCCAGTAGTATTTTACCCCTGTAAGAACATGATGTGGCAGTTGTCTGGTCATAGCATGTTATGGGAACGTATGTCAGGGACGTGAATGTGTCCTGTAGGGTTCCCCCAAAGATTCCAGTTAGCAGACCCAGGAGGTTGGAAAGTGTCCTTCCACCCACCAAGACCTTGGTTATACATTGTGGACAAGGTGTGGCATATGTCTCTGTTAGGAAAAGGAGTAAGAGGGACAGAAAAGGCAAGTGTTCAGGGGCTGAGAGGTTGAGTGGGTGCATAGAGGTAAAAGGAGTAGAGAGTAACCTCATTGGGGGTGTAATTGCAGAGGGTGCCCTTCCAGGCTAATTCAGTTACCCACTCAAGGATGTCTTCAACACTGGAGGTGGCGGGTCAGGACCAGTCTTGGAGCAGCTCCCATGTGAAGGATATGAAACCGGCTTGCAAGAGTGAGAGGATAATCGCCGGGGGAAAGATCATCCTTCTGGGATTGTGGGAAGAGTGGAGGTCCTGGAGATTTTTAGTTTTGCAGGTCCTAAAATGGACAAAGTGTAAGGAGATGTTGGGTTGGGGGTTGAGCAGAGGGACCCTTCTGGCTTGGTATTAACAGATTTTTTGGGTAAAGTCTCAAGTGCTAGTTTTACCAAGGAAAAGTGATACCAAGGGGCCTTTCCTATTACTTTTACTGCCATGGGGGTGGTGAGAAGTACTGTATAAGGCCCTTCCCAATGTACTGAGAGGGGCTTTGGGATTCGGGTTTTAATATACACTTGCTGTCCCTGGCTCAGTTTAAAGTCTGATGGGGTGGTGGGGAAAGGATGAGGTAATAGAAGGTTGGCCTGTTCCCGAAGAAGATCCCTAATGAGCGAGAGACTAGGGAGATACTGGCCTAGAGGCAATGAGCTGGAAGGGAGAGGTGTGAGAGTGAGAGGCCTACCGTACATAAGCTCAAAGGGGTTGAGGCCTGTGTGCTTCTGGGGGGCAGCTCTAAGGTGAGTGAGTGCTAGAGGGAGAAGTTGGGTCCAAGGGAGGTGAAGTTCCATGGACAGCTTGGTGAGGTGTGTTTTTATGAGGTGACTGGCTTTTTCTACTTTTCCTGATGACTGAGGCCAATATGGTATATGTAAGTCCCATTTGATATATAATGCCTGTGCTGTGAGTTGTGTAATCTGGGAAATGAATGCCAGGCCATTATCAGTAAGGTGGATAAGTTGTAGGATAAGTTCTATCAATGAGAAGGTCTTGAAGATGATGGGGGAAACAAATAACTGTTTGTTGTCCAAAAGTTATTTTAGAACTTTCTTGTGTTAAAAGGGTGGCTGCTGCCAAGGCCTGTAAATAGGGGGCTCATCCTAGAGCTGTGGTGTCCAATTGTTTAGAGAGGTATGCAACAGGGGAGAAAATATCTCCTGCCTCTCATCCCCAAAAGCCAACCGCCAATCCTTGGGTTTCGGTGACATATAGGATAAAAGGATGAGATAGGTTTGGGAGGGATAGAGCTGGGGCTGTGAGGAGAGTGGCTTTTAATTGCTGGAAGGGAGAATGAATTGGGCTTTGTGGAATCTAAGGGAATGGCAGGGTCCCCTTTGGCTGCCTCGTAAAGTGGTTTTGTTAGCACACCAAACTTAAGAATCCATAGGGAAAGATACCCTGCAAGCCCCAAGAAAGAAAGAATTTCACCCTTTGTGGTAGGAGTGGGGAGTTCAGAAATTAGACTTGCAGTCCACCGCTATTTCTCTGGTGTTGGGGAGGGTGGTGAGGTGGACTCCCAAATAGGTAACTGAAGGAGAAGAAACTTGGGCTTTGCTGGGAGACACTCGATATCCCCTGAAGGACAGGAAATTAAGGAGAGCAACAGTGTGGGCTTGTGAATCCTCATAGGAGGGGCTACAAAGGAAGACGTCATCCATGTATTGTATTAAAGTGTTAGAGGTTGGAGGAAGTTCAGATAAGTCTTGAGCTAAGGCCTGGACGAAGAAGTGGGGGCTATCCCAAAACCCCCGAGGTAGTACTGTCCAGGTGAGTTGTTGGGAATGACACATATCAGGATCAGTCCAAGTGAAGACAAACAGGTTTTGACAGGAAGGGTGTAAGGGGATAGAAAAAAGGCATCTTTGAGGTCAAGTACAGAGAAGAAGTGGGTTGTTGTTGGGATTGCGGATAGAAGAGTATAGGGGTTAGAAACAATTGGGGTTATGGGTAAAATGGCTGCATTAATGGCCCTGAGGTCTTGAACTAAATGGTATGAGCCATTACGCTTTATAACTGGAAGTATGGATGTATTAAAAGGCTAGTGGGTAGGCCATAAGAGATGAGAAGAAAGGAGTTTGTGTATGATGGGTTTTAAGCCTATTAGGTGTTTGTTAGTGATGGGGTATTATGGGACATTAGGGAACAAAGAGGGGTTCTGCAACTTAACAAGGATGGGGGAATGGTGCGTAGCAATGGAGGAAGAAGTGTCCCATACTATGGGATTAACCTTGTCTGAAGGGGAGGGGAAGGTGGAAGCCTCAGGGGCCAGGTCTGGGTAGGCCTGTAACAGGAGTATTGTAGCTGGAGTTTAAGTGTTTAGGGTAAAAGTAGCTTTGAATTTGAAAAGAATGTCCTGTACCAGTAAGGGGGTTGGGCATTGAGGCATTATTAAAAATTTGTGTTTGAATTGGGTGTGATGTAGTTTGCAGGAAAGGGGTTGAGTAATCTGTAGGTGGTATTCTGATCCTGTGACCCCTACTATTGTTATAGAGGATGGGGCTATTGGTCCTTCATATTCAGGAAGCGTAGAGTAAGTGGCCCCTGTATTGATGACAAAAGAGATTGGCTTACCTGCTGCTAGGAGAGTTACCCTGGGCTCATGTGTGGTGATCTCCATGGGGGCATTGGGCCCTGGGCATCATCAGTCCTCCTCTTGGGCGAATCCAAGAAGTTCCAGTAAGGATGGCCATGAAGCCAAAGGCTGTGGGTTGGGGACTGGGCCACTCCCTCTCTGGTGAGTGGAATGGTCACCCCCCCCCCCCAGTGACTTGGCTGTTTGCAGTGAGGACAGGGCCTAGAAGGGAGCCTGGTGTTAGAACAGGCCCATGCCCAGTGGCCCGGTTGATCGCATTTGAAGCAGTTCCTGGGTGGCTTGCCCCTTTAGGCAGCTGGCTTAGGGGTATGTGAGCTTTGGATGGCATTAGCCAGGAGTTGGTATTTGGCCTGATCTCTTTTGTAACAATCTTTTTCTCCTCCTCCTTCCTATTGTTAAAAACCTTGAAAGCTGTTTTAAGGAGATCTTGTTTTGTTGTATTTGGACCATACTCAAGTTTTTTAGTTTTGTTCGAATATCAGGGGGTGATTGGGTAATAAAATGAGAATGTAAGAGGGCTATGCCTGCTGGAGAGTTTGGGTTTATACGTGTGTATTATGTTTGAAAACATAATTTATTAAACGTTATAACATAACGAGGCCCAAAACATCCTTTTATTGTTTCCATATAATAGATGATATCTCAGCAGGAAGAAAGCATTTCCATGTTTACTTTGTTACAGCATTCCATAATAATGTGAACTTAGAAAATATTCACTGCCCAAAGGGTGAGCTTATAACTGATTCCATGTTTGGCATTATCAGTTGGGCCTGGGATGATGGATGTCTGCAGGGATGGTGTTGGTCATGGTAGAAGGGTGCTGATGCTGAATGTCATTGATTGCAGAGATAATACCAGCAAACTCTGGCTCAGAGTAGCAGAAGCAGCACAGAGATAACAGTAAGGAGACACAGGTTGGACCAACGCACCCAGTGAGATAACCCATGTGACACCCAAGGAATAATGAGAGATGACCAACAAATAGATTAAAAACCTTTCAAACACAGGTATTAGTATTCCAAGCACTTGAAATATTAACACAATCTGAAGGAGACTTTCAGATAATGAAGAGTCAAAGAAAGAAAATCAAAAGCAAGAATAGAAGGCTATAGACATATCCTAAATATCCTGAGAAGTTCCAAATAAAAACTCTGGAAATAAAAATTCTAATCTTTCAAATTAAAAATAGAAACAAATGAGCTCAAAGGATGGTAGAAGACATTAAACATTATCGGAGGAAAGAAACAGTTTTATAAAAGAAAGATCATGAATCAGAATACAATCTCTTCAGCAACAATGAAACCTAACATAATATAATATTATCCTTAAAGAATTTAGATAAAGCATAAACCTAGAATTCTATGCACAACTAAACTATTATTTAAGCATGAAAGTGAAATAGAAAACATGTTCAGATTTCCAAAGACTGAGAGTGCTTACCAATTGTAGACCAACTTAAAAAATTTAAAAACATTTTCCTCAGCACAAAAGAAGATCATACAAGAAGGGTGTGGGGTGCAAGAGACAATGGTAGGAAAAACAATAGGCAACATATTACTAAATCTAAGTGAATTATTACTATAAAAACAGTGATTATTTCAGTGGGAAACTGAATGAAAAATACAGGTAAAATATTACTGAGCAGTAACATAGAAAATGGATGTGGGAGACCCAAACCAAATATATCCATGATTGTGCAAGAGCACGATAAATATTGAGTTGTACACCTCTTATCTGATATTCTGAAATATAAAAAAAAAACTATGATTTTTAAAAATATCCCCCCTCTTTTTGAAGTAAAACTAATTTGGCAGAAAATGTGACTTGAACTAATTTGTGAGAATAGGTAGCCTTTATTTGTCTCACTTAGTATCAATAATCACATAGTTCAGTATAGACATTGATGTGTGATTATAAAATGCTGCTCCAGATCCTGCTGTTAGTGTTACATAATATGCAATATGTGCTATGTGCAACATTACCTTTGAAAAATGCTGAATCAGAAAGAAATCTAGCACCAAAAAATCGGATTTAGTTACTATGGATCTATAATATTAATTTGTATTTTAATAACTATATTATATTAAATATTACATATGTATGTATATATACCACCAAAAACATAGGAAATGGGAGGAAATAATGAAAATGTGATGAATTCAAGAAGGCTAGAAATAAAAAAAAAACAGAAGCAGAGGAAAAAAAGTGATCAACTGAAAACAAAATAGACCAAATATATCAGTAATCATAATATGCATAAAAATAAATTTATCAGCTAAATGGCAGAAAATAATAGTTTGATTAAACTCAAGTTATATAATGTTTCTAAAGAGTAGTTATAAAATTTAATAACCAAGTCATCTCTCACTAGACTGCCCCTCTGGCAAATAACAAATATGTACTCTATAAATTGTATTTTATTTTAATTTAAAATATTTAAAAATTTTTGACAATTCTTTTTGACCCATTCTTAATTCAGAAATGTGTTTAACTTACAAATATTTGAAGGATTTCTATCTATTTTGGTTATTGCTTCCCAGTTTAATTCCACTGAATAATTTTAATTACTTCTAATTTCTTAAAGTGTGTTTTAGAACCCAGAATGTACTCTATCTTGGTGAATGTTCTGTGTGATCTTGAGGAGAACGTTTAGTCTGCTGTTGTTGGATGGAAGACCCTATTAACGTCAATTAGGTCAAGGTGATTGATAGTGCTATTCAGGTCATTTATATCCTTATTGATTTTCTGCTTGCTCAATCTATCAATTACTGAAAGAGGATGTGAAGTCTCCCACTATCATAGTGAATTTGTCTATTCCTTTTAGTTCTACCAGTCTTTTCCTCATGTACTTTGATGTCCCATTAGGTTTATACACATTAATTATTCTTATTCATTTTAGAGAATTGACCCCTTCATCATACTTCTTTTCTTAAAAAAAAATTGTAGTGGTTGCCCTTGAGTTTGCAATGAACATCTTTAAAAGTGGTCTAAGTCTGATTCAAATAACACTATACTACTCCTTCTGCAGTGCAGGTACCTTACGACAGAGTAGTTCAAACTCCTCCTCTCCCTCCTATTACTTGTGACATTATGATCCTCATTTTACTTATGCATGTTCTATAATCACTCAATACATTATTTTTACTGCTTTAAACAGACAGCTGTATTTTATATCGATTAAAAATAGAAATCATAGACTTTATTTTACATTCATTTACTCATTCTCCAGAATTTTGTTGTTGTTGTTAAGATTCCTGTTTCTTATCTACATAATTTTACATCTGCCTGAAGAATTTCTTTGGCTTGTTTTTTTTTTTAGAGCAAGTCTACTGACAATAAATTCCATCAGTTTTTGGTTTTTAAGAAAGTTTTTTTTCGTCTTCTTCACTTTTGAAGGATGATTTCACTGGATATAGAAATCTAGGGTTGGTAAGATTTTTCTTTCAAAATGATAAAACTTTTCCTACACTTTCTATTTGCTTACATGGTTTCTGTAATAATAATTACAGAAGTCTGCTGTAATTATTATTCTCATTAATCTTAAGATAAGTTGATTGTTTTTCCCTACCATCCTTCAAGATTTTCTTTTTTCTTTTAGTTTTTCACAGTTTAAATATTATATACCTAAGTAGGTTTTTGTTTGTTTGTTTGCTTTTATTTCTGTTATGATGTGTTTTTTCCTAGCATTTTCTTTTGATTCTTTCTTAGAGTTTATATTTCTCTGATTACATTATTCACTTGTTCTTGCATGTTTTCTATTTTTTGTTAGATCCCTTAAGATAATAATCACAGTTATTTTAAATACTATAATTCTAACATACACATTATATCTGAATTTGCTTCTGAATGCTTTGTCTCTTTAGACCATATTTTTCTTTGCCTTTTTGCATGTATTGCCACTTTTTGGCTGACAGTCAGACACCAGTATTGAGTAACTAAAGTAAATAGAACTTTTTCTATTTAAGCTTTATTTTAATTTAGCTAGGACTTTGGCTGTATTTAATATTTGTTGTAGCTGTAGTTACTAGAGGGTTCACTTAGTATTCCTATTTTGCCTCCTCTCTTGGCTCAGGAGTTCTATAGGTACTGCTCCTTGGAGAGAGTGTGCGAGAGTTTACTCTTCTAGACGTAAACCACTCTCATAGTAGAGAAATGTCAGTGTGGTGGTAGGATGTATCTGAGGGGTAAGTTTCTATAATCTTCTGATTAAGACTCAGACTTTATATCTTCTAATGTGTTTCAAGGTTGTGGCCTTCACAAGTATTTCTGTTTATCTTCCAGTGGTATTACTTATTTTTCCTTTTCCTCCACTTCTTTTCATGGTCAATGCATTGCCAATATGTTTCCTTGAAGCCTGTTTCCTGTCATGTATACGTGTGTATACACACACACACACACACACATATATGATTTTCCCCCTAGGTAAGGACAGAAGGCTGGAGAGGACTGGAGAGATAGAGGAATTTAAATTCTTAATGGCTTAAGGTATCTCCCTCAAATTCTCACTGTAAGATCTTGGTGGAGTTCTGGATGGAAATCCCAAGAAAGCGTGGGGAAACCCCCATATCACTGGAGTCCCCAGGAGTCTTACTCTCCTGCTAGTCTACAGTAGCCTCCAAAAATTCATCAAAATCATCATTTAACTGTTTCTACAAGTTTATGGCTCCAGCAGCAGCTTCTCTTCCTAGTAAGCAATCTTGTTTCCTGGGGAGTATACTATAACGCAAATATATTTCACAGGGCATAGTTTCTTGTACTTTCAGGTTTAGTCTAACTTCTTAAAAGTACATATAAAATGTTGACCTTGCAAAAAACAGGAAATTTTCCCCAGGCTATAGTCTCTGTTGTAAGATAAAGAATTGCAACACAGCAAGGTTGCTGGTTCAAAGACAGACAAGTTACTGATTGATATGTAAAGATACTGGGAAGCTGCTGTAGGGAGAATGAATGTTTGCTAATATCAAGCTTTTGTTGGTGGATCACTTAAACTGCCTTATAAAATGTCACTTTACTTGTTTTACTGAATGTTACCAGCCTATATTGTTAAACTATAACCCCACCTATGTTCTCTTCCCATAACTTCCTGGTCTGGAGAATAAATGTGGGATGAGAACCCCAATTTGTGGTTAATTTCCCAAATGGAAGGGATGCTTCTCTCTTGAGGGTTCCAGGAGATTAACCACTTTGGGGCTTCTCACTGATCAGAAGAGATGGGCTTTGAGTAATCCTTTGTGGCTCCATCACCCAGGGGAAGAGGGCTGACAAATCCGTGGGTAGCAAAGCAACAGTGTCCAGTGTCTCCAGTGTTCAAGGATGATGTTTTACCCTGCATCTGTACTTCTCTGATAGATCCAGGACAATTTGTTGATTTTCAATTATTCCAGCTTTTTCTTGTTGCAAAGATGGAAATTATAACTTTCAAGCTCTTTACATGTTGCGGCTGAAACCAGAAGTTTAAAATTTATAAAATATTATTAAAATAACTGAGAGAAGTTTCTGAAAAGTGTACAAGAACAGATAAATACTGTAAAAAGTCGACACTTGGAAAAAGGGAGTGTCACAAAGTGATTTACCATTTTCTACAGGTTTTAATTTAAGAATAGGATGCACTTAGTAGTACAATAAGCTGCAACAACATTAATGGAAAACATGCTGTCTCTCTGACCCCCAAAACAAGAACTAATACAAGGCAATCACAAACATTGTAAAGCAATATGTTATTTCAGACAGCAGAGCCATAGAAGGGGAGCCCTAAATTCTGTGCATAAACTCTGTCCGAATACCTGGCTGTTTACTGAATGATGCATGTGTAAAGAAGATACAAAGCATTCTTTGAAGAATAAATAACCTGAACTGAGAATTTGATTGTGACTCACGAGAGTTTGCAGCTTGAGTGAAAACAAATCAATTGCCCACTAAAACAACAACCAAGAAGAAATCAACATTGTTTGATAGAATATAACAGAATTTGGAATCTCCACATCAGAACATTCATAATATCCCAGAGCAACACAAAAATTACTCAACCTACAAAGAGCAAAGAAAATGTATGTAAGCCATTCTCATTAGGAAAGACAATCAGAGGAGTGAAACCACGAAATAATTTACACGTTGAGATTGATAGATATGTACTTGAAAGCAGCTATTATAAAAATGCTTGATGAAATAAAGATAAATGCACTGAAAATGAATAAAACCATAATTAATCTTAGAAAAGATATGAAAAACATGAAAATTAGTGAAATGGTAATTTTAAAACTGAAAAATAAAATACATTTAATAAAATATTCACTGAGCTTACTAGCAGAATGTAGGCAAACAAAGATAATTAATGGAAATTAACCAAACTTCAGAAAAGATGAAGAAAAACGTATTGAAAATGAATGAGGCTGTGGGTTAGTGGGGGCAACATTAAGTATTAACCTATGAATAGTCTTTGTACAGAAAGAGAAAGGAGAAAGAAGATAGGAAAAATATTTGATGAAATATAGGTCAAAAAACTCCCTAAATTTTTGAATCATCAATTAACAAACTCTTGAATTTCACTACAACCCAGAAAGGATACATAAATACACATTTTTAAAAAGCATAGATGAATGGTAATTAAACTTGTAAAAGTCAAAAAGTAAAGAAAAATTCTTGAATGCAGGCAGAAAATAAATGACACATTACATACAGAGAAACAACAATTCTAAAGACACCAGATGTTTCATGAGAAGTCATGGAGGCCAGCAGACAGTAGAGGACAAACTTTAAAGAGCTGAAAGAAAAAAGAAAAAGCTAGCAAGTCAAAAGTTTATACCCCTTAAAGCTATATTTCAGTCATAAAGGTAAATTAAAGACATTTATAGATAAAGAAAATTAAGAAAATGTATAGTCAGCAGACCTATATTTTGAGGGAAAAAAAGTTCTAAAAGAAATTACTCAGGCTGAAGGGAAGTAATACCAGAACATCAATAATGGTAAATATTTGGATAAATATAAAATACTATTTTTCATCTTAAGTTCTCTAAAAGATATATGGCTCTTTAAAGCAAAAATTATAACACTGTCTTGAAAGTTTAATACAGGTAATTGTTAGACATATGACACCTATAACATAAAGGATGGCAGAAGGTAGCTAAAATAACCTACGTGGTTATAGGTTTATTATATGTTTTTATACGGTGGCATAATATTAACTGATTGTGGGCTTCGAAAGTTTGGTGACACATATTTTCATTTCTAGAGAAAACTATAAAGGAAATAATACAAAGACATATAGCCAAAGTCAAGAGGTAAATTAAAATGTAGTAATAAAAAAGATTTCAAACAATGAAAAAGAAGTTAAGAAAAGGAGAGCAGAGGGACAAAAATGGAGGGGAACAGACAGAAAAATATAAAATGATAGACCCGATTCCAACCAAATAATTAATTACATTGAACGTTAACACTATAAACACTCTAATTAAAAGCAAGATTTTCAGAGCGTATAAGAAGACAAGATCCAGGCTGTAGTTAAGATATCCTATACTTGAAAATTGCTAAGTGGGTAGATCTTATTCTTTTTTTTTATTTTTATTTATTTATTTATTTATTTAAATTTTATTTTATTTTATCAGTATACAATGTGGTTGATTTTCGTGTCCCTTTACCGAATCCTCCCTCCCCCTCCTCTTCCCCCGCCCTCCCCTCAACCTCGTATCTGTTCTCATGTCTTAACAACTTCAAGGGATTGTGATTGTTGTGTCTTCTTCCCAGCCCCCACCATTTGTTTGTGTATTTATTTATTTATTTTTAGCTCCTACAAATAAGTGAGAACATGTGGTATTTCTCTTTCTGTACCTGACTTGTTTCATTTAATATAATTTTCTCTAAGTCCATCCATGTTCCTGCGAATGGCAATATTTCATTCTTTTTTATAGCAGAGTAAGTAAATCTTAAATGATATCACCACAAAATAATAACAACTATGTATGTTGATGAAAATGTTAATTTGCTTGTTTAATCATTTTACAATGTATATATATATAAATATAAATATCAAAATGTCACATTATACTTCATAATTATATACAATTTTTGTTTGTCCATTATACTTTAATAAAGTGGGAAATAAAAGATGACAAGATTCAATCATGTTTTGTTTATAAAAGATAATTTCAAAAGTAAAGACATATTAGGCAAAAAAAAAAAAATGGCTGGAAAAAGAAGGCTGCATTTGCTACGTTGATATCAGATTAAATATACTTCTAGGAAAAGAATATTGTCAAAAATAGAGACACTTCAAAATGATAAAAAAGAGATTTGCACCAAAAAGTCATAACAATGTAAATAGATATGTACCTAAAAACAAAGCCTCCGTATATACGTAAAGCAAAGATCAATTCTACTGTCAAAGTTGGAGGTTTTACTTCCCCTGTCTCAGCATCTGGTGTCTCTGGGCTGCCCTGGGATGGCAGGTGGGTGTGTCAGGAGCTGATAGGCCTGGGTCCTCTTGTACACCGAGTAGAGGGTAGGGAGGAGCTGGGCTCTGCTGTGTGTGAGTGGATCAGCCCACCTGTCATTGGCCTAGTGGTAGAATGGAGGTTGAATCACAGGGACGTGAACTGCATAAGAAGACTTTAAAGCTGTTTCTGCAGGTGGATCAGTCAAGCCAGCTGGTAACCATGGATGTGGAGTGGGGTTGGGCTCCCCACCAGGCCTCTGTTGGGCTTACTTTTTCCTGCTTCTTTTGATTAGAGACAGTGGACTTTTTTTCCTTATGTTTGTTGGCAGTTCTAGTGTTCAGACCTGTCTAGAGCCCCATACACAATTTATGAGTTAAAAAGAAAACCCAGGGAACTCATTGTATTGCTGTTTCTCAAATGCTATGGTCTCTAGTCAGTCCACCTTCTTCTTTCCAGATTTCAGAATCCTTTTATAGTTGCATATTGAATTATTTTTAGGAAAATTAGTTGTATTTAGAAGAAAAGAACAGGAAAATGTATCGATATTGTTTCGGAACAGGAAGCCTTAGTATTCTTTTTTATGCTTAAATGATCTCATCTTTGACTAGAGAGAAATTTTCAAATTAGTTCTTTACAGGGTTCCAGTACTCTTTGATAGCTTCCTTGTTTCCCAGACAACAAGTTTTCTACTGCATTAATCTTATGATAACCACACAAGGCATTTAGCGTGTCTCAGGAAACAGTTCTGAATATGTATTTAGTTTAGCTAACTGTAAGCAGAAATTATGGGGGCTTTGGAGAGATGTATTTCTAAAATGCTATTCTGGAAGAGCTACCAGAGGTCAGGGTATCTCTTTGTAAACTTTACTTAGAAATACTTTTGCCCAAAAGTTTGGTCAGAGAAGAGAGAAAAAAGAAATCAGATTATTGATGACATAGTTGAGACAGGGAATCACCTTGAAAATGCACTACTTCTGAACTTCCACTTTTATATACTCATGTATCCATTTTGTTCATTAGGACAAAGTTCATTGCATTTGCTATTACCTACAAATGAGCATATCCCAATTTCTATTATATGAAGAACACTGCAAAGTAGGTACTAGAATTAGAGCTTTTACCTACCTAGTCCAACTGTCCATTCCTCAGAAAATATTGATGGTCAGAGAACATAAGGGAATTACCTTAAGTCTCAAAGCTGGGACAGCAAACTTTAGGTGAAAAATATAACTTAGAATACCTAACTACTGTTCAATGCTAGTTAATTTTAGATAATCAGAAAATTCTGGATAATTTTGACAGAATAAAAGTTTTAAATCTGTTAATAAATATAAAACTGAAATATAACTATTTACACAAAAAACTAATTTAAAAGTTGTCTTTGACACAAGTGCCACCATTTCTTACTAAATGAAACAACAGAAAAATGGAGAATTCAAAATCTACATATGGTATACTTATGTGATAAATCCTTTGGATCATTACATAAAATAAATTGGGTTAAACAGCTATTAAGTAAAACACACAATTGAGAGGCTCTGAGATATTAAAAAAGTAATTGGAATGCAAGCAAAATTGCATAATTATGTTTGTTAAACTTCAGGTAGATAAAGTAGGATGTATAAATGTAAGATTCACATAAAATCCTAGTCCTGTTTTGAGGCCAATTAAAAAAAAAAAAAAAAACCCACAGAAACCTAATTGCTCTAAGAGCTAAACTTGGTCTGCTTTTTCCTCCGCAGAATCATCTTGAAGACCACCAATCCTCTTATACTGTAAAAAAACTCCTATATATTTCCACATTGTGAGGATTCAAATATGCCTCCCAGCCTTTAAATTCATAAATCATTGTTGAAATTTAATTCTCTAAGACTGCACCACCAAAATCTTGGTGTGAAAGGTTAGAGGTGGAGGAAGTTGGAGAATACTTAGAATAATGCTGCATATATAACAGGAACTTAACAAGCAATTAATTCATGGTGGGATTATTGAATGAAAAAGGAAGCAAACAGTTTTATGTATATAGTCAGCCCTTCTTTTCCTCAGGTTTTGAATCTGTGGATTCAATCAACAGCAGATCAAATTTTTTTTTTAAAAAAAGCAATAGAAAATAGCAATACAACAATAAATATAACATAAATAAAAAAATAGAACATAAAAACTATCTGCATAGCATTTACATTGTATTAGGTATTACACATAATCTAGAGATGACTTTAAGTGTATGGGAGGATGTGTGTAGGTTATATGCAAATACTAGCCATTTTTATATAAGGCACCTGAGTGAGCATCTTTAGATTTTGGTATTGGCAAGGTTCTGGAACCAGTCTCCCAGGGATACCAAGGGATAACTGTATGTAGAAATGTGTAAATCATAACACCTCAATCAACTCAGCAGTCAATTTCTGCCAGCAAAATCACAATATTATTGTGGGGAAAAAACAACAAAAACATTTTCTTTATAGTTGCTCAGAAAAAACACTAATGATATGCTTAAAACTGGGTTTGTTCATGATTAATTTATTATATTAAAGCAGTTCATGTATAAATTTAGGTTTTTCTAAGCTTTTAAAAAAAGAGGAGAGTTATTTCATGGGTAAGTAGCATGTAATATCAACCCTGCCTCTACATTGGGAGCTATTAATTTTATAATAATCCTTTGAATCTCCTGTACAGTGTTTGATATTTAGAAAGTATACTGAAAGTGTGAGTACTTTTTCAAAGTCACCCATGACTTGGGAGGAAGGAAATATTGCTTTTGTACATAGAATATCTTCTTATTGTCACCAAAGAAGGGAACACGTAGAAAAACTGATGACTATTTCTAGTGGATGCTGCAATGCTCTATGTAGATCCCCTCCACAAGATCAGTAAACCCATCCCCCAGCTGCTGTGAGCGTTTTCTGCTAAAGTCTCAGATCTGCCCTCCATCTCCAGATAATTGCCCTAGGAAAGAAAGACAGGGATGATGTTCCCCTCCACTCCTGCAGGGGTAGACATCAACTAATGAATGATTGACATGAGGGTGCAAAAAACAGACCCCTCTCCTCAAAGTGGGACAACCCTATAGTACAATTCATGCTCCATGGGAACAGGCTAAAGCTGACTTCAGTCAAGAACGTGTTCTTCTTAGCTCATCCCTCTGTCCTATCCTGTTTCCATTACTTCCCTCTCCTGAGAGTAACATATCTCCCAAAATAAATCACTTTCATAAAAATCCCTGTCTCAGGATATGCTTCTGAGAAATTTAATCTACTATAGTCTTAAATGGGAAAACTGATGTGTGCTTGATTAAAGCCCTCAACCCTGGCAAACTTCTGTCTCCTAAATACTGTGAGACTAAAGGAGATTCTGTCCTCTAGAAGCTTCCACCTAAGTTCTCCAGACCTCCACAATACCCCATAACTCAGAACATGTTTGCTGTGGAAAACTAGCTATGCTTTTGGGCCCTTCAAGTATCCAGATTGTTACTCCAGCCCTGCATGATGGCCAAATGCTTTGTTCATTTCTTTTTCCCAGAAAAAGTCCTTGATAGAGTTAAAATTGATCCTTAGCCAAAGCCCCAAATCTGCAAATCTCTTCAAGAAGAAATCTGCTGGACATCCTTTGACTCACTGGCAAAATATTCTCCACTGTGAAGAATTTTGTTACTTCCAAAGCTCTCTGGTGCCTTTAAAATATGGGTGTTCGTGTGTGTGTGTGTGTGTGTGTGTGTGTGTGTGTGTGTAATTTATTGAGTGTTTCTAGTTGTGGTTGCAACAGAAGGACTTGTCTTCTCCAAGTCTTGTTATCTTGTCTAAAAACAAAATTTAATTTTTTTTTTTTCAGTTAATGTTTATCAGCCCATCCAGGCTTTCCATTTTATTTCTTGGGTCTAAATTATTAATGCATACATTTCTAAATACTTGTTTTGTGTAAGTTTTAAACACATTGCAACAAAGTCGTTCATACTCTTTGTAAATAATTTTTAAGATCTGTGGCATTGAAAATTTAATTCTATTTTGTTTGTATTATTCTTTTTTATCTATACATTTTTTCAAATTGAATAGTCTTGCTTGGTTTATGCCAATGATTTAGGGGTTTTTTAAATTGATAATTTCTTTTGTTTTTTATTTTATTCTAAGTTTCAAATTCCTTCTCCTTTTGTTTTAAGGTTTCCTTGTTTTCTTTCCATCATCTTTATTTGGATACTTAGGTTACTGAGTTGATGTTTAATTTCTTAAAAAACAGCTTTACCGAGCTACAAATCACATATCATACAATCCATCTATTCAAAAGGTATAATATAATTTGTTTTATATGTTAACAGTATTGTCCAAAAATCACCACCATCTAATTTTTGAAAATTCTTCACCCTCAGAAAAAAACAAACAAACTGTAATTGTTGCCCATTTTAGCAGTCATTGCCCGTTTTCTTCAAACCCCACCTTAGCCAATCAGTAATTCAATTTCTATCTCTGTAGATTTGTTTATTCTGGAAGTTTCATATAAATGGAACCATACAACATGTAATCTTTTGTGTCAGGGCTGAATATGTTCAAGATTCATCCATATGTATTATGTATCAGTATTTAATTTTTTTACTGCCAAATAATATTCCATTTTATGGATATACAACATTTATTTTTATCATTATCATTTGATAGAACTTTAGATTGTATTTACTTTGGGGTCATTATGAATAATGCTGCTGTGAACATTTGTGTGAAAGTTTTTATGTGGGCCTAGGTTTTCATTTCTCTTGGACATGTAACTAGGAGTAGAATTGCTGGATCATGTGTTAACTCTATGTTCAGTTTCTGAGAAACTGCCATACTGGTTTTCCATACTTACTGCGCCATTTTACAACCCCAATGGAAATGTAGAAAGGCTCCCATTTCTCCATATCTTCACCAACTCTCATTATTGTCAGTATTTTTTATTAAAGCCACCCTAGTGTGTATGAAGTGGTATGTTACTGTGATTTGATTTGCAGTCCCTTTATAACTAATGTTATTGAGCATCCTTTCATGTGTTTGATGGTCATTTGTATATCTTCTTTGAGAAAAGGTTTATTCAAGATCTTCACCCATTTTTAATTGGGTTAATTCTTTTCTTATTAGGGAATTGTATGTGTTCTTTATGTATTCTATATAGTAATTCCTTATCAGATGTATGATTTGCAAATATTTTCTCCCATTCTGTAGTCTGTCTTTTAAATTTCCTGAAGGTATTATTTGCAGCACAAAACTTTTAATTTTGATATAGTCCAATTTATCTACTGATTTTTTCTTTCTTTCCTTGCTTTTACTTTTGGTGTCTTATCTAAAAAAGGTTGCCTAACCCATGGTCACAAATATTTACTCCACTGTTTGTGTGTGTGTGTGTGTTTTGCCTTAAATAATTTATTCTTCTTTTTTTAAACTATGATCCATTAGAAAATAGGAAGGAGGTTGCAGGGATGGTGGAACATGTGGAATGGGAAGAAAATTAATCTTTGTTGCTTCCCTGGTAGTTGTCAGCCATCTTACATACACTGTCTTATTTTGGCCTTCTATAACCCATGCAAGGCAAGCGTTAACTTCATCATCCATTCATTTATTGAGTGGTTACTACATACCAGTCATTATTCTAGTGGCTGATTATTAATATCTCTAATTTATTTTCTTGATATTTTATACTAAGAGCTTTACAGATTTGGCTGTTAAATTTAAATCTATGATACATTAATTTTTAAATATGGTTTGAGGTAGAGGTCAAGTTTCAATATATCCATGTAATATACATTTATCCCACCAACATTTGTTGAAAATACTATTCTTTGACCCACTTAATTATCTTGATACCCTTTTCAAAATATATTGACCATAAACAAGTGTATAGGTTTTTTTCTAGACTCACAATCTCATTTCATGGACGCATATGTCTATGCTGTTGCAATCTCACTGTATTTTAATTACTGTAGCTTTGTGGTAAATTTGAGAATTAGGAAGTGTTAGCTCTACAAGCTTATTATTTTTCAAGATTCTTCTAGAGCCCTTGCATTTCTATATTTCTTTTAAGATAATCTTAAAAATTATCTTAATTTCTTAATTTCTGCAGAAAAAAAAGAGCTTCAGTTTGATAGACATTGTGTTAAATTTGTACATGAATTTGGGAAGTATTGCTATCTTAAAAATACTAAGATTTCTGATACATAAACATGGGATGTCTATCTATTTATTTAGATTTTCTTTAATTATTTTGAACAATATTTTGTACTTTTCAGTGTGCAAGTGTTACACTTTTTTGGATAAATTTATGCCTAAATATTCATTTTTTAAAACGTTGTTGTAGTGTTTTCAAGCTTTATCTATATTGTAGCATGTATCAACACTTTATTTTTTAATAGACTACTTTTAGGGCAGTTTTAGGTTCATGGCAAAATCGAATGGAATGTTCAGAGATTTCCAGTATACTCCTATCACCCCACACGTGTAGCCTTCTCCATTATCAATATCCCCATCAAAGCATTATCTGTGTTACAAGTGATGAACTTACATCAATACATGGTTATGATCCAAAGTCCATGGTGTACACCAGGGTTTACTCTAGGTGTGCAGTGGTACCTCACTGATGTTTTAATTAGCATTTCCCTGATTATATATAATGTGTATCAGCACTTTATATGCTTATTTACTGTGTTTACATCCGTTGAGGCATTTGTTCTGATATTAAGCCCCTTTGTTAATTGGGTTGTTTGTTTTCTTATCGAGTTTTAAAAGTTCTTCATATATTTTGGATAACATTTCTTTATCAGATGTCTTTTGCAAATAAAAGACTTTCTCTTTTTTCTCAATACTTCATTTTTTTAATAATCAAATAATATTAGTTTTTATGAATATGCCATTTTTATTTATCTATTCATCCGCTTATGAACATTTGAGTTGTTTCTACTTTTTGACTGTTGTGAATAGTGCTGCTATAAGCATTTTATGTATAAGTTTTTGTTTGAACACCCACTTTTAATAATTTGGGATATATACATAGGAGTGGAATTGCTTGGTCATTTGTTCAGCTTTTGAGGAACTACCAAATTGTCTTCCACAGCAGCTGCACCATTTTACATTCCAAATAGCAATGTAGTAGGATTCCAACTTCTAGAAATCCTCACAAACACTTATTTCCTCCTATTTGTTATTCTTATTGGTATTATTATTATTAGTGCAGTTCTAGTGGGTATGAAGTAATATCTCATTTTAATTTTAATTTTTATGTCCCTTATAAGAAATGCTGTTGAATATCTTTTCATGTGCTTGTTGGTCATTTGTATAGTTTCCTTTTGAAAAATGTCTATTCAAGTTATTTGCTCATTTTTTAATTGGGTTTTCTTTTTGTTGTTGAGTTGCAAGTTTTCTTTATATATTTTGAGTATTAGATCATTACCAGATATATTGTTTGCAAATTTTTTTTTCCATTTGTGTGCTGTCTTTTCACTTTCTTCCTAGTGTCTTCCAATTCACAGAAATTTTTAATTTTGATGAAGTCCGATTTATCTACTTTTACTTTTCTTGTTTGTGCTTTTGGAGTCATATATTGGAGTCTATAGACAAATTTCAGGTTATAAAGATTTACTTCTGAGTTTGTTTCTAAGGATTTAAAAATTTTAACTCTTATGTTTAAATTTTTGACCCATTTTATTTTTTTAAATGGTACGAAGTAAGGATCCAACTGAATTTTTTGCATTTGGATACCTGATTGACTGACCATTCTTTGTTGAAAAGAGTATTCTTTGCCCATTGAATGGTCTATGAATCCTTATTAAAAATCAGGTGACTATATGGGTTTATTTCCAGACTCTCAGTACTATTTAATTGGCCTACATCTTTATCCTTACGCTTGCACTACAGTATCTTTATACCTATACTTTGCAGTGTGTTTTCAAATTAAGAAGTGTGAGTCTTTCTATTTGGTTCTTTTAAAGACTGTTTTAGCTATTCTGGGTCTCTTGCAATTCCATATGAATTTTAGAATCAGCTTGTCAATTTCTACAAAGTAATTAGCTGGGATTCTGATGGGGAATACATTGAATCTGCAGATCGATTTGAAGCATTGCTATTTTTAAAATATTAAGTCTTCTGATACATGAACATGGGATTTTTTTTTTTTTTAGTCATTTAGATCTTCTTTGATTTCTTTTGATAACCAAAAAATATGCACTGACCAGGTTAGCTACATTATACCACCTTAGGAGATTTGGGATAAGTCAGTAGTAATGTCCACCTGTCCTCCAAAACGTTATCGTAAGTCCATTTTTACTTAGAAGCAGACAGCATGGCACCAGAAAGCCATAAACTAGACTGGAATGTTTCCTGTGATCCTTACCCTAGATCTCTGCATGTAGAATGTAACCTAGTAACAATCCCAAATCTATACGTCATGTACAACCAGTAGAAAACCTGATGGAGTAAATAGGCAGGGCTGCTCTTCTCTCTCTCTCTCCTTTGATACTTCTCCCTTCTTGTGATTATAAAATGCTAAACTCTGTTGGCCCTCTGTTGGTATTTCTCAGTGTCCCGACTATGTGTTTCCTTGTTCATAATTGCCTTATTGGCTAATAATCTTTGCTATATGTATTTGTCCTCAGTTTCTTTTTAGGTCAACACTTTCAACGATATTTTGTTGTATTCAGAGCATAAGTTTTGAACTCTTTTTTTAGATTTAATTCTAAATATTTTATTCTTTCTGATGTTATTGAAAATAGAATTTTTTTGTTAATTTCCTTGAACATATGTATAATGGCTACTTGAAATATTTGTTAAGTGTTGCATCTGTTCACTCTCACTGGCATTTCTTTTACCTGATATTTTCTGATGTATAAATCATGCTTTCCTGTCTCATTACATTTGTTGGAAACTGGACTTTTTATACAATATATTGTAGCAACTCTTGGTACTTCCCCCTATCCCTGCCCTGGGATTGTTATTGTTGTTTGCTTATTTATTTGTTCCATGACAGGCTGGATTATTTTAGTGAAGTTTATTTGCCCCTTGCAATGTTAAGGCTCTGATGTTATCTACAGAGAGCATAGCCTTGGATATGCCCAAGTCACATACGTATGAGAGTGGTTTCTGCAGGGCTATCTCTGGTTGTCTCTTTTCCTTGACCACACCCACTGGTATTAAGCTCCACTAATTGTCAATTGATTTCTGTATTGTTCTCAAAAATGCTCTGGGACTTAAATTGTTCTAAAGACTAATCCAAGGAGCTCAATTTTTAAGATTTATTCTGACCTCAGGCTTGCTCTTATCAGCCATCTCTTTCCAAGTTTCTTTGCTTCTACCCACAAGGCAAATTCCCTGAGTCATCACAGTGGAGTTGACACTCTATACAACGGCCCATGCTCTCTGAGTGGCACCTCTGCTTTAGGTGTTGATGGCTCAGTAAAGGAAGATGGATAGTAGCCTCAAGTCTTCTCTGCTTGTTTCTCCTGGTATGAAACCACTTTCTTAAGAACAGAGGCAAGAACAATCAAGGCCCCAGTATTATTAGTGCCACACCCAAGGCAGATCCTTTATTCTGCGAGTGGGGGCTAGATTGAAGAAGGGAACTCCCAACTCCTGACCTACACTTGCCTTGAACTTAGCCTCAACAACCTAATGGCCACCTATTACTAGCTATGGGAAGGATTAGAAATGCTGTTGTTCTTTCCCTCCTGTAAGGATAGACAGAGAGCTGGGAGATAAAGAAACCTGCGTTCTTGGCTATCCCAGCCTGAAGTGGATTTTCTGTCTTCCTAAATTGGGAGAGAAGGAGGGAGTGGGTCTGTATTCAAATACCACAGACTCTCACTGATCATACTGAATTATAGTTAAATTTCTTGAGTAAATGTTTCTTTATGTGTATTATTACCTTAGGACCATTTCTATGCACTTCACATAGATGTTTTATTATGTTTTTCACTGATTTTTCTAGGTAGCATGTCCATGGAGTCCCTTTACACTATCATGCCAGAAGTCCTGCCTCCAGTATAATATTTTAATTCTTTTGATTATTTCTAATTATATTTTTGAGTTATTTTATCATTAGTTGCTCTAGAATTTATAATATACATCTCAACTTATTAGAATTTACTTCTGATTTATACTGATTTAGTACCAGGAACATTTATTTTTATTTTTTTATTTTTTTATTTTTTTCATCTACATACTTCCTGATCTCAAGTTGCATTACAAAATCAATTGGGTGCAATGGTACCAGGAACATTTAGAAAATTTAATATAATTCAATTTTTTTCACCTTTTAAAAATTATATTGCTGCTATAACATTACCTCTATATAAATTGCAAACACTGCAATACATTGTTATAATTATTAATTTAAAATTATGTTGTTGAAAGAAATTATGTTTTGAAAATGGACATTTTCATATTAAGTTTTCCAATTCATAATCACAGATATATTTTCATTTATTTCTTCCTTTTAAAATTATTTTTCTTTAAAGAGTTTTGTAGTTTTCAGAGTACAAGTCTTTTCCCTCCCTGTTTCAGTTAATTCCTAAGTATTTTTTTTCTCTTTGACGATATTGTGAGTGGAATTGTTTTCCTATTTCCTTTTGCTAGTGTATAGAAACATTTTAGTGTATAGAAAGTTTCTCTTCTTTTCTTTTGGGGTTTGAATCTGGAGTCATTTTCTTACTGCAATACAGTTTGTTACCATCAGCCTCCCTTGGGCTATTTTTGCAAAATATATTGCATTTTTGTATGTGTATGGCATTGCTTTTTAAATCACTCAAGAAAATGAAGAAGATATACACAATTATATTGTCTTTCATTTTTTTCTACATTATTTTCTCTACTGGCACTGCTTGTTTTTACATGATTTGAATTACTGTCTGATAATCTTGCTTTCACTTTGAAGAATTTCCTTCAGTATTTCTTGTAAAGTAAGACTCATAGCAACAAATTCTCTCATATCTTTACTTTCATTTTTGAAAGATAGTTTTGCTGGATATAAGATTCTTAGTTGGTAATTTGGGGGATTTTTTTTTCATTTTTGTTGTTATTTTTGTTGTTGTTTTTGCTTTTAGCACTTTGAATGTGTTATTCTGTTGCCTTCTCCATTTCATTGTTTTTGAAAAGAATACTGTTAACCTTATTGTTATTCCTTTGTGCTTGATGAGTTGTTTTTCTCATGCCACTTTCAACATTTTCTCTTTTTCTTTGTTTGTCAGAATTTTGACTATGATGTTCCTGGGCATAAATCTCTTTCTGTTTATCCAACTTAAAATCTGTTGAGCTTTTTGGTTGTGTAGATTAATGTTTTGATCCAGTTTAGTAAGTGTTCAGTCATTATTTTTTCAAATGATTTTCTGCCTTATTCCCTCTCTGCTTTCTTTTGATACTCTCATTAATGTATATGGTGGTGCATTTAATGGTAGCCCATAAATCTCTGAGACTGTTCCTTTCTTTTCATTTATTTCTCTATCTCTTCTTCAGATTACAAAATCTCTATTGATTTTTCTTCAGATTCAATGATATTTTTTTTCTTCTGCTGGTTTAAATCTTTTGTTGAGCTTCTCTAGTCAATATTTCATTCATGTGACTGTACTATTTTACTTCAGAATTTCCATTTAACTTTTTATTTTCAATAATTTATATCTCTTTATTTATATTCTCTATTCATGAGAGAGTGTTATCTTAATTTTCCTTAATTTTATAAAAATTGTTTTATTTAGTTTCCTGAACATATTTATAATAACTACTTAGAAATCTTTGTCTGTGAGATCCACCATTTAGGCACCTACAAGTCATTTTCCTTCGATTTTATTTCCTGTTTGGGTCACATTTTCCCATTTCTTTAAAAATTTGGCAATTTTTTACTGAAAATTGGAGATTTAAGAGAATATATTATATCATGTCTGAATACTGATTCCTCCATTCCTCATAATGAATGCTTTTTATAGTTTGTTGCTTGGTCTTTGCTTATTTGTTTGGCAACTTGGCTAAACTAACTGTGTAACATCTATTTCTCTCCCAGTGTGTACCCTCTTATGTCCCTGATCTTATTTTTTCCCTTGTTTTTATTCTTTAACTCAGCCACCTAGTATTTACTCTTGGGTTGGTTTAAGACACTTATTGGTTAAAAATTATGTTTAGACTCCCTTATCAGTTAGATCTTTATGCTTTATGATGGATATGTGTGTGGATTTGACACAGCTATCACACACTAGTCATCACACACTAGGTATCACACACTAGCTACCACAAACTGGATAGTTTGCCTTTTCCTTCCCCATTCAGCCAGGGACTAATTTCTTGGAAGTTTCCTCTCTCATCACTCTTGAGAAGGCACAGCCTAGGCATACGCACAGTATACCAGGCATCCAGTGATGACTGTGACATTAATTTTATGCCTGGCTTTCTAGGAATTAACCCTGGGTCAGAGTATCTCACTGCGTAGCCAGTGTTTGATAGAGCATATGCCAGTGAGGATTTGGTCCTGAGTTGATGATCTGAAGAATGCTTTCGATTCTGCCACACATTTTTCTGACTGCTCTGAATGGTATAGCCTATACACTGAGCTTTACTGACACCCAGAGCTGTCTGTAATCCCAGGGCTTTTCTTAGCTGTCACTTTCCCGGGTTCTTTCTATTAAACTTCTGACTCCTCTGCTGATTTGCTTGTATCAAATCTACAAGCTTTCTCTTAATTGCTGTCCACTAAAATCTCCATTGTTGTTGACAATGCTCTTAGGCATGGAGTTCTCTTTTTCACTGCTTCAAATGAAGTGAGTTCCCTCAGGCAGAGCTTTGGAGCTCTATGTACTTATGACCTGGCTTTTTCCTTCAGTATAACCCACATGACACTGCACTGGAGCGGGAAGAATGGAGCCACTTTTACTGGAGTAATAACACTTCTCTACAAGTGGGCCCGAGTGGAAGGTGAAGTGGGCAGCCTCTTTTTATCACTTTGCCCCTCTGCATGGAACCTCTGCTCTGCTCTACAAGGAAGCTCGAGCAGGGACAGTTGGGGCTTTGTTTTTCCTGGCTTGCTGTGCTTCTTCTTGTAGAGCCTCTCCTCTACAAATGGAGGCTGGGTTGGTAAAGAGAAAACCAGTCTTCTCTGTTGCACCCACCTGTAGAAGAGCTTCTTTAACACAGAGCAGTGATGTAGAAAAAACGCAAACAGCCTGCCCTTCCAGAGGTGAAACCTCAGCCCAGACTGGAAGCAGGGGGAGAAGGATTCTGCATCTTCTTGGCTGTGTGCGCTTGTTCTAGAATTTCTCTAACATGGAGCCGTGGGAGGAGTGCAAATAGTACAGCACGTCGTGGCACAAATGCCACAGTTTTGCTATTCCAAATGATATTTTGTAGATTTATGTGAATGAATATTTTTTCTTTCCTTATGTCTTCACAACAATTTCCAGACTCTTAATTATTGTTTATTTCAATAATTTTTACCAATTATATTGCTGTCTTACTGAGCAGAGGGTTAATCAAGCTCCTCACTGTCATTACAGAAATATTGTCCTGTCAGTTTGATTTTAAAATTCAAGGAAAAATATTTTTAAATTAGTTCTTTAGCATCAAACTACCAATTTTGAGATGCAGAATATTTGTCAGTATTTATATTCAAATATTTTATAATTTTCATTTTATTTTCTGCCATAATTCATTGTTATTTGAGCGTTATTACTTTCCAAATGTA